>NC_143552.1:61803928-62468571 GCF_054136105.1 Typopeltis vanoorti
AATTTTCCCAAAACATTTCTGTAAGCTGAGATCGTCATTGTTGGAGTTAAATGTTATTTCTTCTCCTTCCTTTCTTTGATCATTATTGCACAAATATAACATCCTATTTTTTTTTTATTTAGCAGTATCTCACCTACTTTACTTTTTTTTTGTCTCAGTACTAATTATATCCATGTAGCACCTCACTACTTCAACTTCTTTTCCACTGATATGATGGTGCCTATCTATAATTCTGTTGATGTTTGTTCCAGTAGCTGACTTTTCATTATTTGCAGTTCGTTGTCCAGATCTTGTAGCAGAGAGCTTTGGTATCTATCTTCCTCTGTCCATAGTAAGTCAACTTGTGAAACGGCTTATACTATGGGCAGACGGGAAGATCTCTGCTGATGCCTAACAACATAAGAAATACACTATGTACCAACAATTGTCCAGACCCCCCCCCCGTTATCTGAAGTTATAGAACATTTCAGATTTGCTAATGACACAAAAACCGGTGTACAGATAGTAGGAAGCAGTATTTCATTGTAGCAGTGGAATACAGGTGGTATAGCAACACGACATGAAATCAGTGACTTGAGAGAGGTGTCATCATGGACTGTCACACTGGTGGCATGTCCATACGTGCCATTGCTATTCAACTGGAGCATCCAAAATCAACAGGTGGCTGTGATCAACAAATTTGTTTTGCATCACAAGTGCAAGAAAACATCCAGGATGGCTGCTGAAAATGACTAACAGGGACAGGAGGGTGTTAAAACAGGTAGCATGCAAAAGCTGGCTACAATTGGCACAGACCATTCGTGATGAGTTCCAGAGTGCTAGTAACACCATGGTGAGCACTAATACTGTACGAAAAGAACTTAATTTACTGGGTTTCCATGGAAGAGCATGTGAACTGGACAAATGGCCAGTGGAAAACGGTACTCTGGAGCAACGAATCAAGGTTCACCTGTGCCCAATCTGACATCAGGGTTTTGATGTGGAGGCAGCCTGGTGAACGCTTGTTACCATAGTGTTGTAACCACAGTAAAGTTTGGTGGTGGAGGATAAATGATGTGGGATGCATTCAGCTGGTTTGGAGTGGAACCACCTGTCTTTGTCTGTGGTTCCATGAAGGTAGCTCAGTACCTTGATATTCTGGATAGTCAGGTGCTGCCTACACTATGGAGTTTTTATGGAATGGACCCATAATAATATCAAGACAATGCCCTAGTCCGTGCAGAGTCCTGACCTCAACCCCCCCCCCCCCCCCCCCCACACACACACACTGAACACCTGTGGGATAAATTGGAGCTGAGATTGAGGTCCAGAACAGCACATCCTCGATCTGAGATACTTTGATGGGGGAACTGATGTCTGCTGCACATTGGTGGAAAGCCTCCCTCAAAAGGTGCAGGAGGTGATCAAAAGCCAAAGGCAGACATACCCGATACAGTTCACCTGCTGGTATCAAGTGTAAATTGGTAAAGTGTCCAGACAATTATTGGTAGATAGTGCACATATGCTATACAAACCCCCTCCCCCACCAGTGTTTGCTTCTCCACACAGCATTCTAGCTATTTAAATCTCCCAAAACAAGAATGGGAGATAACTACATAATGAGATCATCAAGGTCATTCTGAGAAATATCAGCATCACACATTATGATATACTGCCATTTATCTACTAAGTGGACCAAATGAGATGTGGATAACTGCCTCTTTGGTGGTGTTGAGAAAGGGGCTTGTTAGAATGCATTACAGATTATAAATACAAACTGCAATGTAGATTCTCATCAGGTTTTAAACAAGTCTCTTGTTAATTTGGCCCGGTTGGCCAAGTGGATAGCATATCTGCTCTTCAGCCATGGGCATGGATGTTTGTGATTGTCTGTGGAAATACCAGTGGTCGGTGGTAGATGGCGCTGTTGTAGTTGCGGTCAGTTGGTGATTGAATGGTGGAGACAGAGTTTTAGAGCAGGTGCCCTCCCTCGATGAGTCCTTGGACTCCCTGGAGGTGTCAAATAATAATAATCGAGATTACGGATTAAGGCTGAAGCAACTAAGGCTATGAGGTTAGTGTATTTTGTTTGTAAATTGCATGTGCTCCTCTGGCAGGTTTGTTTCTTTTGTGGGATGAAAAACTAGTTTCCAGAAGGGAAATCATTCCACCTCTGTATGAGATGGATAACTCACCTTCAGTTGAAAAATCATTACAAAAGGTTCTTCAAGTCCTAAATCTTTCCAACCAAAAGGCATCAGTGATATCAAATGAGCTATGGGGGCTCATATAGTTTTGCAAGAACACCTTAATATCATCAAAGTCCTCTTGCAGAATCATAATTTCATGTTTTTTCAGTAGCTGACTTTTCAATGTTTGCCTTGGTTACCCAACAAATACAGCAGTTCTTATGTAAAGCTGGACAATGTCATACCATCTAACTGTTTTGTACAATCAGATTCCTGTAGTTTCAGTCAATAGAGAGTACAGTTCAGTCAGACAGGCCCTAAAGAACTAGTCCCATCCCTGTTCATTTCAGCATCTAGATGGATATCCAGTACCAGAGCAATGTGAATGTAGATATTAGATCAGAACTTCCAGTTATGTTCTAACCATTAAGCAATCACACTAGTTTTGTCAGATCCAAATGAAACTCCAGATCATTACAGGATTCCATTTCAAATATGGATTAAGAAATGGAATTCTTGTATCAATTGCACTTGGTATGGTTACATCATCATAATAGCAGTGGTATTTAAGGAAATACCGCATGTAGCAGATTTGCTAGTTATATGTGTAATTTCAAATGAAATTTAGTCTAATATAAATTTTTCAATGTCAAAATTTCATTTAGGAACCTCCACATTAATACAGAAAAATTACACCTAGATTTTTTTTTTTTTTTTTTTTTTTTTTTTTTTTTTTTTTTTTACAGAGAGACTAGTAATAACTAGTGTTACTATTTAAATAAATATATTTTAACAACTATTTCTTTTTATCACAAGCAATGTCATTAATCTTTATTGAATGCATTACTTACCTTTTTTGACCTTTTTTGAAGGCTTTGTAATTGGTTTCTTTTCATCGTTCTTTTCTTTCTTTTTATCTTTTACCAGGTTTTCTTTTTTTTCTTTTTTATTTACATTGGCTTTTACTTTTTTCTTTTTAGGCTAAAAGTAAATAGACTTCTTTTATAATGTGCTTCAGTTTTAATCGTGAAAGTATGAGCTAACAGCTCAGACAATTCTGAAAAATTCAATATATTACTGAAATTATTCTATTTCAAATAAGAGACACAAGAAGAGAAATTTACTTAAATATACTGTAAAATGAGTTTTCTCATAGGAACCTTAGAATATCCAAAGGATGCCAATAATCAAATGCACTGGCTGGATATTATGACCTTCACAGCGTCAACGGAATCATTTAGAAACATTATTTCAATCTAGCAATATCACAAGCTGATATATATGTTATGTAAGAGGATGTGTCTAAAGGAAGCAAATCCACTGTAGTAGAACAGAACCGGGGAATATTATTCTGATCTTTTAAGCAGACTAGAAGAAAAAAATCACCTTTCACCAGGACAATGCACCTGCCCACAAAGGTGTTTTGGCAATGGGAAAATTAAGGGATCTGCACTATGAATTGTTGGAACATCCACCCTATTCCCCAGATTTGGCTCCCTCTGACTTCTATCTCTTCCCAAAACTAAAATCTTCCTCGCTGGTCAGCGTTTTTCTTTGAATCAGGAGGTGATTGCAGCTGTAGAGGGGTATTTTGCAGATCTTACTGAGAACCACTACAGGAAAGGGGTAATGGAGCATTGCTAGAATAAATGTATTAGTCTTAAGGGAGATTATGTCGAAAAATAAAAATAATCTTGAAATTATAAATTCATTTTTTCATTGTTAGGCCTATAAATTTTCTGACCACCCTCGTAGCTTTAACGGAACATGTGCACTAGACACATTAAAGTAAGTTTCACGGCTTACACATGCAACAAAAATTATACAGAATTTATTCAGAACTGCAATATATTTCATCCAGCATTACATGGACATTGCCAAGGAGATAGATCATTAACTACATTCAAAAGACGAATCAAATAATGAGTCATAAACCATGCATATATTTGCTAATGTCTCAGTTACAGCTGAAGTATATGGTATTACACTATTACATTCAAAGGAACAATTGTAAATTGTGTAGATTAAAAATTAAATTAAATAATTTTTTTTAAAATTTTTTACAAGTTTTGGGATGTGATCACCATTAACTTTTCATAAGTTTATTTTTTATTTTTAAATCTAAGCAACTTACTACAATTGTTCATTGAAACTCTAATAATAGTGTAATAGCATATACTTCAGCTGTGACCAAGACATGAGCTAATATACGCATGATTTGCGCCTCAATATTTGATTTAACTTTTGAATGTAGTTAATGGTCTATCTTTCTCAAGGTGTTCACGTAATGTTGGATGAAATATATTGGAGTTTTTGAATAAATTCTATACAATATATGTTACATGTATAAGCTATGAAACTTACTTTAATGTGTAGCGCACATTCCATTAAAAAAAAAAAACACATCTCTTTTCTGCCTATTAGCTAAACTCTGTAACAAAAATTACAAATTTTCAATCCATCCTTACAAGAAGCACACCATAGACCAGTCAATCTCCTCTGAATCCTCTTCACCACTTCCATATCCTCCCCCCACTTAAAAAAAAAAAAAAAAAAAAAAAAAAAAAAAAAAAAAAAAAAAAAAAAAAAAAAAGGGGGGGGGGGGGGGAGATCTGTGCACAGCAGTCCAGGGTTTGGTCAATCTCAAAGACAGATAACTTCCTTTTCTGTGTTTCTTAATAACCTGTGATCCTTTGGACTATTTTGCATCTGTGTGATATGTCCTCTGAACTTCAACTCTCTGTCCACAATAACTAACCCCCCCCCCCTGCCAAAATACCTAGTGTCACCTATTTCCTACAGCACAATTCAATTAATATAATAAAATACACAGCCAGCAATCTCTTCAGTCCATAATCGTAGACTCCGCCAGATCAAAATGACAAACATTATCAATACTTTGCCCACTGTCAGTCTAATTAAATCATCCTGAAGGATCTTTATATGGACATGTAGCACAACAACTGGATATCCAAAATCATTCCCTATATTTCATTAATGTACAAATGAAATAACAGCAGCCCAAGTGCAGAGCCTTATGGTAATCTGGTACTGACCATGCTTTCTCTGTTACCATCTGCTTGAACTCCATAACATGGTTAAAGCAGCATCTTGTTGAACCCTCTGTAGTCTAGTATCCAATAACGCAAAGCACGCCCTTTTGGACATATATAATCCTCTGCATTGTTGGGAAGAGCCACTATCCAGATCAAGAACAGAAGGCTAAATTAATGAAAAACTCATGCATGTGAATATACAAGTCGCCTAGTTGTGAAGATACTTCATGCATAAACTTTCCCATATTAGCAATGTATTATATTATATATAACCAAAATATTATATATTGAGGATGAGTATTAATCCTGACTGTGTTACTCAGTCAGCTGCAGTCCCATTTGCTTCTCAAGGCAGTTTCCTTTTATTTAGCTTCATGAACAAGGTTCCAACATTTCAGCTTTAGATTTAGTTCCTTTGTTCAATCCATTAAAGACGTTGGTAGTCTCCCCAGCCCCAAACTCACTTGTTGTAAGTCTATTGTACACCCCAATAATGAGGCCATCTTTGCTGTATGTCTCAAGCCAGTTTATCTCTTTTAAAACTTAGTTTATCTGTTTGTGAAAAAAACTTTATTTCAGAGAAATGTTCAATCACATTGGAAGTGAGACTTGACTTTTCTAATGAAATGCCCATGTCAGATTATCCTTTTCATTAGTTTCTGGAGGCATTTTGATATTTACTTGCAAATTCTGATTCTCAATATGCCTTTACTTGTCATAAGGAACAATATAAGGTTACAAATAACAATGCTTTTAACTTTGGACATTATATATATAAATATAAACTATATCAAATCAGCAAGTTTGCATCTTTTAACTACTTAATGGGACAGCTTACTACTGAAAACTGATTCTGCATTAACAGAATGAACTAATTATCAACAAAGTGTTGTAATTACCTCCTCATCACTCTCTTCTATCTCTGACTCTTCACTCTCTTCTTTTCCTGAAGATTCTTCATCTTCTTCCTCCTCTTTTTCATCTTCACTTGAAGAATCACTCTTCTTTTTGCTTTTATCCCTTTTATTTGATGCTTCTTTTTTATCCAACTTACGTTTTTTCTTTTCAGCTTTAGCAGAAACCTCTAAATGAATGAGGAAAATACACTAATTACAATTAAAAATATTATTATTACAACGATGTTGCTTCACAGTGTATTACACATTAAACAATAATTATTATTGATCTTTGATCAAGTACTTGAGATACAAGTATGTCAGGCTTAACAGTAATGCACATGTACAAAATATATGAATCACAATGCATGCTACAGTATGAAGAATAATTTTCTAAGGAACTAAAAAGAAACATTAGTTTTAATGTATTTATTTAAGAACCAGCCTAGTTAGCAGTGGATAATGCTTTCACAGTCCAATAGGTCATCATGGATGTCTGTGAAAGTGTTTGCTGCCTACCGTAAAGCCTGGCTTAAAAAATTTATTCATTATTAAAAATTATAGAAGCAACTACTGTGTTATAGTAAAACTTAAGTTTAATATAAACCAAAATAATCACTCGATGTTTCAATTTTTGGTTTATATTAAACTGAAGTTTAATATAAACCAAAATAAATATCAAGAAGGTGGTAAAATATTCTGGAGGTTGTTGAAGAAGCTTAGAAATGAAGGAAATAGCGCTGTAAAAAGAGTTCATCATCAAATTCCTGACATGTACCCTCAAGAGGTGTACAACATATGACAGTACTACATGAAAAATTTACATCGTTACTAACTTCCTACCTACAATTTTCCTCCAAATCAGTCTGTTACTTGTCAAGACTCCAACATTATCAGATCTTAGATTTCTATTGTCTAAGGCACTTTGTACCATATTAATCCACATATATCTTGGTCTTTCTCTGGGTCGTTTTCCTGCCAACCTGGCAGAGAACACTTGTTTTGCTAATATTTCCTCTCCCATTCTGTTCAAGTGACCATACCACCTGAGATTAGCTTTGCTAACTCATTCCTGGATGCTGACAATGTCAAGTTCTTTCCTAATATCCTCGTTTTTAATATGATATTGCCATTGATGCCATCTGTTCATGCCTCTAATCTTTCTCAGGACGCTCATATCTGCGGTCTCCAGTCTTTGGTCAAGTGTTTTACTTCTGGCCCAGCTCTTAGATCCATAAGTTAAAACTAGTTTGAACACTGTCTCGTATACAGCTAATTAAGTGTACCGACTAATTTCTCTTATTCCATATGAATTTATTCAATTGACTTCTTACCATACCAGCTTTGTTGATTCTGTTGTCTATTTCCATATTTAATTTACCATCTTCACTAAAAATCGTGCCTAAGTAGTTGAAATGTTTCCACAGGTTCCCTCATTCAAAACACAGTTGACATTTTCAACGATTCTAACTATTTTCATGGTCTTTGTCTTTTTATTGCTGACCTTCATATCATATCTATTACAACAGTTATCCAATTTAGTCAGGGAATCTTGCAAACTTGTAGCGGATTTATTTAGACGTATAACATTGTCCGCATAAAGCAAAGAGCTGACATTAACATCTCCAATTCTGATATCATGTTTAATATCACTTTCCTTCATAATGTGATCTATATAGATAATGAATAACAGAGGGGATAATGTACACCCTTGTCTCACACCAGATTTAACATTAAACCATCTTCCTGTACTTCCTTCGATTCTAACTGCTGACTTGCAACTCAAATAAAGACTAAGTATTGCTTGATATAATGCCCCATTGACACCATATAACTGTAGTGTATTGAATAGCTTCTCTCCTGACACCTTGTCATATGCCTTTTCCAGATAGATAAAGCTTAAATACAGATCTTTGTTATATTCCCATGCTTTCTCAACTGTCGTAAAGTGAAGATCTGATCCTGACAGCCTCTATTTCACCTGAATCCAGCTTGTTCTTCACCAAGCTTTTCTTTCACAATTCTTCTCAACCGTTTCTCAAGTATACTGGCATAAATCTTGCCAGGAACACTCAGTAGGGAAATACCTCTGTAATTCTCACATTCAGTTTTATTTCCCTTTTTATATATGGGTACTATGAGAGCTCTACTCCAATCATCAGGAATTCATCCCTCTGTCCAGGCCTTCTGAACTATGCAGTGCAGCCTCTGAAAGACTTTTATACCACCATACTTCAGCATTTCTGGTCAAACATCTACTCCTGCAGCCTTTCCACATTTCAAGCCTTTGATGGCTTTTTCTAATTCAAGTAAGGATATGTATTCCTGACTGACTGCCTGTTAAGTGTTTTTTTACCACTGTGATATCACTGCTTGTTTCATTTACCAATTTTTTTGAATTACTCCATACTTCAAGGATATCTTTTTCTCCTGTTTTCATGTCACCTTTATCATCTCTAACTCCTTTTACAAGAAGCAAACCTTGGAGATTCAGTGGTAAACCTTGAAGAAAACATCCCGATTGATTTAGCCAGAGAGGCACGTGGTGAGGTTGTCTGCAAGACAAGGGTATATGGTACATAGGGATCCCATTCTGATATCACTCATCTAGAATAGTTGAGTGTCATGAGGTGTTATTATAATTGGGCTTCCACCCACTGATGTTGTTCTCAGTTTCTGAGTGTTGCTTACAATGTTTCAACAAGAATATCACTAGAATCCAGCTTTTTAACTGTTTTGGGAGATCCTGCATGACCTTTTAAACCCTTCTGAATTAATAAAATTGATCACTATTGGCTTTTCACCTGTTGCTTGGTGATGAGAAACACTGATACATTTAAATTGGTGACAGATGCCTTTTGTTTCTTATTTCTGTTAGGATCCCAACAATGGTTGTCCAGTGAGAAGTAGAGTGAAGAATACAAGCAGAAAAGAAAAGGAAGAATGAAAAGAATTAGTACCATCACTGGGATGGTACTAATTCAGGATTAGGATTGAAGTCCCAACAATGTGTTTATCATACCCATGAAGCTCTTATCCACACTATGTAAGCCCCCCCCCCCCCTCCACATAAACACCACGAACAGGTATCTATGTGGAGGGGAAGGGGCCCTTACATACTGTTGATAAGAGCTTCATGGGTATGATAAACACACTGTAGGGACTTCAATCCTAATCGTGAAGACTCAACAATATAACAGTTCTATAGACTATTCATAGAGAGAACCAAACCAAATGCATAAGGAGGCTTTGCAATCAGCTAACAAATAATTCAACTGCCACTTACTTTCATCATTCCTGGAAGAGTCTGAGTAGACTAGTATGCAGGACTGCTGAGGCCAAGGAAAGGGGGATGGAGGCTGGGTGTTCTCTGTATGTGTGATAGTAATTGCATGTGACTCATGTTGCACTCAAAACACACCAAAATTAATAAGGGAAAAAACTACCTGAAAAAGCATAAAAAAAAAAAAAAATCAACAAAACCCCATTCTAACAAACGAAATCAGATTCATATCCATTAGACTAATGTTATTAACTCTATTGAGTATCCCCTCTTTACAATCGATTTTGACTTGGTTTACTTGCTGCATTCATCTGCTGTTTCTATCAATCACTCTCTATATTCTGATAACCATTCTGATCTTTTTCCATCATTTGACTGCAAAGCTTTTCCTTCTCCAATTCCACCATTCAAGCTGGAAGCGATCCAGATTTATTTGCTGTTGACAACAATCGGAATTGTTCACTTCCTCACCCAAATACCTGAAAATCCTCACACCCTCCCAATACTCCTGACAGGCAGAAGATACATTCAATCATCTTGGTAAGGACCAGAACTGCCATTCTAGGGTAATTTTCTATGCTATAGGTAGATGAGTATGAAAGATTGAAGATGATACAAGATGAATATTAGTTCTGAAACAAATTTTAGGTACAGTTGGGGAAGGACACCATCAGGATCAAAAGATATGTATATTATGTGTTGTCTAGGAGAAAGACTTGCATTCAGCAAGCAGTTCTTGGTAAAACTGGAAAAGGGAGGGAGGGAGATTTGCCTTAATTCTCAGTGCAAAAGTTCAGGAGAATGATGCTATCTCACACGTGCTCCACTAATGTTTTGACCTTATCCAAAGATAAGGTCAAGACATTAACCTTATCTTTGGGTGATGTTACAATAGTACTATCGAGATCTGAATGAGAGAGAGAAATAGAAATATGGATGGGCAGTAGTGGCATTGGCCTTTGTGCAGGGACTGGAAAGCTCAAATGCCATTTGAGCAAGAAGCAAATTTATACACTTAGCCATTTTAAAGTCAGATTTGAACTTGCTGATGGCTTTATAGGATGATTTGTAGGATGATTTGTAGCTGAATGGGTGGCTACTGGAGTTTTGGTTTCAGGTTACTTGCAATATGCTGAATTCTTTGGAAACTTGCACTAATGTTTGGGTATTGGTTTGGTGTTTTAGGTGGAAATGGAGGTGGGCAATATGAAAACCGTTCCTGTAAGAATCATGTCATGTATGCATCATCTGCAGCACATGTGAGATAGCACTATCTCACAGGTGATGGAATCTTCTAGAATGAAAATACTACTATCCAACAGTGAAAGAAAAAAAAAAAACCTTAAGACAAATTTCATTTTGAAGAACATGACAAAAAGTTCCTATGTATGTTCTATCCAGTAGATCTCTAAATCCTACAGAGCACATGCGAGATATTCTGGATAAGTATATAAAATAAAAGCAGGAGTATATGCAAGATACTACCAGAAGGTTGGCCTGTAATCCATCTTGATATGCTGATACCTCAGTCATATCACACAAGAGCACCTTCTGACATGGTCAGCTCATCCACCATTCTCCAAGCAACTGTCTAAGCATTATATAAAATAATATCTAAAAATTCTGTGGTGTCATTTACTGCAAATAATTTTCCAAGTGAGGAATTTATTATTAATAAAAAATTATTATCAAGACTATTAATTAGTTATTAAATAGCTAACATACATACTTTTCTTTGACTTTGGAATGCTCTTTCCTGAAGCTTTTGGATTTATAAGAAATTCCAAAACCCTAGTTACAATTTCTTCTTTTGTTCCCGATCTTTCAAGATCAAGAACTTCACAAACATGTTTCAACATTCCATTAGTTAACCTAAAAAAACATATGTCATGAGACATGGATATTCAATATAAAAATAATAATTTCATTTACATTGAAGTTAAGAGTATGCAATTTTAATCTGTAAAGAGAATTATATCTGAATAAAAATTCAACTGATAAATAGTATTTTATTTAGACCAAAATAATAGTTCATAGAATTAGTATTTTAATCATCATCATCAAATTCCTGACAGGTACCCTCAAGGGGTGTACAGGATATGATAGTACTACATGAAAAAAATTACATCATTACTAACTTCCTATCTACAATTTTCCTCCAAATCAGTCTGCTACTTGTCAAGACGCCAACATTATCAGATCTTATATTTTTATCGTCTAAGGCACTTTGTACCGTATCAATCCACCTATATCTTGGTCTTCCTCTGGGTCGTTTTGCTGCCAACCTGGCAGAGAACACTTGTTTAGCTAATCTTTTCTCGCCCATTCTGTTTAAATGACCTACCACCTGAGATTAGCTTTGCTAACTCATTCCTGGATGCTGACAATGTCAAGCTCATTCCTAATATCCTCGTTTTTAATATGATATTGCCATTGATGCCATCTGTTCACGGCCCTAATCTTTCTCAGGATTCTCATATCTGCGGTCTCTAGTCTTTGATCAAGTGTTTTACTTCTGACCCAGCTCTCAGATCTATAAGTTAAAACTGGTTTGAACAATGTCTCGTATACAGCTAATTTAGTGTTCCGACTAATTTCTCTCTTATTCCATATGAATTTATTCAATGACTTCCTACCATACCAGCTTTGCTGATTCTGTTGTCTATTTCCATATTTAATTTACCATCTTCACTAAAAATCGTGCCTAAGTAGCTGAAATGTTCTGCTTGTTCCACAGGTTCTCCATTCACAACACAGTTGACATTTTCAATGATTCTGCCTATTTTCATCGTCTTTGTCTTTTTATTGCTGACCTTCATACCATATCTATTACAACAGCTATTCAATTTAGTCAGAGAATTTTGCAGACTTGTAGCGGATTTATTTAGAAGTATAACATAAAGCAATGAGCTGACATTAATATCTCCAATTTTGATATCATGTTTAATACCACTTTCCTTCATAATGTGATCCATATAGATAATGAATAACAGAGGGGATAATGTACATCCTTGTCTCACACCAGATTTAACATTAAACCATCTTCCTGTACTTCCTTCAATTCTAGCTGATGATTTACAACTCAAATAAAGACTAAGTATTGCTTGATATAATGCCCCATTGACACTATATAACTGCAGTGTATTGAATAGCTTATCTCTTGGCACCTTGTCATATGCCTTCTCCAAATCGACAAAACTTAAATACAGATCATTGTTATATTCCCATGCTTTCTCGACTATTTGTCGTAAAGTGAAGATCTGATCCTGACAGGCTCTATTTGGCCTGAATCCAGCTTGTTCTTCACCAAGCTTTTCTTCCACAATTCTTCTCAATCGTTTCTCAAGTATACTTGCATATATCTTACCAGGAACACTCAGTAGGGATATATCTCTGTAATTCTCACAGAGATATATCCCTAAAATTATTTCCCTTTTAATATATGGGTACTATGAGAGCTGTACTCCAATCATCTGGAATTTGTCCCTCTGTCCAGGCTTTCTGAACTATGCAGTGCAGCCACTGTAAGACTTTTATACCACCATACTTCAGCATTTCTGGTCGAATATCATCTACTCCTGCTGCCTTTCCACATTTGACAAGTATGGATATGCATTCCTGACTGTATGCCTGTTGAGTGCTGTTTACCACTGTGCTGTCATCACTACTTGTTTCATTTAGCAGTTTTTCGAAGTAATTACTTCATACTTCAAGGATATCTTTTTCTCGCGTTTTCATATCATCTTTATCATCTCTAATTCCTTTTACAGCACTCTTTCCTCCATTCCTAAGCTTCTTCAACAACCTCCAGAATATTTTGCCACCTTCTTGATATTTATTTTCTATATTTTTGCCAAAGTCCACCCACGACTTTTGTTTAGCTAGTTTTACACAGTGTTTAGCATTCTTGCATTTGTCTCTGTATTCTCTAAGAGCGCAAGCTGACTTATTTGACAGGAACTTTTGATATGCTTTCTTCTTTTCCTTCACTGCCTCTTTAACTTCCTGTGTCCATCAGGGAGTTCTGATTTTTTTATCCTTGCAGACAACCTCACCACATGCCTCTCTGGCAGAATCAATCAATGTTTTCTTCAGCGTTTGCCACTGAATCTCCAAGGTTTAGTTCTTGTTCTCAAACTTTCATTTTTTCTTCAATAATCTTTGTGTATTTTAGTCTATAGTTCACATCTGAGAGCTGCTCAACTTTTATTCACTTTAAAACTTTCTTACATGTTATTGTTTTCAATATGAAATTCAATTTTATCATGCTCAAGACTAAATGGTGATCACTTCCAATTTCAAATCCTCTGTACACTCCATTGTCCTGCACCAGGGAGAAAACATCACTATCAACAATAACATAGTCAATGAGACTTTTCTTATTCCTTGCCTCTTTACTCCATGTGAATTTGTGCACATTTTTATGTTGGAACATGGTGTTAGTAATAACCAGTCTATGTCCTGAGCAGAAATCCAACAGATATTTGCCATTATTATTAGCTTTGCTCTTTTCTCCAAATTTTCCCAAAATATTTTTGCATGTCTGACAATCATTTCCTACTCTGCTATTTAGATCCCCAACAAGGACCAACTTTTCCTTTTTCATTGTGTCAGTTGCTTTTTCTAAAGCCTCAAAAAATCCCTCCACTTCTACCTTAGTAGAACCTTCTGTGGGGCCATAGGCACAAATAAGTCTCATTGTCCAGTTTTCCATTCTCATATTTGCCTACATTACTCTACTTGAGACTGACTGCCATTCAAGAAGATTAGCCTTGTGTTTTGTGTTGAATACTATGGCTATTCCTTCTTTTCTTTGATTGTCATTGCCTGAATAGAACATTTTGTATTTATTGCTTAGAAAGATCTCACCAGTTTTGGTCTTTTTTGTTTCAGTCACCCCCTATGATGTCGATCTGGTACTTATCTAATTCCTCAGCTAGCTCCATTTCTTTGCCATTCAGGCTTCTTATGTTGATAGTACCGATCTTTAACTCAGGTGATGTTGAGTTGGGGTTTGTAAAGGGACGTTTATTCAGGGTGCCCACCTATGGGATAGAATTATCAGCAATGTTATATATCCTGTTAAAGACTCCCCTAACTCTTTCCTGGTTTCACGTGATTCCTAAAATTAAAAACAACATACTAATGCTTCATGAAGAGGACACTTTAATGCATAAACATTGCATCACATTCGCATTAATAGCCCAGGTATCAATTATTAATGTTCCAGTGGTTTTAAATGGCACAGAAGGCAGGTTGGCTTCGAGACAATAGCAACCAGAAATCAGTGGCTGTAATTGGTTGTTTCAACCAATCTAATTGAATGTTGTCATGAGTTGCTGTTTTTGTTTTCTAAGTTACATCTGTTTTGATGTATCAAGTGTGAAATGACAGGTACAGAACACCGATATAGACAAGTTTTTAGTATAATCTTTTTTGTATCCATATTTACAATGGGAAAGTGTTGACGATCTACTGAATGTCCTGTTTTCTGCCAGAGCTTTTGCAGATTGTATGAGTAATTCAAATATACCAACCAAATATAGCATTCTCCTTCATTACTGATTTCTAATATATCTTAAAACAAACATGTTGTCACCATCTATGCAGATTTGGTTACAATTAATTGATAAATTAAAGTATTCAAAGTTATCATAAAATTAATTTCATTCCAATTAAGACGAACGCTGATGCACTATGCACTCTTAAAACTTTCATACATTGATAATAATGCAATCACACGGTCAAATCCACGTGAATTTTATAGTGCGGTTTGCATAGGCTACATGACACCACTGATATATATACATATATATATAAACATTTCAACTATGAAACCTGTGGAAATCCAATAGGATTTTGGCACAATGATAATTAAAATAGTCTCATACTCTTAGTTGTTACTAATGCTACAGCTAAAGGCATGAGCATTTCATAGCCTGTGTATCAGTCTCATTCCATCTTTTTTCTGGGTCATCCCTGACTTCTATATCCTTCAACTGGGTGATATTGTAGTAATTTTCTTTAGGTAGTCTTGGAATGTACATTATTTCGATATGTTCATATCCACTTCTTTTGGTATTCATATACTATGTCCAATACGATTATTTTTAGTTCTTTATTTCTGTGCATCTTTTTTGCCCTAGAGAGTATAGCCTGCTGTGCTTCACAGAAATTTCCCTTCTCCAGTTTCTATTCTTTTTTCTTCTGCACTTTTTGTGGTTAATAATTCACTTCCATACAGTGGAGACAGTCTTGTCAAAACTTTATAAACTCTTATTAATGTATACTTTTGAATTTGGTTAGGTTTGAAAATACTACTGATCATTCCTGCTATCTTTAGAAAGTAAAATTTTGATATCAATGTCAGCTTCTTTTGTATATGACACAGCACATCCAAGGTATTTGAAGCAGTTAATTTTCTAAAATTTTATTTTCAACCATGATATCACTTCTGACAGGAGATGGTCCTTTAAAAGCTTAAAACAATTATGTTTAATAATGTTTTAGCAATTATGTATAATGATCTTTGGAATTCATCTTCACTTTTTGCTATAATTATCTGGTCATCTGGAAAAACAAAATAAGTATAGTTCCACAATCCAGTTTAAATGCTGGTTTTATATTTTTAATTCCATTTTTTTTTTTTTTTACTATTTCATCTATTTAGATATTAAATAAGAGTGGTGCAATGGACATCCTCGATGGAACCCCCTTTGTTTATTGATTTCCATTCTGTAACTTTTTCATTGATTCTTACAGCTATTTGGTTGTTTTGGTAGATGTTAGTTATTGCAGCAAGCAGCTGATTTGGAATGTTTAGATTCTTAAGTATGGTTCATAGTTTGCTCCTTAAGACTCATTATTTGTAGATTACCAAAGGCTTTCTGGTAATCTACGTTGAATTACCATTAATCTGGTAATCTATGTTGAATTCATAATGATTTTCCATTAAGATTTTTAATGTAAAAGCTGGGTTAATGCATGATTGTCCTTTTCAGAATCCATTTTGCTTGTCAGAAAGTTTATCCTCTACATACGATTTAAGTTTTGAAGTTAACATTCGTACATATAACTTATAACCACTAAGTATCCTAACCAGTTAGCAGACTTATTCATCTGTAGTTTTCAGAGTTGCATTTATCACTTTTTTTATATTGGGATGATAAATGCCTTATTCCAACTTTCTGGGATCATTCCTTGCTGCCAGATATTGTTAAATAATTTTAAAAGTTGTTTTATGAATAGGATGCCTGCATATTTCATAAGTTCTATATTTATTCCATCTTCTCCAGGGGATTTTTGTGATCTGCTTTGCTGTGAAAAACAAGCCATAAAATTAAATAACTTTCTGCAATGTACCCTTAGAATGAAATAAATAATTAATTTAAACCTGCAATATTATTTTAGGTAAAGATTAAGAATGCCACAGGTTGCAAGTTCAAATCTTGGTGAAAGCATGTATGTTTGTAATTGTATTTAGGTGAAAGATGGTGAATTTCATCACATGGTATAAGACCACAACTCTGCTTATTGAACACTTGACTGAAAATGTTTCAAGACTACTTAAAAATAAATAAAAATGCAATGTATACATATATATAATTAATAATAAAAAAAAAAGCAGAAAAAAAAAATTGTATTAGTCCACTCATTGTATAAATGTACCATAAGTTCACAAGAAAACATTCACTGGTAGAAGTCAGATAAAAATAAACAAAAATCCATTTTATTCAAACTAACTACTGAAAAGAAGGCTTAAGCTGAAGTGAGTTGGAAGATATGAGTAATTGCCCCATACCTGCAATTAAGGAACTGATTTTGCCAAGTCCTGGGGAAAACAAAAAATTCTACAGACCTAGTAAAACTTTCCTTTCCATAAGGACTTGACAATGAACCAAGAATTTTTGCTTGCTATCCTCACTGAAGAAATTCACAGGTACAATTAGAGCTTCTTGCTCTACATATATAAAATCTGTGGGATATGGTGATATTCAGAACAGCAATACCTGATTCGCAGACCCAGGATGGTATAGGACTGTTACTTAATAGAAATGCGAATAATGCACTTCTTGGATATTAATATAAGGATGCTAATTACTAAATTTAAAACTAGGATTAATGAATGTGGTTCAGTTTTCATCCTGAACACCTACCAAGCATTCAAAAGATGGAGCAAAAGAGTGCTTCTTTAACCAGCTACAAAACATACTATGCAGTTTTAAGAAAGGTGATGTAACAGTTACTTTAGGGGACTTGAGAACCAAGGGTAGCACCGATTCCAATTACTGGGTAGAAGTAATTGGACCATTTTGCATTGGTAATCGCAGTGACAATTGTGAGAGACTTCTCAAGTTATGCAAGTTAAATGGACCTAAGAATCACAAACACCTATTTGAGTATAGGTGTTTGGAATTCTTAGGTCAATATTTAGATATTTACAAGTATGCTTGGATTTTGCCTGATGGTAATCTGCAAGAACTCTATCTTTTAATTAATAAATGGGAAAATTCTGTGCAGAAAACTAGGATTTACAGAGAGGATCTAATCACTACCTTGCACGCTCTCAACAATTGCTAAATTTAAATCTCTGCTCTTAACAAGGTAGTGAAATTAAAATTGTACTACATCGCCCATCACTGCCTCTTAACAACGAAGCACTGAGCAATGCTGTGCCTGAATCTCTGTTGAGGTTTAGAAAGTTTCTCAGGGCTGACACAGATTCAAGGAATAGCCTCTCATATTTGTATTTGATGGGGTGTAATAGAGTGGCCTTCTTCCAGCATATCCAAAGTGTAGTCAGCAAGTCCTGAGAGGCTGTAATGGTGGAACAAGATGTAGTCCTCACATTCAGAACTTCTGATATGGTAGGTCTATGGTGGAGTGGATGAGGGATGCCAATTTTTTATATGGTCTGTAAGTAGTTGTAAGGTTGTATTTCCTTAGAATGTTTGCTAATTTTTTAGATGTGCCCCAGATATATGGAATGGTGATAGAGTTTGTATAATCTCTGCTCTGAAAGGTGACAAGAAGGGGGGGGGGGAGGTGCAGTTACAGGGTTTTAAGATTTTTGGGAGGGATTGTATCCATTGGCTAAGAAAGTGTTGAGAATATGGTCAACTTCAGTAGTAAGGGCACTGTTATCAGAACTGATTAATTTTGCCTTGTTATATATATATAGTGTTTTTATAATCACATACATTACTGATGGTGGTATTTTTTGGGATCCATCTGGCTGGTGTGTAATCAGTGTCTAGGAATGGGAGACTTGTTTTCCTTTTCTAAGGTAAATTGGATCCTAGGGTGTTGATTGTTTAGATGTGTTACAAAAGTGTTGAGCATATCCAGACAATGCGGCTAAATGGAGAACAATCATCTACATAGCACAGCCAAACAGTGGGTTCATGCAGAACAGAGTCTAAGGCTTTTTTTTAGTCTAAGGAAGGTCTCATGAAAAAGCTGGATAGGGGTGGAGAACCCATGGCTGGCTCCTCTATGTTTGTAGAATTGTTATTGCCAATGAAATTAAATAGCCAGAGTTCATGGTGAACTGGAACAGGGCTGAGATATCTGAAAGAAATATAGCTTGAATGAGGTCTAAGGTGTCTGAGTTTAAAGTGGGCTGAGGTTTTTTACGTATATTAACAGTATGCTGTATTGACATGCCAATCCCGGCTTGCCATACAGATGATCTCGGATGTAACTTTTATGTTCTTCAAGGTGCTATGTTAACAAATCTACCAGTCTGTCCAAAGACTAACTTGCAGGCACAGAGAACTTTATATGCTCCTGGTTGTTCAAGAGGATGTGACCGATCTTCAGGAGAACATATAAAAGTAGCTAGTTAACATGTCTTGAAGAACATAAAAATTACATCTCAGATCAACTGTATGGCAGGCTGGGATTGGCAGACCATGCTCTGGATACTTTGCACAGGATCAGATGGAGAAAAAGATTTTTATTATCTAGAAGTCATTACAGGTCTGAGAGGCCATTCTTAGAATCAGCATCAGCTATGAAGATACCAACCTCAATAAGTATGGTTGCATTAATTTACCAAAGACCTGGGAGACTATGATTTTAAAACCTAATAGCTCAACTTCTCTGAATAAACTTTGTAGTTATCTGACCCATAGAGGGCAAATATCCATGCCCATGGTGGGATTCGAACCCACAGCCTTTTGGCTGGAGAGCGGATACGCTACCCACTCAGCCAACCAGGCTGGCCATGAGTATGTTGATTTTTTCAAAAAAAAACTAATGTCATAAAAAGTAACAAACACTAGTAGGTTTTATTAAATAATTATTATGACCTATAAACTAGTGTTTGTTTGTTTTTTTATTACATTAGTGAGCTTAATAAATGTATTTTTTCCCCTCTTGGTATTAATCTGAGCATGTGGGTTGTGCATAACAGAATGAATTTTTATTATATGCATGCTATAATAAAAAACTAGTGTTCCTGCACTTCCTGAGCAAGGAAAATTACATTTTTGATTCACTAACAAGTTAAACTAGTTCTGTGAAGTGTCTGTCAGTTATGCATCTACATGTTAGAATGCAGTAAAGAGAACATATTTTAAGTGAAATTTGAAATAACTCAACATCAAATTTGCCTAAAAAATGATAAACATACAACTAAATTCTTGAAATGTTAAAACATATGGAAACATTGTTCTAAATAAAACTTCTATTTGAGTGGTATGATTGTTTCAAACATTGGACCAACAGTGACAGAAATTATGTATATCTCACACATCCTTAAACTAATGGAATAGATAGCATCATTGTCTCCTCTTTACAAGAGCTAATTTCATACAGTAGATGATAAACAATTAGGAAATTGCTTACAAAATGAACTTTCAATCCTTTTAATGAATATACAAGGTTTCTGTGAGAGCTCTTGTTTTAATAAAATTCATGTAAGTATATCAGGTCACTATCATTAGTAGTTGAAGAGAATTCTTCAGCTACTAATGATAGTGACTACTACTGCATTTTAACTATTTCAGTTTATGACCAATATCAAAAATAAAAGCTGCCATTATTAGTGAAAACAATTAACCTTGCAAACATCAAGAAAAAGAAGTTCAGGTGAAAAGTGAAGTATATTTCTTAAATAACTGAAACACCGTTTCACTATGAACTTGTACTTAATGATCAGACTGTCAATTAAATTTTATAAATAGTTTGGAAAAGATTAAAAGGACAGTATTATGAGTAAAAGAACCAGTTATAAAAGTGTCACTTGCACAGTCGGAATATTCATCATATGCACAATAGCCTTTATAAGACAGGAGTTGTGATTATTGACAAAGGACAGCATTCTAAGATTTGCTCAATATTATTTTTCTGATCTAGTACCAATGACTTCCACCAAAATAGAGGTGGAAAACCACTATAAAATTAAGCAAAAATCAAAGTTAAAAGAGCATTTCTAAAAAAGCTTTCAGGACATTAAAAATATGAAAAACACGGAGAGCAATGCCTTCATGAAGAAGGATATCACATTAATCCTATTAGATAAACTACATTCAGCGGTGTTATAATTACTTTACCTTTTAAGACCAATATGGAATGCCACCTGAAGTGAATTTAGCTGCATTTTTCATTTTCTATTTATGGCTTCATGAGCTAATTCTTATTTCATAAATTAAACTATCATTTGCCATTCAAATTTTAAAATTTGTTAACAGAATTACTAATAATACTTAAGAAATATATAAGAACTTACTTATCCAAATGAGATTTTTTTTTTTCATAATCTGCAGAATCTTTTGTGAAAGGAAAACCACTAAATTTTCGGATATTCTTCTTAATTTCATTCCCCTGAGGGAAAAAAATTCACATCACCACATACTCATCAAACAGTATAATTCAAATTTATTCACATGATTTAACAGAATACAAAATATAACGCAGCAATACAATATATCAAGTTTTTTGCTTCTTCATCAACACAATTTCTTTTAAAAAATCTCCAGCAGAACTTACCCACTGTTTCAAAACTGAAATAGTAAAAAATCAGATGAAATGCACATTGACAAGAAAGACAAATCAGTTTTGCACTGTCCAGTGTGAATTCATTTTTGATGTTAGTTTTTTTTTTTTTTTTTTTTTTTTTTTTTTTTTTTTTTAACTTAGATGGCCTTCAAAGATTGGCAGTTTTTCAAAGACATCTTGTCATAAGATCATTAAAGGAAAAAATAAAACTGGAATATATTCTGAATAATTCCTTTATGCAAAGGAATTATTTTGCCCTCCTTCCACTCTCTTGGGACTTTGCCGGAGCTGAGACTTGAACAGCCTAGTCAAAGGCATTGGCAGTTCCCCTGCGCATTCTCTTAAAATGCAAGCCGATATCCCCTCCAATCCCATAACTGTAATATCCTAAGTACCTCCAATTCATCAACCTCTGTTCTCCATAACAATATCTTCACTTGGATGACAGATATACCCTTGCAAAATGGTTACTCAGTAACTCAATAATTTCGTCTGCCTCTGTTACCTCTCTACCATTTGCACTTTATGAATTTCCTTAAAAATGGAGTGTTGTGATGGGACTCTTGATTAATGTGCTATAGCAAGCAAGTTTTATATAATAAATTGTTTTTTAATTTGAAAACAGAAACACAAACAGTCCATTCTTCTTCAAAGCTAAGATGATCTCTGCATTTAAGAAAACATTAAAAATAGGGAAGTTTTAATAATGTTATGTTTTTGATGGGTTGTCTGATACAGCATTTCCCAATTTTTGGCAATAAGGAAACATTAAAAAGCACAATGTTTTTGGTGCCTGAATATTAAAGTGGCTTGAAACAAAACACTAATCTAGAGAATAAACACATGGTATTGTTTCAAGCCACTTCAGGCTTGCAATAAGCAAGATGGATTATACCAGGTGATGAAATTCCTATACCACTGGAAACATTAAATTAACAAATATCCACATAGCAGTGGAATTCAATCTTACAGCTTATTAACTGCAGCAGAGACTATCCACTCAGCCAACCAGATCAGAAAATCTGATAATCCAGATTATCAGATTTTCTGGCTTGGGTATAGAGCTAGAAAATTTTTTAGCAGAGGGGAGAAGGCACTATACTATTTGATGTTTGCAGGTCCGGCAGCATTTCTGAATAGCATTATTCAAAAACTTTTTTTGGTTTAACAAACCCAGATTAGATTTTCCTAATGCATAATCAGGAAAAATGATATGCTAACTAATGATTATTATCAATACCTATATAACTTTTGCTGTTTCAATGTTTCTATAATACTTAATTAAAATGAATAGTTTAGACAGTCTTAAGCTCAAATGGCAAAGACAATGCCTTTTGGTTTTGGGAAGACCAGGATTCAACTTCCCTGATAAAAGTTCTTCATGCCTAGATGTGAAGAACTTTAATAAAGGGGCTTTCAAATAAAAAAAAGGCCTCATCAAATGTTAATTTTGAGTTAATTAGCATGAATTGGCCAGTCCATACGGACAAGATTTTTTTCATACTAGAAAAATGAGAGATAGATGACTATGCAAATAGGATCAACCAGCCTAATCATAGCATTACATTTCTTTAAAATGTCAGATTAATCAGCCAAGACTGGCCATGGCTGATTGATAAACACAGTAATAGGTAGATGAACAATAATAGTCCATCTTATGAGAATTATAGAAAACTCATTCTTCTTCTTCATCAGTTCGTAATATGTATTCTCACAGGACACAATAATAATGCAAAATAATTAGAATTACATTATTAACTTAGTTTCAACAATTTTCTTCAAAATTAATCCGTTAATTGTCAGGTCTTGTATGCTGTCAAATCTAAACATATTTTTTTTTTTAAATGTAAATCCTACCCACAAAATGTTGTAAATCTATCAGTGGACTAAGGATTAAATATCCAAATACCCTAGCTCTAGAGCAGGGGTTGGCAAAGTGGTCGATATCGACCCCTGGGGGTTGATGTGGCTATCAAGAGGGTTGATAAATGTCTAGATTTCCAAAGGGTGTCTATAAACACCTAGTAAACATGCAATGCCAACTGGCTGAGCCAATGAGGGAGAAGCACACACTCTCCCCAATGAAGACATCTAGAACAGAGATAATCAGGGCTAGTGCGCATTTATCGACCATAGCTATCAGAGTGGTGTTCAGTGATAACTTTGAATTTACTGTGTAATTTTTTTTTAAGTTATAGTGCCCATAATGGCATTGATGAGGAATCAAGGATTCCATGAAGGGGTCAATGGTCTAAAAAGTTCGCCGACCTCTGCTCTGGAGAGAGACTGAGAGAAC
This sequence comes from Typopeltis vanoorti, assembly GCF_054136105.1. Classification (NCBI taxonomy): domain Eukaryota; kingdom Metazoa; phylum Arthropoda; class Arachnida; order Uropygi; family Thelyphonidae; genus Typopeltis; species Typopeltis vanoorti. Next base: position 61,827,631 of record NC_143552.1, read on the forward strand.
AAATATGGAACTTTTTTCAAGCCACTTCAGGCCTCTAGTAAGCAGAATGCACATTAGGCAATGCAAGTCATTTCCTACCCAAAGACATTTCCAAACACCCATAACCACATGGGATTCAAACCAATGATCTGAGTTGGAGAAGCTATTCACACAGCCAATCAAGGCCAAGCATCAACTGCATCAATACACTTAGATCAGCTCTGCCCACACATTCATGAATGCTAAGATTTACTTCCTAACATCTCCATTTTTAATATGATTCTGATCTGTTCACTTCTTCAATTTTCATCAGAACTATCACAGCTACTGTCTCTAATTTTTAATGAAGTATTTCATTTCTAACAAAACTCTCAGCTGCACAAGTTAAAAATGCTTTGAAGGCTGTCTTATAAACTGTTTAGTTTGGTGTTTTGGCTAATTTCTTTCTTATTCCATATCAATTTATTTAACAGTCTTTCCCAGATTCTATTTCCTATTTACAATATGTGCCTAAATAGCAGAAATGTGTCTGTTCTATAGGCTTTGAGAATACAGTTGATATTTACTATGTACCTGCATATTTTCACAAATTTGTTCAAGTTATGAAATTTAGTTATTGTTACAGCTATTCATGATCCTCCAAGGAGTCTAATGGTTGATTCAGGAAGGACTCTACTGACTCCTTTAGTAATTCATATCTCTTCTCACTGAAGACACATGGCATCTAACAGTAGCACATTCATGCACTCACCACATGGCTGACAAAACCTGGATCTAACTTTCATGCTTCCTACTCACACACCCTTACTCTTCCAAGGATGATCACGAGGTTTATCTCTATCACCTGTAAAATCTCACTTGTGTCTATACTGTAATTCCCTTACTAATTTATTTTCTATCCCATTCCTCTCTCTATTCCTCAAACTTTGAATGCTACATTCCCTCAAATCAGTATGTGCAATTCAACAGGCCAGTTACTATGTTGGATAACTGCTGCTGGATATTTTCAACTAGGAGCACAGTAGTCCAGGTATGGTTTTATTAACCTTTAATTAGGTGCATGAGATCTGACCCCAGCCATCATTGATGTTCAATTTCTGAGTTTCTTGCTTTTCCCACACTGGCTGAATCAGTTAAGTGCCGACCATCGGGGCAATCAGTTGTGGAGTAAGGAGTGATTTAAGATTATTACACTTTTTTTTAAATAGTTTGTAGGTCAGACCTCTAGAAGCTTTGAAACGAGAAAGGAGGAACACATAGGATTTGTCAGAAATAACAGACAAGACATTTCAGGCCTTTCATGCCACTTTGCCTCTACTAACCATCACATTGAGTGGGATAAGAGCCTTATGCCATACATAGAAGATAACTACCATTCAAGAACCTTTAAAGAAGCAGCTACAGTCGCCCGTAAAACTGAAAACCTAAACAAGAATCAAGGTCAAATTTTAATTAGAAATTTGGAAAACTTTTATCAGATCATTAACCATCAAAGAAATGAACTTTCATAACAATTATGTCATGAGCCATAACGAATAAATCACGTTAACGAGACACGCATACCAATTTTTTGTATGAATTAGAACCATCAGTTATAACATAGTCTGTAACCTTCATTTTAGCTTACTAGTTTGTATTCCCTGAGGATGCCAATAGAAAAAGATTGTAGGAGGATAAAATAAAGCTACTTGACAAAGATTGTATAAAAAAAAGTGTAATAGTCTTATGAATAATTGTCAAGAAAAAATTCAACATAAGGAGTGATTTTTTGACCTCATGTGATTAATTATGTAACAAAAAAAGTGCAACTAATTAAGGGTTAAAGACTTGAAAAGTGGAAGAATAACTTCCTTTTTAATCACAAGCTATGTGACAACATATCACCTCAGCAATGTGACCTTAAACATATCCACTACGATTTTCAATTTCCTAACTTCAATGATTACTTACAGCAAATTCCAAGTAGAAGTACTCAGCTTGCAACATTTTCCATCTGAAATGGATAACTTTATACTTGGCAACGCTGACTTGATCATACAGCCAATCTCTTCAAGTCTATCTGCAGGAAAATTTTGTGTCAGCTATGTGCCTTATCACTCTCCCCAACTTGGCATCATCAGCAAATAATATTAATATACAAATAAATAACATGGCGGAAGCATACCACTGGTCACCTTCCTCTTAGACTCAGTAATTCCATAAACTGCTTTCTGATATCTGTTAGTCATCCTCCTATCCATAAAACAAGTTAACTTTGCATACCCATCCAATTTATCTTTGGGGTAACAACCCACATGTACATTCTGTCAAATGTGCTGTGGTAAAATCCAAAAGTATTTGGATTGGGTGCTCCTTCAGACAAACATCTGAAGGGGACTATGAACCTATAATCCTGAATGTCTTCTCTGAATATGCTTGACTGTGCCCATCACATTCTATTGCTGTTGTGATACAGCTTCTCTGTCAGCGCTTCACTCATATCAATAATTTTAATTTCTAGTTCCACTATATCTGCTGATGCTAAGAACTTGCCACTTTTATTCCTTATCCTCCACCATATTTCACACCTCTTCCTTTTCTTTCTTTACAAATTTAGTCCCACATTTACCATGGCCATCCATAACATACTATAATTCTCCCTCTCTCAATGTTAGACTGATAATTTTGACCTCATTATTTAATGCATGCATCTATATGAAAAACCACCCTGAATTCGCATTCACTCTTTCACAAAGCAAACACTTTCTCCAAACAACTAGCACTAAACCCATCTGATATAATCCATCCTGGAAGTGCAAATTCTTTCAACCATCAAAACTATCCCATACACCAGTGGTGTTCAACCTTTTTTACTACGCGAGCTACTTTTCTATAAAAAGTTATTCGGTGATCTACTCTATTATATAGATCGCGTTCCCCAACCTGATATCTGATTATGCACAAATAAAGAACTAAGAAAAAAAAATACACAACTAAAAACTTTATTTGTGTATTTAAAAATTTATTTATCACTTTTAACTATTTTAATACAACAAAAAAAGATCCTTTGTAATTTGGTTTCTTAATTGATTTTTTATGACAGTCATATTTGAAAAAGCGGATTCTGACAAGCATGTTGATCTGAAACACGACAGAATTTTTCGCGCAATATCAGTTAATATTGGGAATTTTTCATGTGCATACTTCCAAATAACTTCATTGTTTATTGATTTTAAATGTAAACTATTCTGAATGTTTATTATCTCAAGTTCTACTTCAGTTTGATTTATATCAGACAGCCCACTAATTTTATTTGAAATTTCTGTGATGTTCAAGTTTTCTTGAAATGGATTATTGATAAAAGATACAATCATTTCAGTTTTATTAAAATCTTTAAATCTTGAATTTCTTTCTTTCTCAACTAATTCTATTTCACGAATAAATTCTTTTAAATCATAGCAAAGCATTTCTTGATTTTGTTCAAAAAATGTTAATAAATATGGGAGATGTCTAAATTTGCAGGCATTTATATTTTTCTTTAATAAAAGTAAGTATTGTTGGAAAGTTTTTATTGAACTTAACATGTCAATTAAATTTTTATCTCTACATTGTAACTCTAAATTTAAATTGCTTAATTTCGTACAGAAATCTACTAAAAATGATAAGTGTAACAACTATCTTTTATCACTCAATTGTGGATAAATATCTCCTTTTTCATCAAGAAAATTTTTTATATCGTTAATTAATACAAGAAATCTTTCTAAAAATTGACTTCTGCTGAGCCAGCAAACATTATTATACAACAGAAGTTCCCTATCATCATCTGCCTGTAATTTAAATAACTGCCGTTGCAGGGCTTTTCCACAAACAGAATTTACAATTTTAAATGTAATATCCAAAACATCTTTTGTGTTTAATCTTTTACTACACAGTACTACGTTAAAAAATCTGGATATTTGTCATCTTTTTTACATAATGAAATGAAGCCTGATTTATTACCTATCATTTCAGGAGCACCATCAGTAGTAATAGACACAAGTTTAAAAAGTGGACGTTTGTGTTGTTTCACAAATTCATCAAATGCCGAAAAAACGTCTTCTCCCCTAGTCCTTCCCAATAATGGTATAATTTTCAAAAGCAACACCCTGGTGAATGGCCGACATTAACCTGGCCTAGAAACTTTTCTTCGGCAATTTGAAACCTTGTCTGCGGCCTAGAAGTAGTCTCTCTCTAGTGACGTCTCGGACCTCCTTTCTGGAAGCAGGAAACTCCTCTCTAAAGCAATGTGGATCCGGGCAGTCTCTCTGACAGCGACTCTGGACCAGACGGTCTCCTCTCTGACAGCAATTCTGGAACTGGGACCCCTTCTGCTTGCTTCAGTCCCTTTTTATTAGGCCTCCTCTGAGACCTCGCATAAAGTTTGGCAACCCCAAAGAATCAGTATGAGTCTTTCATCGTTAAGTTTCAAGTTCGGCATGCATTTTGTTCTCCTCCGCTTTCTTTTGACTGTAAGTTGCCGGCCATCAGAAAGTTGTTTGAACTCTTTCTGACTGACTTCGGAGATGTTTACACTTAGAGCCTGAAGCCTTTCTCATACATACAAGTTTCAATAACAATCTTTCTAATGGCACCATGTACAGCTTCGGCGACAAAAACATTGCCTTTGTTTTTAACACTCTAACTTATTCTTATTAAAGCAGTATATACAGTTAGCTTCAAAAGTTATTTACAAAAACATCTAATACAAACTATACCGAGACAAACAGTTTATTTTTTTACAATATTCACACGGGACTTAACCTAAGTAAAAAAATCGATGTAACGTGCTTCAGAATATTCAATATTTAAGTTACAATCGAGTTTTTACACTTTGCTTATAATCGTATTCACTCAGCTCGCTGTTTGACTTCCACTGATCCAAATTAATTCATTTACCCCGACTTATAAGAAAATTACTGATTTGACAATTTTAACGAAAAATAAATAAACAACAGCAATACACTTAAAGCGAATTAAAAATAATACAAAATAACGGTAAATAAAATATGTTTTCAGTTTTAATTAAATTTGTAAGTAAGGAGGAATACACAAGAGATCGACTGGTTGAACATCCCTGCCATACACCATCAGCAACACTTATGATCTTTAACAATTTTGCTCTTCTTTTTCATAATAACTCTTTCATACTATACCTATTTCATTTTAAATTATTTATTCTTCTCCAGAGCATCACATCATCCACTTGTTCTGCTTGCTTACATATAAACTCATTCGAGTCATGAATCTTTACTCCAGGAAAACATGCTTTCACTGTGCATTTGTCCAGAAAGTGCCTAATCGTGGAATTATTGTATCTTATGAAATCCTTTGCCATCTATGTATGCTTTCTTGTACCTTAATTCTTTGAGTTTCCTTTCTTATTTTTACTGCCATATGCCCAGCACTTTCCTAGTCTCTTCAATCACCATGTAAAATTATGAATACTCAAGAAAGACTTAAAATTTTCAGCATCATGCAACTCTTCATATTTGCTCCATTACTTTCATACCACTTTCCTCAACACTATCATGCACTTCAACACCTCTAATTCTTGCTCGCATTCCTCCTAGCATGTGTGACTATTCGCCAATCTTTCTCGTTTAAAATCTCGCATTCAACATTTTACAATCTTCCATCTGCTTATTATGTACACATTTCTGACATATTAATTAAACAATTATAATGTCTTGATAACCAAGTGCTGCAGTCCACTGTTCCAATTAAATGGCATGCTGTCTCAAATAAACAAAGAAAACCATTGTAATTTTCTTGATTCGGTTTCATTCTTGTCCCAAATAAACTGCTGTCTCAATAAATTGTTTCTACTGCATTTGCTACCATGAGTTTTTTTTTTTCTTTCTTTCTAAATGCCTAATATTTGGCATGCTGTCTCAAATAAACAAAGAAAACCATTGTAATTTTCTTGATTCGGTTTCATTCTTGTCTGAAATAAACTGCTGTCTCAATAAATTGTTTCTACTGCATTTGCTACCATGAGTTTTTTTTTTTTTTTCTTTCTAAATGCCTAACCTCATCTCTTGTAAGAAAATATAGAAACTAATTTCATGCTAAATGTATTTTCTTCTACATGCTATCTACATCCCCATTATAAAAAAATACAGAGCTAACTGCAGGCATCGCATTTCAAATGAAGCCATACAGTAAAATTTAACCTCTGCACCAGGTGATGCCATAGTTAATCAACATCTAAATAATGAAGATCTTCAAAATTCAATATCTTTACAAAAAAAGGCTGAGCATCAAAAGATTCTTTGTAGTTCTCTTATAGCTCAGTAGAAAGGAATTCTGTTGTTTAAAAAATTTCAACCAGGGGAAATGGATCTATACCTGCACTAATAACAAAGTTTGGTTCTGTGCTACTTATGACAATTTTTATGACTTGTGCAGAAAGTACTAAGCTATAAATTGAATTTAACACTTGAATGACTGAAAAAATAATGTTGTGAATTCAGTGGGCCATAAGTGACTGCATGAGCTTTCCTCTCTAGGGAAGATGATTTTGTTTATATAAACACTTATCTAGTGTGACAGTGCTACATACTAACAGAATAGGCACACAATTTTAACTATGCATTATGCAAGTAGTAACAGTGAATGAAAATAAATAGATAATCCTACCATTTTAGATTTATAACAGCAGAATCAATTAGACAACTTCTAACCAATTAAATAAACTGCTAATCTACATTATTCTTATACTAGCCATGGTTTCAATATAATCATCCTTGTGCATGTCTATTCTGTTAGTATTGCTAACAGAAACAACTTATTTCTCCACCTACTCATGATATGCTTCTAACTGTGGTGCTGTTAAATCACTGAAAAGAACGACATTCTCAAGTTTGATAATGATTCCTGTGCAACTAATTTTCATGTTTCAAAATAATTTGAAGTTGAAGGAATAAGAATCAGAGAAAATAAGGTAGATAGTGTTTTCATATCTTGTTGCAGTATATATAAAAAGGAGAATATTGCTTTTGTTCACCCTTACATATAGGTATACATCATTTTCTTAATAGCTGCTAAAAAGCTTTATGAACTTCACTTCACATAATAAAGAATCTGAAATGAATCAATTCAAAAAACACACTAACAGATGCTAATAAAATAAATGGAGAGAAAAATTTTGCTAGTCTTATTTTGTGTGTGGTAATTATGACAAAGAGAAATTCATATTAATACAAATTTCTTGGTGAAATAAAAATGTTGGAGTTTAATCAGTTTTTTGTGAAGCTTGTACTAAGTTTGTAATAAAAAAATAAAAAAAAAATAAAAAATCTAATCCAATTAACCGAATTTCTTTGGGAAATTTTCCCCTATTTACATCACATCTTTATTTAGCATGTTAGGTTCAATATCATATCATGTAACCCTGGTTCGTATATAACTATTTGACAGAGCAATCATTAACACAATGTGCTCCATAGATAGTTGGACATGACAATAAACCCTATGATATCATACAAGACTAACTGTCCAACCTGACTGAAAAGCCCTTATAAAATGTTTCTTGTACCATGATTCGAAATCATTTTAATCAAAGAACATTATTATGAATATATTTAGAAGATATTAACAAACAAATAAATAAAAGCAATTTGAAATACAAATTTCTTGAAACTTTGTTTTCATTCAACATTATTATTATTATCATATTACTCAATATATTATTCAATACTATATATAAACAATTACAGGTGTTAGCAAAATATTTTCGAAAATGTCATACCGAGCCAGGCCTATTAAATAGTATCCTATGCAGCACTTTTAATTCTTCCATTTTTGTCTTCTGAATTTGGAATTCAACTAGAAAAAAAAAAATTTTTTTTTTTTTTTAAATAAAATAATAATAATAAATGAATATGTAAGAAAGCTAAACACTGTGTTCAACTAGCTAAACAAAGGTCATGGCCAGTTGAGCAGCTTTTATAGGTAAACTGTATACTCATCTATACACACATTATTGAAGAAAAAGTCTTCCTAATCCTCCCACCATCAGTCCTATTCTCAAAAATATCTTCTGAATTAATCTTATAGAAACCCTTCAGTAATTTGAATGTCTCAATCATGTCACCCCTTTTCCACCTATCAACCAATTTCTGCAACTCACAAATCTTCAACCTGTTCTCATAAGGTTCATTCCATAGGCCTGCTATCATCTTGGTCACTCGTCTCTGGATCCTCTCCACCTCCTCCCCATCAAGAAGAAACCCTGGCACCTAAATTTGGGTACAGTAAGTCTTATCAAGGCTCGATACAGAGGAACAATAACCTGTTTGTCTCTGCTTGTTAAAGTATTTTTCAGCAACCAAGTGATTTGATGAGCTGATTTAGTCACTTTTGCGATGTGCCCCCCCCTAAACTTCAACTCCCTATCCACCACCAATGTGGTATACTGCTGCTAATCTTTTCACCCCAAAATGCATAGCCTTACATTTTGCTACATTAAATTGACATCCATTCTCCTTAGCCCAGCCCTCCAAACTATCCAAATCATCCTGCAAAATTCTGACATCCTGTGCATTCACTATTGCTCTACCCAACTTTGTATCATCAGCAAACAAATGAACAGTTCCTCTCAGATCCTTTCCTACATCATTAATGAACAAATTAAACAGTAGTGGTCCAAGAACAGAACCCTGTGGTACACCACTAGTCACAGGCAGTCTTTTGGACTCTACTCCAGAATAAACCACTCTCTGATATCTCTCAATCAACCACCCTCCTATCCATCTCACCAACCCTATATCCACCCCCATATGCTGCAGTTTACTGATTAGAATTCCATGTGGTATCCTGTCAAAGGCCTTAGCAAGGTCCAGTAGGATCACTGTAAACCCATTACCCTTATCCAGTTCGGCAGTCACTGTGTTATAAATAGTATATTCTTCAATGGATAAAGCATTAGATAATTCAGTTGTAATAGAAACAACACTACACTGTAAAATAGTTGCTTTTTTTGCTTCATGAATCTGATTAATCAGTAAAGAAAAATGTGCAAGCCATTATATATAATTTGCTTGAGGAGAATAAAAAACTTCTTTAATTTTGCAGGAAGTTGGAAGGAATTGTTCTCTCCTGTAGTGCTTTAAAAAGGTTATTCTGTTCATACATTTAGCTCTTTTTAATAATGCTTTTCCAAGTGCAATGTTTTCTTGAAAATACACTCTCTGTAAAGCATATGAATAGATTTTAAAATTGAGATGCAAGTAGAAGATATTAGAATAAAAATATATAAATACAGATACCATTCAAGTTAACTTATTTATTTTTGCAGAATGTTCAGCTATGTTTCATAGACCATTATCAATACAGTAGAAAAGAGAAATACAAACAAAGTACAAAATACAGATACCACACTCAAGTTATCTTATTTTTGCAGAATGTTCAGCTATGTTTTGTAGACCACTATCAATACAGTAGAAAAGAGAAATACAAACAAAGAACAATTAAACTGCAAGAGTGTGAAAATACATGCATTGTTTATTTCAGGAGGATAATTACATCTACATTATTAGAATTCATCATTTTTTTTTATCCTGTCTTCTACTTATGGTAAGACAGCTATTACAGCATTTATACATAGGTGGGGCATTTGTCCTCAGTAGATAAGAATGTGGAAGACACTGCGACCCAAGTGAAGCCTAGCTAGAGCTACTTTGTCTTTTTGTTTTTATGTAGAGTGGAAGCTAATGCTTAATTTCATGCAATTTATTTGTTAATGCTTCCTGTCAGGATGAGGGCCAGTGATAAACACTTTGTGGAGAAACTGTCCTAGAAGCTGCATCTACAGTCTCATTTCCTTGGATTCCAACATAGCTGGGAATCCAGCACGATTGATCTACAGTTAGTGAGGATCTTTATCTGATACAATGTAGAACATCATAGAGTACTGGATGTGGATTGTAGATGCAGCTATCGACTGTACAGACTATGGCTAGGAAACTTAGCTGAAATGCTACAAAGAATAAACATTTTTCTAACATAAGTGTTATTCCAATATTGTACAATAATTTTATCATTATATCACCTGCTTACATTTTCATATTTACACCCAGAGGTGGCTCATGCATAGGCACTGCAGAACTGCAGCACCCCCAATTTTTCTTGATATATAAATATATTTATATATGCTTGTAATATTTAATTTTATCATCAACAATCCTATACAATTCTCTTATTTTGTAAAAAAAAATAATAAAAATCCATCTTGTAGCTCTTAGGAGGGCTAAGGACGCTAGCGGCACTGTGTTTTCCACATTGTCATATTGCAATGCGTGCAAGCATATGCACGTCATAGTGAGATGCGAGCTATTAGCGTAATGCAGCACTGTCCGTCATGCAGTTCCACTGTTGTTTATATGCAGTTTGCGCCAGTAGTAGAGTGTTTGTAGTGCTTATCATGTTTACTCTGTCTCTTTAAATATTTTCATTACAATCAAATTTTACATTAGAATTAAAGACATAACATTTGTTATAGTAATTTTTAAGTAATTTTGAATTATACCAAACTGTATAATTTTATCATGAAATAAAACAAGAAGAATATATTTTATTTTTAAGTAATTTTAAGTAATTAAGTAACCAAACTGTATAATTTTAATCAATAATAAACAAAATTTTTTCATGTTTAAGTTTTTTTAAAATTTTTTTACTATAATTTTGATATTTTATCCAAACACGTATACACTGTATTTACATTGTGTATGTATATTTCGAAAATTGCAACACCCCACGATTTCAAGCCATGAGCTGCCACTACTTACACACCTAAACATGTGGACCATGGTTAGAGTGTGTATAATATAAAACGTGCTGGGAGTCCCCCCACCCCCAACTTGGTTAGACTATAAATTATATATTTAGTTTAATCCTTTATTCAAGTGTAAGCAAACAAAGTTTGCGCCTGGTCCACCTTTGCTACGCGATGCTCCTGTCCTGAAGATACTTCAGGCGCAAACTTTGTTTGCTTACACTTGAATAAAGGATTAAACTAAATAGGTCTAGGTCTAGTTCCCACTGAAAAGACCTCAATAAAGATTGAAACCGGTCTGAGTAATGACCCTTCCCATAATGCATAGCATTATACAAGTCCACAAGAAGATGCGTTTTGCATCATTGTGAAGCTTTGTCCACCTTTGCTACGAGTTGCCCACACCTGAAGATACTTCAGGCACAAACTTTGTTTGCTTACACTTAGATAAAACATTAAACTAAATATATAATTTATAAAATATGTATAATAATCAGATATGTATAACAAAAGTAATCCACATAGCATGTTTAGGCGAACTCTTTTTATGGAACACTTAAGTGACAACAGTTACTATCAAAGCGAGAGAGCGGGTCCCTTTCTTTATTCACTCATTACCCATTGATAAAGGCTCTGAATGGGTGAGGAGTGAAATGCATCAATAACCATTTATATATTCTAATGATGAATAAGATCTAACCATTGCAGGATACTCTCCCTTGCATAAGCATAATTAAGTGAATGATACAACTGAAGCAAGGAACACTGATCAACTCGTAGCAAAGGTGGACAAATTCTGTAGAGGATAATTGAATGTTCATTACTCTCTTATGCTTTTCTCTTAGATGAAGAATGTGTGCAAGGAACGTAAGCTTTCTGTGAAAAATTAGTCCTAAGAACTTGGCTTCTGTTACTAATGGAATAATAGTTTGTCACACTTTGGGTCTGGATGAAGACTGATGAAAAAACCATTACAAAGACATCATCAAATGTCAAAATTGCCTTTCAATGACTACAGTCATGTTACAAGAACAACAGAAAATTGTAGTCAGCAACAAACAGAGTACTGCTTATTATGGAAGGAAGTTGTTCAGTATTCAAGCTTACATCGACATAGAGAGTACTGCCTACTATGAAAGGAAATTGTTTAGTGATTAACCTTGGGATGGACATCACTTTGACACTATGGCAATAATATGCTTCCCACTTGGACCTAGAAGATTTGGCTAAAGAGAAAAGTTTGTTACAACAAAATCTTGGGATGGATGTCACTTCGACACTATGGCAATAATATGCTTCCCACTTGGACCTGGAAGATTTGGCTAAAGGGAAAAGTTTTTAATAAAAACAAGATATCCTTGAAAGCTAGGTTACAGAGGTCATTTAATGCACCATATCTCCAGGCAGTGTTATAAGCTTTTTCTATGTGAAAGAAAATATCTTTAATATTTTTCTTTCACATAGAAACGAGTTATGTAAATTCTGGGAAAGAATGGAGCAATATAATAGTTGCGCCATCCTTTCCCAGAGTCTACATAACTCGGTCAGTACAGGTGGTACCCTTTGGATGGTAAAAGCCTGGGTTCCAATCCTATGCAGGATGGAAATAACCTTTGTATAGAGGTTTTTTTTTCATCTCAAGGAGAGTTACAAGTCTCACATGGAGATAGCAGCGTTTTCTCTCCAACCTCATAGCCTTATTTTCTTCAGCCTTAATTCCAGACATCCAAGACCTTCCTTTCTTCCCTGATCATCAGGGTCTAAATATAATGCCTCGTAGGTGTTATTCAGAAGAATCTCACCTTTTGTCTTTTTTTTCCTTTTGTTTTGTTAACATCAGTACCAGTCATGCCAATATGGTACTGATTCATATGAAGCTATGATGGAAAAAACTTCAGAATTAAGTATTTATTAAGTATTTACAGCAATTTGGCCCATATTATTCACTCTTTCTCTCAGACACATACAAACTAAATTTAAAAGAATTATTATAAGAGAAATTTATTAGAACTGAGATAAAAAAAAGTAGTAGTGCTAATGTTAAAAGTTCAAAAGGAGTCTTAAATAAGAATGAAGAAACCATGCAGTAGAGAATTAAGTGAAATAAATAAAGTTATGTTTCATACATTCACACATCCACCAAAGAGTTAAATGCTCTTCAAACAAGTGTGAGAAGTGTGGTAAAATCAATAAGAAAAACTGCTTACAAACTGTTTGGGGATATTTTGAAACTATTCTAAAAAATGAAATGAAATTCAGAATTTATAAGAAAAGACCACCTAAATATTAATATGATACAATACTATTAATTTGGAAGTATATCTAGCTAGGAAGATCTATACATCTAAAGGGATTATATGTATGTTGACACAGGCACAGGATTTTAGCCTCCAACCTTAAATAAATATATTAAAGAAGTAAAGCAAATTAATCTATGATGAATACCCAAAGCAAAATATAATGGCTAAACTGGTCTTGTATGGTATGCTATCTGATCAAAAATATCTGGACACCTGCTCATCCCAACTCTTATTCTGATATAAAAGACCATTAATATGGAGATGGTCAACCCTTTGTTGCTATAACAGCCTTCAATCTTCTGGAAAGGCTGTTATATATAATATTTCCACTAGATTTTGTACACTGCTCTCTTCCATTCTTCCACAAGAGCATTAGTTAGGTTGGTCACTGATGTTGAGAGATTTTGCCTGGCATAAAATTGGTGTTCCAATTTATCCCACAGGAGTTCAATGGGGGTGAGGTAAGAGCTCTGTGTAGGCCAATGAAGTTCTTCAACACCCACCTCATCAAACTATTTTTGCACAGACCTTACCTGGTGGAGGGGGGGGGTTGTAATGTTCATACAGAAAAGGGCCTTCACTGAACCACTGCCATAAAGATGGAAGCACTGAATTGTCAAGAATGTTATTATAATAGATAACAGAATTAAAAATCTCCATGACTGGAACTAGGGGCCCAGCACAAACCATCAAAAACAGCCCTAGACATTAATGCCTACACTGCCAAACTTCACAGTTAGCACAACACAGCTGGGCAGATAGTGTTCTCCTGGCTGTCAGACTGCTAGATGTTAAAACATGATTCATTACTCCAGCTTTACACCACTTATCCAACCCTTTGCTAGTGTGAGGCCCATGTGCAGCTGCATGGCCAGTGAAACCCATATTTCTGAGCTCCTAAGAAACAGTTGTGGTGCTGGCATTGCTCACAGGGGCATTTGGGAACTTGGCACTGAGTGTTAACAGAGGACAGGTGATTTTTAGAAACCATGTGCTTTAGCACTATGCAATCCTGCTCTGTGATTCTATGTGGTATACCAGGTCATGATTACACTGTTGTTGCTCTTAGCCATTTCCATTTCACAAAACAATCACTTACTGTGGTAGCTGCTGCTGCAAGCAGTTGTTGCAAAGATGGCACAATGTCAAAAGTCATCAAGCTCTTCAAGTACAGCCCATTTTATTGGCAATGTTTGTCTAAGAAGATTGCAAGACTGAGTCCTTTTATACCTGTATGGACCATGGTTGTGATGTATATAGCCATATTCACTACCATGGAAGGAGTGTCCAAATATTTTTGATCAGATAATGCTATGATCACAGAAAGTTAATTGTGAACGTTAACTGTCAAGAAAACAAGCATAAGCAATGATGAGGTGATATACGAGGATTGTTTGAAAAGTTAGGTAAATTTCCAATAGATGGTGACACAATTCATTCGTGTATACCAGTGTCGACACAATCTTTTTTATGACTCCTAGCAAAATTTTAGCCACATGCAACACATAGTTCTCGTTTGGCAAACATTTAAAATGACAGTGTTCACATATTTCATAAAAATGGAGAAAAACGAGTTTCATACAGTGATAAAACACTTTTATTTGAAGAAGTGGACAGCCACTTCTTCAAATAAAAGATGATTTAAATCAAAGATGAGTTAAATGCAGTTCATGGGGACTCTGCACCAGCATTAAAGACTATTTATTTTTGGATAAATGAGTTTAAACGTGGTCCATTGAGGATGAAGTGTGCTCTGGATGCCCGACTGAGGTCACTACGAAGGAAATGATTGATAAAATCCATGGTATTGTTATGAAAGCCCGTCGAGTGAAGGTATGTGAGATTGTAGGCATCTCAACTGAACAGTTGTATAATATCATGCACAAAAAATTGCACATGCAAAAGCCGTGTGCACGATGGGTGCCACAATTGTTGACTGTCGATCAAAAATGCATGCAAAAAGACATTTTAATGCAATGTTTGGTGATGTTTAATCGCAATTCACAGGATTTTTTGCATCAATTCATGACTGTAGACGAAACTTGGATCCACCACTACACACCTGAGTCCAAGCAGCAGTCAAAACAGTGGACAATGCCTGGTGAAAGAGCACCGAAAAAAGCGAAAACTGTTTTGTCAGCTAGGAAGGCGATGACCACTGTTTTTTGGAATCCCTAGGAATTATCATGATAGACTATTTTGAAAAGGGTAAGACACAGAATTGGAGTCTATTATGCATCATTGTTGGAACATTTAAAAGAAGAACTGAAGAAAAAATGGCCAAGATTGGCACATAAAAAAGTGCTCTTTCATCAAGACAATGCACTGTCCCACACATCGGTTGTCGCAATGGCAAAATTACATGAATTGAGATTCAAATTGGTTCTGCATTCACCATATTCTCTGGACTTGGCCCAGCGTTACTTCTTCTTGTTCCCAAACTTAAAAATTTGGCTCAACGGGAAAAAAAATTTCTTTGAACAAGGATGTCATCAAAGCTGTCAAAGACTATTTTGCACAATTTGACAAATCCTACTTTTTAGATGGGATGAAAAAAAAATTGGAAATTCACTGGACCAAATGTGTAGACCTTGATGGAGACTGTTGAGAAATAAAGGAGATTTTTTTCAAAAAAATGTGTTTAACTTATTTTTTTACCAAACTTTTCAAACAACCCTCGTTCATGCTTACACATATGTAGAGACATTAAATGAAATGGAATAAATATAATAAGTAACAAAACCAAAACCACAAACATACTTCTAGGACAGTCTCCTAATTTTTCACCATGGCCTTCAGGAATTTCATGCTTTTCTCTAGATGGCGTTGAAAAGCTTATTTCAAGACGCTCAACCTTCTTCCTTTCCCTAGATCCTGATACTTCAACAGGTCTGTCTAAGAGGCCCACTATAATATTTAAAATGATCATTAGTTATAAAGTTATAGACAAATACTAAGATTATAACATGATTAAACTTTAGATGGAGCCTGTTAACCAACAGAATACCAAACTATTTTCTTAAATAGCAACATTACATTTGAATGAAACACACACCCATGCACCCACATAGTGGCATATGAGTAATGTAAAAGTGATTACTGTATATTATCGTGTATAATGCGATCCACGTATAATGTGAACTAGAAATTTTGTTTGAAAACTAGCCCTAAAATGCCATGTCCACGTATAATGTGATCTGTTAATCTTGTTCCATAACATTATAAATAATACGATATGAATTAACGAAAGAAATATTTATTTTAAAACAAAATGTCAAAATCCTTTAAATTCTTCATCTTTTGAGTCATCAAACATTTCATTTATAAATTCATCTGTAGGGATTGCATCATCAGTGTAGCAGTTGTCGTCATCGTCTTCATGCTCTCCATTTTGTTGTGCATCATCCTTGCTTTCGTATATGACGTGATCTTTGGATCCATCCATTGAATTACTTAGTCCACATTTAAGAAATGAGAGTTGAATCATTTCAGATGGTATCGAATCCCATGCTTCTTTAACCCAGCTGGTGACTAGGGTGATCTCAGACTTCTGAAAATTCCCACCCTTTGTCATCTTCACCAAACCAGATGACATCCATTCTCTCCATTTTTCACGTAAGTGATCTTTAAACGGCTTATTCAAGCTGACATCAAGCAGCTGCAAAAGGGAAGTTAGACCACCCGGTGTGACTGCTAGGTCTGTATGGAGCTCATGTGCTTTCTCTTGGATTGCCTCCGTTAAATGCACCCAGAACGAATCTCAGACTAGCATGCTTTGTTGACGTAACAAGCTACCTGGACGTATGTTCCATACTTGATCCAGCCACAATTGTACACCTTCTTCATCCATCCAACCTTTCTGATTGGCACGAACAATTTTCTTCCTTTTAAATATCACTGTCGGCTTTAATTTGGTTCTGTCTGCCATGCATGCTAGAACAATGGTAAAATGCATTTTTTCATGTCCCGTTTTTTTACGAAGACACCCTTTTCACCAACTGAGTTTACTGTTCGATTCCCAGGCATATCAAAGTACATGGGCTTCTCATCCATATTGCCAATTTGGGAAAGTTCATATCCGTGACGCTTCCGTAATTTTATGATAAATTTATGGAAGGACTACACTTTTTCTTCAAGCTGCTTTGGTAACTTCTGCGCAATTTTTGTTCGGTGTCATAATGCTAATGCTTTGCATTCCATAAATTTGTTGTACCACCTAGGCGAAGCAAGAAAAGATGAAATACCTGGTGTGTCCTTGAATTTACCATTCTTGAGTTGTAGAGCTTAAAAACGAATTGCATTTCTTGTTACTATAATGCCATCTTGTCGTTGCGTCAAAATCCATTCATTTAGCTCTTCTTCAAGTTCTGGAAAGGGTGCTACATCTCCACGACGGGCACGTTTCATTTTGGGGATTTTTTCAAGACTATCTTTTTGCTTATGCCAAAGTCTAATATTACTCTCTGCTACACCAAATTCTCTCATAGCAACACTGTTATTATGTTCTTCTGCAAACTGCACAACACACAATTTAAATCCTGCTTCAAAAGATGAACGTTTACGTTTCTGTTGGCTCATTTTAAGGCTATGTTTATTTAACGAATAATATTTAAAATGAACTGTGGTTAAACCGATATACCTAACTGTGCTCTATCATTCGGCGACCGAGTGCATATCATATCTGCGCATAAAGCCAGTAATGTAAGTAGCTTTGTGTGCAGATATGATGCACGCTCGCTCAATCTACTTGACCCACTCGCATTCGGGTGGCATGCCACCCAAATGCAAGTGGGTCAAGTAGATTTGGTTGCATAGGCATTAGGTAGTATATATTGTGCGTGCAAGTCTAATAAGATGTTATATTTTTTAGGATTCGCATATAATGCGAACCCCTAACTTTAAGTAGTATTTTGTACCATAAATTTTTCGCATTATAAGCGATAATATACGGTAATCACCTATCCAATTAATTACACTTGTTAAAATTACTGACAAATCCCAGACAAAAACCTAACATTTCTATTCTAAGGAAGGAAATAACTATAACAAACCTTACACAATGAAACCGTTAGTTAATTCCAACAAGTTTGTTTAAAGAGTTCACTGTATAGACTTATTCTCCATATTTTAGTAGCTGAATGTGGAAAGCATAAATGATTACTGAGTAGTTTAGGGTAGAAACTCATGAAGGCAATAATAATGTGATATGCAGCTGTGAGTTTGAGGCTATCTGATGGGAAGTCAAGGCTAATAGGATAAAACACATGGTGAGATACTGCTACAGACCTGTCGTTCTACTGCTGGAGACAATGAAATGCAGCACCAAATTATTCTGATGGGTAGTAAGAAAGTAATTATTACAGGTGACTTAAATTATCCAAACATTGATTGGGCAGAACAGATAATAATATCTCATGATAATAATGAAGGAGAATTTATTTA
This sequence comes from Typopeltis vanoorti, assembly GCF_054136105.1. Lineage (NCBI taxonomy): Eukaryota > Metazoa > Arthropoda > Arachnida > Uropygi > Thelyphonidae > Typopeltis > Typopeltis vanoorti. Next base: position 61,846,144 of record NC_143552.1, read on the forward strand.
GCGGTTTGTTGCAAGACAACTTTCTCAAAATCAGCATGTGAAAGAAGGAGTCTCGGTTAAGAACGTGATTGTTTTGATCATACCGTACTATCCTGGGAAGTAGCTAATCATATGGATGTTCCAATTAGAACAGGTTGCATGCTGAACTACAAAGATGGAAATTAAGAAAAACTCAGGAGAATACTATCTTTGGTCCCATGGTATCAATTGCTGAATAGGAAGGATACGAGCAATGCATAGGAAGCTTTGGTGCTAACTAGCAATATCTGAATATGTCACTAGAATGTGAACAAAAAGGGTGGGAGTAAAATAAATGTACAATCTTATTGAGCAAGAGATTCATAAGATGATCTGGAAGGAATATTATGAGAAGTTATGAAATATATAAAGCGCAGGCCAGAAAAGTTACAAGTATCATACAAAAAATGAAACTAGAGAGAGAGAGAGAGGAGAAAAAAAAAAAAAAAATGCTATGCAGGTTAATTTTAAAGCTGTGCTATAAATAAAAGATAGAATGAATGTGAACGAATTTACTGAATCCAGAAGGTCTACAGTGGGAGGAAGCTGAATTAACTGAAGTGAATGAATTAACTTTGATAGCAAAAAGAGTCACACTTAAGACAGAGCCTTGGAGAATAACATGTTCTTGATATGGCTGAGATAGCATACTTCCAGCTATGATCTGTCTTGATTCTTTTTTGGTTGCATGGCACTCCACCAATGCTTTGGACAGAGTGAGAATTGAGATGATTTCAGAATTGAGGTTATTGCTGCCTATACAATACAATCTGTTACATACTTGACTACCTGGGAAGCCATATAGGAGAACACAATTCCTGTGAAGACATTGTGCAAAGAGCAGGAAAATGATCACTTCCATATATGTTCTCTTCAACATCCCATGTGAACAGCAAAGTAGATTTTAATATCTATTAAAGAATATGAGCAGGTAGGCATATGGAAGAAAGTATTGAGTCTATCATTCATTGACAATGACTCAAGAGAGAGTCATTATTGTCGTGGACTCATACTTTATACTGTAATTGATGTTGCTCTGAGCAGTTTTTTTGAAATGTTGTTGACATAATGCTTCTATAAGTATATTACCAAATATATTATAGCCGAGGACTCATTCATGTTATGACCTTGTCCATTTGTTTTGGCATTATCACACAGTGTTGTGCCCCATTAGTCATCCATAAAAAAGCACAGGCACAGGGAGTTGCCAATTAAGATTATCAAACTCCATCACATACATCTCACAACCCAGTGGTAAATAAATTGAACATACTGTAATAAGAAATTCCACAGATAGGTGATGCAGAACCATCTCTGGTTCTGTTCTAGTGTACAGTGCAATTCCTTAAGGTAGGGTTCCCACCACTAGGTTTTAAATATGTTTCCTGCAGACAGAAACAGAAAGGCTTGTTTTTCTGCAGCAAAATCCTGATATCACTGATATTCTAGTAAAACCCATGATGGTTACACTGTAAAAATTTTCCTATTGTTTTGGTTTCATAGCCTTGTACAAATTCCAGGAGGCTGAGGGCTTACCTTTATCAGGTTTATATCCATCAGCTGATTTCAGGAAGCATTAACAGCCAGTATTCATCTCTTTCTCTGGAAAAAATTCAATACATCATCTGATGTGTCAGGATTAGTTGGAAAGTTTAATTTACTTTCAGTGGATACCAAAGCATTCCATTTTTTCTGTGGGGATATTTGGTGGTTAATCCTGTGCTATCATTGCCATAATATTTTGACATGTGGGTTCTCATCAAATGGAACCATTTTTGGAGTTGTTTCTGGAATGAGCCTGTAGGTCATGTGATTTAGGCACTCAACAGAGAAGCAATCACAATCACAAAGTTCAAGTATGAAACTGTGGGACAGGTATACCAGTTTGAATTGCTGTTGATATTTTCTTAACTGCTACCTTCTCAGCATAAGAGGATCTCAGGATAGGCAAGAGACAGTTTGGGCATGGCAATATTTCTAACATTTAAAGCATTTTTGTGGATTAGGGATGATAGTTAACAGGACAGCTGAGACACCCTACTTTACAGATAGTGGAAACTTAGGTGTATCAAAAGTAAGGATAATGTTCTTGGTTGGAACCAAATGACCATCCATACAAATCAGCATGTCCCTCATAACTGTCACCGATGATCTTTGAGCTTGGAACAAATTTCCTCATCAGGAACATCAAGGAGATCCCATTCTGAGGTCATGCCTCTAGAAAAATTCAGTGTTTTATATGTTTATACTGTAATTGATGTTGCTCCGAGCAGTTTTTTTGAAATGTCGTTGACATAATGCTTCTATAAGTATATTACCAGAATGGAGTTTCTTAATTGGTTTCAGAGAACCTGCCAGTCCTAAACTCTCTTGAATAAAGGGCAACATTTTCCCTATTGGCTTCTCACCCTGTAGCATGGATGATCAGAGGTATTCAACAAAGTACTGATAACCATAGATACATCACATCTTTTGTTCCTTACATCTGTTAATTAATGATGTATATACAGTACCAGTACTTGGTTGGGACTTTGTTGGGGGCCCTCTGAAACATCTGAGGATGAAGGATTCATGCTTAAGGTTTTTTTTTTTTTTTTTTGCATGCATGCATGCATGCATATGTGTGTGTGTGTGTGCATGCAGTGCCGGAGCTCCCCACCTACCATGGAACCACACATGAATGACCAATAACTGTCGAGCAATGGCTGCCCTGAACAGTATACTAGCATCACAGCAAGCCTTGTGTCCCAATACCAGACCATGGAGTAACCTACTGCAACACTCCAGGACTGCCCATCTTGCTGAAGTAGAGGCCAAAGTAATGCAAGACTATCAGGATCCTTCTCTTCTTTCCAGATGTCCACAGGTCACACTACACAGCACACGTGGTAGCAGGGTTTTGGATCTCAGTGATGGTGGTTTGGAAGAAAGGATAATAAAAAAAAAAAGACTCAAGAGAAGTAGAGGAAAGAAAAAAAGATGAAGCATTAAAAAGGGTCAGTACCATCACTGGGAGGTCCCCCTCCACCACGAACAGGTGTCCCACAGGTAGGGCTTTAGAAGGCCTTAATACAATGCACAGTAGCCCTGCACATTGTATTAAGTATATAGATTTGGTCTCCTATGTTCAAAGGGAGATAAAGAAGTTGTTTCCAAGAAGATTTGGATTTGTACAGAATTAGCAACTGAAGGGTACATGTTAGTCAATAAAGAAAGACAGATTTGAATGCTGAGCTGAGCACCAAGTTAAGGAAAAAAGAATCGCTATATTTCTTGTAATATTGTTTTAGCTTTTCTGTTACGTATTTACCATAGAGGTTTGACAAAATATATACTGCTCTTTATTATGCTTTTAAGGAGATAACATATTCATTGTGATATTTAAATGATTTCACACTGTTGTTCATGCTTACATTTGTTAATGCAGATTGTAGTCGGACTGTGGGATGATATTCACTGATTATTTTCTGGATGGTGGATACATCCAGAAAATAATCTGAAAATAATATGAGGTCCCAAAAAGAAGAAGGTATACTTGGAAAATGCCAGGGGTACCAAATAGATTATATTATGACAAGAAATAGATTTAAAAATCAAGTAAAATCATGCAAAAGTTACCTGGGAGCTGATGTTGACAGTGACCACAATTTGGTTTTATTGAAATACAATCTGAAATTTAAAAAGCTGTCACAACCAAGGAAAAGGTCCAAATGGAACATAAATAACCTGAAAACAGAGAAAAACCATAGAAACTATAAACAGCAAACTGATGAAAGCATTAAAACTGGAGAGAGAGAGGGAAAAGAAAAACAGAGGAAAAATGGACTCACTTGAAGGATAAAATCATCAAGGCTGCCAATGACTGCATAGGATTAAGGAACAAGCAATTAAAGTGTCATGGATAATTCATGGATAATCCAGGACATTCTAAATCTAACAGACGAAAGAAGAAAATACAAAAATTCTTTAAATGAAGAAAGCAAAGACAAATATAAAGATATAAAAAATATGATAAATAGAAAGTGTAAAGAAGCAAATGAAATGGTATACAGAGAAATGTCAAGAAATAGAAGATTCTAACAAAGACTGGGAGAATTGATAGAACTTATAAACATTATAAGTCAGCAAAACAAGACAAGGTGTACAATTATCAAAATTAAACAAGGGAACATACTTATAGATAAGGAAGAAATTTCAGAAATATGGAAGGAGTACTTAGAAGACCTATATAGTGGAAAAGATCTAAATGAAACAAGACTTGATGTGAAAGAAATTGGTCTAACTATATTAAAAGATGAATTTCAATGGGAACTGAATGAATTGTCGGCCAACAAGGCACCAGGCATTGATAACATCACCTCAGAATTAAATAAAATATTCAGAAAACATAACTAAGTCATACCTTTTCAAGATCATAAAGGATATATATGAAATGGGAATCATTCCCAAAGATTTTACACAATGCGCTATCATACCCATTTCTAAAGTAAATAATGCAAACAAGTGTGAAAATCATCAAACAATAAGCTTAATATCACATGCTTCAAAAATACTACGAAAAATTATACAAAAAAGACTGAAGAAATGAGTATACTGACAATAACTAGTTTGGATTCAGGAAACAGCAGAGGACAAGAGAAGCAATCCTAGCTCTAAGAACAGTTATCGAATAAAGATTTGAGAAGAATCAAAATACTCTGATAGTCTTTCTTGACTTGGAGAAAGCCTTCGATAGTATTGACTGGAACCAAACGTTTAATCCTAAAAACAATAAAAGGTAGACAGGAGAGATAGAAGGCTCATATTTAATCTTTACAAGCACAAAGAAGCCCTAATAGAAACAGCTAGCAGTAAAACAAAAACCACAATATCAAGAATAGAGGTGTAAGACAGGGGTGCTCTCTTTCACTCATACTGTTTAATCTCTACTCTACATTGAAGATGCAATAAATAAATTGAAAGAACTAATACAAAGGAATTAAGATAAATGGAATTGATATTAACTGGCTATGGTTTGTGGATGATATAGCAGTTATAGCTGATAACGAAAGCAAACTGAAATCCACCCAAAGATGGAAGAAATTTTCACACAGTACAGCCTAAAAATTAATTATAAGAAAACAAAACTATTAATACAAGTAAAGCAAATCCAATGAAAATAAACTTAAAAATAAATAATAACCTAATAACAACAGGTATCCTCTTTTAAATATCTTGGAAATTTTTTCACAAAAGATGGAAGAAACCAATCAGATATTAAAGCACGAATAATCTCGGTCAAAGAAGCATTCTACAACAGAAGAAACATTTTTACCAGTAAATGACTTAGCACCCAGCTCAAAAAAAGGCTAGAGAAAACATACATATGGAGCACTGCATTATATGGTTGTGAGGACCGGACGCTAACAAAACAAGACATCAGAAAGTTGGAGACATTTGAACTTTGGTGCTGAAGAAAGAGGATGAAAATTAGTTGGACAGAAAGAAAAAGTAATGAAGAAGTTCTAAATATATAGTTCATGAAGAGCAGTCACTAATGAACCACATCAATAAGAGAAGAAAAAGCCTAATTGGACACCATCTGAGGAATGGGGGACTGTAGAAGGAAAGAGGCCATGAGGCAGACAAAGAATTTCATATATAAATAATATAATGATGCTAACTGGAGTTGAGTTTTGAAGAGATAAAAAGGAGGTCACAAGACAGGATGTTATGATGTGCTGCTATAACTATGACAAGAAGGTGGATTCCATTCCCGTTTTATGTAACTGTGCTAATAAAAAGGGAATCTGAAGAACAAATTATGCTAGCTCTGTGAATTCTATTCGTGAGAGACACTTATGACATTAAATTAAGAATTATAAACACATTAACACAAGAATATTTTAATGTTTGCCAAATATTTCAGTCTGAAACTAACAGACTATCCTCAGTGGCTTGATAGGAACAGTTTTGCAAGATGGAATTGATCATTCAAATGTAGAACGAGCAGTGTGATGTTACATTGCTAAGCATTAAAGAGAGGTAAAATTCAGAGTATTGAATAAATTATAGGTATTAATTCACAATTTCATATAACAATCTTATAAATTCAATTAAAGATAACGTTAGACTAATGTAAGAATTAAAGGTCTCGATTAAAAAAATTTTTTTAAATAATTTTTTTTTTTTTTTTTAGTGTATTATCTGGATTAAACTTTTCCATAGTTACGAGCAAGGATCATTTTTCTGAAAAAATGCCGCGATAATCAGATTATTCCTAACTTCGCTAAAAGAAACCATCAAATCTCCTGGAGCCCAAAAAACCGACAGGAACACCAGCTTAGCTTTAATCCATAATCAACTCAGAGCAGCTAAACATGATCTTGCTATTAACATCCATCAAGTTGCTGATCTCCATACTTTATCTCTGCAAACTTAGACCCACAACTTTCTGACATAGTTCTTAATGTGGCTAAATTGTGGTTATCTATACAACGTTCATATAAAAAACAGAATCAACATTTAAACCATAAATTTGATGTCCTTGTTTCTAGACAAATCAAGCCTTTCCGTGTTCCAGATAATTGGGTCGTCAACGTGTCCGTGTTCGGTCGCCCTTTAACGAGTAGTGAAACACTCATCCTCTCAAAAGGACATGATTTTACTATAGTTCCTAAAAAGATTCCTTATTTAGATTTTCTGGTTAACATCGAACAGAACCTTAGTCGTCTCTCCAGTGAAAAGCTAATTCTCTCCACCTAGAAGTTACTTGTACTTCACTTAAAGCCAAGCTTCCTCCTTCCAACATATCTCCTTCTGAAAAGAAAGTGCTACATTCCTTAAGAAGCAAGTCACCTTGTTATCGCTAAAGCAGACAAAAGAAAAGCGACAGTAATTATGGATTCTTCAAACAACATAAGAAAAATTTCTCTTTTACTTCGAGATCACTCAACATACCAAGAACTTGATCACAAACCCACTAACAGGCAACTAAATTTCCTTCTAGATGAGGTGATAAGTTTAAATGCAGACAAGATAGAAAGGTTAAAAACACATTTTGCAAGACCTCCTAGATTTTATGGTCTACCAAAAATTCACAAGACAGACATTCCTCTCTGTCCTATAGCTGACTGTATTGATTCACCTAGTTATCACATAGCCAAATATTTAGCGAAATTATTGAAATCACAGAGGCAAATCACGCTTTTTTGAAAAACTCTTCGGATTTCTTAAAGAAATTAAAAAAAATATCTCATTACAACCGAATGATCTTAAGGTGAGCTTCGATGTATAATCTCTATATACTAATGTACCTCTCAAAGAGACTTTACAATTACTTGCTGACATCTTCCCACAAGATATCGTAAAATTATTCAATTTCGTGATACACTCTGGATATTTCTTGTGTCAAAACAAATTCTACAACCGAGTGGAAGGAATGGCCATGGGAAGTCCACTTTCACCTGCTTTAGCCAACTTTTATTTGGAACATCTAGAAGACATCCTGTTTTCATCTATACTCCCTCAACCATCCTTTTGGATTAGATATATAGACGACATCTTTTCAGTGTGGCCTCACAACAGAGATTCCTTACCTTCCTTTTTAGCTAAAATCAATTCCGTACATCCTCGTATTAAGTTTACCATGGACATTGAAAAAGACAAGTTATCCTTTTTAGACATCCTCCTCATCTGCTCACCTTCAGGTATTCTGACAACAACAGTTTACAGAAAACCCACTTTTACTGGATTACATTCTCAAACAATCTGTCCATCATCCTTATCAAAAAATAGGAATCATAAAATGTTTAATTCGACAAGCTAGAACTAATTGCTCAACTCCCCATGAATTACAGAAAGAACTTTCAACTATCAAAGATCACATGAAATTAAATGGCTTCTCCGAAAAAACTATATAACATCTGTTCGATTCCTACAATCCAATCCAGAACAACAAAGAATCAATACGTCGAGTTCCAATTCCATATATATTCGGAATTTCAGAACCAATTTCAAGAATTCTGTAGAAATATGATTTAACAACCACTTATATCCCTATTAACAAAATATCCACCCATTTCCCCCTCTTCTAAAGATAAACATTCAACTATGTCTCTGCCTGGTGTATATCAAGTTCCTGGTAACTGCAATCTGTCGTACTTTGGACAAACCAGATGCTCTATAGAAAAAAGAATACAAGCACATCAATCATACATTCTTCACAACAAATCCGATAAGTTTGGATTGGCACAGCACAGGATACAGACAAGCCACAACATTCTCTGATCCAAGACTCACCTTCTATACAGATGTCGCTATAAATTCGAACGCCTATAGAGTGCTGAGGCCTTACTTCAATGCCCTAACTTGAATCGAAATGACTATATTTCCTTGTCAAAAATATGAGAAAGTTTAATCTGGATAACACACTAAAGAAAAAAATAAGTTTTTTTTTTTTTTAATTGAGACCTTTAATTCTTACATTAGTCTAATGTTATCTTTAACTGAATTTATAAATTAAGATTGTTATATGAAATTGTGAATTAACAGGTGAATTCATTTAACTACCCAGGATGTATGATCACAAATGAAAATGAAAAAGATATAAACATAAAAATTGCAAAACATTTAAAAATAACAGGAGTAATTAACTCTATATTTAAACCAAACCTAGTTCAAAAACAAACCAGGCTAAAAGTATACAATACATTAGCCCTACCGGTCTTAACGTATGGAAGCGAAATCTGGACAATAAAACAAAAAGACAAAGATTAACAACAGCAGAAATGAAGTTTATGAGAAAAACTGCAAAGTATACCCTATTTGATTACAAAAGAAACGAAGATATTATGAAAGAATTAAACCAAGAACCAGTAATTGAAAAAATTAAAAAATATAAACATAGATGGATGGAACACGTTCAAAGAATGAAAACAGAAAGATTACCAAAACAAGCCTTAAAGTACAAGCCATTAGGAAAAAGAAAACCAGGACGTCCTCTTAAACGATTCAACGATGACTTCTAAGGCCGGAACAGGCCATACTAGGCCTAAATCCTTGATACATATGATGATGACGATGAATTTATTCATCACTCTGATGAAATTTCTCTCTCTTTAATGCTTAGCAATGTAACATCACGCTGCTCGTTCTACTTTTGAATGATCAAAAGTAGAACGAGCAGTATTCCACCTTGTAAAAATTGTTCCTATCAAGCCACTGAGGATAGTCTGTTAGTTTCAGACTGAAATATTTGGCAAACATTAAAATATTCATGTATTAACGTGTTTATAATTCTTAGCTCTGTGGATGACTTGCTAATACTTCTTTTGTGAAGAATGATGGTGTGAAGCACAGTGGATGCATCTGCCAGTGAAGGACAGTTTTCTATAAATAGAAAATTTAATACTGCGTGTAGGGGTACAGATTAATGTTATCTAAGACAAGTGATGAGAGCTTAGTCCACCTTTACCATGAGTTGCCTCGGTCCTGAAGATACTTCAGGCGCAAACTTTGTTTGCTTACAATTGGATAAAGGATTAAACTAAATTTATTATATTTAATTCAGTGATCATTTGTTGAAGTCCTTCTGCCGACTTTCCTAAAAGAACAATATAATCAACAAATTATAGGTGATTTGGTTCTTTTCCATTTACTGTAATTCCTCTATTTTTCCAATCCAGGTTTATAAAAATTTCTTTGGCTGCTGTAAATAATTCAGGTGTGAAATAGCATTTCTTTGTTTAGCTCCCCTTTTTATAGAAAATTTCATATTTGTTCCTGATTTTAGAGATGCAGTTGAATTTTGTGTGTGTGTGTGTGTGTGTGTGTGTGTGTGTGTGTGTGTGTGTGTGTGTGTGTGTGTGTGTGTGTGTGTGTGTGTGAGACTAAGTATATCAATGCATGTTTTTTCAGTTCATCGATTCTTAAGGGCTTCTCAAATAGCTAATGTCGAGATTGGATCAAATGCCTTTTCAAAATCAATGAATGCTGTAATTTTTTTTCTAAATCCTGCTTGTTCTGGAGGTTGGTAAAAATCTATTCCGTTTTGTATTCTATTGCTAATATTCGATTATTGTATATCGTTGAAAGGAGACTGTTAGGGTAGTAATTTTTAATATCTTCTCTTTCTCCCTTAAGTGATGTTAGGTTAAGCTAATGTAGCATTTTGAAATTTTTACATTAATTCTGGGTTTTCATTTTTATAATTTTAATGTGATGTCTCCCATTATTGTTTGCATTTGTAGGTTTTGTAGTGCTTTGCCAGCTTGGTTGGCCAAGTGGTTAGTGTTCTCCAACCAACAGGTTGCAGGTTCAAATCCCACTTTGGACATGGATGTTTGTGATTGTCTTTAAGTGGGAGATGAATTTCATTGTGCAGTGTAAGACCCCCCCCCCCCCCCGCTGATTGGAGGCGTGAGGTGGCTTGAAAAAGTTCAATGTTTGGTCTCTAGAAAAGGGTTTCCAGACTGTAAAAATAAATAAATAAAAAATTACAAAAAAAAATTGATAAACATTAAAAAAAACAAAAATCCTTAGTCCACTCACAGGATAAATATACTGTAGGTTTATAAATATCCTTTCATGAGTGGAAACCACAAAAAAGTATAATTCTTGTCAGTCCTTTCCCTTTCTTCTGTTTGCTGCTTTTTGTTTACTGACTACAGCCATAGTTTTTTTTTGCTTTCTTTCAATTCAGTGATCATTTGTTGAAATTCTTCTGCACAAAATACGAGTAAATTTTATGCAATACTTCCCAGAGGATTATTCCCGACAGCTGCATTTTTTGGCTTAGATTTCGATGTCATTTGTGAAGAAAGTCAGTTTTTTTGTAATAACAAAATGACCCATTTTATTACAAAACGGGTCATTTTGTAATAAAACGACCCAGCAGGAGTTCTGTGGGACTCCTGCTGAGTCATTTTCATAGTTCCTTATAGTATATCATTTCATTATAGCGATGTTCTAGTATTTCTCTAATGTATGTATTTTTGGGTGATGTATAGAAACTATGATAATACCACATAATTATGTTTGCATTATTGCCAGTTTCCCATTAGAAGTTCCTCAAATTAATCCATTTAATGTCATAGAAATGTCAAGAACAAGATTTTCCTAGCTTCAAACTCACACAGTCATCAGTGACCTGGGAAAGGTTGTTGTAGCTGTTGTTTAGTTTTGAATACTATAGCTACTCCTTGAATACCACATCTTATACTTATTATTTAGCAGTATCTGTTTTAATTTTTTCAGTAGCACAAATTATGCATCACTGATACTATTTGAGTTAGTGCTGTAAAATTATCTGATTTGCTCAGATTCATTTTACAAGGTTTCTCAAGTTGTATGCTGTTTAAAATCTACCTATAATTTCTTGTTAATTTTGTTCTGTTAAAAAAAATGAATAAATTATTGTGCAGTTTCCTATTCCTATCAGTATATATTTTAAAAATGGTTTAAAGTTCACTATTGAACATGATTTTAACAATATTCTTCCCTTTCTGGATACATGTCTGCAAGGAGAAGTGCTTTGCATTATGGGAGATACTAAGACAAGTGATGAGAGCTTAGTCCACCTTTATCACGAGTTACCTCAGTCCTGAAGATACTTCAGGGGCAAACTGTTTGCTTACACTTGGATAAAGGATTAAACTAAATTTATTATAGTCTAACCAAGTGGGAAAAAACTTCCAACTGAATTTGAATGCAAAAAGTAAAAAGAAAGGATTAAATATAAACAGAGACGAAACAAAAATAATGTATAAATACATTGCCAAAAAGCCAGTACAAATGTAACACCAGGAAATAGATATAGTAATCTCCCATGTTTACCTAGAGAAAAAAAGATCACAGTACAGGGTGACTGCAAAGAAGAAATTATATGTAGAATTCAACTTGATTGGATAGTCTTTGGAAAAACACTGTGAAGAACTCAAGGTAAACATCCCAGTCTACCTTAAAAGAAAAATATTCAACAGTTATATACTTCCAGTTATGACAAATGGAAGTGAAACATGGAATTTGACTAAAAAATTGACCAACAAGATGAGGATCACCCAAAGGAAAATGGAAGGATCATTACTTGGTATTACCATTCTAGCTAGAAAATGCAATACCTGGGTCAGAACTCAGAATGGACAGGTCATATAGTGCAAGAAGTTACAAAAATGGAGAAAGTTGATATCAGAATGGTATCCTAGAGATGCTAAGAGTTACATGAAGACCAAAGAAACAGTAGAAGGATGAGATTAAAGAGATGGTGGCATAGAAAGGCTCAAGATAGGAATGGATAGAGGACTTTGGGGAATGACAAAGGACTTCATCCAGCAGTGGACAAAAAATGGCTGATGATGAATGTCACTTACCTGAAATCCTCATAATGAATCAAAAATGTGTGGCCTGTGTTAAAATCAAAAATACATGAAACTCCAGTTGGCCGATTAACTTTGCAATTGGTCACATCCAATTACAAAGAGGTAAGGGACATAAGTGACAAATAGCTAGACTATTTATCAGCTTAAGAGGAGCTGTAAGTAATTGGTACAGATGAAGTGAAGAAGTTAGCTTTTTAACTGGATAGAGACTTGTTCACACAAGCTGTACCCTTAGGTTGACTAATGCAGTCTTTGTTCATCACCTGTCACCTCCCCTTGTAACTGGACATGACCAATAAGTTGACAGACTACACATATTTAGTTTACTATGAGCCAAATATGTACACATTAAAATTTAAGTAAGTTATATTAATTTAAGTCTAAATGTTAATTTTGGATTTTCATTACTATAACTACATATTCGCCTGCATTTGTACTTTTTCATGTATAGCACAGTTTGTGTGCCTCATCTATGATTCTGCCCAATCCTTTGTGTTCTGTCATCAATATGCTATTTCTTATGATTTCCTTTGTCCTATGTTCTAACATTTCCTTCTTTTTCTGGATGGAATTGGGGAGGATCAGTATTTTCACCTCCTAAATTTCATTAAATTGATAACTTTGCACTATAGCAGACTACTTCTCTAGTCCCTAGATGTTTGCTATAGTGAGTGTGTCTACTATATGGGGAATCTGATGATTCTTACCCCAGTTTCCCTTCTGGATATTCCCACCTCAAACCACCTCTATATTATTGATGTTTATATTAAGCAGAAGCCACTAAAGTACACCCTATGACATACTACTGATCACTTGTGTTCTCCTTGATTCAACTCCACAATATATTTCATCAACCATCCTCTTATACATGTCAATAACTTTTATCTTCCTACCCATTTGCTCAAATTTAAAAGAAACGTTCTTGAGAAGATACTTCTCCAATGCCTCTATAAAGACCAGTCATATAACGATGTAGCAACTTTTCTTATCTTACCCAACTGCAACTTGAGTATAAAGTACACAGTCTTGCCATAAATATTGTTATAACTTCCGCACACCCAGGTGCTGCCCACAGAATTTTATAAAATTGGTTCCATTAGTAGCACAGTGCACAGGCAACATTCATGTTTATCAGGAAAGAGAGAGAGAATTGTCTAGCTGTATAAGTTAACATGAAGTGGGAAGATATGAAAACTGTAATCTCTCAAGACTCCAACATTATCAGAATCTTATATTTCTGTCTTCTAAGGCAGTGCTGCCCAAACTTGGATGTAAAGGCCCCCTTTGGAAAAATTAAAATATTTCAAGGCCCCCATCTAAAAAAAAAAAAATCCTAATACAGACATATATTATTATATTTATTGTATTTATATTCAAGATTTTGCATTTGTAAGCTTTTTTGTGCTTCTTATCAATACCTTTGAAATGAAACTTATATGAATAAGCATATATTTACTAATACTAGTTGAGCACCGAAATACACAGGAAGCAAAATTTGTGAACCAACATCAGTGTACGATTTTTTCCAATAAAATATAAAAAACAACAAAGAAGAAATAATAAAAATTAAATATGTTTCTTTTAAGATTAAAAAAATCTACTTAGTCTTAAAACATTTTGAATTTGTTTTCGTTATTTCACGGACCCCAAGGGGGGCCACAGCCCACAGTTTGGGAAGCACTGTTCTAAGGCACTTTTTACTATATCAATCCACCTATATCTTGGTCTTCCTCTGGATCTTTTTCTTGCCAACCTGGTAGAGAACACTTGTTTTGCTAATCTTTCCTCCCCCATTCTCTTTAAGTGACCATACCACCTGAGATTAGCTCTGCTAATACATGCTAGATGCTAACAATATCAAGTTCCTAATATCCTTATTTTTAATATGATATTGCCACTGATGTCATCTGTTCACCTAATCTTTCTCAGGACTCTGATACCTGTGGTCTCTAGTCTTTGGTTAAGTGTTTTATTTCTAACCCAGCTCTCAGATCCATTAGTTAAAATGGTTTGAACACTGTCTTGTATACAGCTAATTGCGTTTTGCCTAATTTCTCTCTTATTCCATATAAATTTATTCAGTTGACTTCCCACTATACTGGCTTTGTTGATTCTGTTATCTATTTCCATATTTAATTTACTGTCTTCACTAAAAATTGTGCCTAAGTGGCTGAAATGTTTTACTTGTTCTATAGGTTCTCCATTCATGATGCAGTTGATATTTTAAATGTTTCTGACTATTTTCATTGTCTTTGTCTTGCTATATTAATTAGCTATGCTTCCATAATCATCCTTCCTTTTATTTGCTACATAACAAAAGAAATCTAATGGATATCTGTTGGCCTGTTCTGCTAATTTCCTTCCATAATAAGATTTTGCCTTCTTCACCACAGTGGTTATTACTTATCTTGTCTGTGCTTTGTACTGCTCTTGTTCAGCTAATTTCCTTTTATAACCTAATTTGTCCTCATTACAATGATGTTCAACATTCTTACCTGTGCTCCGACAACTACATATAATGAGAATATGCAGAATCTCCCGCACTTGGATGACGAAAGCCCTACAGAGGCATAACTGGAACTTAATATAAAAAACACCAAAATAAGGATTTTTTTTTCCTAATGATTAGAGTGGAAAACATATCAAAAAGATTGAAAACAAAGATTGAGTTAACTAGTCATGGGTGGAACTGTAGGTAAATAATATGGATTATTAATAGCAATTACTAATTCATACAGTTTTCATTACATTGCTATTGTTGATTACTACAGATTTTTAGTATAGGTGATATAGGAATGGAAGGTTCCTGTTGCTAGTATGAAAACCAAATAGGTTTTAAATTAATTTTTTTTTTTTTAATTTACTAAGAAGCATCCATCTTTCAGCTCATTGTCATTTTTCTAAAACAACAACAACAACAAAAAAAAAAAAAAAAAAAAAAAAAAAATCTGTGTCACAGCAGTGATTTAAGCTATGATTTTATGAACCTAAAATTTTGTTTCTATTTCAAAACAGAAATTTTCATGAGATAAGAGCTCTTAATCCTACTGCAGCTTGATTCCTCATTTTCAATCAGACTTTGCAGATAATTTCATAAATGCTTTCAATTTGACATCAATGACTTCCATCTGCATAAGTGTCATCCATCAGTAATTCAATATCTTGAGTTAATTGGGGGAGCAGGTACTGAAAGATCTAATAAGTGAATCAGTCAACAAAAAATTCAAGTATGTTTGAGCACAAGAGATAATTAACAGATGGGTTTGTTACAATATTTCCTGATGGAAAAAAGAGGTTCAAAAAAGTTCACACAATGCTTCCTTTTTTAAACTACCAGTACAAGCATTGAGAATAATAACTCCTCAAACAAGGCAATTTACCAGCCTCCTTAGCCATAGATGATTGTAATGTGATTCTAGTATTTGATGAATTTATCAAATAAATATCATATGAATATATGATATTTGATGAAACTATCAAATATCATATATACTGTTGGTTAGTCTAGCATACTTAGCTAAGGAGATATCATATACCATCTGACATGAATTCTGCAAAACTTCTATTTGCTACATAATTCCTACAGTCATCACAGATTTCAGCTGTAATTCTAGTGAATAAAATGAACAAAAACTTCAAAAGAAAGTTATACAATTTATATAAGTATAGTTCCCAAAAAGCTGCATATTATCAAGAACAGCAGCAAATACTAGTGCTGTAATGAATATTGAGAAAACTAAGAAAAATTATCTCAAAGTAGAGCTTTTAATGCTTAAATGGAAAACTTTTCTATATTATATGTTGTTCTCAGAAAAACTCACATTTTGGTTCGCTATCTTCATCTTCTTCATCTTCATCTTCGTCCTCCTCCTCCTCATCTTCACTTTTTCCGGAGCCATCATCATCTTTCTTTGTCTTTCTAGGTAATTTCTTATTGTTTTCTTTTGTTTTTTCTTCCTTTTTGCTGTTTTGTTTTTTGGTTAAATCTTGTTCTTCAACAGCATTTTCTTCTTTATTTTCTTCAGGTGGCTATAACAGAATTTTCATATTAATATCATGCAAGAAAGCATCACTGATAACATTATTCTCTTAGTTTTTATATAACTTTGAAAGAAAAACTAATATTAACCAACATAAAAAAACAAACTTACTTTTATTATTAAAATGACCAGATGGAAATGGCATGACAAATTAAAAGATTTTATACACCATAATTTGTCATGGCATTTCCATCTGGTCATTAAATTCAATCAAACTAGAGGAGAATTATTTTTAATGGTTTTGCCAATAAATTTAGTCTAATTATACTGACAAAATCTTTTATCAACCAATCTTGAAACAGACATTGCAAACTGTACTAAAATGTACACATATATCAAATATAGACTATACTAGCAGGCTCATACAATTGCTTGAACTGTATATTGCTTATATACAATTGAAAATTCAATTATAAACTTTCCAAGTTGAGTTTTTATTTGCCACTATTTTCATCATGTTTGCAAGAACTACCATGTCTGTTCAAAATTACAGCATAAGTTCTATCAAACGGTGGTACTCATGTAAAAATCTGACATACATATGAAAAGTCACGTTACACATTCTGTGAAAGTCAAACCATTCCGATTTAGATTCTGTGGACATAAGTTGTTTTGCATAATTTTACCCCTATAAAATGATCCCAATGAAACTACCAAATTTCATTAAATTTCATATCAATCCAGAGTTACTGAAAGATTTCATATTGTTTTTTCCTGCAAGTGGTCTAAACGAGATGGTTTGACAAATTTGTGTCAGAATTCCAAAGACAATTCAAATTTGACAAATAGAGAAATGATTTGTATACAGATAGATAAAATCAATCTAATAAGTTCTTACACATCTTGTAAAATACATCAAAAAATGACAAACAATGGAGTGATGTTAAAAAACACCAGATGAATTTAATACTACTAACAGATCATTGAATGATGTAGTATATTTCTTTAGTGTGACATACAACATTATGGACTTAATTGAGAAATTTCAGACAGTTTTGTAAAGCCATATACACAAGGTGAGTGGTTAATGTATTTGGCTCTCGTGTAAAATTGGTGATTATTAACTGTTTTATTGTGTTTTTTCCTTAGACAACTAGAGTTTTATAGTATATTACAGTAGATTTTTGTGTTTTTAGATAATTTAGTGTCTTTATAAGTATCTTTGTGATATTAATATTAAATACAGCTGTAAAATGGCATCAAAAATGCAGAAGAAATGCTAACAAGAACAGCGAAGTAGTGAACAAGAAAGTTTTCACCACTAGAGATGATACTGAAAATAATTTGACCGCCTGAAATCACTAGGCAGATTATTAGACAGATGATGAGTGAATCACATGAAGTTGAGCAGCATTTAGAGGAACCCAGAGAGAGAGAGAGAGAGAGAGAATATAATAAAAGTTCAGCAGTAAAATGATAAAGCACGGAATCAGGTAAGTTAATGAGTAATAACAAAAATCAGGTAAAGAAAGTTGACTATTAAAACATGCTATTGATGAGCAGGTTATAATGATTTTTCTGGAAAGAAAAATTAAAAATATAGCACAAGCAACAGAAAAGCAAAGCAAAAGAGGTCATAATTCTGTTAGATACCAATGACTAGTGATAAACTCAGAGAGAGAGGGGATATATAAAGGTTATTGGGAGAAGTTGAGAGTGAAGAGTGAGAAAGAAAAAAATCATTAGTATATTACCTAGATATGATAGAAATGAATTATGAAGAAGGGCTATGATGGCAAAAGATTTCATGCATAGGCTGTCTAGAAGGAATGGATGCAGGTTTCTAAATATCAAAAAAAAATAATGGTGTGCTCAAGAATCCGTCCTTGTTCCATTCAATCTGTACTTATTTCACTGTTATTTAATCTGTACAGTAATGTCATTGGGAAGAATTTGACATGTGACATACAGCTATTTTCTGATGCAAAGATAGATAGGATAATCGGGAATGCTCCTGATATGCAATACACTTGCAGAATGATTTGAATAGGCTGGAATTGTGGGCAAGTGAAAGTGGCTATAGTTCAATGTTATCAAATGTCATGAACTTTGGTGGGATTAGATATCCAATGTCATATTATATTGGTGAGATTATGCTAGAAGAAGTTTTAGCTTGAGTTTTAGTAGACAGGAAGTTGAAGGGTCATGTGGTAAAGACTGTAAATACAACTTAGAGAATAATTGCAATGCTGAAACAAACCTTGACTATAAAGATAAGGAAGTCATTTTGCCTCTTTACAAGGTCTTGATAAGACCTCACTTGGACTGCTGCATGCAGGTCTGGTCTCCTCGTGGCAATTGATAGTGGTGAGAGAGTGAAAAGGAGTGTCAAAAATGATATCAGGATCATGGAATACTGATTATGAAGACAGATTGAGAATTTGTAGGCTGCAGACACCAGCAAACAGGGCGAGGGAGGATATGATTGAGACTTACAAACTTCTGAAAGGGTTATACAGAATTTCAGTAGATGAAATTTTTCATTTTATGGAGGGCGAGGCCTCCCTCAATGAGTTCCTGACTCCCTGGGGATCTCTTAATAATAATAAGGTAAATTTTCTAATGCTGACGCTCATTCCAAGTTTTTCAGATGTATTTAGTATTTAATAAAGGCCAGAAAATATGAAAGGTATACATTATGCTTTTTATTCAACCATGAGACTAATAGGAATACAAGGACAAACATTTTAATATATATTTTATGTTCTTTTGTTTTAAACAACAATTCTGCTTGCACAGTACTGAATGTATTAATTTCCTGTTATTCATGTATAATTAACAGCTTCTGAACAAACAGAACTTTATCTAAAACGAAATGTAAGTTGCATACATATATTTGATTTGTAAAAGGATAAAGATGGTTGGAGAAGGGAGGGAAGGCATTTGGTTCATAACATCCCCATTCAAAATTCAAAAGCAAGTTTTTTATATGCTGAACGGAATAATGAATTACTGACCATTTAAAACCATATATTTAGAAATTTATGTACATTTAATCATACAAATACAACATTTATTTTACAAATGATATTCTATCTTTTTCAATTTAGCTGACCTACTTGAATACAAATTCTATCCTACGATAGAATTCTTTATGAACTGGTCAATAACATCGTCATAAAAAGTTGGTTGTAACAATTTTCCCAAGCAACACGCACACTTGTAAAGGCTGGCTAGAGCTACTTTGACTGTGTATGGAATGCTTATAAATGCATGCATTTATTAACAAATAAATATTACTTATTTCTCAAGTAATGAGCTTGTGCAGCAAGCATGGAGAATTCGTCCCTGTTTGTTACAGATCTAAGAAGACAGTTTTTCTTATAATGTAGCATGCAAATGTTGATTGTTGGAAGATTACCTTATAACAACAACTATAAGTTAACAACTTATAACTATTGTTATAAGTTTATAACAACAATTCTCTAGTAATAACTGAGTTCTGTGGAAAAGGCTGCATCATTAGAACAAATAGCCCTAACTGTGAGGAATTTTAACTAGCATACAACACTTCAAAAACAGCATATCTTGAATATATCACTAAACAGGGAAGGGAGAAGAGAAAAAAAAAAAAAAAAAACTGCAGAATGAAGACTAGGCTCTGTGGTGGATTCCTTATCCCTAGATGTAAATGCCTGTTTCAGCACTGCAATTATCCTTTAAGTTGTGTTTGCAATCTTTGCAATATGCTACCTAAACTTCAATATCCTATTCACTAAAGCTCCAAGATCCCTAGCATGATTAGTTTCTTCAAGCATAATCCACCAGTATAATACTATTGGATATTTCATAAGACCTTTCATATCCTACAACTATAGCTTATGCAAATTATTCTGCAAGTACTGCATGTTAGTCACATTCCTGATTACCTTGCCAATTTTCATCATCAGCACACAGCTATATGTCTCCTGCCAAATCTTTTCCAATGCCATTATTAATTAAAGAATGAATAACAATGGACCAAGAAAACTGGATTTTTGGGATACCCGACTATCACCTTAAATTTTGCACTTGCACCCCCCCCCCAACACAACTTTTTGACATTTGTTAATCAACCATCTTGTTATCCAAGCTTCATAATGCAACCCATATCCTCCTACTTATATAACAGCCTTCCATGATGTATTCTCCCAAAAGTTTTGGTAAAATCCAAAAGTATCACGGCATATCTATTTCCCTAGTCTAACTCAACAGTAACAGTATAAAATGTGAGCAAGTTATTCAAATATGGCCATCCCTTGGCAAATTCATGCTGTTCATTGCAAAACATAGATTGTGTCAACCTAATTCTATATGTGAGTTGTTAACAACTTTTCCAAAATCTTCACAACCACTCCAGAGAATGTCATGGAAGCAAGATACAGGTATCAGATTTAATAACATTCTCATGCTGCAATAATAGAAGTTGCCATGATGCAACTAAGTTGCAAGAGTAATCCTGTGATTTGACATCAGAGTAGATGTGAGCATCTATTTTGTTCAGTGAGCAAAAGTGATCAACAGAGCAGAAGATTATTACAAACTAAAGAAACAGTGGTGAAATTATTAATAGTAACTTCAATCTACTGTCACTCAGTTACTGAGATTAATGGTAGTTGTATTCTAAAGTTAAGAGGATAAATACAGCGAGGGATTGGTGAAATAGATGAAATCACAAAATGTCTCTTCCTATAATACAAATACCATATAAACTTTTATATTTGTTAAAATAAATTTGATCAATGATCCACAGTTATATCTGTAATGGCAGTAGCAGATATAAACATTAGAATCTAAATTAAATTGAAACTTTGAATATGGTTAATTCTATATGATATGCATTCCCCATCACAGTGATAAAAAAAAAGCATTTTAAGGATAAAATATTAAAGCCAGCAGCTGTGACTAGATAACAAATACAAATGTATTACCAGTGAATAAAACTGAACTGTGAGAGGGTGGTGATTGGCTGTTGCACACATATGAACAAATCTGACAGAGGGTGGGGGATTATTGAAGCTAATTCTGATGAACTGCAGTCATAGAAGATGCAGGCTACAAAAACTGAATGCCTATGTGAAAGTGACCAGAGTATACTAGAGATGGGGGCATCAATCAATCTAACTGCCCTTTTCTAGATAGAATCCAGTAAATGCTTAAGCAGTCATCCATTACAGACATCCACAAGTGTGTGTGGGGAGAAAGTGATTCATTATACAACAGTAATCTGGAACCTAATGTGTCGTATCACTGGAGTATGTCTAACTGGAAATTATAATGGTTCAAATTAAGGGGATATTAAATCCCACATTGTTTTAAAACCGAATAAGAAACTCAAAGATTGGAATCAGAGAGTTTCATGCCGAATATAGTAAACTATAAAAGTATCGGCGGTAACTAGAGTGAGCTAATGCAAGTAGTCCTAGTAAGTAGTACAATCTCAGGCAACTCGTTGCAAAGGTGGGGAAAGTTCTGATCGCTAATCTTGGTATATTCCATAATGTAAAATTAATGCAAGATTAGCGATCAGAACTTTCCCCACCTTTGCAACAAGTTGCCTGAGATTGTACTACGTACTAGGATTACTTGCATTAGCTCACGCTTGTAACCACCGATACTTTTATAGTTTACTATATTCGGCATGAAACTCTGATTCCAATCTTTGAGTTTCTTATTCAGTTTTAAAACAATGTGGGATTTAATATCCCCGTAATTTGAATAATGTTTATATCGCCGAAATGAAGCCTATTGGCTCTTTATATTTAAGTAACTTAATGGTTGCACCTGTTTGACAACTCGTATAGCAGAGTATATAAGTTCTTTTCGCAATACCCTTTGCTATCTATTTGGTCTAGCTACTCACTGATGAAGCCTCAAAAAAGGCTGAAACCAGTCTGGGTAGTGACCTCCCACCATAATGTAATAACAGCATACATTTCCTAGGAAATGTGTTTTTACATTATGGAAAATACCAAGATTAGCGATCAGAACTTTCCCCACCTTTGCAATGAGTTGCCTGAGATTGTACTACGTACTAGGACTACTTGCATTAGCTCACTCTAGTAACCGCCGATACTTTTATAGTTTACCATATTCGGCATGAAACTCTGATTCCAATCTTTTAGTTTCTTATTCAGTTTTAAAACAATGTGGGATTTAATATCCCCTTAATTTGAATAATGTTTATATCACCGAAATGAAGCCTATTGGCTCTTTATATTTAAGTAATTATAATGGTTGTTTCTTTTTAACATAGATAAGTGTTAAACTCGCTCAATGAAAAATAAAAATAAAAAATAAAAGAATATTTATACCATTAAAATAAGTTTATAACAACAGTTCTCTAGTAATAACTGAGTTCTGTGGAAAGGGTTATGTGTATGAAATTCTCCAAGCACTTGCATATAGAGCTAAGACTATTTGTTCTAATGATGCAGCTCTTTACAAAGGGCTCAGCTATCTTTGCATTCTTTGTTGGCCAATCAGCTTTTACAAAATTAAATACTAAATAACCCACCCCAATACTCTCCTTCCCCAAAAACAGTGCCACTATTCCTATTCCATATATGCAAGGTATATCTGAAAAGACAGTCAAAGTACTAATAAAATAATCCACCCACCATACCCAAATCACGTCAATTGAGTAACTTTGATTTGCTCCTTAATAACAAACTTCATCCTCCAACATATCCTGGAGTGTATGACGTTCCATTAACAACCACCTTGGAGATCATAAAAAAACATATTTGCTATCGTTACTATGGCAAGTCAGGGCTGGTAGATCACACTTTGGGAAACCCCCTCCCTTCATACAGGTTTAGATGGAAGAAAGCCAATGTGCTATATAGAAGTTATTACAGGTCAGGGAGAATATTTTTAGTCAGCCATGGCTATGGAGCATTCTCCTAACCTTAAGCATGGCTGCATTAAATTTTGGCAAGTCATCTTAAGATGTGTCTCCTACACAATTTCTTTTATATAACATTAGAGGGCACCAAATTAGGACTTCAGATATGATTTGAATTATTTCATTTGCTTGTCATGTGTAAATTGGAACATTGTTTTTCTGAGGATGCTGGTTTGAAATCCAGTAAAATATAAGCCAATTAATAAACATTCTTTTATAATTTAGTATTTTGTTTGGCCCACCATCTAAGCCTGTCAAGTAGTGCTTCTAAATCATAACTATAAGATTTCATATTCAAACGACAGTGATCGGAGAAAGAAAAGGGTGGCTATAGCATTTAACACTAACAAAATGGAGAATTGAACAATAGCTTACTGGTGCTATGGTCCCATGTAAAGTTCTACTAAAGAAGTGGAAGAATTTTTTTGAGTTATTAGAAAAAAGGCAGCTGGCCTAAAGAAAAAGGAGAAATTGATCCTTGTTGGAGAAGCATCTGAGTAAGAAATGAAAACCAGATACAAATAGTTTTTTTTAAAAAAATTCAGAATAAAGAGCAAATAATGTGGTATTCAATATCCACTTAATTTTGAATAAGCTAATAATAAAGGTAAGTACCCACTGGATTTTCTATTCAGCATATGGACCTAGCAATATTAATACCATGCCCCAATATAAAGATGTGCACAAATTTACATGGAGAGAAGACCCAAGAAATAAGAAAGATCACTGAATATGCTATTATTAACAGCGATATCTTTATTCTGGTTCAGGACAAAACAGCATACAAGCAATCTGAAATAGGAAGCAATTATTTAGTTTAAAAAGACGCAGCCTTGTACAACAAGACTGCCTCTCCTTTGGAAGTTCTTAAGTCAGCCAGCGTGTGCCAGAAAGAATACAGAGAAAAATGTAAGAAAGTTTGTGTAATATTGTGTAGGAGACGCATCTTAAGATGACTTGCCAAAAAGTCTCGAGTTCAGAAATGGAGGAAACAGCACTGCAAAAGGAATCGGATGATAAAGATAAAAACTGAAGATCAAGATATTTCAGATGTCCAGAGTATTTCACTCTGATATACTGAACAAAACAAGCAGTGAAAGAACAGTGGCAGGAATTTTTAATAATAATGGCAAATTAAACATGAAAACAGATAAAATATTCATCAAAAGGAATGCAAATCAGGGGTACACCAAACTGTCTGAACACAGTTGAAGATATTCAAACAGAAATGCTCAAATATGGTAGTATGAAACATTTTACAGTGGTATTGCATAATTCAGAAGATGGGATTCTGGATGACTGCAGGGAAGCACTCTAATAGCTCATCTATAAAAAGTGGAAGAAAAGCACTGTTTATAAAACAATTTCAGCGCTTAACATTTGAGGATGAAACACTCACAGGGGAAGGGAGAACATTTTCCTTAGTTCCACCCATGGGAGGTTTCAAAATCTATAGCTCATTAACTGCCATGTGTTGCCGAGGGTTAAAATGACAAAGAATGTATTAATATTATTTTTGAATAGCCACAGGTTATATTAGTTTTATGGGGGTGGGGTGGGGAGAACACTTTGTGAAGGAGGCTGTTACAAAAAACAGAAGAAAGAGATCAAACAAGAGTAGAAGCGATGTTTTGTGGGTCAGCAAATGAAGTGTAAATGCAAATGGTAAACAAATTATATAGAATGGGTGTTAGTTCGAGAGCACAACATTAGAATTATTTAGGATATCATCAGAACCAGAAAACTTTCTGGTATCTTATTTAAGATTCTTCCAATGTCTTTCTGGAGCATGGCCATAGGAAGCATGTGAATTTCTGATATGGCTGGAGATGATGTGGCTAGTCAATAAATATAAAAAGAGAATGATGTTCTTCCTTCTGGAATAATCCTAGGACAGGTACCCAGACTACAGGAAAGAGTAATTCCTGAGACACCTTTATTAATACTAAAGATTAAAAAAAGTGTATGAAGTACGAAAACAATATTTTATACCTGATGGTTTTCCTCATAAGCTAAATTTACAATGAGAAAGAGAAATTTTTTTTTCTTTATTACCACTACTACTTTGTTACAGTATGCAGAATATCTCACCTCAAATATTTCTCTTTATGTAATCCCCCCCCCCCCAACGCACACATACACTCGCATCAAAGTATTGTGACAAAGTGGAGGGTTGTTGAACAAAATGAGTGGCGATCATTAGGAAATCAATGATGATCACTAAGAAATCTACAACTGCATATTTGGTTAGGCCGAGCATTCTTACAATGGATTTAATAGACCTGGGAAAGGGAATGTCAGAATTGCCTTTGGGATCTGTATTAAAATTTTTCAAGTCAAATGGACGATCTGCAGTAGCAAAAATGGTCTGACATTTCATAAACCACCAAGCTATACCTTATGGCACACTGTTTTTTTTTAAAGCATCACCATTCCATATAGTTCTTTGAATACTGTAGAAGTTGTACAGAAGTATAACAGTATATGCAACTGACAATAAACAATTATATAAAATTACAAACAAAAAGGCACAACTGTTTCATAGGGGTAAAAGAAAAAAAAGCAAACATACTCCAATCCAATCCAATTAGAAAGCTATGCTTGTAGTTCTCATCCACAGGTATTATAGTAAGTAGTTATCTATTATTTCATTCTATTCATTGCTATTCCTTTGAATTTCAGCATTTCAACCTTCCAAAATTTAAGTCCATCAAAAGCTGAATAATCTGTAAAATCTCATTGACACCACATCCTAATGCTGTATTCCAGCAATTTCATACACTATCACCACTACACTAACAGTAGCATTTGGAGCATGCTTTCTTTCATTAGTTTTTATTTGATTCCATAGATGAAAGTTTGGCCAGTCAACTTTAGTACATTAGTACCATGGATTGATAGAGATTAGGGAAACAGAAACCTTTTTACATTCAATTTGAAGACCTGTATATTGTATATTCCTTGGGAACACACACACGAGAGGATGATGTGCCAGTGTAGAGGAACAATCTCCCTTCTTAAACTGAACAGTTGTGTGAAAGCGGTGCTTTCTTCTATGAAGAGTCAAATACTTTTAGGAAGTTCTTAGTGGCACTATCACAAATCCACCCAACTAGCAAATATTGAGAGCAATATTTGCTAGTTGGGTGGATTTGTGATTTGTAGTGTTATAACTGTTTATGGATGGTGGGGGAAAGGACATCCTTAGAAGCTGAGAATGAATACTGCTAAGAAGTGGGTGTGAAATTTAAGCAACAAAATGAACCTTACTATTTTGGATATCAAGGAGGCAAAGGTTGTAATGTGCTTAGGCCAAAAGAGGCCTAATGTCAAGGTAATTCTCAGAAGGGAAATCTCATCTTGTCCAGAGATTTGAGTGCTATAGTACACTTATTTTGACAAAGTCCATTAAATGAGATTATTGAAAGCAGGATGTGCTGAAGTGATGTCGGGTGACATTCAGCCGAACTAATGATAGTCATATATCCTGGCTATATTGGAAAAATTCATATGTTACATTTGCTTTTTCATAGAATTAATTTTTTTATAGTATATTACTGCTGATTTGTGTTTTTACTGTACTTGGTATATTTTCTGATATTTTGTTGAAATACTAAAACATTAAAGCAGCACCATAAAAAGAAATTAAAACCTCACTAGAACAATCCTTTCTTTTAGGCTTACACGCAGTGATCCCTATACATTTTGGAAAATTATGGAGACAACTACCATGTTTGAGTAAAACTTTAGTTTAATATAAACCAAAATCCACATTCAAAGTTCCGACTTTTATATCAAGGTTATCTTCTGGAGCATATATACTATATACAGAGAAACAAGCTGCACTACAATCTACATGGTTTGTTAAAGTTATTGACCAACAGTTACAACAATTATTGGCCTGAGCTCTGGTTAAAAAAAAAAAAAACACTGATGTAAAGTGGAATGACCTGGAGCATTATCTAGAATTAATAAAGTTTTAAATTCTACATTTTCTTTCATGCAATAGCTTTCCATTTCACTCATATAACAGTTAAGGCAATCAAACAATTTTTGAGTCATCCACAACTCCTTATTGCTCCGATAATGAACTGGAAGAGTATGCTTCCTAATGTTTTTGAAGGCTCCTGGATTCTCACTGTGCCACATCACAAATGGTTTCAATTTATATCAGTCACATTACCCCCTAACAGAATCATAATATGGTCTTTAACAGCTTTGAAACAAGGCATAAATTTTAGCTTTTTGTGGATGAATATCTGCTCCAGCATTTTTTTCCAAAATAAAGTGGTCTCATTTTCCTCTGTAATAATTTTATCCAATTTCTCCACAAACTCCTTGACAGCCTTCTCGTCAGTGCAAAACTCTGCTTGAATCACATGAACCAACCGAAAGAAGTGTTGAATTCGTAGTTCATAATCAGGCCCTGCTTTCTCCTTCACTGTGTTGAAGAGACTTAGCGGTTATGATCATAGTACTAAGGGGTGCGTGCTTTTGGTTCAGGTCCTCTATCCATGATGCAAGTAGCGTTTTCATATCACCGATTTAATGGAAGCAGATCCTTTCACAGTCTCTACGATTTTATCCTTATTTTTCAAAATGGTCATCACTGCAAAATGAGACCATCCGAAATCATTTGTGATCACATTGACGGGCTTACCAGCATCATGTTACTCTGTAATATGCAACTTAGTTTCAAGATCAATTGCTCGCCTCTTTTTCTGTGATTCTTCACTAGGTTTTTTTTTTTTTTTTTTTTATTGGGTGTATATAGCCATGTTGCACAAAATATCGTGAAATATTTAACGATAAATATACAAATAACCTATTTCTTAAACACAAAACAACAGAGGAACGGTTGAAGAAATGTGGCTATTGACGAGGGAGGTTGCCGCTGTTGCCACTACATATGGTGCATTGTTCTAAATAGAAACCTTTTTACTTTACGCTCGCTTGCATCTTGTTCAAAAGTATAGCTGAAAATAAAATTCCCTTATGGGATCATGGACGTATCGAGGGATGACTGTAATTTGCCATTATCACATGGCACTATTTCTAACTACTACTCTCTCTCTCTCTCTTTCTCCAGTAACAAACAGAAACTGCAATATTAGTAGCAATATATGTTAAAACGAATTATCCACACTCTGGGAGAAGGAAATCAATAAATATGGCATAATACAGAATCTTACCAACATATGGCTTTGTCAACTGCACTGAGCCTCTGAACTGATTTATCCCTATGTAGTATAGCCAATGAAACTTTTTTTATGCATGGATAATTTTTTTAATACAAATGCATAGTACACTAGTATTATGAGTATTTTAGGAGTTAGATAATTTAGGAGCCTTGTTTTCAGAGACTATATGTGTACTTTCTTTTTCAGCCAATTCAATGTTTTCAGCAAGCAAGGTGGTGATCTCACACCTGCCTATGAAATTCAGCAATCTAGACATTCACAACATCCATGCCAATGAGATTCAAATCCATCACTTGTGGTTAACGTAGCAAATATGGTATCCACTTGGCCAACAAAGCAGGCAATATATTGCCTTATTTCAGAGGTTCAAAACAAATTGATCTACTCCAGCTGACTCTCAAGAAATTGAAATTCTCAGTTGCCTTTTTTACCTCAAGTACTGAAATTTATTTCTAAGTGCATTCTTACAATATTAACAATCAGTAACAGAATATCTTGTATTGATGGTGGAGCAGGTACTAGAAGGAAAATGACTTGAAATTTTACCTGAGCAAGAGTGAATTAAAAGTTTGCAACTAAAATATCTTCACAAAATTTGACTTCTGGATAACCAGTCTAGATAGTGAACTTTCCTACAACACATGGCATTATACATGCCTAAGAAAGGAATGAGCTATGCACAATGGAATACCAGGGCAACTTGATGTAAAGCCCATCACCTGTAATATGCAAGCGGCCTAGCGATGATATATTTCACAACTATGATAAAAGTATCTAGACTCTTCTACAAGAGTGATATTGTTGCTGCTTAACAGTTTAACATGAGTCTCATGCACCCAACAAAAGCGGTCTTTGCTTGTTTTAAATATAGCATAATAAATTAAAGAATCAGGATTATTCAAAGATGACTGAAAACAAATGATAGCATTCTTATTTTCAAAACAGGTTGAAACAATACCTCTCTTATATGTTGGATGCTTAGTTGAGTAAAACAACACTAGGAAAGAATTAAGAACACTAATTATTTTGTCTCAGGGAGTAAAATATGAAACTTGTCACACACACTCACCCAAGAGAGAGAGAGAGAGAGAGAAAGAACATAAAACTAAGTGAAACATGTGGACAAAATACTTGAGTTATAAATACATGGGGCACCCTCCGTGGGTGTCTATTGGCAGCATTGGTTATAAACTAGGATCTTGAATGATTAATGTTGCCCATATTTTGGGAAATTTTTATGCATCCATATTTATTCAGATTAGGCTGATTTCTAAGGACAGTTGCAGATCTAAAAAGGATTGAATTTTTTTCCCTTTCCAATTGATTCTATGCATAGTATCTAGAGCATGGTCTGCAAGGCCTCACGGACCTTAGTCATGATTGCAGATGTATTTTTTTATCTTCATCTATGCAGATAGTGGCTGATCTTCCCGTCTGCATAGACAAACTTGAAAGAACAGGAATTCTATATACACAAGGAACTGAGAGAGGAGAGAGAGATGGTCCTTAATGGAATGGATAAGAGAAATAGTTCAGCGGGACTTGAAAGTTGTGCAGAAGTTTGCATTTCTTTAGCATTCAGACTACAGTTGACATTTACAGTAGTGTAGTGTATTTATCGATACTGTAAGTTTATTGCGTGTATACAAGATGAATCGTCTGTCAGTACCTACATATCAATATTAAATGATACAAAACACTGTACATGTTATAAAGTGGGTGATCATATTATTAGAGCCACCTCAACATTCTCAAAAGAAGATAGCATCCATTGCTAATGTTTCACGAGCATCAGTCAAACCCCACTCATCTGTCTAAGTTAAAGTCTATTTAATAGTAATTCAACTCAAATTAATTCCAAAAATTAATTAATTTGCACTGAAAATATCAATTCAAATCCAGCCTAATAATGTCAACAACTTAATCTATTATAACTAAACCCATTATTAAAATACTGAATTTGGACTAGTGAAGAAACTAGTCACAACTGATGATGACTGATGTGAATGGAAGAAAACAAATGAAATAGTAAACAAATGTTGCTATCAGCTTCCTATTTACTATCACTACCTACTTGCTTTGAAGATGCTATGGAGTTCATTCAAAAAACTTGTTGCAGTGCAGTAAAGACTTCTGTGAATGTAAGAAGTAAAATAAGGGTGTGCTGAAAAGTTGTGATAATCACCATGAAGTAAACCATGTAACTTACATTATTCTACATATTCTTCATGAAGTGTTATACACTTGGTACAATGCTGTTGCATCATTTGCAATCATGACAGAAAAAAGTCTTCGTCTTTCCCTTGTTGCACAAACCAGTCCTCAGCTGTAGACATGACTTCATCTGTGGAAAATTTTGTTCCTATCAAGTGTTTCTTTAAATTTGAAGAATGGGAAATAATTAGATGGGGCCAAGTCTGGTGAATAGGGTGGGTGAGGAAGACATTGAAAGCCCAAGTTGCATATTGTCTGTTGGGTTTCATGAGTAGTGTGAGCAAGTATGTTGTCCTGCAAAAGCAACATGCCTCTGCTCAGTTTCCCCATGGTGAGTTTCCTTCAGTACCTCCTTCAGAGCTGTCAAATAAACAGCTGCTGTAACAGTTTCATCTTTTTTAAGGTACTTGGTAAGGATTACACCATCCATATCCCAAAAGACAATGGCAAGAACCCTTATGCTGACTTTTGGGTTCAGAACTTCTTTGGCTATGAAGAACCTTTGTGTCTCCACTCCACTGACTTTTGTTTGGTCTCTTGGTCAAAGTGATGAAGCAGTGTTTCATCAACACTCACACTACAAGCCAAAAAATTAGTACCTGATTTCTCAAAATGGCAGCACACATTCTCTCTTTTGGTCTGCATTCAAACATTTGGGGATCCACTTCACTGAGAGCTTCTGCATGTCCAGACATTGGTGGATAATGACTCCAACTTGTTCCCTGGATATCCCCAGAATCTTTGCAATGTTTTTGGTTGGTATTCACCTATCATCAAGGATCATGGCATGCACTAGAACTTCCATAGCACCGCTGGTATAGATGAAGCCCTCTGGTCGGAAAGACCCAGGTTCGATTCCCATCGATGACATGAGGAACCTTTATCGGGTGAGTTAGGTCTCCATATGAGAGTCGCTAAAGGTGAATTAGCTGGTCTCATACAGAGGTTTTTTTTTTTCACCCAGAAACTTAGGTTTTTCATTCTCAGAACAGGCAAAGCAGCCCCATGAATACACACAGATTTAGTCATAAAAAAAAAAAAAAAAAAAAAATATATATATATATATATATATATATATATATATATATATCTAATCCCTCATTAGGAGGGCTCAACCTCCCCCCCACAAAGGGATGGGGGAATCCAATATGAATAAATAAATGGCATGCACTGCTTCTATGTTTTCAGGTATGATTGCTGTCATCTCAAGATGCACAGTTTTAAACTTGGAAACTGTTGGATATGCTGGGCACAGTCCCCTAAAATCTCACATAAACTCTCATAATTTTATTATTATTATAAGGTGCCTCCATGGAGTCAAAAGACTCTTTGTGGGAGACCCAACATTGACATACTAATCATTATTCACACAATACCTGTCATACTTCTCCTTAAACTCATTCACAACCACAAGGAAATACAGAGTCAACGTCTAGCAATGCAAAGGACTTCAGCAAATGTAAGCAAAATTTGACAGATGGAGTAACTGGCAGTGCATCCCTTTTTTCTCGTCACCAGTACTCAAGGATATGGTGCTTAGAAACAACGTTATGTTTGTTTAATGTATGCCTCAGGGTTTCAGAAAAAACATGGTATGAAGTTAAGGAGGATTTATATATATGTGGGAAATGTAAACTAATTAAAGAAATGATATGTGAAAACATAAGCCAGAATGTGCATGTAAATGTGAATGATTCTGAGATGAGAGAAGAATGGAAGTGCAGTAATGAGAATGAAGAGATAGCCCAATTTCAAATCTGAAAAAAAAACAAAAGCCTTTTTTTTCTTCTTTTTCCTGAATAACTTTCAGGACAATTTTACTTTTAACTACCAAACACAGTTTTTCCACTTATACATGAGTATGTACAGAAACATAAGTTGATATTGGTAAAGTGGTAGATGCATTTCAATGACAATCACCCTGATTACTAGAGACCTAAGTGGTTTGTAAAAGTTCTAGGTTTGGTCTCTAGGACAGGAGTTCCACTTTATGTAATTCATAGCTCGCCCAAACTACTAATGTATCTAGGTTAATAACAACCTTTCATGAGTGGGTTTAACATAAAAACAATTAAGAAATGCAATAAACTAGTTTACTTGCATATGATTATCATCATCCACAATTTTTGACCAACAGAAGGGTGATCTTCAGTGTACACATAAAAGAAACATGCAATAAAACAGCGAGTACTAGATGTGAATGCATTAATTGTTATTTAATTTCCTAGAATAGGGCAAGCTGGACCATTATTTCTATTCAGGTTTGGTCTACTCAAGAGCTAGTAATCCTTCATAAGGATCACAAATGCATTATCATGAACATGAGTTCAGGCGTTAGTGTGATTTCAGTCAGTCAGAAAGAATGTTGCAGGGAAAGGGGAAGAAATAAAAAAAACCAACTAACGCCTTTTTATTCAGGGAGTAGGCGAGGCCAATTAGCCCTATCTAACTTTTGGAGACTGAGTTGGCAGTTCAATCTCCACTGGTACCAATCAGAGATAGATGGCCCAAGGCTATCACTAATTAAGTAGTACACAGTGAAGAGAGACGGCTCAAATGTGCCACCATCTCGCGGTCCCTAACACAATATATTTAATGTCTGAAATAATGTGGGTTCTACGGTCGATTTTCTTGGGTTTACGGGACGAAAAACTCGCTTGCCCATGCCAGAGATCGACTAACTCGGGAACCAGTCGAAAAAAGGCTTAGAAAAATTTCCTCTAGTCGGCGACTAGACTCGAAACCAAATCTTCCTTCGTGCAGCCAAGCACCGTGGTGTGCAAACGCCACAACCAGGGGAAGAAATTATTAATGAAAATCGGTTTCTAATAAAATGACTATAAAACAAGCATTAATCCATTCATGACAAGCAGGGACAGATTTCATGCTGTACTCAATTGTGGGACAAAACATAAGAATATCTAATATTACAAATTGTGGCATGTGCTTTGATTAAAAACAAAAACTGCAAGGGGGCAAGGGAAGAATGTATTTATTTCAGGATATATTAGAAATCAATAATTAATGGGAATTCTATATTTGGTTGGTATATTTAAATTACTAAAAGGCATAAATATGTGAACTGATATTAATATAACCACGAGAGAATGATTGGCCCAACAGATATAAAAGAAAGAATAGGCGAGAGTAGAAATACCTTCAATGGAGGCAAATGAGTTACTAATAATTTATAGTTGCGATATTATGTTTATGTCCAATAAATGGCTGTGAGGCAGAATAAATTACACAATCTCTAAACATTCATGTTCACATTTATGATATGAATAATTTAAAAAAATAAATATATAAAAACATATGATGAGAGGGAAAGATGTTTGGGAAATATAGGTAACCAATAATAAATGACAAGTGTTTACATTGAAAGCTTATCAAACAAATATAAGGAGAAGAGATATCCACCAACTAATAATGGTGATCAAATGACTCATCTAGACATGGCATGATTTGAATGTGTATTGATGAAGCCAACCATTCTGTCAAATTTGTTATGCTTGTCATGTGTGCAATAAACACACACCATAGCCAATATACCACTATAACAAAATGTTGCACTATAATGAACTAAAGAAAGTCTCAGATGAAGTCCCATAGACCCAATGCTATTTTAAGCTGAAAATCCTTAATATAGCAATCTAAATTGTCTAGCAAATTACATCATGATCAGGAGAGAAAGAGAATGGCTGGAAATATAGCAAAAGAAAACTGCAGGAAATGTAACAAAGGAAAATCATGTGAAATAAAACAATGGAAATGGTGGGAAATCTTACATTGAGATCAGTATTCAAAGTACTGGCAAGAACCATACGTAAAGCACACAGTGACAACATGAAAAAAGTAGAAATGCAAACAGTAGTAGAAGACATTAGAAAGAACTAGAAAATCTAGAATTAACATTTACATTTCAAATGGTCACATCAGTTTAAATTAATGTTACTTACCTGAAATCTTCCTAACAAACTAATGTAAATAAGTGCAGACTAAAATAACTCGCATTTTTACAATTAAAATTGAATATTTAGATCAAAAAATTAAATCAGAAATTTACCTTAATTTTTTACCTTACAGATACTGTTTCAAACATAAAATGAGTCTACTCTAATTTTTTAACTTTTACTTCAACTTCCAACTACAAAAATACTATATTATATAAGCGAAGTGGATAATTAGATCTAGCATAATTTTAGTAAATACTATATATTATTTCTTTAATTTCTTCAATTTACAGTTCTAAGATAACTGTATTGATTAATTTATGCCAGCTATAAATTCATAATTAGGTTTAACTGGGTCACTGTCCAATCAAGAAACTGACATTCACACAAGTTGAGAATACCACTTATTCTCTCCTTTCACCTCAGGCTGACTAATACTCATCACCTCTGTTCCCTTCTTTGTAACTGGAAGGGACCAAGCAGACTGACTATTGAAGTTTTCAGGTTATATTTGATTTTAAATGTACATGCTGCACATATTTAGCTTGTTACGAAGGTTTCAGGGAAATGACATTAATTTAAGCTAGTAGCATTTTGAAATTTAAACTTAAATAGAGATTTTCATTTGTATAATTCACTCTCCCAGTTCTTTCATCTCCCATTAAACATTTACATTTGTATGTTTTAACCCTGTGGAGGTCACGGCTGATCTGACAGATACAAACAAATTGTATCTGGATATGTGTAAGAATATTTAATATAAATATTCTTACACATATCCAGTGTATAGCTTGGAGGTCATGACTAGCTGGCAATGCATATATTACGAGTGATATTCCACACTGTTTATGCGGTCAGTTTTGGTTTAACACGTGTTATGTAAAGGTGTGTAATATTTGGCAGTAAATTGAATCTGAGATACCGCGAACTCCGATGTCAGTATAGTATTGGTTTTGTTGTTTTTTTTCCCCTTTGTTCGACAATTTCTAGATTGTAACTGAATGTATCTCTCAGTGACCTAAGTTGCAATTTTTAGGTGATCTCTACAGGGTTAATGCTATGATATGGTGTGCTTTATGCACTGTTCAAAACCCATCCTTTGTGTTCTGTCATCACTGTACAATTTCCCTCTGTTCCCTTATTGTTAAAAGTTTTTCCACTTGGTTATAGTATAAATTAAAGAGTAATTTAAATTTAAATTTAAGTAATTTTAATAAAGAGTCATTAGCCTCTTTATTAAAATAAAGAGGCTAATGACTTCACATCACTTGTCTAAGCATATATCATCTCATCATACCCTCTTTTACCTTGCAGTGTCGAGGATTTATTAATCATCGAACCTCAAACCATTCACAGGATAAGGTGGTCAGCCCTACACCCCGGTGAATCCTATGATCACAGTGTTGAGGTCTTAAGGCCGGTTTGCTTGCTTTGCGGGATGAAAAATTCCACAAAAAAAAAAAAACCCATAGGGATTTTTCCCCAGGATAAACTGGGGAAAAAACCCTACTGTCCACGCCTAAGACCAGTTAACTTGCCTATGGCTTGGCTGAGGAAGATCATTCAGCTCCTCACGTCACCGACAGGAATCAAACCTAGGACACTCCTTCTCCAGGCATATGGTTGTAAAGCACACAGCCACTAGGCTAATCTTAGTATATGGAAATACGTATTATTGGAAATATGAGTTCTGCATTACTTCAACTTTGGTATCACTTCTGGGTCTGGCTCCTGCTGATGAGATCTCAAAGGTCGAAACCAGTCTGAGTAGTGACTCCACCCCCCCCCATAATGCATAACGTTATACATGTCTGTAAGGATGTGCTTTGCATTATGGGATACTAAGGCCAATGATATCAAGTCATTAACTTCTATATATTAGTTGCTTAGTTGTAAAGTTACTTCACATGCAAACTTTGTTTGCTTACACTTGGATAAAGGATTAAACCAAGAATATAATTTCTTGGCATCTTTAATTTATTCTCCATTTCCTTTGTTCTGTTTCCTATGATTTGTCTTTGTTGTTTCTCCATAATTTCGTTCATTTCTGGCAATTTCGTTTGTTTTTAATTCTTTTATATGTATATATATATATATATATATATATATATATATTTTTTTTTTGTGGGAATGGAGCAGAGTGCAGGACTAACATTTTTACTCTAAATTCACTATGCAAAACCTTGCTTTATAATGAACTGTCTCTGGTCCGTAGGGAGTTTGCTATAATTACTGTAGTTTTATTTATTTAGTTATAATTCACATTTTGTTTTCTAAGAATTTTTCTTTTATACACAGTAAGAATCATGATCAGTGTAGACTTTTTGTTTTTTACATAGTAATAAATCCCAGATATATTAATATTTTATTGGAGATCACCAGATGCAGTCAAAATTATTCCTAAACATGGGAGTCATTTTGAATCACAGAAATAAATGGATTTTTTTAGTCACTACAACTAATTTTTCCAAAGAATGGAATGAAAATGTCCATGTTAATTTTTGCTAACAGAGTGATTTTAATTCTATCCATTTCCCCCACATAAATATTGCACAGATGCAAGCAAAACAATTAGTTCATATACTAGTTAGTGACAATTAGAGACAAATGTTGATTAATTTTGACGGTATATATTAGAACACAGACTGATAAATATATAATTATTTATTGACTTATTGCTGATATTCCCAGCATCTTCAAAGCTTAAAAAAAAAAAAACAGTTTGTCACAGACAACAATAATCTGGCATAACAATGGAACTAGTTAGAACAATTGTAGCTACAACACAAAGACTAAAGTCCTAATTAGGCACCCTCTATGTTAAAAAGAGAGAAAGAGAAAGCAGGTACTAATTACTGTATATGTCGGCATATAAGATGAGGCATAAATTTTAGGCTATTTTTAGGTTTTAAGCTTATGTCAGTTGTATAAGAAGACCTCCCAATTTCTTCTTTCTTGAAGTAATGCAATGTTAGGCACTGTTGTTATATCCGTTTTTTTTTTGCATAGCATAGATTTAGTATTTACGTGAATTACCCTAACTAAAAGTGATTAGCCCCAATTTTAATTAATTATTCATTTTGCACTTTTTTTAAATTTTAGGATTATTAAAATTGGAACCAGCAACAAAACAAAGAAAGTATGAAGCTCGATTTAAAATAAGGGTAATTGAAATGGCAAAGCAAACTAATAATTGTGCTGCTGCAAGAAAGTTTGACATAACCGAGAGGATGGTAAGAGAATGAAGGAAGAAAGAAAATATTTTAAAAAAATTGCCAAAGAAAAAATGTGCGATGAGAATGGCCACAACTGGAAAATCACATTGCAGAATGGGTATTCGAACTAAGGCAGAATGGTTATCTTGTTACAAGAAATATGATTAGAGCATATGCACTAAAATGGTCAACACTGAATCTGGATGAAAGTATAGAATTTCAAGCTACTTGAGGATGGTGTAATAGTTTCATGAACAGGCAAAATCTGGTAAACGACAAAAAACGAAACTTGCTCAAAAACTACCAGCAGATCTTGACCACAAACTTACCAGTTTCCATAAATTTATTATTCAATTGAGACAAGAACATAAATTTCTATTGTCGAATATTGGAAATATGGATGAAACTCCTTTTAGCTTTGATATGATAAGCAATAAAGTAGCAACAAAAAATAAAATCATTTAAGAAGTGTGGTATCTCTAAGCTTATGGATGGTATGGAAGATGATCTGTTGTGGGACTCTGATGACGAAAACGAAATCAATTCACCGGATTCGAACTGGGATCCATATGACGATCATTTAAAGAATGAATCTGAAGAACTATTTTCAGCAGATGATGAAGAAAATTAACATGAAAATTGAAGTTAATAATTATTTGTTTTTTTAAGACATACATCTATTGTAATATTTGAAATAAATTTATGTAGCAAAAAATTAATCTGATTTGTTTATAAACACTGCAAATTTTCTTATATAATGATGTATTGTAACTACCTAAATGTTCATCCAAGAAATTAAGCTCCCTTTTTTATACTCGTCATATAAGACGACCCATAATTTCAAGGAGTTTTCTGTAGTATTTGAGAGTCGTCTTATACGCCGACATATATGGTATGTCTTAAGATGACTGTCTCCCAAATCTTAGGCAAATCTATACAGCAATACTTGTTGAGGTTCAGAGTATGTTTCAAGGTTTTTGTTGATTCTATGAACAATCTCTCTCTCTAACTTGTAAAAGCTTCTGTGCAGCACTTTGGTTTTTTTCCAGTTGATCCTGTCTGCAGGGGTATCTAGGCATGGCCTGCTAGACCCAACTTGCCAAAGCGATGGATATCCACAGTTCTTCCTGTCTGACTGTAATAAGCTTGATCACACGAACAGGGTACTTCATAGACTCCTGGATGTGATAAGGGAGATGTTGTCCTTGGACGAATGGATGAGAGTAACCAATTTGACATATGGTCTAAATGTGGTGCATAGTTGATGTTTATTGAGCACTCTCGATATCTTTTCCAAAGTGCCTTTAATGTATCGGATGGTGATTTGTCTATCTTATGGCGATTATAGCCATTGGCTAAGAAGGTGTGGCATAAGTGAGAAAGTTCAGCCATAAGAGCATTGTCAGTGGAACAAATTTCTCTCACTCTATGGGTTAGCATTTTTAGGATACCATACTGTTGGGATGGGTGATGGCGTAATTGTTTGTGTAAATATCTCCCTGTTCTTCTTGTATGATTGGGTTTTCTATAAACTGAGAGTGATAAGGAACCATGTGAAAGATGTGTGATTAGTGTATCCAGGAAGGGCAGACAGTTATTAACTTACAGTTCCACTGTAAAGTGGATTTTTTAGTGTTGGCTATTTAAATGTGCTAAGAATGTATCCAATGTGTCTGGGCTATGTGGCCAAATAGCAAGCACGTCATCAACATAGTGTAGCCATAGCATTGCTTTGAGAGTGGCTGTATTGACAGCTAGCTTTTCCAGGTATTCTATGTAGAAGTTGGATAAGGGGTCCAAAAGGAGGGAGCCCATAGCTGTCCCATCTAATTGTTTATATATTTTCACTTTCCATGTAAAATAACTCTTGCATGCATTGTAAATTTAAATAGCACAAATATCAGGTGGAAGGTGTAACTTTAGCAGATCAAGTGTTTCAATTAGCGGTACATTTGTGAATAGTGAGGTGATATCAAAACTCACCATTATGTCTGAACTTGTATGGTTTGGTATGGTTTTCTAAAATACTTTTTAGGTGGGCAGAATTTTTGATAAAGGAGGGAGAATTGTTTGTGAGAGTGGCCAGTAGCTTAGCTAAATGTCTAGCCAGTTTGTATATGGGACTGTGGTGATGGATGCAACAGAATATGAAAACAAAATGCACACTTCTACAAGATCGGTCAACATACAAAATTACAGATCGTGATCCCACCAACTCCCAAAAGAACAAGGTGCGTAAATTACTTAAAAAAAAGTCACTTCCTGGTCTAAAGAAACAGTAAACAAACTTAAGCCCTTCCAAGTTAAAATACCCAGGATATGGAGCACCAAAAATTCACAAACAAGGTACACCCTTACGGCCTATTGTGGATGTGGTTATTATTACATAGCGCTTTTAGAGCAATGATTTCTTTGTGTGGGATATTATTTTTGAAAGGCTTAGAATGGATTAAGATGTTGGCACATCTAAACGCAAGTTAGTGGCTGTTGCTGGAGGAAGGACGTATATTCCCCATTCAACGGATACCATTATTTTGGCTTTTGGAACTTGCTTGGGAGTAACAGCAAAATTGTGCCCTCGACTTAAAGCACTAATGGCTTCTCTGGTTAAGGTTAACGATTATAAATTCACAATGACATGATCTTGTTGCAATTGCAGTCGTGTAGCACTGCATTGTTAGAGAATTTCAAATTTTCTCTGGTGCCAGTTTTTGATTTTGACAAATTCAAAATTTTTAGCTGTTCTGTCAGAGATCATGTCTAGGATCCCCCCCCACAGTTCATGTTTAAAATATTAAATAGTTGGTCACATAGCACCATGATTGTTGAAATTTGATGGCTCCAGGCAAGTAGCATTTATCTGTTCTTGTAATGCTATACTCGCTTGTTTATAAATAGGTTCTTGCTCAATGTGCAAATGAGACAGCCTAGCAGGAATGTGTTAAAGCTTGGCCACATAGACCTGACCAGAAACGAAGGTTTACATTTTTTTTTCAATTCTAGGAAGTAATTTTATAAAAACATGTAAAACAGGAGGCAGAGGTTGCGTTCCCAAATGAGAAATTCTGATCTTTCAAGATTAATTTA
Source organism: Typopeltis vanoorti (assembly GCF_054136105.1). NCBI lineage: Eukaryota > Metazoa > Arthropoda > Arachnida > Uropygi > Thelyphonidae > Typopeltis > Typopeltis vanoorti. The sequence goes on from NC_143552.1 coordinate 61,887,114, forward strand.
ATCAAAAATGCATCTATTTTTCATACATATGAAGGCATAAGAGTAGTAAATAAAATATTCAGTACATATAAAACAAATAACTATTAAAATAGTTCTTTATTTTCAAGATTAAAACATTATAACCACATTTTCTTTAGCTGGCATGCTGAAGTTGAAGGCTGCTTTGTCAAGAATCTCTCAGTGGAAACCTGACTTGCAGTTTTCAACTACTGATTATCCTTGTAGCATTTAAAGACATTTTCAATTTCCCTTTTCGCTTTAGAACTCCTCAAGTGGCCACAGTCATATTCTTGAAGCGGGCATGGCACTGTCCGTCAACATTAAACGTTTGAGACATAAGCTTCGTTGTTACTACGTGTTTTCCATGGTCAAATCTTCAGGTCTTCCTGGTGAGATTCAAACAACTCTTCTACATTTTCTTTGCTGACCTCTTCAAATCAAATCTGATGAACCATGCCGGTAATAGTTTTCTTTGTGTTAGTAACATCATTCTCCAATGTTAAACCTCTAATAACATTTAGTGTCGGGCTAGTTTCTTCCATATGCGTTCATACAACGAGGAGTGAGTTCATTCCAAGCATTGCAAATAATATAAATTGCCTTCTTGATTGCCACCAGAATTCCTTGAGATAAAACTTGTTGTAGATAATGGACTTTAAAAGTTATGTAGCACCCTTGTTCCATGGGTTGGAGTTGTGGTGGTGTGTTGAGTGACAGATGATGACCAGGAGCATTATTCAGAATAACAAGGATTTTGAATGGCTTCTCATTTTCAGAACAGACTTTCAATTCTTCGTGCAACTTTCCCAAAAATATTTACTGGAAAACTGTGATGTCATTCAGCCGTTTGTATTTGCTCTCCAGACAACAGGCAATCTTGCCTTTGCATATCCTTTCAATAACCACAGGTTTTCTTAGTGATAAACCATGAGAAGTCTTATTTTGTAATCTTAGAAGCAATGCCTCCTAAACATGCAATGTTCTTTGGCAGCTTTAAACCCAGGTGCTGACTTCTCTTCGATGGATATGTATATATATAAAACTGGCCATACGCTTCCAAAAACTGGCTAGTTTCATCTAGGTTAAACACCTGCTTCAGTGTGTAACCTCCTATCTTTGTTTTGAAGAGATTATGAAATTCTTCAGCAGCAAAATGACCTGCAGCTGCAGCCTCACTAGTCATGATGAGATTGTAGAATGCACTGCAACTCTTATAACAGTCAAACTACCAACAACGTTCAGCAAAAGGTGTCTGATGTTTTTTTTATCTTTTGACATCATAATCATACAAATTTTTTGCCTTCTCTCATATGACTACTTCAGACAGAGGCATGTTCTATTGGTTCCCAATGCTAAATACATATAGCCAGCAATCTTTCCATTTTCTCAATTGCATGAGATCGAAATTATTTCTCCAGTCATGCTGAGATTCATGAATGAATGAGTGCTCTTACGAATTGTATCGGCATTATCACAAATGGTTATCACCGATTCAGAATGGCCAACTTCACTTCTACAGAATGGGATTTCCTATGCTTTTCATCACTTGGTCTTTATTCACATTCACTCTTACTTATTTTTCTCTTGCCAAACATCTTGTCGATAAAGATAAGATGTTGGACAATATTTACAGATAAAGACAATATTGAATAGATCTATAAAGCACTATGGGACACAAAATGGACACAGAATCACCGACACAGCATACAGAGATAGGAAAAAGTGATAGTCTGTGTATACTGGAATTAAACTGCATATAACAAAAGCATGTGTAACAAGAATTAGTGCCCCACCCACTATTTTCATTATGCTGATTCAAATATCTGCTCTGCCTGAATAAATGAAATAACTGTTGATGGAATGAAGAGTTTCATTTCCATATATATATATCTGCTAACCATGCCTCACTTTTCCTTTTTTATTTATGTGACTCCAACCTAGAAAAAGTTATAAACTTACAGGACATTAGTACCATGGACAGGTAAAGGATGTCCTTTATTTATTTATTTTTTTTACATAATCTGGAAACCCTGATCTTTAATCAAATATGGCACTTTTTTTCAAGTAGCATTGGGCCTCCAACTACCAGGTAACAAAATTTATCTACTACCTAAAAGACAATTATGAACTTCAAAGCTCATGATGAGATTTGAATTTGCAGCCTATGGGTTGTAGAACAGGTATGTAGCCATTCTGCCAACCAAGCTGGCAAATGCTTGCATTGCTACTGAACATCTTTATTTTGCTATTATTCTATCTGAATAATGTATGTAAATCATTCAATCTTCTGAAAGCAGTATTTTCTTTTGTCGCCCTGTCTTAGATTGTTGTCAATTTCACTTTCAGTATCAACACTAGCTCCCAACTATGTAAAGTTCTTAACTTCTTACTATATGTTGGTCAACTTTAATTTTTCTTTTGGCATTATTAACCATCAGATCTTCAAGGAGTCAAAAGACTCATTGTGGAGATTCACACTCTCGCACAAACTATGCTTTAAACATTCACACAGTTTCTCCACTCACCAATCACTCCCCCAAGCAAAGAACCTACTCCTCACTCCCTTATTAAAACCTTCCTCATATAGCTTTCAGAGATGGCTAGTACTGTCTCTGCCACATTATCTGGTAACAATCCCTCACCAACTTGTATATGTCTCAATTATATCCCACCTTGTGAATACTTCTATTCACAAGGCTATGCAAATTGCAATCCATCATTCACTCCTCTTATCCAACATTCAAATGGCTCAACACTGATTTAGTGAATCTTCCCTGGATCACTTCAAGATATTCTATCTTCCTGAAAACTAAGTGTCCATATGCAGTCTGATCTAAGCCTTATACAAAGAAACCATAACCTGTACTTTTTTATGTTAAGGTCCTCCTTCACTGCCATAATCTGGTGTGATGTTCTCACAATTTTAGCAATGTGATCTCCTAAACTTCATGTCTCTGTCCACCACCACTCCTAGATCTCTCATCTCTTCCATCCCCTTCAAAATTTCCTCATAAATTGTATACTCTGCTTCCTACAATTGCCTACCAAATTTCAAGACCTTACACTTTGCAACATAAAAGCACCATTCTCTTCTTGTCCACTCATCCACCTACTCAGACCTTCCTCTACAACCACAAACATCGGCTCTACTCTTCATAGTTCTTTCCAACTTTGCATCATCTGAATGTTTCCAGTATAGCCTGTCCCTCAATATCATTTAACATGCAAATTAAACAATGATCCAAAAACAGACCTCCACAGTATTCCATTAGTGACCTTCCTCTTTAGGGATACCATGTCCCCATACACAACCTGCTGATAACTGTCTGACAGCTAATCAAGTATCCCTTTCAACTAAATCTAATCCAGAGTAGTTGAATAATAAAGTGTTACAAGTTTTCATTATTTACATATGAGAAATATGACACCAGATTTCTTGTTCTATTAATGCTAGATGATTGTTCTGGTTTTTTTATGCTGCCTATAGCGCTTCAACTGTCACTGTAAATTGTTGCGGTCTTTTGATGAGAGGTATTGAATTCTAATTACCTTAGATATATAAGTGAATTCACTATATAGCAAGTTGTTCTGCTTGGTCGTTGGAACATTGGAGATGCAGTCTAGAGCAATATTCTTATATAATGGACTGTCTGTAATATACAATGAAAGAGTATCCAACATTTCCTCCGCTTTTGTTCCTGTCAGTGTGTGTATATATATATATATATATATATATATATATATATATATATATATATATATATATATAAGGAAATCATTACTTTTAGAACTTTTCTTCTCCTTAATATGTGTTTTCTTTGCTGGGTGAGGCCACCTACTGTAGCAAAGCAAAATTTTATAGCAATTTGGCATTTCCATAATTCTTCCAGAAGTGACTTCACATATAAGAGAGAATTCTTGCATTTTCAGGCAGATCAGTGTTACACCAGCAATAACACAAGCTGCCTCAAAACATAGTCTTGTATCCTTTAATCATTTGTATGGCTATAAGGCACTGAACTCTGTTTAACTTCTGTCGGTTTTTCTTAGATTTTAGTACATTTTTCCAAGCAGGTACAGCATAAGATGTCACTGGTAATATAGCTCCAGTATATATTGCTTTCAGCACTCTTGGCCTAATCTCTGCTTTATCCTTGCTGACTTAGCCTGAAGGTTTACTATTTGTAAGCTTTTTCAGCAATATAATGAGCTTGTTGAAGATAAATTTTTCATCCATTGTTAGCTCACTAGCTACCTCAAGAACTTCTTTGTTTAGGAAGACCATTACAGGTTGTTTTGATTTTTTTATGCAAGATGTGGAGAACTTTAGATAGTGCTATTGAAGATCACTTTCTCCTCAGGTGCCCACTATGCAACTTTAAAGATTTCTTTGTTGACCATTACTTCTTACTGTAAACATCACATCCTTGAATCATTATCATCACATCACTGGCAAAAGTTATGATTTTTGTTTCAGTAGAGAAAGGAAGTCTTAATAACAAGTCATACTATATGTTCCAGAAACCTGGCCCATAGCCTCATTTGGCTTCTTTCGTTACAGCTGTGGTTTTCAATGTCATGGTTGCTCTTCTGCCTGTAAAATAATTTTTTGTACGGTACAATAGGTTTTTTGGACATTTGAAATCTCTTAATTTAATTAATTATGGCTGGTCACCATGCAGCATCGAAGGCACCTTGTACATCGAGTAAGATTAGTAGCAAGTTGCATCTACTGTTCTTGATTTAGGTTTAAATGCATAGTGCTTGGTGCTTAATAGGTCTCTTGAATAGACAAAGTGCATTATTTGGTTTATCAGAAATTTTTCTAGTGCCTTACCAGCAACATTTATGAGACTAATTGTTCTGTATTTGCTAATTTCGTCGGATGTTTCTTTTCCTGGTTTGATTACAGGGATAATTTTAGAGCATTTCCATAATAAAGGAAATCGCCCTCTCTTTAGACATTTCTTGTAAGCTGTTATGAATTCGACAAATGCTCTTAGCAGTATGTTGCAGGTTATTTCGTCCTCTCCAGAAGTTTTTCTTGGATCAATTGATCTTAATATTGATTCGATTTCATTAGATGCAATTTCATCGTTGTCAGGGGTGCCTATGTCTATTTCCATTCTTTGTCTGTACGTTTTGTGGGTTTCTTCATCTACTGATTCACCATCATCAGAAATAAACTTGTTTTTCATTACTGCTGCAGTTTCTCCTAAGTTTCTAGTTTAAGAGCTATCTTACACTAAAGATGATAATATAGGTGGTGCTTTATTCTTGCTTGCTGCTAATTTCTATATATAGTTCCAAGGATTTGATATGGTTGAAACAGTATAGAATTTTTTCCAAGATTCTGTTTTTGCATTTGTAATTTTGGACTGACAGCTATATTTGTTTTTATAGTAGTTCTGTCATTTACTGTCATAAATCTTGATTGCTATAGGTTCTTTGATATAGTTGTTTGAGTGCATCTACACATTTTCTTAGGATGTTAGTTCGTCGTTCCAACAAAGGTACTGATTTTCTGTCATCTATGTTTAGCTTCAAAATTGTTCTGAGCATTTGGTCACAGGATTTTTTTCAGACCTGATGAAAGTGCAGAAACAAGGAAGTCTATATCAGCCTGTGCTGATACCCAGATGGCTAAGTTCTTGTGTAAGCTAAGTCGCTGTTTGCTAGTCTCAGTAAAATGATGCTCTCAGAGTAGTGTGCAAATTCTCTTTTCAATGCTTTTTGCAAACGTGTCTAAATTGGTTTTGTTATTGAAGTACTTGAAGTTACTGCAGTGGTTGTTGTTTGTCTCATGTATTCCGCTTAACTTTTTTTTATTGTTATTGAGGCTGAAACTTAATATGCGATTTTTCAAAACAGATCTCCTCTTCCTCACATCTCCAATCAGAAATCCAGAGTAAAATAGCATCGTTTGCTATTGTCAGATCAATGAAGCTGCTTCCTCTGGTATTTTCAAATGATAGGGTATAACTTGTTGTTTAGTAAGTGTAGGGAATTTTATGCTAAAAGCAAATTCCAGATTTATACCTTTGTTTGTGCTCTCGTTAAATCATAACATTGAATAAGCATTGCTATCCATTCCAAGAATTAGGCCATGACTGATGGTAACACAATGTTACCCATGTTTTCTAAGTCATATTTTATGTCACTATGATATAGTCTAGATACATACTTGCAGCAAAAGTTTTAATTCTGCAGTATGTAATTTCAGTAAGTACCAAGTCCTTGTTGCTGTACTGAGAAATTAATATTGCCTCTACTTCAGGGTTGACCATGAGCATTGCTTTCTGACCTTTCGGAAAATATTGTATAATTAGTTAGAAACCACATATTTTGTTGTAAGATTCTTGTATTATGCTAGTCCTATATTTCTTCTAATAAGTTATTTGGAGTCTTGACAGAGCATTGAAGATATGCCAAGGAAGTAATGCAGTTTGCTGTTAACTTTATTACTGCTTTCCATAGTCTATGTTTGGAATTTTGAGCTGTCTGTAGCAGTTTCAGGCAGCCTTTGCTTAGTGCCATGTGTTTGAGTTTGTTTTGGTTCTCGCATGCTTGTTATGATTTTGGCAATTTATACAGTTCACCTCTGACTCATTTTGTGGGCACCCGCTAAACCCATGTTTCTTAGAGCAGAACGGATAGGTGGGTTTTTCGCCTACAGTCTCGTGTATGATGGTAGAACTTACTGAATTAAAGCAACTCAGAATGCTTATGTAGTCTGTACAATGGCAAATTCTCCACAGCATTTTAACACTGGTTTTCAGCAATTTTGTCCTCACCACTGGATTGACTTCAATAATTAAGTTTCTCTTGTTTGTATCCCCCCACTGAAGAGTTTTCTGCAAGAATATTTGAGTCAAATGCATCATTTATGTTGATTTTTCTAGGAATTTCATATATAATCAACCCTGGAAGATATTTCTTACTGGGATTTGCTACTAGCATGTCTTTACATTCCTTAGAGATTTTATTATGTAGTAAGTCAATGTTAGTCTTTTCTTTGAATTCAATTAAAATTCCTATTATTAATACTTTTCATTTTTGTGATTCAGATTTAGATTTTTCTTGGGTCTATTTTTTCTCTTATGATATTTCTGGTTTCTTCGCTGTTTAGTTGAGCTATCGGTTTCACTATCAATTTATAGCAAGGTTTATTGTCAGATTCATTTCTGTTTTTAGCATTGTTTTTGATAACTTGTGAGTATAGCTGAGGAGGCTGAGTGAACTAAATTTGCCTGCACCTGCTTGGCTGTACTGGGCTGAAATTCTTTTGACACTTTTGTTTCATTTTTTTTATTATTTTTAATTTTACTGAAAAACTTTGTTAGTTTGCTCACTACAGTACGTCCTTTTTTAAAATCATTTCTTAAATTACAGCTTACTTTGGCAACATTATGCAACAAATTGAGGACTTTTTGAACTCAAATTTGTCTGTGCCACCACCTCTGTGTTAATCAAAGTTGTACTACTATAATTTTCCAATTGAGCTGCTAAGTTTCTCTAAGGTACAAAGTTTAAGAAAATGTACTTAGTTTTGCTGTCGTTCTTAGAAGTGACACCTCCATTGAACTGAACCTCAGAAGGCTGTGCCTTGTGACCTTTGTCCCTCCCAGTGGGAGCTGAGGGACGGGGGCTATTGCTATAACAGTTAATCCTATTATGAAAGGGATGTTGTCTTTAAGGGTAGCTGAACTATGGATAGTCTGAACAGCAGTATTCGGTCCAAAAGAACAGAATAAAATTCACTGTACAAGCTATAAGTTGGTACTGCCACTTTGTCACTGGCAAAAAAAGCAACTTTAATGTTATAATCATGGCACAACATTGCAACTTTGTTTGTAACATTCTTGATGTAAGGTAACATAATTGCATTCTTGAAATCTTGTTTACGTAACGGAACTACCGGAGGCATACTAACAATTTTTTTTTCTTTGTTTACTTTGAAGGAGAAGTCAAGGAATGGTAATTTTTAGTGATCTTTAGTTCAAGAGTACATTTTATGTTTGGGTGCAAACTGATCAGATCTTTAAATTGAGTTAAGTCATCCGTCATTCTTCCCATGAAAAAATCAGAAGTGTGATGACCATTTGTTTTGCTGCTTGTTCTTAGAAGTGACACTTCAATTGAATTGAACCTCAGAGGGCTGTGCCTTGTGACCTTTGTCCCTCTCAGTAGGAGTTGGCCATTGCTATAACAGTTAATCCTATTATGAAAGGGATGCTGTATTTATTATAAGGCAAGAAGGTTTAAAGAAGCCTCAGAAATGCTCCATATGCCCACATAATGTAATAAACCAAGGTTTGATCCTATACTAAGTTTTGGTCTGCTTTCTTCAAAAATTAACCACCATGGACCTGGGATATGACACGTATCATGCCACAGTAGGTGATAGCACTAACTAGCATTGTTTCAATGCATATAGAGAAATTAATTCTTTTTTCTGCTCACTTGTTGGTATGTACTAAATGTGAAGTTCTGATAACATCTACTATGTGTAATTAATATTTTCTAGTCTTCATAATAAGCTTTGGTATCCTTGATGACATGAGTCCAACAACTTATGAGACTTGTAGGGTTATATTATTTATTTTATTAAACCTGTTATATGTTTATAAAGATGTGATCTCAATACCTAAAAGTAACTGAACAACATATTATTGCATGAAATAACATGATTGATTTTCCTGAATTTATGGAATGAAAAACCTGCTTGCCCACACCAAAGATCTACTAACTTGGGAACTAGTCAGAAAAAAATGGGTTACAAAAAAGATTTGAACTGAAAAACAGCTTTCTTCACACAGCTTAGTTGGAGACACCACTACCACAGGGCTATACAAGCATTGGTTGGATTGTCTTCTCAAAATGATTCAGATAGGTAAGTTATACAAAAAAAAAAGGTATTTGTTATAATGCTTATGTCCTTCCTTCATTTACATTTAGTTAAAGTATGCTCTGACAATATGTTTATCCACAGGCTTGCTCGCATATTTATTACTAAAAAAGAAAACTTATAAGGCAAGAAATATGTTGACACAAGGGAGCTAGAATTTTAAATAGAAATATTTTTCAAAGCAAGTATAAAAAACATCCCACTAATAAAAATCTCAGTGTTGTATGGTATGCAAAGCTTGAGTCAACTATACATATGAAACAAGAATTTAGATAAATTTATAAAATTAATGATAAATATATCAAATAGTGGCATAAAAATTTTTGAAAAAGTAGCAATATTGAGTAACATAAACCAGGAGGTTACTTGGGAACTTCTCTGGATACCTGTTTCCTGAACAGGTGGTATGGAAGAAAATGATCAATTCCTGACCATCTTGTAAAACGTTCCTGAATAGAAAGATATAAATCACATGAAACTAAAAATACTACATTATAATCGAGGATATCAAATACGCATGTAACTAGGGCATCCAAAATACCAGAACACGCAAAACTGTGTTAGGAAAATGCCTATTAATGACAGTTGGAACTGAAGCAGAGTAATGATCTTCTGAGTCATAGATGCAAAATGTGAGGGAGGGAAGAATGGCACCTATGACATTCTGGGAGGTCGCCTTCACACATGTAGCTAGAAAAGAGCAATAAAGCAAAAAGGGAACCACTTGGCAGCCTAGCCCTCTGGTACCATCACCCCATAATCAGGACTTTGCGGTTAAATTTTTCACGGCACACTGGTGTGCCACAGCACTTCGGTTGGGAAGCACTGCTCTAGATGATGACCTTAATGTGAAGGTCGAAACATTGAGTTTTGATTTTGGTTGATATTAAACTGAAGTTTTACTCTAACACAGCAGTGTTTCCATAATTTTTATATAATCTCACATCAAGCAAGATCTGCAGATCACATTCCCTCAGTCTCATTCCAGTATTCTGAGTCTTAATTATCTCTACATATATATTTCCCCCACCCTCTCTCCAATGTATCCCTATTGCCAAATATAGCTAGGTGACCAGATCTATGCACAGAAATCCAAATGAGACATGATTAGTGCCTTCTATCACTTGCAGGGTTCTTCACATTATAGAAACAATTTTCTGGGATAATGACCCTTACAACTTTTGCAATGTGTCCTTTGAACTTCAGTTTCCTATCCATCAAGATCCCTAGACTCCATCTCCTGAAGCAAAATTCCTCCAATATAAACCTCATTCCATATACTCTGTCCAAACTATGTAACTTTACAACTTAGCAACACTGAAGTGACATCTCCATTCTTCAGCCCAAAGCACCAACCTATTCAAATTTTGAAACAACACATCAGAACTTCCTGACATTGCTCTTCCTAATTTATCATCAGCAAACAACTGAATATCTCCTTTCACACCTGAAACTATATTGATATATATAAATTATTATTATTTACAGCATCTCCATGGAGTCCAGAGACTCATCGAAGGAGACTTAAATCAACCATCATATACACAAATTCTATCATAACTCTCCTTGAATCCATTTGCAGTCAGGGAACTCACAAGCAATTCTGGCAATCCCTTCCACTCACCACACAAAAAATCTGATCTGCACATCCCTACTAACCACTCTTACACAACTTCCATAGATGCCTCTCCCCCAGTTCTCTGTCATACATTGAAAAATTTCACTTGCATGAATTTTATAAACCCCTTAATATCTTAAGTTTCTATCATGTCCCCCTCTTTTCTTCCTATAAACTAAACTTTCTAACCACAAACTTTCAACCTATTCTTGTAAGTATTCCACAGACCTATTACCATCTTGGTTACTCTTTTCTGAATCTGAAAATTAAAGTGATCTCAGAACAGAACCCTGTGGTGCCTCATTCATATCTTTCCTTTTTGGCGATACTGCATCCTAATGCACAACTCACTGACTCATATCAGTCAAGCATCCCTATAACCAAACAACTGCTATCTGTCCCAACCACTTTCAACAGTAATTTACCATGTAGTACTCTATCAAATGCTTTAGAAAAATCCAGATAAATCACTGTATACGCATCTCCTCTATCCAATACACTGGTCAACCTATTATAAAATGTAACCTAGTTACTAAAGAAAGATGTTGCCTTAAAAATAAATCAGCTGCAAAAAGATTTCAATTCTCATCAATCCAAGTTTGTATTCCACCTCTAAATGACCGAACACACTTTCAACCACTGTCTCATATTCACATTGGTCTATAGTTGAAGACCACTGATGTGATGTCTCTTATGCAGTGACGCAATTTTCTTTCTTTCCTCTTCCAGGAGACTGTTCCTGTTGCATAACAGGAATGGTCTCCTACTGAACAACCAAATCAAGGGAAATGCCAACTCTTTTGCATGTTCCTGCAATATACATGGATATTCTATCTAGTCCCACAGCCTTAACACCAAGGCAACTTAATATTCTACACACTTCATATTTTGAATTATCGGTCTTCAGTCCTCCTATTGATATTCAACAATATTCTTCACTCCCCCCCCCCGTATATCCCTGTTTTAATTCTTTACAAAAGCATAAGCAAATGAAATTTGCATGCAGGGTAGGTATCTTCACAACTAGGCTACTTGTATACTAGAAGCTAACTTCATATCATATGCCTCAGTATATACCATAATGCAGATTACTCTTTCAGAGATGTACATTATTACTATGCATCATTGGAAAGCTCACAACCCAAACAAGAGATTCATTGAAGTCTCATCAGTGAGAGTTGGACCCATGAAGATACCTGAAGGGAAATTCAATGCAGAGGTCATATTTTAAATTTTAAATATATTGTAAAATAGTCTATCACTAGATTATTAAACCACTCGATCAGATACAAATAAATTTTTTTCTGCATAGTTAAGTAAATTATACCAAACAGAAAATTATATTATTGTTTTAACTAGGTAAATCCTTTACCAAAGCATACAGGATTTACCCAATGCTATGCATTCCCATAATGAATAACATTAGGCAATATACTATCTGAAAGGCTTGTAGCATGCTGGACATTATGTTACAGCAATCCCTCGATTAGTGCACCTAATGCGTTCTTTAAATCAGGCGCATTAATCGAATATAATAACCTATGGGAAAATGTATAATTCGCTCATCGGATTTCTTTTTTGACCCTTAATTTTTTTTATAAAAGAATTAAGGTATGTCTCAGGGCCTAGTTAAAGGAAAACCACGAAGCTGAAAGACAATAAAACATATTCAGAATATAAAGTTTATTATTCTACTTCTTAACAAAGAATTCAGCTAGCGTAGTTTGGCAGGCATTTTGTTTCTTTTTTTCATACAACCAACAGTATGGCCCTATTGCCTCTTCTACAAATTTTACTGCTTCTCTCTCTCTCTTCATCAGGGTCAGCCTCAAAGCATTGCTGCTTAAAAACTTCAATTGTACGAAAAATATTTTCAAATTGTTTCTGTGAAATCTCTTTTGGCTGACTATCAGTGGTTAAATTTTCTTCATATTCTTCAGGATCTTCCCGCTGTGCATCTAAATTTAGCAGGTCGGAATCACTCAATTCTTCAGAATGAGATTTAATTAACTCTTGGACGTTATCATTGGAGGGGAGAAAGAAACGAAGGACATACGAATTGGATGCCAACACGCAAAATCACATGCTTTATAGATAAAATTTCCCAACTGTTATACAAGCAAAATAGTTACCACTTTAAAAATTACAATGATCACAAAAGAGAAGTTAATTTTCCAACGTGTAATAATAACTCATTCCAGAAGACGGATTGATTACCTTATTATCGGAATGGATTCTCCTTTTTGTGACATGCGTAGAAGTGTCAAAGGGTCTGTATACATGGAAGTAGTGTAGTATGCCGTTAAAAATAACTTTGTAAAATGTTTTAAATCAGTAACTAAATTATTTCATTCTAATGAGGGATTTTTTAAAATAGTTAGCCATAAAAATGTATAGATAGAATTTTTTTCTTAATCTGTTAACATTTATTTTTAAGATGTATATAGGGCCACTAATTGAATTTGGGTATCGAAAAAAAAATGACGCACTAATCGGGGGTGCATTAATCGAGGGATTACTGTATACTGAGGCAACCGATGTCAAGTCAACAGCCTCTATAAAAAAGTAATCTACTCTTGACAATACTTTATGAAAACTGTTTGACTTAGCCTTAGATAAAAGATTAAAACAAAAAATATAATTCATTGTCTAGCTGTTGAACGTTTTTCCACCTGATTATAGTATAAATTAAAGATGCCAAGAAATTATATTCTTCATTTAATCCCTTATAGAAGTCTAAGCAAACAAAGTTTGTGCAAAGTAACTTCACGACTGGGCAACTTGTATATAGAGGCTAAATGACTTTGCACCACTTGCCTTAGTATCGCATAATATTAAGCATATATCCTTATGGATCCTCAGTCGTGAAGTTACTTCGCGTGCAAACTGCTTGCTTACACTTGGATAAAGGATTAAACCAAGAATATAATTTCTTGGCATCTTTAATTTATAGTATAACCAAGTGGAAAAACTTTCAACATTTATGTCTAATCCAGAGTATTTTAGTAAGGTGTGGCACCTTTTAGCTGGGCAACTTGTATATAGAGGCTAAATGACTTTGCACCACTTGCCTTAGTATCACATAATATTAAGCATATATCCTTATGGATCCTCAGTCATGAAGTTACTTCACATGCAATCTGCTTGCTTACACTTGGATAAAGGATTAAACCAAGAATATAATTTCTTGGCAGCTTTAATTTATAGTATAACCAAGTGGAAAAACTTTCAACATCTAGTTCTAATCGAGAGTATTTTAGTAAGGTGTGACACCTTTTGGATACTTGTATATGGAAATATAACTTCTGCATTACTTTGGTATCACTTCTTGTTCTGGCTCCCACTAATGAGACCTTAATAAAAGTTGAAACCAATCTTGTTGTGACCCTTCCCATAATGGCATAGCATTATACATGTCTGTCAAGATATGTGCTTTACATTATGGGATACTAAGACAAGTGATGTGAAGTCATTAGCCTCTATATATATGAGTTGCCAAGTTGTGAAGTTACTTCACATGCAAACTTTGTTTGCATACACTTGGATAAAAGATTATACCAAGAATATAATTTCTTGGCATCTTTAATCTATTCCTTACTCCTTGACCAGGCAGTCAACTTATTTTATGTTAGAGGTCTTACCATAAATGTAGAGAAATCCTGCTCATTAGCACTTGTCCCTTCAGGGCATGACAAGAAGCTAAAAGGGAGATAATCTTGAGTTATTCCCTGATAGGCCACTGCATTGCTTACTGTCCTGGAGGAACAGAGATACCTTGGGTATCTTCTTTACACCAAAAGGACGGTCTTCTATTCCCCCTCTCTTTAGAAAATGCTTTGTCATCTTTAAGAAAAGCTCCTCTCAAACCCCAACAAAGACTTTTCCTCCTTTCAAATTACTTGCTCCCTAGGTACTATCATAAGTTGATACTCAGACATACCTTAGTCTCAGTACTATCCTGTATGGATAGGGCTATTTGCTCTGCTGTTTGTTCATGGCTTAGGCTTCCTTTAGATCAGGCGTTCCCAACCATATGTCCGTGGGAACCATGGTGCCCAATTTGTGTGTGCCCACCGCTGTTTAACCGTGTGCCGTATAGTTTGAAATAATCACGTGCACATCACGCAACAATTCATGGCATGCTATATGACACATGACGAGTATTAAACGCATACAATGTAAAGTAGACGCGCCTTCGAAGTTGTTCATTATCTGTTGCTAGTTATATGCGCATAATGAAATGCAATGCCAAAGATCACACTAACTTACATATATACCGTATTTTCCGGTGTATAAGATGCACCCAAGAAATTTAATACAATTTTCTGGAAAAAAACTAAAAAAAACTTTTTCTGTAGGCGGAGGTCCAAAATGTCTTTCAGCTTCCCTATTCCCGTGTTCTTCTGCATATTTTACAACCTGCAATTTGTAACATGAAGTATATGAATATTGCCTGTTTTTTTTCCATCACTAAAATCTACGGTGAAATATCAAACTGAACACAAAATATCTCAACACATCAACTCAATACTGATAAACATCGGTAACTGATTACTCGGATAAGATATTATGAAATTTGAATAGGGACTCCCCATTCTTAGCCAATGACGCGCTAGAAGTCACGTGAAGGTCATACATCAATTTGATTGCACCATTAACCGCCTACAAAGATCTTGGAACATAAAAGGGAGTGTATATGACTTTGAAAAGAGGAAACAATCTTTACCTTCATTATATAAGACACACCCCATTTTTTAAGATGAATTTTTAAGGTAAAAAAGTGCATCTTATACACCGGAAAATACGGTATATTTAAATTTTTATATAATGTAATCTCCTAAGTAATAAAACATTTGATTATAATGTAAACTTTGTATGTATTCATTTAACAAAAGAATTCTAAAAATTTGCTTGAAAAAATAGATGGTGCCCGTTGCCCTACCAGTATTTTAGAATGTGCTCTAGGAAACAAAAAGGTTGGGAAATCCTGCTTTAGATACTCCTGTTGCCTATTTTCATGCTATGGTGAAGGATGACGGACTTGGTATCCTTTCCCTCCACTGGCTTATCCCATTCCACTGTTATAACAGAATTAAGAAATTAGAAATATCCACTTCTCAAATTTGCAGAGAAGCATTTCATTATCATATTATCCGACCTTTGACATACTATAGGGTAGACCAAGTATCAAGGTCAACTGATAGAGACTGCATCAGCAGAGCATAAGAAATGGGCTACTCTGCTATATATCTCTGTTGATGATGCATCACTTTATGGATCTAATCTAGTGCCTCCTCAGCATCAATGGGTACGAGAAGGTACTAGACTCCTACCTGGTTATGAATTTATTGACTTAATCAGGGCTAGGATCAATGCCCTGCCCATGAGGGCCTGCACAACCTACCGCCGTAGATAGGGCAGGTTGCAATTACGGTGAAACCCTTTCTCATATTGCCTAATGTTGTTTTCGAACTCATGGTATTCGGGTGCAGCAGCACGATGCCGTGGTCTCCATTAAATAACCAGTTGAAAAACAAAGGTTGGGAGAGTGCGGTTGAACCACACTATAGGACTACAGCTGGTATTAAGTCCAATTTAATTGCAAAGAAGGGTGAAAGAGGTTGGAGTTATTGATGCACAGATAGTGGGTACTGAGTGTCCACTTATTGTCAATCATAGGAACAGGGTCTCATATTATGGGCAGAATGTAGATCTTGCTCGACAGATTGAAGAGGAGTTTGGGACAGCTCCTCATTTCACTAGTGCTACCATCTCCCTTCATGGTGTATGGTGCAATGAGAGTTATAAAGACTTCATTTCTATAGGCATTCAAATCTTGTTGTTTAGAGCTTTGCAGGGCACACTGGTGGCTTGGCATCATCACCAACAAATGACTTCTAGAATACCTCGTACTGGCATGGGGTAGATCTTGATGTATTTTGGCTTCAGCCTTTCTGGCCTATTGGGGCAAAGGCAGAAGCCAAAATATGGGAAAATTGGCCTTTGCTCTGGTAGGCCATAGTATGCAGCACTGCATTTCAGTGCGAAGATTTTTAAAATAAAAATATTCCTTGTCCAGCATAAAAGTACATCATAACCAATACTCAACTAGTAAAGGTATACAGGATTTATAACCCTGATTCTTACATTAACATTAATCAAGGTTGGTTTCCAATTTGATGAAATCTATATCTCCTCTTTGCCAACCTGTCTGGCTGAGTAGTTAGCAGCATATTCTCTCTCCAGCCAAATGACTACAGGTTCAAATCCTGCCATGGGCATGGATGTTTGTAATTGTCTTTCACCTTCATACATTCCCTCATACAAATGTATAAACACTGTCCCAAGAGGGAATGGGTCACTATGGGAGAAGTAAAACCTTCCTGCAATGGGGAGAGACCTTTACCCAACAGTGGGGAATATATAGGCTGAAAAAAAAAAAAAAATCCTATACAGAGTAATTTCAGATTAAACATCTTAATATTACCATATTAGATCTTAATCTAGTCCTTAAATTTCACTACATCAGTTCACACCAGTAACATAGATCAATTCACAACCATGAAGACATCTTGCAATTTCCCATCAAGTTTTTTTTTTTTTTTTTTTTTTTACCAAACTCCAGTCCTCTCCATTACAATTGGACTATTGTTACCTGGAACTCTGATACATGTTCAAAATTCAAATAAGCAGTAAAACAAAACATGATTGAATGAATCATTCAATCATATTTTGTCTACAGACAGAACTTTACCACAAGGCTTGAGATTTTATTCTTCTCATTCTAGTTACACTCTAATTCCTTTCTCTCTCTACAGTTCACATACCAAGTGAATTTGTAACCAGCCATACATCCTACCTCAATCAACAACTGGTGGCCATTTTCTCTATCTAATTGTGACTACAAGATCCGATCCTTTTTTTTTTGCATTATCATCAACAGGTGCAAAGTAGTTTAGGTTTGATATCTCTTCCTGCTATGTGATCAACTCCATCTTGTGAATATGAATAACATCCAATTTTCTCTCTCCTCCCCCCCTTTTTTCCCTTTTCTAATACTATTAGGCTGTCTTATATCCTTATACTACTCTAAGTCTATGATCAATATCAAATTCCTGACATGCATCCTCAGGGAGTTTACAGGTGTACAAATCACAAAAATCTTTTCACTTTATGATCTCAGCAAAAGTTGAAACCAGTCTGGTTACTAACTGTTGTTATAAAGCATAACAACATACATGTCTGAAAGGAGGTGTGCATTAATTGCCTTGTGAATTATCCCATAATTCACAAGGCAATTAATGTAAAGTAAACAGCCTATGCACAATTAGTGTAATCTTGAAGGTACTTCAGGAATGGAGTCAGAAGCACATCCCTAGGGGTTCCTAGGGATGTTCCAAGGTGTAAAACCTGGAAACGTAGAGTTATGTTTGGGTAAAGGATTAAAACAATATAAATTCATTAGTATAATTTACTTTATAACTTACTGGCCATCTGTTAGATTTCTTTTTATAGGGAAAGAACAGTATAAACAAACTAACTTCTACTTGGATTGAAAGATAAAATCAGTGGGAATGACAGCTGCTCCAGAAATACACATGTAGGCTAAATTTATGCTAAGCTCCTAAATAAATATTTTTCAACCCAAATAAACTTCTTCCAAACTGTCATCCACCACACTGATTAGTGCTTTATATGAACTTTTTCAATAAATTTGTATTTAAAACACCAGCATGTTGGCAATTTGGAGGGCCCAAGTGCATAACATATCTGCTCTATAACTAACAGGTTATAGGTTTGATTCTCACCATGGGCATGAAGGTCCAATTGTCTTCAGGTGGGAGAAGTGGGTGATGAATTTCATCACCTCTTACTGGAGACAGTGGATTAAAAAGTTTCATGTTTGAAAACTAGAACAAGGTTTCCAGATTTAAGTTCAGATATAATCCCAACCAACCAAACCAAACCTCCCCACCCACACAAAGTTTATTAACACTACAACATTGAACATGTGTAAAAATTATAATACCAAGAGTCAGTTGAAATTCTTAGTATCCTTAAGTTATATATATATATATATATATATATATATATATAAATTCCAGGGCTTTATAAGTGTATATTTAAGGCATCACAGTGAAACATATAAAGCATTGCTATCATCAAGTTTTCTTGTTGTATCTCTTTACTGTTTGCATTTTTTTGTAAGTAACAAACTATCGGTCCTATGATGAGTTCATTAATGCTTTGTACACAGTAAATGCATAATTATTCCTTTAAGATAGTATGGTAAAGTGAAAACGATATGAAGACCTCAAAGCATCAAGCAATATGCAGTGTTACCATTCTATATGTAAGTAGAACACAGTCAATTTATATGGGGAAAAAAAAAAACTTCATTTAGTTTTCAATCAAGTTGCCATGTATTCAATATTAAAACAATAAATGGTGAATTAAAAAAAAAAGCCTGTATGATATAAAACATTAGTATTTTGATGAATATTTGTAATTTATATTATGGACATACTAACTTATTCAAATCCAGTCTAACTGAGGGAAAAATTTTGGAACCCATGATCCAACATACATTTAGATATCAACAACCAATAAAAACGAACAACACCTTCCATATGCTCTATGCAAAACACCTACTGCAAGTGCAGCTGGGCTATGTATATAAGGGATAAAAATGTGTGAAACGTAAAAAAAAAAGAAAAAATGATTCATTTTGAAATAGATGCTTTAACTTAAAATTAAAAAAATTCAGCCGAAAAAAAAAATCTTAATAAATTGCAAATATCATACCAGGAAATCCTCTAATACCTCTTTATTCTGAAGTCGACAGGACTCTTAGTCCCAACTAACTCCTGATAGTCAGTAGGTATCAAGTCTCCTCTCTTAGTTCTCTCCAATCGTTCAGTTCACAGCTATGAAGGATTTGAAGATTTCAGGAAGAGTATGGGAGTCAACTGCCACCAGTTTATGATCCCAGACTCCGATAATATTGTCTGGAACTGTGCAAGTTATACAGTCTACTCCTGCACCAAAGATCAATTAACACAGAAACTGCCCGAGAAAAAATAAATCATTATAGGTTTGATTCTTGCCACTGACTGAAATCAAACTTATTATAACAGACTTTCTTGTACTAGGAGAGTGTTATTAGTAGTTTTCTTCAATCACACTGTTTTTTTTTTTTTTTTATAACTATAACCTTTTCACTTTTAACTATTACCACTGTTAGAGAGCTCAAGGATCCAATTTTTTAAATGTAAATCCTACATCAAAAGGATGCATGCCTATCATACGTTTAGTAATATAGATGGACTAAGGTAGATAATCCAATTCCAGAGATCTAATATCTGTATACCCTCAATAACACTGTGATTCAGCATTATAGAGATAATAATATACTGTAGATTCTGTATTAGAATAACAAACAATAGCATTAAAATCTTGAGTCACTGTGAAATGCTTGATAGTTTGAAAATTAAATGTGCTTATTTAAAACTTTGATTACTGAATATTACTGTGGTGCTCATTAGGACATAACTGGGGAGATAACTAGGTTCATCATAATGCTTTTCTTCCAATTTGATCAAATACAGAAAGTGACAATTTCAGTTAAGTATGAATCAGATTTTACCTCAATAAAACATTAAGCATTTTGGCAGATATATAACCATAGCTGTTTCCTCTCTTAGCTAATTGATGAGGTTCACTTTAACTGAAGGCAGTAACTTGATTGACAACCACATTAATACAAACCAGGTCTCTTTGAGAATTTATACATTGTTGTTCTGTCTCCTACATTTTTAGCTTGGCATTCGCGATGGCAAATCATTCAAACTGGTGCAAAATGGGGTCAACCACCACCACCACTCCATTGGATGCCCAACTACATTACTAATGATGTTTAGGGTTAGAAATGAAAAATATACCTAAATGTTCTACATTATTCTTAAAATGTTATAAACTAAAAACTGATCATTTTACACACTCAAATCACGTGTCAATAGCCAATGAGAATAAATAACAATTATTATTTGATGAAAATGCGAAAACGAACGAGGAGTGGTCAATTTCTAAACGTGCAACTGAATGTGAGAAAGGTACCGATACTATACACGTTCAGCACGGTGTGAGCATGATGTAAATATTTTAACGTGTCTCATCTTTCATGAATGATAAGCACATATATCATCTAATTTATGGAGCTTTTCGCTGGATATAGAATACTTACTCTCTTTTCCTGGTCTTCCTGCGCACTCTCTGAATCGGACATTTTCACCGACGTGTTGTTCAAAATGGCGGGTAAACAAGAGCAGTTTCACGAAGCCACTCCGTGACCTTCTTATACTTTGGCTAGGGTCAAGTCCTAAACAAATAAGACAAGAAATTTGCACTAGTCTTGTTACACAACTAATATTCACTGTTAGTACCTTAGAACCATTTCCTGTCTTACCTACAATGACTATCGAACACACACGCCTTGCAAAATTTAAATTAAATAATTCGAACAGAAATAACCAAACCAGACGTATACGAGCCAAGCAACAAACCGATCTCGCGCTTCTCGTTAATTCTCATCTAAAACGCAACTGAACAAGAAGTAAGAAATTCTCAAAATTCACGCTCAGAAATTATACATCAAACCGAAACATTTCTCCACATAAGAATAGCGTGAAGTGTTATAAAACAACATTTCACACTTATAAAATAACATTTCACACTATAATAAATGTTATAAAATAACATTTACATTATGTGATGATTTTTTGTGTGTGTTGGTAGCTTATAGATTATAACGTAATTTATTTCATTAGCTTTTTTTGTGCCAGGCTTCGGCTTGTCATAAATATCAAAAAGATCACATTTCAATTCCTAAGAGATGTTAAATCACCATTAGAAAACTTCCATCCTAAACATTCAATAATAAAAATATGAGATCGTAAACGAAAGTGTATGGGAAGTAAAGGCTACTTAAAAGAAGAATCGACTACAATTGAGATTCGTATATTCTCCTGTATTATAATATATTTCGGATTTTTCTTTAGCCAGGAACCTGCTTCAAATCTATATAGATTCATTGATAATGGTCCAACTATCCGAACGGGATTTTTTTGTAGTAAAAATTCTAAAATATATCAAACAAAAAAATTATTACGCCTTTGTACTACAGTAGTTTGGTATTCAGCCAACTTATGCTCAAGACGGACATTCCACTTAAGCATGCAGCCAGCAAAGGTTGGTCGATTGGTAGAGCCTCTGCTACTAATGGCTCAGTTAAGTAAGTTGGAGTGTGGTTAGTAGTTGGAAGGGGACCAATCGTTCGATGGTGTTGCCACACTCTCCCTGGAGGTGTCAAATAATAATAATGGAAAAGCATGCATATAGCTATCATCTGTCGATCACAAGTTTAGTATTCATTAGCTTGTTAAAGGACAGATTAATGCACACTAATAAGTGAACTGTTCACCTAATGACAAGCACAAAAACCTTCACTCCATTAAAGTGAAAGAGAGAATTATTACACCAAGCAGACAAGCAATATTTATACATAAAGACTTTTAAAGGGGTCGTGTGATTAAAAGCTTACTGAATTAAAACCTTGAGTAGAATTCGGATAACTTTATTTCAAACACATGAGGGCTTTAAAAAAACAATTGGCTCTTTAACTTTCACTCATACTTGCAATTCAGGGCTTAAAGAAAAGATTACTTCATATTAAAGACCAGTGAGAATACCACCCAGGTGATTTTGGTCTGAAGACATTTATATTTAGAAGATGTGGATTTTCAATGAGAGTTTAAATAGTAATTAATGAAGGAAAATGTCTCTAAGTTTGACTTGTTGAAGAACCATATTAAAAGAAAGATTATTAAATATCCACCATGATTTAAAAACGGATGAGCAGCAATGGTCAATCACGCCCGAAATTTTACTTTCAAAGTGTTGTCTTTTATGTACAGCATACTACGTTAAACGGTAGTTATATAAAAACGTGATTAACGTACAGAATCTAGATGAGTAAATAGATACACCATCTACCAATAATTGTCTGCCCACCTATGTTATTTGAATCTATGGAACATTCCATGTTTGTTAATAACATAAAAATCAGTACCTAGATAGCAGGAAGCAGTATTTCATCGTAGCAGTTGAACATAGGTGGTATAGCAACATGACAGGAACTCAGTGACTTCGAGAGCGGTGTCATCGTGCGCTGTCACATTGGTGGAATGCCCATAACTGCCATTTCCGCTCAACTGGAGCATCCAAAATAAACATTTGGCGATGTGATCAGCAAATAGAGACGTTCAGGCATCACTAATGCACGAAATCACCCAGGGTGGCCGCCAAAAATGACCGAGAAAGACAGGAGGGTGTTAAAATGGGTGGCATGCAAAAAACGGCTACAATCGGCAAAGACCATCCAACATAAGTTCCAGAGCGCCAATGACATCATGGTGAACACTAATACCGTACAAAAAGAACTCCATTTACTTGGTTTCCATGGAAGAGCAGCGGCACACAAGCCAAACATCACAACAACGAACAACGCGGCTCCTCTAGCCTGGTACAAAGAACGCATGAACTGGACAATTGACCAGTAGAAACGGTACTCCAAATCGAATGAATGAAGGATCATCTTTTTACAGTCTGATGACAGGGTGTGGGTTTGAAGGCAGCCTGGTGAATGCTTGTTACAACAGTGTGTTATACCCACAGTAAAGTTTGATGGTGGAGGATTAATGGTCGTTGAGATGCATTCAGCTGATTTGGAGTGGAACCACTGGTCGTGGTTCGTGAATTCATGAAGGCAGCTAAGTACCTTGATATTCTAAATAATCAGGTGCTGCCTACACTGTGGAGTTTTAATAGAATGGACCCTTGTAATTATCAAGACAACAATGCCCCATGCTGCAATTGTGATAGAATGGTATGAAATGATAGTGATCTGGCCTGTGCAGAGTCCTGACCTAAACCCCATCGAACACTTTTGGGACGAATTGGGGCAGTGATTAAGGTTTAGAGCAGCAAGTCATCGATCTGTCGCGCAACTCAGTGCTGCTTAATTGGAAGAATGGAGAAAATTCCACCTGATGTCTGCCGCACATTGGTGGAAAGCTTCCCTCGAATGGTGCAAGAGGAGATCAAAGCCGATGGACATATCCGATATTAGGGTTCATTTGCTGATATCAGTTGTAAACTGCTAAAGGATGCAGATAATCATTGATAGTTAGTGTATGTGTTTTCTCACGAAAAAATATTATAATTAAGGCTTTTGCAAAAGAATGAGTAAGTGACATTTGCATTCATAGTCGTAAGTCTCTCTCCCAAATAAAACCTCTCATTTCGAATCTATCCGACTAGAGAAACTTTTTCTAGCCCTTTGTTCGACAGGTTCCCGCGTTATTCGATCTTTGGTGCAAGTTGCCTTTTTCTTCCGAAAACTGGAGTTCTTCGTTGTGTAGAGTCCAAGCTATTTAAGAGAATAATATACTGTGTTACAATGAGGAAAGCGAGATATTGATACTACTCTGCCTCTCTTCACTGGATGCACTATAAATTAGTGATACACTTGAACCAACTGACCCTGAGTGACTACCTAGTAGGGATTAAACTTTTCCTCAGTCTTCAAAATTGATGCAGGGCTAAAACGACCTCGCCCACTCCCTATAGAGAAGAAAAGTTGTTTACAGATTTTTTTTTATATATTTACCCAAGTACCTAGGACATCGTCAAGATAAATTTATGAAATATTTATGGAAGAAAGAAATTTAAGAAACAAACATGGTATAAAGAAAAAAGCAAACCTAGGTGAGGATTTGACAACATAACCATGAGGTTAAAAGATGATCAATATAGAGCAGTATTTTCCATGAGAGTCTCCACAGGATATTTGATATGGATGAAGCCTTTTGGATGGATAACACTAGGGTTCGAAGTGAGTTAGGATGCGAAGACCCTATATTAGGGTTTTTCAACTGAATGGGAGTAAGCCAATCTCATACGGTGGAGATAGGATTTTATATTCTGGAAACTCGGATTTTTCGTCCTGCATCTTGACAAACTGGCAAGTAGAACACATGCAATTTACATACAAAGAATACATATAGTCATAGGGGCAACTATCTTATACTAGAATTGTGATTAAAGAATCCAACGATATTTTGAAAGCCACTGCTAGAGCACCTGATGCTGATGATTATGACCCATTCTATGATCCAGTCCTAGCGATATTTAAAAAATAATAATGATGAAAGAAACTAGGTCTAGTTGCTAAGAACAACAATTTTCCATAAGGAAAGTTAATTTTCTTAGCATTTGCTTTTATAAAGAATTTAGTAAAAATAAATAAATAAATAAATCATCTAACGTCTTTCATTCCATTATAGAGAGTAGGCGAGGCCTTTATACCCTATCTAGCTTTTGGAGACTGAGTGGGCAGTTCAATCTCCACCGGTAGCCAATCAGAGGTAGCTGGCCCATGTCTATCACTAATTATAGCAGCCACCTATGAAGAGGCTGGTAAACAAGTGCTGCCATCTCTTGCTGCCTAACCCTAACAAGATATTATTATTATTATTATTATTCCTGATACCTCCAAGGAGTCCGAAGACTCATCGCGGGAGGACACCTACAACTGTCTCTACACCTAACCTCTACTACGAATCATCTCCATCAACGCCATCTACCGCCCACCTCCAATACCACCACAACTAGTAATTTTTGTCTGTAAATTGCGTGTGTTCTGAAGGGCCGATTTGTATGTATGCGGGATGAAAAACCCGAGTTTCCGGGAGAAAAAACCCTGCTACCTCCGTATGAGATCGGCTAACTCACCTTTGATTGAAATCGACCAGATAAAGATTCCTCCCGTCGCGACGGGAGGAATATGTTACTGTTTGAAATAATGTAGATATACTACGGTCGATTTTCTTGAGGTTACGGGATAAAAAAACCCGCTTTCGCATGCCAAAGATCGATTAACTCGGTAATCGGTCGAAGAAAGGCTTAGAAAAAAGTTCCTCCAGTCGGCGGCTAGACTTGAACTCAAGTCTGACTTCGAGCGATCAAGCACAGAGGATGTAAGCGTCACTTCCACTGAGCTACACAGGCAGAATTTACTATTCTTCCCAAAATCATACATTTGGAAAAGATGGCATACCCTGCAAATCCAGATTGTTCAAGCACTTGCAATTTAATATAGTTCGATGTTTCTCGCATTGGACAATTGTGGTTCAACTGGTCTGGCTGAAATATGATAAGCCACAGGTAGAGGATATTTCATAAATACAAGAGTGTGGTAAAAGTCTATACTTAGCAAAGCTCAAAAATTAGCTTTTTTTTTTCTTTCTGAAGGGTGAATGATACTTTAATGCAAATTGTACTAATTAATTTAGGGAGACATTCGGATACATTTTTAATGTATGGGATAGTGATACAGTTAACACCACCTCAAGGGACTGAAGACAGAAAGATGGATATCTTCCTGATGATTAAAGAGAGAAAGATGCAAGAAAGTGGATTTAGTATACTAAATTTCCTGGGTTAAAAATTTCTCGATAGAGGAAAGGGAGCGATATCGATGGACAGCAGTTTCACAGCGTAAGTTTTTGGCATGAATGAAGGTGACATAGAAAATAATATATTATAAAAAGTGCAATTTAATCAGGCTGAAAAACGAAATCTAAAAAGCAAAATAGGCGGCTGTTTTCTCTTTCTAGTGTAACCAGTTACTGGACGAATAACACTGAACATAACAAGGACGATAGATCAGATATATTAACAACCATGAGGAAAAGATATAAATGATTTTTCTATATCATAATTGGACTCAGTTTCATGTTTCAGAGAAAATGGCGTTCAATGTTTTCCATAAAATACTTAGCCCGAGAAAGAGAAAAGATAGCGATCCATTGTACTATCCATTTTGCTGAGTCAAATTTCATCTGGTATACTAAATACCTTTTAAAAAATATATAGCAGAATTTTAAATAACAAACAAATAAAATATTCTAAAACAATTAAATGAATCAGCTAACACCTTTTATTCCCTTATAGGGAGTAGTTGAGGTCTTTATACTCTATCTAGTATTTGGAAACTGAGTGGGCAGTTCAATCTCCACCGGTAGCCAATCAGAGATAGCTGGCCCATGTCTATCACTAATTATATCCAGCCACCGATGAATAGGATGGAAAACATGTGCTGCCATCTCTTGGTACATAACCCTAAAAGATATGTTACTGTCTGAAATAATGCGGGCACTACGGTCAATTTTCTTGAGTTTCTCGGACGAAAATCCCGAGTTTTCTGTAGTAAAAACCCTCTTGCCAGTCCCAGAGATAACCTAACTCGGGAATCGGTCGAAAATAGGCTTAGGAAAAGGTCCTCTACTCTGCTAGTCGACGACTAGACTTGAATCTAAGTCTAATTTCGAGCGACCAAGCGCCACTTCCACTGAGCCTATAAAATATTCTGAAAACTTTATTTTAGAAGTAGAGGATGGATTTAGAAATGGATGATCATGTATAGAACCGGCATTTTGCCTAAAATTAATCATAGAGAAAAGAAGAGAATACAATTTAGAAACACATATTACATTTATTGACTTTGAAAAAGCATTTGACAAAGTTAAAAGAAGCATTTTATTTAACATATTAAAAGTAAGAAAAATACCAAATAATATTCTAAAAGCTATCATAAATATATATGAAAATAATCAAATACAAATAACATTAAATCATGAGCTATCGTATACGAGAGGGATAAACCAAGGGGTCCGACAGGGATGACCCCTCTCAGCAACTGTTTCTAATATTTAACTAAAGGAAATAATAATAAAATTCCATAAAAATTTCCATCAAGGTATTAAAATTTGTCCTACTGTGAACTACAAAAAAAATCACCTAACGCCTTTTATTCCCTAATAGGGAGTAGGCGAGGCCTTTATACCCTATCTAGCCTTTGGAGACTGAGTGGGCAGTTCAATCTCCACCAACAGGCCTGTGTAGCTCAGTTGAAGTGGTGCTTGTGTCCTCTGCGCTTGGCCGCTTGAAGTTAGACCTAGGTTCTAGTCTAGTCGCGGACTGGAGGAACTTTTTCTAAGCCTATCTTCGACTGGTTCCCGAGTTAGTCGATCTCTGGCACAGGCAAGCGGGTTTTTCCTCCCGGAAACTCAAGAAAATCGACCGTAGTACCCACATTATTTCAGACAGTGACATATCTTGTTAGGGTTAGATACCAAGAGATGGCAGCACTTGTTTGCCAGCCTCTTCATCGGCGGCTGCTATAATTAGTGATAGCCAGCTATCTCTGATTGCCTACTGTGAACTTAAACACTCTTATTTTTGCCGATGACCAAATAATAATTACAAATTCTGAAGATAACGTACAGAAAGCTATTTTTAATCTAAATGAGACAGCCAAAGATTATGGTATGATAATATTAACAGAAAAATCATAAACTTTAAGACGAGAATTGTATATTACAATTGTAATACCATTGATATTACAATGAAATATATGATGGAACGAAGCGTATGAGGATGCATATTTGATCCATAATGACCGCTTAGGTGGTTAAAGGAAAAGATTATAATAGAACTAAAATAGTATTAGATAACAAGATTTTAGAACAGGTCAATTCATTTAGCTACGTAGGAAGTATGATTACATATGAAATGAAAAAATATATAAACCTAAAAATTGCAAAATATTTAAAAATAAGGTATAATTAACTCTATATTTAAACTAAGCCTAGTTCAAAAACACACCAGACTAAAAGTATACAATACGTTAGTCCTACCTGTCCTGTTGTATGGAAGTGAAATATGAACAGTAAATCAAAAAGATGAACAAAGATTAATAACAGCTGAAATGAAGTTTATGAGAAAAACCACAAATTATACTCCATTTGTTCACAAAAGAAACAAAGAAATTATGAAAGAATTAAACCAGGAATCAGTAATAAAAAAAATTAAAAAATATAAACATAAATGGATGGAACACGTTCAAAAACAGAAAAATTACCAAAACAAGCCTTAAGTTACAAGCCATTAGGAAAAAGAAAACCATGATGTCCACTTAAATGGTTCACCATTGACTTCTAAGGCTGAACATGCCACTCTAGGCTTGATAGGTATTATGATGATGAAAATTTCATCTAACCTGAATGGATTACAGAACTGAATAGACGAACTGTATAAGAAGTAGTCGTGTCCGAGAAGTTCCAGTGTTTTGTCCAAAAAAACGTCTAAGAAGGCAAAATATAAAATGTAATTATTATTCATTATTCGGAACGAAATTCAAAGATTTCATTTTAAAATATGAAGTGATTTTGATAAAAGCCATGGAGCAGCCTAGAGGAAAGATAAAAACAAAATTTTATTTATGAATTTTAGGGTGACTATCTGACCGAAAAGAATGAGGTAACTATGGTTAGTATTTAAAATCTTATTTTTTAGGTCATCATTCGAACTAATGAATATGTCTATGAGTTTTGTTTAGCCTACACTAGTGACTGAAGAGTGAATCATCAAACGATGAACGACCAATAAAATAGTCATGTAGCGATAACACGTGTGTTATGCATTTCCTTTTTTTAATCTCGGGACTATTATTGTTTTAGCTTTCTAGTTGTACAATGACAAAATTTCATGCCACCTTGGAGACAGTAGCCTTAATTTCCGGATAAGATAAATTAGGACACAGAGACTTAAATCTGTTGAATATTTATCTAGTTTCAAACCGAATATTATCAGCAACGTCTAAAGGAGTATTGCATAGAATTTTATGAGTGTAAAAAAATCTATGATTAGTATAGATTTCGGCGCAATGGCGAAGTTTGGACTTTTAGGTAAAGCACCCAGCTCTCCCTGGGTGAGATGCTGGACACAAATGTTAATTTTTGATAGTACGAATTTGAGTGATTTGCAAGGTTATGCTATTTTTATCTTAGATGGACTTACGTTTACAAGTGGAATGGTGATAATAATAGAAAAAATCAAGTAATGTTAAATCCTCTAGTGCTTTTTTATTATAAGAAGGAAGTCGGAATTAAGTTGGTCTCTACTCTTAGTGACCAGCAACTAGTAAATTCATGGCTGCGATGATTTTGAATGTTTTCGAAGAGAGAGCCTGATAGATAACCATCACCATGCCGTCATTCTAATTCTTAAATAAAATATGAATTCTGCGATCATTTTTCTGAACTGCCTGGTTAAAGGTGAAAGAAACTAAAAAATAGACATGAGACAATCCCTATCGTTCTGGAGTTGAGTTGGACCAACAAGTAATGGGATGAAAAATGCTATAGTCAGAAAGCTGAACCTACAAGTCTTTTCTTTAGCACTAAAATAAACCACATGGGTACAAAAGCAAAAACACTGACTGTGATTATTTAGATATCAATCTCATTTCGCTACTAAGAAACAGAAAAAAAAAGTTCAAGCAAACGAGATGAAGGATGTGCTTTTTACTTGTAAGCTGATGTTGTCTCATTATAAATAAATAACAATTATTCGCGTCGACTCTTTCTAAGTTGGAGACTAGTAACCTAAGATATATCTTTTTGCAAATTGTTTCATATAAAGACAGCTCAGAAAATGTGGATTAATAACTCATAAATAGTCGGAACACAGAAGATTAGTTAATATGATTGCAAAATTTGCAGTAGCGAATGCTAATCAGAACACTTACATTTATTATTATTATTATTATTATAAAAATCTCCATGAAGTCAAAGGCTCATCGTGGGAGGTAAAGAAAAATTTTAATTGCGCAAGAAATAGGTATAAAAATTAAACTCCAACATTACCCAAAAATGTATATGTGCTCCACTGTTCCTTATAAGTTCATTAATTCGCTTTGGCATCGACTCTCCCCAGGTAGAATACATTTTTCTCATTTCCGCATCTCGAAAGCATAATTTTATAATGAATTGAA
This sequence comes from Typopeltis vanoorti, assembly GCF_054136105.1. Taxonomy (NCBI): domain Eukaryota; kingdom Metazoa; phylum Arthropoda; class Arachnida; order Uropygi; family Thelyphonidae; genus Typopeltis; species Typopeltis vanoorti. The sequence continues at coordinate 61,917,594 of NC_143552.1, forward strand.
TTAAGTTATACTTTATATCATAATTTAATTTTCCAAGTATCTTTTCCCCCCATCGTCCACAACGTTTATACTGAGGTAATGACAAGAAATTTTACTTTCCCAAATAAGCAATTGGATGTTGCGATTTTTGAGCAATTCTTTAATTTCTTTTGAAGTGTGGCATTTTATACTCATCCAACTGGAGAATGACAAAAAGATCACTATAAATGACACTTATGGGAAAATCTTTTATCATTCGAAGGGAATGGAGGGTACAGTCAATCAGTCAATTATGGAAAAGATAGGAAGAAGAACATGGAAATGTAGGGAGATCCTGTTGGAAGATGAGTTCTTTGTCTTTCTATATCTGTGGGATCCAGAAATTGGGAAAAATATTAGAGAAAACCACTATTTTCTCTAATATTTTATTGGAATGAATATTGGAGAAAATATAAATATTTTATATCACAATTTATATATATTCATATTCATATATATTTACAATATTAACAATATATTTAACTTTATATAATTATATAATTTACAATATTCACAATATATTTATATATATACTGTATATTCATATTCATTTTTATTCGAGAAATACATATATTAAAAAAACCACTGTTTTCTTCAATATTTTTATGCACTGGTCACTTTTCGCCATATCGTCAACAGACATAAATCCTGGACTGCCATGTGTAAAACAACCCCAGAACTTGAGTGTTTAGGAGCGTGTTGTAGGGGAGCGAGAGAGGTCTTCTCAGTGACTGATTAGCCAACATAATGTACACGGTTTCCTTTAACATAGAAATGGCTCTCATCTGAAAGAAAGACCTTTTTCCACTTTTCAACAGTCCAATATTTGTACAGTTTTGCCCACTGGAACCTCTTTTTCTGCATAAACTTTGTCAACAGTTGTTTCTTTTTAGGTCTGTGAGCAGTCCTCCGTGCTCCGAACAATCTTCTACGTACCGTCATGTCAGAAACAATAATTTCCCAAGTTGCAAGTGTCCATTTAAATCCATAGCAGACAGTCTAGTATTCCATTTGCTTTTCTAACTAGCAAACGATCTTGAATATTGTAGTTTTCTTTTTACGCTCACATTTTCCTTTTCTGTCAGGAGGAAAGGTAGCTGTTTCCCTAAACCTCTTTAAAATCGCATTAATAGTACCCAAATCAACTCCACACTCATTGGCAATTTGTCTTTGAGTCATGGATGTCTGATGAGAAAGATTACATAATTTTAAACACAGTCTTGGCGATGTATCCATTTTGTAGCTACACAAAATTAATGAAAAACTACGATTGGCAACTTATTTACACTATTTAAAAACGCACAACGCTATTAATAAACATCGTGAGACAGTTAAAACACGCAGCACTCAACCAAAATAGAGAAGTAAAATCCAAACTAAAATTATTGTAAACTGAAACAAAAACCAAACAAAACCAAAAACTTGACGAAAATTCGACTTGTTGGGATTCATTTTTGTGCTACTGTAGATACCCGTATATGCACCTAAGTACCTGTACAGCTCTGTAGAAATGGTGCTTCATCTATAGCGCTAGGCAGTCTGGATAAAACCATTCTTAGTTCTATTTTTGTCACATAGAAGAATCTTTAGATATTTCTTCGACTGTGTCCTACGTTTTTTTTTTTTTAACCTCAATTTCAGGCAAGTAGGTGTTTCTTCCTGAAAATCGTATTTTTAACCTGCTAACTCAAGAAGATCGACCGTACAACTCGCATTACTATAGACAGTAATACAAGTATTATTATGTATGACCATGAAATGGCAACAGTTGTCAACCATCTCGACTAAGGAGATTTGTAATATTGATAGTTTGAATTCTCCCAGATGAGTCTTTGACTCCATGAGGTCTTGGGGTAATAATAATAATAATAATTCATTATCAGTTAATGCTTTAATTATGGGGAGTTGCTACTCACTAGTTTTCAGAAAGCTTACTAGGACTAAAAGGGTTATGTCTACTTCTTTGTAGAATAAAAGGGTTAGAGGATTTTTTATTTTTCCTATATACTTATCCTGTTTAGGTTGCCACGTATATAATGGTGCGATCGATCTTTTCTAATAATCTTCATATTTCGCGATTAATTCTATTTCTTTATAGGGTTCCTACCAGATATTCTTTCTTTCTTTTTTTTGCATTCATTAGCTAGTTAGATTAGGCCTTTTGCTTTTAGTCTATCCTTCTGGGGTCCAAGTCAAGGTTACTTGCCCTTGATATTTCTATTCTGTACATTCTAAAAACCTGGCCAATCCAATTCTACATACGTCTTTTATTTCACTGGCAAAATTTTTTTTTCTTTATCATTAACTTATTTGTTACATGCTGTGACTAAATTTTTTATATTTTACACAAATACTTTTAAACTGCGGATTTTATTTTCCTGTTCCTTGGTTAATTCCGTCTCTCTCATTCCTATAATAAGAAAAACTTCATATTGTTATGGAAAGCCTTTATTATATTTGGATAATTTATATATATTCTTCCCTCACAAAGCAGTATTTGCTTTCCTCTAACTTTCTGTTAGATCATTATTCAGTTAATAGCTTGTTTTGTTCATATTAAATTCAGTGTTTTTCAGGCATCATGGAATGTTTCAGATCTTGACTATATAAGAGGGCAATTGATTATATTAAAACTGTCTAACCTGTAGAATATAGATTTTCCACTTGTGATGTGTGGGTGTGTTCCATTTTATTCCTCCATATACACTTGTAAACTTCTCATAACCTAATCAATGAGCTAATTAAAAATATTTCCGGATATAACCGATTGGGCGCATGGGACGAGACTAGGGAATTTGGGGGTTATTATGAACATAGAAAATAAGTTGAGAAGGCATATTACAAAGTTGGTCAAAACACAGGGCCAGCTCTTGAATTTTTGTCACCACGTGCAATCCATTACTTGCCTCCCCAGCACCAACCTCAAATTAACTTTTGGAATTTTGGTAACCATTATGTTCAACATTAGTTTCATGATCATTAATTTTAAATATAGTACCATTAATAATAATGCACTGATAAAGTGATTAAAATACTGCATATTCATAAAATAAACCATCGACTTCATCAGTCGACAATTAAATGAAATGTAGTTATAATTTATTACTTACATATATGGAATGATCTTCACTTGTACAACGGTTAACTGTTGAGTTACACTTAACTATAGAATGTACACATTATAGTTTTAGCACTATTTTCACATTATTTTAATTAGAATTTGTATTGTTTTTAGTATCTACTGATTAAAAAATATACTTTTCTTGCTGTCATATTTGCAAAATCAGAAATTAGGTCTGCATAGTCTAATTTCTGACCGATTTCATGTTCAATTGAAATCATGGCAAGTCCTTCCGATCTAGTTTCAGTCATTGGTGAGTGTAAGTAAGTTTTAATAAGATTCAGTTTTGAGAAACTACGCTCACCATTTGCAACCGTCACAGGCAATGTCAGTAATATTCTTAGGGCGACAGCGACATTCGGAGCAAAGTTGTTTTCAACATTAAAACGAAGAAGGTCAATTGGCGGCGTATTTTCTGGTACTAATTTGGACACTACTTTCAGTTCATCACATATCTCAATTGTATCGATGTCTCTATTTTCTTCATGTGTTAAAATGGCTTCTAGGTTTTTACAATTGTCTAAGAGCTCATTTGTCGTCTCAGATTTTAATTTAGAGATGTTATATAAAAATACTATTATATTATAATTATTCTCATTCAGAATTTAACACCAGCTAACAGTGGAATATTCAATTCATAGAAAGTTAACAAGCACAAGATGGAAATATAATATTGCATAATGAACTTTTAAATGCAGTTTTATTGCAAACTCCATTGTTGCGTATGCAAGGAATAGAAAGGAGAGGCGATAGGGAATGGAAAAGAGAGTAAGCGAAGAATGACTTACATAGCTTCGATTACTGAAGAGCATTACGCGAGTATCATTGGTCGACAGATTGTCGGAAATAGAAACAGCATCATGGACATAATAAGTCACTAGTCAACTTATTATAAAAACTGCGATCTTACGCAATATTGTTATTATTATTAATATTTATTCCACATCTTCATTTTATTCACTTTTATTTTGGCCGCCCCCCAAAAAATTGCTGCCCCATGCAAATGCATGCGTTTCACCGTCGGTAGAGCAGGCCATGCCAAAACACCACATAACATTACATGGAAGAACACACTGACAAGCAAGGATAAGAAAGGTACTGTTCCACTTTATAAGGCATTAACAAGGCCATAGCTGGACTATTGCATGCAAAACTGATCACCTGGTTTCCTTGATGATGAAGAGGTGGTAGAGAGAATTCAGACCTGAGTGACAAAGATTGATGCAGGTATGTGGATTGTTTCCTGTGAGGAAAGACTGGAGGTTTGTAGCGCCAAAAAACTGATTAAGTATAAGAGAGGATGATAGAAGCATATAATTTAATAAAGGGGTTTATTGCATTGATGCTGATATTTTTCTGTACAGTGCAGGATGGGAGAAAACGTGGGGTCCTCCCTGGAAATTGTATAAGAGTGGTCAACAAGGGTATTGGGACTAGATTTTCTTTGAGACAGTGAAATTTCACAATACCTTCACACAAGTGGTTGTGAGTGCTTCGTCTGTGAATGAGTTTAAGAAGTATGATAGGTATAGTGTGAATAATGGTTACTGGGTCAATGTACGGTAGTGATGGCGAACCTTTTTACCGAGGTGTGTCAAACATCTTTTTTTTTTTTTTAAATATTGATGTTGTTGATGTGCCACTTGCATACGTGCATTATAAATTTAACTACATAATCATAGATAGTGACTTATACATATCGTATCAGGCTATTTATTTAATAGGACATTGATATAAAATCTATGAATTCATATTATACAATTAATTTAATAAAGTGAAATTACAAACTTACATTACATTTAATGATGAATTTTCTGTTGCTGAGTACTGGTAGAAAGTAGCTTTATAGAAGGGCTATAGTGTGTACATTTTAATGCTACATAGGCAGAGCTCAAATCATTGCTCAATCTGTTTCTCCCTTTCGATTTGATATTATTTAAGGCAGAAAATAAAGTTCACAAGAGTATATAGAAGAGAAAATTGTTAGAAGAACTTTAGCAAAGATTTTAAGAGCATGAAAGTTTTCAGGAAGACTAATCCACACGCTTAGAATTTCACAGTCTGCATTTTTTCATGCAGTATCATGCAGACGTTCCCGCTCAAGTTCTTCTAATTCATTTCTAAAAGCAATAAATTTTCTTTTCCAGATAGTATTACACTGGAAGTCGGCTATTTGCATTTCTAGATCTTTTAAATCCAACCACTCAAAACCATCTAATTAAGATCCATGAATTCTGTTTCATCAGGATACTTTACGAATTGGATTGTTTGTTCCAACATTCGAAATTGCTCAAATCTAGAAGAAAACTGCTCAGTTACTGACTTTAGAACTTCTATAGATTGGTTGATATGTTTTTCACTATTTTTGGGGCTGGTTTCGTTAAAAAAATTTCACTCTCGGGAAATACTTAAAATTGTTACTTTCTAAATCACGTTAAAATATTTTGAGTTTATTCTCAAAGCTCTTGATCGTGCCAAACATAACATCGACAGATTTTCTGATACCTTGCAATTGTATATTAAATTCATTCAGGTGCAATGAAAAATCTGTGAAAAACATTAGCTTACTGAGCCAAGCAGAATCGTTGAACTAAGAAAATTCGTGCTCCATGCCCTTCGTATTTAAATATAATTTCATTTCATTTAAAAATTCAACAAACCGTTCAAGTACTTACACGACTCAACCATCGAATATTGTTGTACATTAATAGACCATTGTACACTGATTCAACTTCGCTTAAAAGTGAATTAAATTCTCGTTTGTTTAAAGCTATGGCAGCAATAAAATTAGTTACTTTTGTCACAATTCTCATCACATCATCCAAATCCTTTACGCCTGATTTCTCACGCAGTGTCTCCTGATGTATAATACAATAGAAACACCAGAGAATGACCAATATATTCTGTAAATTGCTTGACCGACATTACGGTCAACCATATTAGGCACGCCATCAGTTGTAATCGAAAATATTTTCGATAAATCTGTCTGTTTCTCATGGAACACTTTAACAACACAGTCGCATATGTCTTTACCTGTCGTGTTTTGAGGTAAATTTTCTAACTTTATGAATTCCTCGTGCATAGAATCACCGTGAACATACTTTGCAATAATAGCCAATCGAGATGATGACGTAATATCTATAGTTTCGTCGAGACAGATGGAAAAACAATGGCATGAGTTCAAGTCTTGTTGTATTTGATTTTCTATACTAGCATTCATTGATATAACTATATCTTTAATAGTATTCTTACGTAATGGTAACTCTTTCATGCACTTTACAATAGCTTTCTTATTATGAAAGTCCTCAAATAAAAATGGTGCACACTTTACGAAAGCTTCTTTAATATAATCACCATCACTAAGTGGTTTCCCATGTTCAACAATAGTATGTGAAATACTATAACTTGCGGCTACTAAATTTGAAAGTCCTGAAACAAATTTAAAGTCGCTGATTGTGATTCTGCCAGTTTTAGATGTTGCGATATGTATTCTTTGCGTTCTTCAAAAGTTTTTTCTAGGAGCCATTTGTGCTTAGTTTCAAAATGTCCTCTTGCATTCCAAGTTCTACTCACAGATAGCTCACCACACAATTTACAGAGAACTTTATCGCCTCTCTCAATAGCATCATATTGTTCAGTCCAGGCATCTTGGAAATTTCTTCCGCTTCCTTCCTGTGATAATTTTAGTTTTTTTTTTTATTAGTGCTAGCTACCATTGTGAAAGGGTTCACAAATTAAAAAAGAGCATAATTATATACAGCGGTAATTAAGCAGTAATAATTAACAAGAAATAATAATTACTGCAAATGAATTATACACCAGCAACTCAAATTACTTAAGTGGCAGACCATGCAAGACTACTACTACTTCTTTCATCAGGGTTGCCAGATTTATTACCGGTACGTTCGTAGCAACCTTGTTACGTTTTACTCTCTATTATGCTACTAAATAGCAGCTATTTAGTAGGTTTTGTTACGACGTCATCGTAAGTTGTTACTATTTGCATTATTTAACAGAATTTACTAAATTATTGCAACTATAAAAATGTTTTCATTATTTACTCAGATAAATTCAATATTTAATGCTGCGAATTATATTTTCTGTTAAAATGGTTTTAAATATGTTTAGAACTTGTATTACTCAGTCGAGAGACTTGGATGCATGCACGAACGAATTTCACGCAGAAGTCAAATGAAAACTTTAAGTTTATAACGTATAAAGCACGTATTTATAACTTTGTATCGTATAATATTGATAATAATTTTTATAAGTTTTTATAATATCATTTGACTATGCGGAAATTATAATGATTAAGAAAGAAAATGTAAACTTAAAACGCTCGTGGTTTATAGGCTAGTTACAAAATAAAATAGAAATAAGCTAACTACAAAATAAGTTAGAAACAGGCTAACTATAAAATATAATTCTTTCAATGAACCGAAACCTACCTTCGCCTTAACTGAGAGCGATCTTATACAATTTATCACAGTTTTTTCATCAGAATACCAATGTCTTTCAACATCCAAGGTGTGTCACCTGAAACCCTCAAGTGTGTCAGTGCTGACACGCGTGTCATAGGTGCGCCATCACTGATGTAGGGTCTCCCGTGATGCATCTTCTGACTCCACCGAGACACGGTTATAATAATATAATAATGATGTAGTTTTCCCATGAAAGTCCTTATCTCAAACGGTTCTGATGTTTGTTGTGGACTAATACAACTGCTATTTTATAGATTTCTTTTATATGTTAATAATTTATCAGGATTAGGCTTGTTTAGCTCAAGTGACGCTTGAGCTAAACAAGCTCAAGCAAGAAGCGACGTTTGCACCCCTGCACTAAGCGGCCAGAATATAGACTTTCATGTCAAGTGACTGAGTGGAAGAACTTTTTCTAAGTCTTTCTTGATCGGTTCCAAAGTTATTCGAGCTCTGGCATGGGAAAGCGGGTGTTTTCTCCGAGTAACTCGGATTTTTCGTCCCGTAAACTCAAGAAAATCGACCGTAGATCCCCATGTTATTTCAGACTAATATACATTCTGTTAGGGTTAGGTGCTTGTTTTCCAGTCTCTTCTTCGCTTATAATTAGTGATATTCCTGTGCCACTAATCTCTGATTGGCTACCATAGAACCGACCCCTCGGTGTCCAAAAGCTAGCTACGTTTAAAAGCCTCGCATTCTCCCTATAAGGGAATGAAAAATCGTTAGGAGATTTCATGATAGCTGATTTATCAGAAATACCATAGCCTCTGATTACCAATAATATATGTTTTGTTTTTTTTAAATAACGGAACCTGTGGTGCGATCATAATTAAAAGAAACACACTTATTAACCACAGTGAAAATTATTTAATTGTAAATATTTCATCCTAAGTATCTTAGGACATCATCACTACAGTCGTTTAAAACAATAATAGGAATAACATACAGTTAGGGCGCATGATTACAATAGAATCTCATTAAGCGTGCGTAACGTGTTACAGAAGTAAAAAAAAAATTAACACAATTTTGTAAATATTTCATCCTAAGTATCTTAGGACATCATCAGTACAGTAATTTAATACAATAATAGGAATAACATACATTTAGTTACAAATAAATAAATTTCACTGTGGTTAATACGTGTGTTTCTTTTAATTATGATCGCACCACAGATTCTGTTATTTAAAAAAGTTTTATTCCTTCACGGGGAAATGATGACAGCGCAGAAGGCAAACTTACTAGGAAAACTGCAATTAAAACAGGGTAAGCTACGAGCTAGAATCTCTTTTTTAAAAAAAAGTGCAGACGCGATAATCTCATTCCAACCTTTGCAAAACTGAAGGAAGCCATCAAATCTCCAGGTGCCCATAAAATCTATCAAAAAGCAAGTAATTCCTTACTACTCAATCAGTTACAAGTTTCTAAGCATGAATTAGCAACAAACAATTTAAATATTACAGAACTTGAAACAGACTTGTCAAATACGTTAAATCAAGAATTGCTACAATTAATTATAACTGTCTCAAAGAATTCAGGAAAAAAGCTTTTGATAAAGCAATAGTGCTTTACATAATAAATACGTTAATCTATTAAATCGATCAAAAAAAAATCACTAACAAATTACCAACGGAAAAATGGGTAGTCAATTTATCTAACCGTCCACTAACAAAAGATGAATTAAATGTTCTAGCAAGAGGCCATAAATTTGAGATTTCACCAAAATGTTTCCCATATTTAGACTTCATACATAATATGTAGAAAGAAACGTCAACCATCTCTCCAGCATTAAAGCCAACAGACTTTGATTTGAAGTAGGTAGCTAAAGTGATCTACAATGCCAAATTTTCAGAATTAAAAATCCCACCATCATAATTGAAAGCTATTATTTCCTTAAAACGTAATAAAAACATAATCATTACCAGAGCTGATAAAGGAAATACCACTGTGGTTCTTGATACAAACTCATATGACCGAAAAATGAATTTACTTCTTCGAGATGGTAATACTTACGCCAAATTGGATTATGATCCTACAAAACGTCAACTCAGAAAATTAAATAAGCTACTTAATGAAACTTCTTCCTAGATGAAGAAACAGTCAAAAAACTCAAGTCATACCATGCAAGATCTCCTAGAATTTATGGCTTACCTAAGCTATACAAAATTAATGTTCCACTTAGACCCGTCCGTCGTAGACTGTATTAGCAGTCCAACTTACAAGTTATCAAGATTCTTATCTAACTTACTCTGCCCTCACATAGGCCACTCAGTCACTTCAATCAAAAATTCTATCGAGTTTCACACAAAAATTAAAGACAATTCAACTATCAAAAACTGACTTGGTAATTAGCTTCGACATTGTCTCCCGCTTCACAAACATTCCCCATAAAGAAACAATAGACTTACTAACTCTAAAATTTCCGTCTAATATAGTTCGATTGTTCAAGTTTGTTATTGCATCAGGTTACTTCACCTGGAAAGGTCAAATTTACAAGCAAGAAGCAGGAACAGCAATGGGATCTGCTTTATCACCAAACCTATCAAACTTGTTTCTAGAACACCTTGAAGAAAAAATATTCACTTTTGAACCCAAACCAAAAATTTGGTTAAGATATGTCGACGACGTATTTGCAGTCTGGGATCATCCCGAACATGAATTACAACTGTTTCTAGATAAAATTAACCTTCTTCATCATCGCATCAACTTTACGTTAGAAAAAGAATCTCCACAGGGTATCTCCTTTTTGGATTTACACATCCAAAGAAAAGAAGACGGTTCCATCGCCACGTCTGTCTTTCGCAAGCCTATATTCTCAGGTCGCTATATTCATAATTCTTCCGCTCATCATCCATCTCAGAAATCTGGCATTATTAAATCACTAGTTTCCATCGCACACAAATTCTGCTCCTCTGAAGAATCTTTAAACCAGGAATTAGAAGTAATTAAAAATACAGTCATCCAAATGGATATAATCCTAAAACAACTCAAAAAATCATCAGTCACTTCTCCACACATCAAACCAGACAGGAAGAAGTCCATAGGATTCCCATACCTTATGTCAAAGGCATCTCTGAACGTCTTTCTAAAATTATGAAGGAATACAATTTTGCTACTACTTAGAAACCCATCAACCAAATTTACAACTTGTTACCGTCTCCTAAGGAAAAACTCTCACTTTTGATGTTGCCTGGCGTTTCTGAGATTCCATGCTCATGCAAATTGTTTTACTTTGGACAAATAGGTAGGTCTGTTCAGAAACGCATCTCAGAACATCAAGACCACATTCGTTTTTTAAACCGCAGAAATCTGGCCTCTCTTAACACGGAATTGAAAATCCAAACCATAGGATCCATTGGGATAAGTCTAAACTTTTACATAGATCTTTATATAAACATGAACGTTTATACAAAGAAAGTTCTGAAGCCCTACAACACAGATCAAACTTAAACCGCAACGACGTTCTTACTATTCCTGAAGTATGGGAAATTGTCATACAAAATTGTATTAAATAATTTTTATTTTTTATTTATTTTTTACTTCTGTGACACATTACGCGCGCTTAATGAGATTCTATTGTAATCATGCGCCCTAACTGTATGTTATTCCTATTATTGTTTTAAACTACTGTACTGATGAAGTCCTAAGATACTTAGGATGAAATATTTACCATTAAATAATTTTCACGGTGGTTAATACGTGTGTTTATTTTAATAATAATAATATCTGTGTATGGATACTGTCAAAAGCTTTCATAAAAATCTATAGATATTACGGACAAAGGTGTTCTAAATTCAAAACTTGGTTCAATGATAACCTTTAAAGTAAAAAAATGATATATTATTATTATTATTATTATTATTCCTGATACCTCCAAGGAGTCCGAAGACTCATCGCTGGAGGACACCAACAACTGTCTCTACACCTAACCTCTACTACGAATCATCTCCATCAACGCCATCTACCGCCCACCTCCAACACCACCACAACTAGTAATTTTTGTCTGTAAATTGCGTGTATTCTGAAGGGCCGATTTGTATGTATGCGGGATGAAAAACCCGAGTTTCCGGGAGAAAAAACCCTGCTACTTCCGTATGAGATCGGCTAACTCACCTTCGATTGAAATCGACCAGATAAAGATTCCTCCCGTCGCGACGAGAATCGAACTTGGGCCTATTCCAATCGAAGGGCGCAATGTACCATCGTTCTTCCAATTGCGCTACGGAGGCATTAATCATATCATAATCATATATAATCATATCATATTTCCCCTAACGCCTACGGCGCCCTACCCCCTGAATTTCCGGGTAAACCGGTAAGACAAAAAACGTTTCAAATTTCGGCTTATCTTTATATATATATATATATGTGTGTAGGAAGATAATAATTAAGATAATTAATAATAAATAAATATAAATATATGCAGCACTTCTAACTTTCCCTAAATAAAATTGAGCTTTGTATTATTTTTATTATGGCTATTCCAAATATTTCCTAGGCTCCTTGAGGGATTCGAAGCTCGTCTTAATAATTTTTCTGCTTCTAATCTTGTTCATCTTTCTTTCTTTTCAATGTCTGGTATCTCTTCATTCTCTAGGACCATGATTAAAGATCATGTACAATTTATCAGTAGGAATTTCTTGAGTTATATTGATAATTTGTATTGCTATATTATATTATAATTGCCACATGCCATTTCACTCGTCAATTTAACAATTATATTATTATTTTTCATTTCATTACTGGAGATTGCTCATAAGATAATAATTAAATTCCTATTTGTAGGAAATATGGATACTGTAGAAGTGGAGTTTGCAACCATAACGCTAGGCTGTCCAAAGAAATTTATTGTGATTTCGAAATAGCAGCTGACAACAGCACCTTTTTCAAAACCTTTCACTTGCGCGTTTGTTGATCTCGGGCACGGGCGACCTTTTCTTTCCGGAAACTCGAGAAAATCCGTTGTAGGACCCACGCCATTTTGCAAAATAGTATATTCTATTACTTCGAAATCACGAGATATCAGCACTTGTCTGCTTCTCTTGTTTTGGACTAACAATCTTACACAGACTATCAGTGGAGATTGCTCCACCCTGTCTTCAAAAGTTAGACAGGGCTAAAATAGCATCACTCACTCGCAGTAGGGGAATAAAACGCATTGCCAGCACTAATAGTTCAATTATTGCACTTCTTATGCTGTGAATTACCTTGTTTTATAGATTTAATTAAAACAAAATACGCTGAATGCCTTTTATTCCATATAAAGAGTAGCCAAGGATGTATCTCCCTTTTGGAGACTAAAACAGTCTGTTCTATGGTAGCCATCGGAGATAGCTTATCCAAGACAGTTACATATTATAAACTGCATCTGGCGATGAGACAGACGAGCGATTCCATCTCTTCGTTTTTAATTATAACGCAGTATATTAATGCAAATAGTGTAGGCTCCAGTCAGGGCCTTCACCAGATTAGATCGCACCCTGAGGCCAACAATTAAATATCACCCTTTGGATTATAAGACAAAAATATAAGAAAATCTCCAATTGCTGTTTTCTTTTTATTACAAGAGAATCATTAATGGAAAACAATTACATAAATTAATTAAATGTTTGCTCAACGGGGATATCGCACAATAAAACCGTTTATAAGCTCTTAAATTATAATTTAAGAGCTTATAAACATAGCTTATAATTTAAATTATAAGCTATGTCCGCCTCTATCGATATAGTTGCTAGACCAACCAATCTTTCTTAGGTCATTGCTGTTCACAAATAATTTTTAATCAATTTAAGCTTGGAAAAACTTCTTTCCTCACTTGCTATGCTAACAGGATTTATTAACAATATCCTTAGGGCGGTGGTTACGTTGGGATAAATTTCTACCAGATTTTGGTTTTATATATGTCGAAAGTTTTTTACCTTGTTAATTTTTACCTTGTTTAATTATTATCTTATAAGTTAAAGATAGCAACAAATTTTATACTTGATTTTAATCCAGTGTTTCTCAAAGTGGGGAGTACGCCCCACAGGGAGGCAATTTGAATATTTTGGGGAGCAATTTGAAAATGACGTTGCATTCGTCACCTCATCACCGATATACTCAAAAAACATACAATTGTAGGCGATAAATTGTCGATGTTGCAACCCAGCCTTTCCAAGAAAAAAGCTGGCAACAGTAGTACAGCAGTCAACCTAAATACAGTATCAAGAACTCTCAGAAAAGCAAAATGATGAGTCTATTAGTACTTTATTCAACATAAGAGGACAATGGCATGGTTTTCTGACAAGACAGAAAAGAAATTCAACTAGTTTTGCAAAAAAAAAAAAACTGTTGCCCTTCCCGTCGTCATATTAAGTTGAATGTGGGCTTTAGTGCTGTAGATGACTTGCTACTGAAAAAAATAAATCATCTGGAAATCCCAAACCATGGTGATTTGAGATTGAAAATGACTAAATTAGTACCTCAAAAACTCTTTGCAGCAGACATCAAGCTCAAGGATCGCATTAACTTGGATTTTTTCCTAAGTTCAGTTCGATTTATGTTTTATAATACACAAAGTGTAATATAAGTTTTATATTCATTGAAGAATGTCAAATTAAAGACAGTTTTACCTACGTTCCTTTTTTATTTAAAGTACCTATTTATGTTATACTTTTTCAGAATTTGGCGGACTATTATGCTAGAGTGGAGGTATCAAAATCTTTCTTTGAGACGTCGAGGTGGGGCATGATCCAAAAAACGTTGGGAAACACTGTTTTAATCCTTTTTCCAAGTAAGCAAACACAGTTTTGCACGTGAAATATATTCACGTCTGAATATCATAACGTAATATTGCCTAATTTTGGTAGCTTGTTGTGTCTGTGGGATTTTGGTGTGAATTGCGTTATTTAATTTAGTATATAACGTTACGTTTCATAGATTTGAATATGGCGCCAATGCGACGTAAGATAATGGCGTCCAAAAATACGACGCTATTGTACAAAAACTATAATGTGAGAGAGTTTGTCCAATGTGGTGTGTGTGGGATGTATGCATTCCCGAATGAGGCTGGAATTTGGATTGAAAGTGATAGTGGTGGAAGAATGTGTAGAAAGTGTAAGCAAAGTGAGGAGTTGAAGTATGTGTCAGGTAGCGAGATAGTTATGGTTGAAGAAAGCCAGAATTGCCAGAATGTGAGTGAAAATAGTGGCGTGATAGAGAATTGCGATGTACAAGATGGCAATGAGAGCAGTGATCTAAGAAAGAGTGAAAGCAACCATACTGAGAGAGAAAATGGTTTAAATGATAAAAATAATGAGAAATTATTTGTAGGAAGTGAGATCGCTAGGTTGCGCGCAGTGATACAAAATGCGCAGCGGCAATTAGAGCACCTGCAAAACTCTTTCCAGAGTGATTCGGATAACGTAAAAAAACAGTGCAAGAATGAGAGAGTTTCTGAAATGAAGGAAAGAGTGTTGTATGGTGACTCGTTATTAAGAGGGGTGATAGATGGCAGTGTAACTAAATCGTACTTACCGGGTGCGAAATTTAAGGATGTAAGTGAGAGTATTAGAGTGCAAAAACAGAGGGTGAAAGAATTAATAATTGTGGCGGGTACGAATGAATTGAAAGGTGATAAATTTTTTATGAGAGAGGACTTGAAAGTATTGTTAAAGGTAACGAAAGAAAAGAGTGACAGAGTTAGAATGGTTAGTCTGTTGCGGCGGTATGACAGAGTGGAGTTTAGGAGGAGGGCCATAATTGCAAAAGACATTATGCGTAGGTTATGCAGACGGTGTGGTGTGGAATTCGTGGACGTGTGGAATGAGTTTGAAGGGCGAAAGGACTTATACAAGATGGATGGCCTGCATTTGAATGGACTTGGTGTGTGCGGAGACTGGAAAGAGTGTTGCTGAATGAAGTGAAAATGGATGTGCAAAACCAGGGAAACTAGAACTACCAAGGAGGGGGGGGGGAATGGATATGCAGACATCAGTGAGACAGATGAGTGTAAGAATGTATATAATGTACCCTAGCCAGCACTAAGGACAAAAAATGGGAATGGGTCATTTAGAATAACCTATCAATATAGGGGTGAGACTAAGGGATCACTGCATTTCATGTATACTAATGCCAGGAGTATTAGGAACAAGAAGGAAGAATTTTCGGCCTTGATTGGCTCTTCCTGGCCACAGGTTATTGGCATTAGTGAAACATGGCTGACGGAAGAAGATATAGTTAGTGGGATAGAATGTGTAGGTTATAGTGCGTTTAGGAGGGACAGAGAGAATAAAATGGGGGGAGGGGTATTATTCATGATAGCCGATGAACTGCAGCCAAGGAGAATTGAAGTTGTATAGTGAAAGGATAGTGAAAGGAGCTCATTTGAGGCTATTTGGTGTGAGATTGAGACTGGCAGAATAAAATATACAGTTGGGTGCTGCTATAGACCAGGTGATGGAATAGATGGTGGAGATAGTATGCATAGGGAAATTGATGAAATGAGTGGAAGGAGGGTAATTATTATGGGGGATTTCAACTATGGTAACATTGATTGGAAGGAGAGGACACATGCGAGGAAGAAAAAGGATTTTATTCAATTATTAAGGGATAACTATCTGAGACAGCATGTAATTGAAAATACTAGGGGTGTGAGAGTGCTTGACCTGGTAATAGCATCTGAGAATTTGACTGTAATGAATGTGACCATGTTGCCACCTATTGGTGAGAGTGATCATAAGGTCTTGACCTGGGAAGTGGCTAAAGGTGTGGAATTTTCGATTAAGACAGGGTATATGTGGAATTACCGTGCTGGCAAGTATGACAAGCTTAGGAGATTGCTTGGATCAGTGCCATGGCATGTGTAACTGCAAGGGCTGGATGTCGATAGAGCATGGGAAGTGGTCAAGGAGCATTTACAGGAAGTAATGGCTGATTGTATACCTAGGGTCCGAATAGTAAAACAGGTAGGGGTTAAATGGATGAATAACACCATTAAGCTTGAGCTGCAAAAAAAGAAACAACTGTGGAGGGAATTTAAAGAAAGGGGTGACCTGCAGGCACACGAACGGTATAAAGTGCAGGCCAGAAAGGTAACGAGTGTGGTAAAAAAAAGCAAAAGCGGATTATGAAAGGAAACTAGCTTTGCAAGCAAAAGAGAATCCAAAACAGTTCTTTAAATATGCTGCAAGCAAGAAAAAACTGTACACGGTAAAATGATTTTATGGAATGACGATGGTAAGGTCGTCACTGAATCAGTCGATATAGTGGAGTTACTGAGCGCGCACTTTGCAAAAGCATATCATCCAGGTGGTGACATTGAAAAAATGAAGGAACCATTAGTTTATACGGGAACAGTGATGAATGAAGTGGAGGTGACTAGTCTATTACAGAACCTTAATGTGAACACATCTGTGGGATTGGATGGTATACTGGCACGGGTCTTGCGTGAAGCGGCTAAAGAATTATCAGTGCCCTTGACCATGTTGTTTAATCTGAGTCTCAGATCTGGCTTAGTTCTGAAGGTGTGGAAAAAGGGGAAAATAGTTTCACTGCATAAAGGAGGATCCAAGACTACGGTTGCAAATTACCGACCGATCAGCATATCAGGAGTCGCTGTCAAGGTCTTAGAGAAAGTAGTCAAGGGAAAAATACAGGAATGGATTGATGAAAACAAGATACTATACAGGGGACAGCATGGCTTTGTGAAGGGTAGATCATGCTCAAGTTTTATAACAAGGTGACGGCTGAACTGGATAAGGGAAATGGGTTTACAGTGATACTGCTGGACCTGGCAAAGGCGTTTGACAGGATACCACATGGAATACTAATCCGTAAACTACAACATATGGGAATGGATATAGGGTTGGTGAGGTGGATAGGTGGTTGGTTGATGGAGAGATATCAAAGAGTAGTTTATTCAGCAGTAGAGTCCAAAAGACGGCCTGTGACTAGTGGTGTGCCGCAGGGTTCTGTTCATGGATCATTGCTGTTTAATCTGTTCATTAACGATATAGGGAAGGATCTAAGTGGAACAATTCATTTGTTCGCTGATGATGCAAAGTTGGGTAGGGCAATAGTGAATGCAGAAGATGTCAAAGTCTTGCAGGATGATTTAGATAGATTGGAGTTCTGGGCTAAGGAGAATGGATGTCAGTTTAATGTGACAAAATGTAAGGTTATGCATTTTGGAGTGAAAAGATTAGCAGCAGTATACCACATTAGTGGAACTGTACTCCAAGAGATTGATGAGGCCAGGGACTTGGGAGTTTGGTGGATAGGGAGATGAAGTTTAGGGGGCACACTGCAAAAGTAGCTAAATCAGCTCATCAACTCACTTGGTTGTTGGAAAATACCTTGACGAGCAGAGACAAGCAAGTTATTGTACCTCTGTACCGAGCCTTGATAAGACCTCATCTCGACTACTGTGCCCAGATTTGGTCACCTCGGTTCCTTCTTGATGGGGAGGAGGTGGAGAGGATCCAGAGGTGACTAAGATGATAATAGGTGTATGGAATGAACCAAATGAGAACAGGTTGAAGATTTGTGGGTTGCAGAAACTAGTTGATAGGCGGAGGAGGGGAGATATGATTGAGACATTCAAATTGCTAAAGGGAATCTATAGGATTAATTCAGAGGATATTTTTGAGATCAGGACTGGTGGTTGGAGAACTAGGGGACACCTATGGAAGCTGGGCAAGAGTGTGGTTAGCAGGGGTGTTAGAGCTGGGTTCTTTACTTTTAGAGTGGTAAATGAGTGGAATAAGCTGCCAGAATCTGTTGTGGGTGCTATGACGGTGAACGAGTTCAAGACAAGGTATGATAGATACTGTGAGAATGTAATCGCATAGTTGTGTGGACATGATGTTTAGGGCCTCCCTCGATGAGTCTAAGGACTCCTGGAGTCGCCCGAAATAATAATATATTTCCACTTCTTCCTTTCAACCAGATTTTTATTATGGTCAAGCACCTTTTGTCTACTTGTATATGAGATATGACTTCTGCATTACCTCAACGTTGGTATCTTTTCCAGGTCTGGCTCCCACTGAAGAGACCTCAATAAAGGTAGAAACCGGTTTGGGTAGTGGCCCTTCCTATTATGCATTGCATTATACGCCTGAAAGGAGGTGTACTTTGCATTATGGGATAATACCAACGCAAGTGATATGAAGTCATCAGCCTCTATATACAAGTAGCTTAGACATGAATATATTTCACGCACAAAACTGTTTTGTTTACTTTGGAAAAGGATAAAACCGAGCATAAAATTTCTGGGTATCTTTAACATATATCTGTGGAATTTGGTGAGAACCACTTTTCTCTTGTATTATTTTTGAGAGAATTTTTAATTCTTCAAATAAATCTACTGCATCTATATCCAATGTTGAAAAATATTTTGTTGCCCTAATAAGGCACCTACCGCAATATGGCTGATCGAGCGCTCTTAATTAAGCAGCGCCAGGCAGGCTGCCTCTATGCTACACCCTTTCGACGGTACTGACTGAAGTCGATTCTCTTGCATTTATGGAATGAAAACCAAAGAAAAATATGAAAACGAAAGAAAAATATCACTGCTTGCCCGTGTGAGAGATAAACTCAGAAAGCAGTCGAAGAGATGGACTAACTCAGGAACTCTGATATAATCGAATTTATAACAATGCTTCTTTGGTTGGCTAGTGCAATGGATGCAAATGTCATTTCCTCAGGACTATCGAGGTTTCTAGATTTAAAATCTCATCATACTACTCTGTTTATCTATTGTGATAATTTCCTTTTTTTTTCTTGTTCTGTGTAGCTCAGTGGAGTGCCATTTGCACTCATTAGCGTTAAGAGGCCCAAAGAATGACCTAATTTTGATCCTAGCCACCAATCAATATTGTTTTCTAAGCTTTTCTTAGACCGGTTCCCGAGTTAGTCGATCTGCGGCATTTGCAACACCGATTTTTCTCCCCAAAATGCCGCTTTTTCGTCCAGTGAACATAAGAAAATCGACTGTACAAACCATACTATTTCAGACACTAAAAGATTGCGTTAGTGATCACGAAATGGTGATACTTGGTATTCATCTCTTCACTGGATGTTGCTCAAAATCAGAGATTGGCTAACTCTCTCTCATTGGATAAGATAGGAGTGAACAACCCACTCAATTCCAAAAAATTAGACAGAGCTAAAACTGGCTGGCCTACTCCCTGTAAATGGAATAATAGACGTTGGCTGATTATTATTATTTTCTTCTCTTATAGCATATTTCCTCATCACTGCATACAGTTCTCGAAGTGGCTGGATAGTGTTGCCCTCTCTACATTTGATGTGCAGTCCATGTAATTTTTATCTTTGTGAATATTTTAACCAACTTATCTTGTTGTCTGTTATAACTATTCACATGAATTTTTTAATTGACTTATTTCCAAACGCGTTTTTAAAATTAATCTTGAATTTTTTTTTTTTTCTCTTTAGTATAGTTTCTTGCCACTTTACTCTATTATATACTATTCTAAAATATTTTCATATCCCTTTAACCACACCTTCCAAACGTTGAAATCAATTCTTTATCATAGCAAGAAATAGTTTTTTTTTTTTCATTCATTTTTAACCTTAGCATAGCATATGCCATCCTTTTAATTTTTTTCTATTTATAATAAAATCAGCTGACGCCTTTTTATTACCATTATAGGATCGAGGCCGTTTTTAGTCCTAACTTTTGAGATTGAGTGGACAGTTCATTCTCTACTAGTAGCCAATCTGAGATAGCTGGCCCAAAGCTATCACTAATTGAAGTGGCAAGCAGTGAAGACGGCTAACACGTGCCGCCATCTTGTGGTCTCTAACCCTCCCGCAATATTTTTAATGTCTGCAATAATGTGGGTTCTACGGCGTTTTCTTGATTTTACGGGTGCAAAAGCCACTTACCCATGCCAGAGATCGAGTAATTTGGGAACCGTCGAAAAAAGGCTTAGAAAAAGTTTGTTTCGGCGACTACAATCGAAATCGCGACGCTCTTTCTTCAGGCAATTTAGCACAAACACTACTTCCACTGAGCTACACAGTCTCTTAATGCTTTAAATTTAGTTCTCACCAAGTAGAGATCAGACTACCTCGTCTTCTCGCCATGCTTCATCATTCAAGAGCAAGCTTTTATATGCACCCTTAGGTGCAACGCTTTTCTTGTAATGATCCAGGTAATTTTATGTATTTCTTTTGTTTAAATAAGCCTCCTCCTATCAAAAGATTAATCATGCTGCAAAACAGTACCAGCACCTTTCTCATTTCTTTTACATGTGCCTCATTAGCTACTGCTGTTCCATGTTCATAAATTGTTTTGTCACTTATATAAATAAGCGTATATCATTCACAAAAATAATCGTTTCATGCTGCTGTACTTGTTCTATATATCTCATTATATTTGTTCTATACACTTCTGCAGTTTATTTTTATTAAAACTTCCTTTTCTCCAAGATACTTATCTTTTGTGAGTGCACAAATCTTTATTATGATTAAACGAATAGATCACAAATACAATCTAGTCAATTATTGGATCACTAACAGGTTTCTAAATAATCAACATTGCTACTGCTATTTTTAGTTTTTCATCATATCTTGAGTACACTCTTGCATGGCTATCAATAGTCTCAGACATAGATATACCCAAAAATATCTTCTGTATCTTTCGTTTTTTTTTTTTTTTTTAATTCAATAAAAGCCTGTCACCACGTCACAGGCTTTTATTGAAGCTCTGCTGCATTTGTGCCATGGGTGGGCCAAGTATTAAAAAAAATCAGCTAACCTCTTTTAATCCCCAATAGGGAGTAGGCAAGGTCATTTGCTGCTGTCAAGTGCCACCATCTTGTGATTCCTAATGCTAAGAAATTTACTGTTTGAAAAAAAACAGTGTGGGTTTTACAGTCGATTTTCTTGAGTTTATGGGACGAAAAACCAGAGTTCCTAGGAGTTAGCAGGTGACTAGAATAGAATTTGCAAAATTTGCAATGTTCTTCCTTCAGGCAGTCTAGTGCAGTAAGTGGTACACCCCACTTCCACTGATTTACAGGCTTCCTATTAGTTATTATTATTCAGGCCTCCATGGAGTCAAAAGACTCATCAAGGGGAGGTTCCCCCCTAAGAAACACAAAGTCTATCATACCACTCCTTAAACTCATTGACCGTTCTTGCTCTCACCATTCTATCAGGCAATGCATTCCACGGCTCAACTACCCTCCATGCAAAGAAACCACTCCTCACCCTCTTGCTCACAGTTTCCTTTCGTAACTTCCAGGGATGGCCTCTTGTCATCACTCCTTCCCACTGTTCAACCAAGTGAAAGAACTCCCCAGTGTCAACCCTATAACCACCTCAACAGTTTAAAAGTCTCAATCATATCATCTCTCCTTCTTCTATCCGCCAAACTCTGCAGTCCACATTCCCTCAGCCGATTCTCATAACTATCCTTGTACAGTCCTGAGACCATCTTTGTCATCCGTCTCTGTATCTTTTCCACAGTTAATTTATCCCCTTCAAATCCTGGGGACCAAATCTGAGAACAATAATCCAAGTGTGGTCTGATCAGAGACTTGTACAATGGAATAATAACCCTCTTATCTCTGCAGGTCAGTGTCCTCATAATTGCAGCAATCCTCTGTGTTACCTTCACCACCTTTGCAATATGTCCCCTAAACTTCAGGTTTCTATCAATCATCAACCCCAGATCTCTTGTCTTCCCAACTTCCTCCAGTATAACTCCTCCCATAGAGTATGCAGCATCCCATCGATGTTTCCCAAACCTCAAGACCTTACATTTTTCTGCATTAAACTGACACCCCCATTCATTTGCCCATCTATCTAGCTTATTTAAATCCTCTTGCAGGGCTACCACATCTGCACTATTACTAATAATCCTTCCCTGCTTCACATCATCCGCAAACAACTGAATATCCCCTTGCAATCCACTGGCAATGTCATGATATAAAGGTTAAACAATATAAGTCCTAGTACTGAGCCCTGTGGGACCCCACTTGTAACCCTCTGCCTCCTTGAAACTGCTCCACCATACACAACTCTGATACCTATCAGACAGCCAATCCTGAATCCAGTTGACCAATCTGACATCCAGACTCATGTGTTGTAACTTAAATATCAGCTTATCATGTGGCACCCTGTCAAATGCCTTTGCTAAGTCTAAGAAAATTGCAGTATATGCCTTTCCCTCATCTAATGTTCTTGTAACTTTATTACAAAAGGCTAGCATATTGCTAAAACATGAGCGCCCTTTCACAAATCCATGTTGACTCACAGATAACATTACCCTCATCTGCCCAGCACTGTATACGGTCCCTCACTACTTTCTCCAAGATCTTAACTACTGATGACACACAGACTGGTCTATAATTAGACACTTTCAATCTGTTACCACCCTTATGCAATGGCACTATCTTACCTTCCTTCCATTCCCTGAGCACCTTTGCCAAAGCCAGACTTTCATTGAAAAGCCAGGTTAAAAGGCACTGTCAGTTCCCTAGCACATTCTCTCAAAACTTGTGGTGAAATACCATCCAGTACCAAAGCTTTATTGACATCCAGAGTTCTCACTATCTGAAACACACTCTCCTCCTGTACATCTAAACCTTGAACCTGCCCTATCCCTCTAGCATTAAAACTGACTCCTCCAGGATGAAATACTCCAATAAAGTTGTCATTGAACAATTCCACTATGTCCTCTGCATCAGTCACTCTATTCCCATTTTTATCCCACAATATCATTCTTCCACAGTCATTTCTCCTCCTACTGGCTACATAGCTAAAAAATTCCCTAGGATTTTCTTTGGATCTTAGGGCCAATCTCCTCTCATATTCCAGTTTTGCTTTCCTTACCACACTAGTCACTATTCTTCATGCATCTTCTCTTCACCTGTCTCCTTATATCTCTTCCATAGCCTCTTTTTCACCTGCAATTCCTGTTTAATATTGTTTGTCATCCACTTTACTCCAAATTGTGTCCTCTTCTTCACTCGTGGTATACAACTTACCATTGCTGCTAACAAATATTCTTTCACAATTTCCCACACACTAACGACATCCCGGCTTTCCAATTCCTCCCTCCATTAAACTTCCCGAAGTAAGACTATTCTAATCACCTGCATTATAATTCCACATAAGTTCCCGTCTCTTTGATACTCCTGCATGTCTATTCATTTTCCAAGTCAAAACCATATGGTCACTCTCTCCAACTGGTGGGAGAGATGTCATCTCAGTTATTATCAACTCTTCTGATGCTATAATCAAATCTAAAACTCTTGAACCTCTTGTTCCCTCTGTTACATGTTGCCTAAGACATTTGTCCCTCAAGAATTCTAGAAATTCCATTCCACTATTGCTACATGCATCTTCCTCTCTCCAATTTATACTACTGAAGTTAAAATCTCCCATAACAATCATTCTTCTTGCACTTGCCAAACTTAGCTGTCTGAACATCTCCTGGTCCCCATCCTCCGTGCTCCTGGGTCTGTAGCAACACCCCACTAAATATCCTGTCTTGCCTACCTCTACCTCACACATATGCTCTCAAAATCATTTGTCTCACTTCCTTCCAAAGCCTTCACTCTTAGAGGACATAGGTCATCACTTATCATAAGCAGTACCCCACCACCACGCTTTCCCCTCCTATCCTGATGAAAAATGCTATACCCAGCTACTTCTATTCCTGTTATTATATCCCCTTCTGTCAACCACATCTCAGTGATCCCAATAATTTTTGGCCAGGCTGATGCTATCTGCACCACCAATTCCTCTCCCTTATTTTAAAAAATGTTTTTAGCATTTTTATACAATCCAAAAACTCAGCTCTAGGGATGATGCATGAAATGTTTTGAAGTCAATTTAAGCCTTAAGCAGGATTGCAGTTTTACTCTGCACGATGAAATACCATTAAAAGACATCCAAAAACATCCATGTCCATTACAGGATTTGAACCCACAGCCTATTAGTTGGAAAGTGGATACCCAAATCACTCAACCAACAATGCCAGACAACACACTGTTTGGAACACAGTTCTAATATTTCATGTTGCCATTAGCATTTATTATTCAGGTGAAAGTGATGACCTCATTTCAGGGGTTCCTGTCAGCATTGCACTTGATACTTCATCCATGCATAGTCTATCCTGTTTCCATATATATATATATATATATCAAAAAAAAAAAAATCAGCTAACGCCTTTTTATTCCCGTATACGGGAGTAGGCGAGGCCATTTAGCCCTATCTAACTTTTGGAGACTGAGTGGGCAGTTCAATCTCCACTGGTACCCAATCAGAGACAGATGGCCCAAGGCTATCACTAATTAAGCGGTACGCAGTGAAGAGAGACGGCTCAAATGTGCCACCATCTCGTGGTCCCTAATCCCACCACAATATATTTAATGTCTGAAATAATGTGGGTTCTACGGTCGATTTTCTTGAGTTTACAGGACGAAAAACCCGAGTTTCCGGGAGGAAAAACCTGCTTGCCCGTGCCAGAGATCGACTAACTCGGGAACCAGTCGAAAAAAGGCTTAGAAAAATTTCCTCTAGTCGCCGACTAGACTCGAAACCAAGCCTTCCTTCGTGCGGCCAAGCACGGTGGTGTGCAAACGCCACATCCACTGAGCTACACAGACTCCATATATATATATATATATATCCATCTGGTTTTCTTGAAGATCATCAAAACCAATATATATTATTCCGGGTTGCTTATATTCTCGGTTCCCAAATCAGGGAATTTTTACTTGGCAGGATGATTAATTCTTTGCCAACTCCCTTCTTTATCTCAACTTGGGATTGCCATAGGGAAGTGTACAAAAAGTTTGGCAGGAAGGGAAGTGTGGTCAAAACAGTCTAGATTTTTTTTTTTTTCATGATGTGCTGATCAAGAGGAAATTGCTAGTAAGAGATGCAACAACTTCTTGTTTGAGTTGTTCAAGAAAGGTATGATATGTCTTAATTTATGTCGTTGGATAACCTGCTCATCTCCTCCGTACATTTCTGGACTCCTAGAGATGTTCCTATAATAATTATACTCCTATTACTACTAATAATGACAATCTCTTCATGAGCACCACCTTGTTAGTGCGCAAGGGTTTTGATAATCTAGTGATGTTACGAACTAGTCTGGACTTAGAGAAGTCACCAGCAAAGTATAGCAACCTAGACAGTTTCCAGAATAAACGTGCTGCATCTCATTTTAATGTGAAGAAAATAGTCATCCTTACCAAATCAATCTTGGCTCACATCAACAAAGATCACCTAAGGTGCTATAGCTCCCTGGGGATAAAGCAAAAAACAGGCTACAGGCTCTGGATAAAGAGCAAGAGATGGTATGTCCCACCCACCCCCTCTCTCGTTCATGATGCCTACAATGTCAAACTAATGCCTTAAACTAAGCTGTCAGTGATGCTGATGTCTCAAAGATGAGACTGGCTGTGCTCTTCCAAAGGTTCAGAACTAAAACAACTCTGCTTGCTCCCATTCAGAATAAAACACTTAAGACGATTTCTTAGATTCCCCTGACATGAATCTTAAGATACATACTTAACAATTCTGGAAGCAGAACACATTTTGCATGCAGAAGTTGATAGGAATATGGACTTCCTATCAACTTCCTAAAAATTATCATCCAAAAAAGATAATTTTTTAATTCCAATGTTCAAAGAGAAGAGAAATATAACAATACTCAATAAATGGACCCTTCACGGAATAGGAATAACTGAACAAGTAGATTTCGATCTAATCGGTCAGAACCGATTCCCGAGTTAATCGATCTCTGGCACGGGCAAGCGTTGTTTTCTCCCAGAAAATCTAGGTTTTCGTCCCGTAAACTCAAGAAAATCGACTGTAGAACCCACATTATTTCAGACATTAAATATATAGTGTTAAGATTAGGGACCACGAGATGGCAGCACATGTTGAGCCATCTCTCATTGTGTACTGCTTAATTAGTGATAGCCTTGGGCCATCAATCTCTAATTGGGTACCAGTGGAGATTGAACTGCCCACTCAGTCTCCAAAAGTTAGATAGGGCTAAATGGTCTCGCCTACTCCCTATACGGGAATAAAAAGGTGTTAGCTGATTTTTGTAGATTTCGATGCATTTGATTATGAAATATAAAGGTTAACAAACCTTCCATCCACTCAGTGATGTAAATGATTATGCATGTCCAGGAAAGAGTTGAAGACATGAACTTCTATAAGTGAAGCAAACATACAAGTACCAAATAATCAATCACATTTCTCTGTTTACTGTGATGATGTGGCTGATTATCTGACAGTGAAACTTGCAAAGAAAAAGTAGTGAATGTAATTGGTGAAACAGAAGTATAAGAAATGTCAAAAAGCTCAGAAGGTTTTGAAAATAAAGGACTACATGGTTAGTATTTGAAGAACAGAAGATAACGTTGGTTGCTTCACTGTTACCTTTCTGTTTTTCTTTAAGACAAAGTCCTTAGCTTTCAAATTCCTTGATTAAAGTTTACAGCCTGTTGACTGTCAACTTTCAGTAGGGTACCATGAAGAGACACAAGTTCTGATACTTGCTGCTCAAGATCAAGAATTATAAATGAAAATAAAAACCACTGTTTGAAAAAGTTGTTAATGATACAAATGCTATTTTCAATGATAAAAAAGCAGTAGACCATCTGATCAACCTTTGCAGCAAGAAGGCACTTTGCTAAAGCTATACACTCAACCTTGTCAAGACATTTGGTTTTCCAACTTAGAAAACCTTGTTCGAACATACAACTGAACATGGTTACCATAAATGAAAATGTAAACATAGGACTTAATGGCAAGGGGTCTTGTACCATAATACCACATGCATGAAGAAAGACTTATATGTTTCAATTCTAGTTGCCATATAGAAGACCTTTTCTTGGTCTTCTTTTAGAGCCAGTTTAAGTTCTGCACAATTGTAAGTAGAAGATGTCTCCAGAAAACTGAAGTTTTTAACCTTAACCTTTTATAAATTGACAATAGAACTTGCACTATTTCAGAGAGTAATACAAACGTAGAATTTAGGATCACAAGAGGGTGGAAGTTTTCTGCTATACTCTCACCTCAGTGCTTCTAAAATTATCAATAATTAGTCTTAGCTTTTGGGAGCTGTCAAAGATGGAAATACCCAATTGTAATTTCAATATATACTTAGTGTGGGGAAACAGAGGTCTGCTTAGTCTCTTTCAACATAAAAAGATCATACAGAATTATGAGACCTTAAAATCAGAGAGAGAGAGAGAGAGAGAATTGTGGAACACAGTATGCCACACATTATGGATATAGAAATAATAGGCAGTAGAGTAAGATAAAGAGCACGAACAGTTGTTAACATGTAGGGATCATGAAGTTAGTTATAAGGATTTCTAATTTGGAGCAGAAGAGCAACAATTCTGATTGTCATAGAAATACTAGGAAATATACTCTTACTTTAATCTACTTAATCAGCTTTTATTAGATTGAAGGCATTCTACCTATTTCACTGAAATTCCAACTTCTTTCTCATCCTACAAAAGTTTTTAACAGAAGTAAACGGCCAAAAAAAGAAAAAGAAAAAAGTAGTTTATTGTACAAATGATGTTTAGATAAAGCCAGTGATAACACTTCTGACCTCTGAGTATTAGTCCACTGCTCTTTTACTAGACAGTATCCATTATAGTAACATTACAAAAAGACAAAGCTTACTTCCAGGCTGTAGTTATTCCTTTTAAAATAATGCAGTTACTTTTGTCTCTGGAAACACATTTAAATAAATCTTGATTATCAAAAAATTTTAGGATAACATCGCAAAACTTTTTTTTCCCCTTGAAATTTGTGTTCCATTCTGATTAATCATTTCTATGTACACACACAAATTTTATCATTTGCCTACAGATTGCAAGCTGTCCCATATCCAGAATATTTCTAAAAGGGAAGAGTAAAAGTATGATGAGCAGTTGATAATTAAAATAATCTGTCCTCTAAAATAATGTAAAGAAAATAATTAGTCAACTTTAATAACAGGAAGCATATTATTGGGAAGGAGGGAGGGGGGGAGATGATCCAAGTTTTCGGGATGGGAGAATCTGCAGGTTGTGCTGATCATTAGTCATTTCCTGATTAAATCAGAAACCAAATGGAGAAAAAAAAAAAGATTACTGCAGTCTTCTAAGTTGGCAACTAGAATCAAACAGTATATTTTTTCTGGTGATCAGCACTATGGAAGCAGAAGTATTTACACAGATAAGTCTGGACCAGCATGCATAAATGATGCTTTAAATGAAAGCTCTGTGTAGAATTTTTTCTTCTTTTTTTGTTTGTTTGAAATAAAGAAAACAAACATACAATTTTATATATTTTCTAATGTATTTATTAGCATTCACTTTCAGAAATACAAGACAACTTGAGTTGTGTTAACTAAAATATAAGATGGATGCGAGATCACAGCTGGAAGACTACATCAATATAATACTGCTTCTTGTAATTAAAGCAGGATGCATTCATAGTGAGGTTGAACTTAACATTTAGAAATTCAACAAGACCTGTGGAATTAGGATCAGAGAAATCAATGTTCAATTCACCATTTACAATCACTGGCATATGAATAATTAATAATCTTTTCTGTAACATTAAACATAGTCTAAATATATATAATGTCTCTGCATTTAATTTAAGAAATAAACCTGCCTCCAAAATTCTAAAAACTCAAATATCATGCAAAAAACTCTTTCATGGTCACTTTACCAACATCTGTGGTATCAACAGTCTTCTTCTTCTACGCGTTATTCCCGCTTCCTATGCAGGGTCCGCCTGTTACTTTTAGATGCGACTTCTTGTTAGTACTACTCCCAACGACCCGTCGCCTGGTCTGCCGCCTGGGGGGGGGGGATATATTTTTGACTGTAGAGGCATATGTTCACGGGGCCGGTTTGCGGGATGAAAAACGCCAGATAAACTGGCGGAAAAAACCCTACTGACCGCGCCCAAGACCGGCTAACTTGGCTATGCCTGAGGAAGATCCTCAAATTCCTCACGTCTACAACGGGAATCAAACCTGGGACACTCCTTCCCCAGGCATATGGATGCGAAGTGCAAAGCCACTAGGCTAACCACGTGGTCTGTGGTATCAACAGTAACTTTTAAAATTATGTGCATCATCACCAGTCATCCAACCTGATGTTCTGCTTTTCTGACTGAACTTTATGTTTCTCCACACATTACACCCTGTACGACTTCAACCATAAGGGAGGTACTCTTACTTTTGTGCATTCTGATATTCCCTGCTAAAGCATGCCTAACCCAGAATCTGACCTCCTGTGGCTTAAAATTTCTTTGCCACATTTTGTTTCATTCATCTACTGCCTCGACTGTTATCCCAATTATGAATATCATTCAGACGTTTTTGACTTACTATCTTTAAAGCTCGATTTCATCCATCAAAAATTTCCAAATAGTGAAGTCATCCTAGGTGATTTCTATGTACACAATTCTAATTGGTTCCCTTTTTCAAATATCACTGACCAAACTGGAAGAGAGGCAGAGATTTTTTCTGTAAGCAATGACTTAGATCATCTCCCTACCAGAATTCCAGACAATCCTCTTCACTCATCCAACAATCTAGATATTTTCATAACTAGTTCTCCTTCCAGGTACTTTATTCAGGTGACTGCTCTTCTTGGCAATTCAGACCACAATATCATCGCAGTTTCATCTCTGATGGAACAGCTTTCATTCAGACATTCACGATCTGGCATTGCAAACCATGCCAAGTGGGAAGTCTTGCACGACTTACTTCCGCTTTCCATGGTCAGACTGCTTACAACCAGTTTTCATTTTTTCGATTCAGATATCTGTTGTGATCTTGTTACAGAAACAATCCATATTGGAATGGAAACTTTCATTCCTCACTCTGTTCAAATTTCCCAATCCATATCTAAACCATGCTTCTCCAAAAGTGTGCCAAGAAGAGCAAACAGCCTTTCACAAGTTGCTTGAGACCAAAGTCAACAACGATGAATATAGAAATCTTGCTGCTTGTCACTGGCAGTTGCACCTTCTAGTCCCTTGCTAAAGCCATTTGTTGTAACTGTTGTCCATCTGTGCTACCTCCTCTATTTGACCCTAATGGTACTAGTATAACACCACCTAAAGACAAGGCTGATGATACAGAACAGGTGTTAGTTCTGTATCATGGCGTCATGTGATGTCTTGGCGTCATTCTTCTCTTTCAACTCCTACTTAGATGACTATGGTAAATTACCTCCTCCCTTGCCTACAACATTGCATCTCATGCCTCTTGTGACCTTTTGCCAGAAAGACATAAGAATCCTGAATAACTTTAATTACCATAAAGGCAGCCAAGTCCTGATGGAATTTTACCTATTGTACTCAAGAGATGTGCTCCTGAACTAACACCTGTTCTGTATCATCTATTCACCAAACTGTACTCAGCTGGCAATCCGACCCTTCAAACATGGAAGAAAGTTCATATACAATCAGTTTCCAAAAAAGGAGACATCAACCTCTTAAATCTTCTACTGACATGTACCTCTTACATCAATTTTGTCTAAAGTAATGGAGAAGGTTATCAGTCAACTTCAACACCTTGAGAACTATCTAATTAGTGACCACTAGTATGGATTTTGCCATTCTAGATCCACAGGAGATTTCCTAGCATCATCATGCACATTTGGACCCATTTCATGGAAAGGTTTGGAGAAACCTATGCCATTGCTGTTGACATCTCCAAGGCTTTTGATAGGGTATGGCATTGAGAGCTTCTCAACAAGTCACCATCATTTGGGCTGCCTTCGTTATGTAAATAGATTTCTAGTTTTCTCTCAGATCCCTACATGTAATGATGGATAGACCCTTGTCTTTAGGTGATGTTACACTGACAGGAAAATCTGAGGTGTTCTCACCTCAGATGTCAGTGTCCCTCAGGGCTCTGTCATTTCACCCACTCTCTTCTGATTTATATAAATGGACCTGCTCTCAGTGACTGCAAATTCTATTCATACTTTTGCTAATGATACAAAAATGATGAAGGAAAAGAAAGAAACACAAAAATCATCCTGAATACTAGAACTTAAACAAGGAGATCAGGAAAGAATGTAGAATTGTAAAAGAACTATAGCTCAACAACAAATGCAAGGAAATTGAACTTCTGGACAAAAAGCACAAAACCAGAGAACTTCATGAAAAAGTTAAGGAGTTAATTAGCAAATCTCGCAAAAGGGTAGGCTCTCAGAAACATCTTAATGGAGAAAGTCAAAATAAGGAATAGATGGGTAGAGTATTCAAAGGAACTCTACAATCATGATAGAATAGATAAGCCAATGCAAGAAGATTTGGAGAGGCCTACTATTCTTACCTGGGAAGTAAGAAATGCCATTAGGAAACAAGAGACCAGGAAAAGCTTAAGGAATCATTGGAATTATGGCAGAATATCTAAAGGCTTTAGATGATAAGGCTATAAGATCACTGACTGACATATGTAACAAAATATACAAAACTGGACACCTGCCAAAAGATTTTAAGCAATCAATGTTCCTACCAATACCTAAAAAATTGAAGACAATCAAATGTGAAGAGTAACAGAATAATCAGTCTGATCAGTCAGATAGCAAAAGTTATGTTATATATCATCCTAGAAAGAAATAAACATAAAATCAAAATGGAAATTAACGAAACACAATCTGGTTTTCAGGAAAATAAAGGAACTAGAGAAGGACACTTCAACATTAGAACTATTATAGAAAGATATCTGGAAAAGCAGAAAGAAGTCTACTTATGTTTTATTGACTACAGAAAGGCCTTTGACAATATACAACATGAACAACTAATCAAATGCATCAGAAATTTAGGAGTAGATGGTAAAGATACCAGATTACAGATTACTGCCTCAATAAAAATATCAGGAGAAATCTCGGAGGAATTCCCAGTAAAGAAGGGCATCAGACAAGGCTGTATTCTTTCTCCTATATTGTTTAACCTGTATAATGAAAATATCTTCCAGCAATTAGAAGAATTTAAAGGAGTCAGCATAGGAGGCAGGAATATAAACAATTTAAGATAAGCAGATGATACAGTACTGCTAGCTGAAAATAAAAAAATCTTCAAACCTACTAGAAGAGATGCTGAAGCTAAGTGAAAAATATGGACTTAATTTCAACTCCAAAAAATCTAAAACCATGCTGGTAACAAGAGAAAAAGGGAAAATATCCAATATAAACATTAAGATCAAGTAGAGAGTTATATATTTGGGTCAACTAATTACAGAGAATGGAAAGTGTGATAAGGAAATATTAAGAAGAATAGAAATTGTTAGATCAACCTTCATTAGCATGAAAAACATTCTGACCTCAAGGGAAATTCACACAAAAACAAGAATTAGGCTGTCCAAATGCTATGTATGGTCAACACTGCTATATGGAGCAGAAATCTGGACAATATCAAAATATTGCGAAAATAAACTAAAAACATTTGAGACGTGGATCCTCAGAAGAATTCTTAGAGTCCCATGGACTGCCAAATAAACTAATTTAGAAATATTAGAGATGATTGGAGAAGTTAGGAATATGTTGAAAACCATTAAGAAAAGGAAAACCACCTACTTTTTTCACATACTAAGGCATGAATCCCGACAAAAAACATTTCTAGAAGGAATCATACAAGAAAAACAAAGAACAGATTGGATGAGAAATATTAAGGACTGGACCTTTCTTGTCCTATGAAGAATGCAAAAGAGAAGCACAAAACCGTACATGGTGGAAGCTCATGGTAATCAACCTCCTGGAAGGAAATGACAAGACAAGACTGCTGAGATGGATAAAGGGAGTGGACACACTATGATCATCATCATGCTTGTCAAGTATTTAGGCCTAGAATGGCCTGTTCCAGCCTTAGAAGTCATAGTTGAATCTCTTGAGAGGACATTCTGGTTTTCATTAATCTACTTTTAAGCTAACAGATACACTATAATACTGTTAGATTTTTGCATTTGATAGGATATTACATGAAAGGCTGTTGCATAAACTGGAGAAAATGAGATTGGAATTAACTACTGACTTGGACAAGTGGGCGGTTGATAAGTATCAGGATATATGTTGGATGTGAATCTGTCACATTATAGGTGACCAGTAGTGTTCCCCAGGGATCAGTCCTTGGACAACTACTGTTCAATCTGTAAATAAATGATATTGGGAAGGTCCTGACAGGAGATGTTCAACTATTTGCTGATGATACAAAGATAGGTAGGGTAATCAGGGATGCTACTGGTATACAGAATGATTTCGGTAACCTGGAACAGTGGGCAAATAATAATGGCTGTCAATTCAATGTTATTAAGTGTAAAGTTATGAACTTTATCATGATGAGATATGACCACACCAATTGGACTATTGTGTGAAGATTGTCTCTGAGGAGGGGATAAACAAGCTGTGGAAAGGGTGCAAAGAAGAGTAACAAAGATGATATCAGGATTACAGAATGTAGATTATAAGGACAGATTGAAAGTATGTGGGATGCAGAAAAACAGGAAGAGGGGATGATATGATAGAGGTCTATAAACTTCTGAAATGGTGCTAGAGGATATCAACGGATGATATTTTCCATTATGTGGAAGGTGGGTAGAAGACAAGGGAGCATCCATGGAAGTTAACTTTGTATGCAGTTAAGAAAGGGAAGAGGGCTATATTTTTCTTTCAGAGAAAAATATAGTGGAACAGTTGACATGTTGAAATAGTGAGTGCATCCAGCATAAATGAGTTAGATATGACATCTGGTGGGGGTGATCTAGCTTCCCTATGTGTCCTTGCTCCTTGAAAGTATATTTTGATAACACTATTTGTTGATATGATTTCGTGTAATAAATAATTATTAAAGCAGTTTGCATTTACTAGATTTTCAGTTTGCTGGATAACCTGATGCTACCAACTCTGCCCATTACAGCTCACTCCTGCATTTTACCTATATAATAGAACTGTTTGTCATTTAGTCCGGAGTAAGCTTTTACAAACACTCATGCCTGCAGTAGACTTCAAAACCCACAACCTATTGGTTGGAGAGCAGGTATGCTATGCACTCAACACTCAGGCTAGCTAGTCAAATACCGACTACACTATCTAACCGAATTAGTTTTTTTATGAATGTCATGCATCACAGTAGTAATTAAAGGAATCTTTATTGTCATGGACATGTTAGTTTCTGCTATCATTTGCTTCTATCCTTTTGCCATCTTTTTCATAGCTGTGGCAGATTACTGAAAAGTCCCAAAGGCCCATGGGTACAATGACATGCCAAGAGAAATTCACTATAACAAAGGACTGTTCTTAATCTCTGAGTTCGCTATAGTGAGAGTCAACTGTAGTATTCTGCAGATGGCTTTCCTTTTTCTGCTATTTCTTATTTATTTCTTTTTAGGAAGGTGAATGCTCTCTGAGGTATGAAGGGAAATGAAAGAATCTGGTATGAAGTTAACATCCTATATAGAAAATCTTTGGTAGATATCCAAAGAAATTACACTTGTTGGTTTTCTAGATATCTTAACCATTAAAAAAAAAAAAAAAAAACAGAAGGTGCAATTTCTTTACCCAAACATACTAAAAACTATCCATATAGGATGCTACCTTCATACTCAATTCCTTCAACAGAAGATTTACATTGTTCACACTCTGAAAAAGGCATTCACTATCACAAAAGATGAGAACAAACGGAAAGAACTCCAATTACTGTTCAGTTCATCCTTAATGGCTATCTACAAAATACTATATACCACCTTGCCAAGTCTCTAATATCCAGTACAGGGACTCCATACCTATTCTAAATATTGGAATATTATCCACTAAGATAGCTGCACTGTCAAAAGACCATGATATCAGACTGGGATTGCTTGGAAACCAATCCAGATCATCTGAAGTCCTAAAATTAGCAATGTGGCGTGACGTGCGTGCACACACACACACAACCCTATCAGCACATGTATCTGCTACAAATCATAACAGTGGGATAAAACTTCCATACTCAGAAAACTTTGTCACGGCATATGAAGGAATCCACTGAAGTAATCCAGTCACATGTCTCCCTTAATGATAACAGAGAATGATCTTGAATGATGCCAAGAGGTCATATTAAAAACTATTTCTAAACAGAAGATTCATTTCTCCAACCATCAACTAAAAAGTCTCAGAGAACAGATGATTCTCTGTATCATCATCTTTTCATATGCACACTAATAATGGTTTACTTGAGTTTGCTTTATTTTATACCCTGCTTATGTGTTGAAGAAGCAACCAACTACTAGTTAGTGAAACTAGTCAGTCAGATCAATAATTAGTGATATTAATGACTAATAAAATTTAGTTTTATGTTGGCAATATTCATACTCTCATACTCTACAAAAATTAAATACCTGGATGAAAATAAGATATAGCTGACTTGCTATAACAAACTTGTTGGGACCACAAAATTTGTTATAGTGTAAAGTTTGCTACAGTGAAAGTCAACTGTGAGGTAAATAGGTAAACAATCACATTAAAAGTTTTTTTTTAATTTGTTTATGATGATTATCCATAATAAATTATAAACCTGAACATTTTTTTTTGAATTGGTTAAGAGATAGATAATTCAAGAATCCCAACTCAATTCATATGACTATGATGATTTGGTGAAATTGCCAATGAGCAAGTCACCTCCGAGAGGCAATGTAGTAATCTGCTCATCAGCAATCTCAGGACAAGGATTTTGCTGCCATCTCAGTAAATGCAATTCACTAGTGTAATTTAAAATATCCATTGTTTATAACAGTCAGATTAAAATAGCACTGCTATTAATGCTTTGCTCAGAGCTTTTTAGTAGATAATACACTATGCTGATTAGATTTAGCTTCAGTGGTATTCATAACAGTGAAAGTTGATTATATGAAATGAGTACTTATTCTGTTTCATTTCTAAACTTTTTTTTGCATTTATTTATTTTATAAGATTTACTGTTTATAACTTAAAAAAACATTCTAAAATTATAAATAAAAATACTCGTAAAGGAATTTATTTTCTTTATTATTTACACTGCAGTGCATAATTTTATTTTTCTTCAATTATAGTTAAAGACATAACAAAAACGATACTAATGCTTCTTATATTTTTGCCTCGGAGATTTCTTGTATAAGAACTTGACAATTTCAAGTTCAATATATGCTGATGAATTATGTAAAATTTCAAGCTTTTACTTCTTTAACAAGGCTAATTTTTTGCTGTCTGATTAAAATAAACTAAAAATACTAATGGGGTGCTTAAGGGTCAAAGCTGTATAACTGAGAGGAGACCTCCACATAGCCTTTAAAGGAATGCAGAGAACCGACCAGGGCTCCTGACCTAATGTTCAATCCTCACCTTCTCGTGGTGTGCACCCTGTTGGGTATCTACCTGGATACTGAACGAACGAGGATAGGCTGGCAATTTGAGATTTAGCCGACCAAATTGTATTCTTATTGGTTAAACCAAAATACAAAATGATGGTACAACATAACAAAATTTTATGCTGGCTGGGGCGTAGCCCGGTTAAACAAAGCCCCCTGGTTCCCCCACCAGGGAACCAGGGCGAACAGCAAAAAGTCAGCTACTGGAACAAATCTGAAAACACACCCTAACTCAACATCAACAGAGGTAAAGATAGGTACTATCAACATAAGAAGCTTGAATGGCAAAGAAATGGAGCTAGCTGAGGAATCAGATAAGTACCAGATCGACATAATAGGGGTAACAAACAAAAAAAGACAAAAACTGGTGAGATCTTTCTGAGCAATAAATACAAAATGTTATATTCAGGCAATGACAATCAAGGAAAAGAAGGAGTAGCCAAAGTATTCAACACAAAATACGAGGTGAATCTTCGTGAATGGCAGGCAGTCTCAAGTAGAGTGATATGGGTAAATATCAGAATGGGAAACTGGACAATTAGACTTATTTGTGCCTATGGTCCCACAGAAGGTTCTACTAAGGTAGAAGTGGAGGAATTTTTTTGATGCTTTAGAGAAAGCAACTGACACAATGAAAAATTGGTCCTTGTTGGGGATCTAAATAGCTGAGTAGGAAATGATTGTCAGACATACAAAAATATTTTGGGAAAATTGGGAAAAAAGAGCAAAGCTAATAATAATGGCAAATATCTGTTGGATTTCTGCTCAGGACATGGACTTGTTATTACTAACACCATGTTCCAACATAAAAATGTGCACAAATTCACATGGAGAGAAGAGGCAAGGAATAAGAAAAGTCTCATTGACTATGTTATTGTTGATAATGATGTTTTCTCCCTGGTGCAGAACACCAGAGTGTACAGAGGATTTGAAATTGGAAGTGATCACTATTTAGTCTTGAGCAGGATAAAATTGAATTTCATATTGAAAAGAATAACATGTAAGAAAGTTTTAAAGCGAATAAAAGTTGAGCAGCTCTCAGATGTGAACTGTAGACTAAAATACACAAAGATTATTGAAGAAAAAATGAAAGAGTTTGAGAACAGGAATCAAACCTTGGAGATTCAGTGGCAGACTCTGAAGAAAACATTGATTGATTCTGCCAGAGAGGCATGTGGTGAAGTTGTCTGCAAGGATAAAAAAAATCAGAACTCCCTGGTGGACACAGGAAGTTAAAGAGGCAGTGAAGGAAAAGAAGAAAGCATATCAAAAGTTCCTGTCAAATAAGTCAGCTTGTGCTCTTAGAGAATACAGAGACAAATACAAGAATGCTAAACACTATGTAAAACTAGCTAAACAAAAGTCATGGGAGGTATTTGGCAAGAACATAGAAAATAAATATCAAGAACGTGGTAAGATATTCTGGAGGTTGTTAAAGAAGCTTAGAAATGAAGGAAAGACTGCTGTAAAAGGAATTAAAGATGATAAAGGTGACATGAAAACAGGAGAAAAAGATATCCTTGAAGTATGGAGTAATTACTTTGAAAAATTGCTAAATGAAACAAGCAGTATTGACAACACAGTGGTAAAAAACACTGACCAGGCATGCAGTCAAGAATACATATCCATACTTTAAGTAGAAAAAGCCATAAAGGCTTGAAATGTGGAAAGGCAGGAGTAGATATTTGACCAGAAATGCTGAAGAATGGTGGTATGAAAGTCTTACAGTGGCTGCGCTGCATAGTTCAGAATGCCTGGACAGAGGGACGAATTCCCGATGATTGGAGTAGAGCTCTCATAGTACCCATATATAAAAAGGGAAATAAAACTGAATGTGAGTATTACAGAGGTATTTCCCTACTGAGTGTTCCTGGTAAGATATATGCAAGTATACTTGAGAAAGGGTTTGAGAAGAATTGTAGAAGAAAAGCTTGAAGAACAAGCTGGATTCAGGCCAAATAGAGGCTGTCAACATCAGATCTTCACTTTACGACAAATAGTGGAGAAATCATGGGAATATAACAAAGATCTCTATTTAAGTTTCGTCGATTTGGAAAAGGCATATGACAAGGTGTCAAGAGAGAAGCTATTCAATACGTTATTGTTATATGGTGTCAATGGGGCATTATATCAAGCAATACTTGGTCTTTATTTGAGTTGTAAGTCAGCAGTTCGAATTGAAGGAAGTACAAGAAGATGGTTTAATGTTAAATCTGGAGTGAGACAAGGATGTACATTATCCCCTCTGTTATTCTTTATCTATATGGATCACATTATGAAGGAAAGTGGTATTAAACATGATATCAAAATTGGAGATGTTAATGTCTGCTCTTTGTTTTATGGGGGCGATGTTGTACTTCTAAATAAATCCGCTACAAGTTTCACTGACTAAATTGAATAACTGTTGTAATAGATATGGTATGAAGGTCAGCAATAAAAAGACAAAGACAATGAAAATAGGTAGAATCATTGAAAATGTCAACTGTGTTGTGAATGGAAAACCTGTGGAACAAGTAAAACATTTCAGCTACTTTTAGTGAAGATGGTAAATTAAATATAGAAATAAACAACAGAATCAACAAAGCTGGTATGGTAGGAAGTCAATGGAATAAGAGAGAAATTAGTCGGAACACTAAATTAGCTGTATACAAGACATTGTTCAAACCAGTTTTAACTTATGGATCTGAGAACTCGGTCAGAAGTAAAACACTTGACCAAAGACTAGAGACCGCATATATGAGAGTCCTGAGAAAAATTAGAGGCGTAAATAGATGGCATCAATGGCAATATCATATTTAAAAACGAGGATATCAGGAAAGAACTTGATGTTGTCAGCACCCAGGAATGCATTAGCAGAGCTAATCTCAGGTGGTATGGTCACTTAAACAGAATGGGCGAGGAAAGATTACCAAAACAAGTGTTCTCTGCCAAGTTGGCAGGAAAACAACCCAGAGGAAGACCAAGATATAGATGGATTGATACGGTACAAATTGCCTTAGACGATAGAAATATAAGATCTGATAATGTTGGAGTCTTGACAAGTAACAGACTGATTTGGAGGAAAATTGTAGATAGGAAGTTAGTAATGATGTAAATTTTACATGTAGTACTATCATATCCTGTACATCCCTTGAGGGTACATGGCAGGAATTTGACGATGATGAAAAATACTAATTACCATACATTAATTAATACTAATTAATTATATAATAAAACAATGTTACAGAAGAAGCTTTTAAAGACAATTTAATTTAACTGATCAATTTCAGTAGTACCATTTTGGTTATTTAAAATAAACCTATAAATAACAGCAACAATACATTCATGTCCTTTATATTCATATGTGACAAATAGAAAAATAAAAGTAATAAGTCAAATTTATGTAATAATAAATATTATATTAATCATAACCTCAAATCATAGCGGTTTTTTAAGAGCTGCAACTGCTAATCGATCGGCTTCTTCATTTCCATGGATACCACTGTGACCATTCACATGAATCTATAAAATAGCAACAGTATCTTGAACTCTCATTATGGAATAAATATACTGATAAATAGAAAAAAAAGTAACATACTGATATTAAACCTAATTATAACAAGAAGTTTCATTCTTTAATTGTCTGCATGGTTAGCCTAGTGGCTATGCTACGCGCTTCACAACCATATGCCTAGGGAAAGAGTGTCCTAGGTTCGATTCCTGTCGATGATGTGAGGAGTTTAAGGATCTTCCTCAGCCACAGCCAAGGGTCTTGGGTGTGGACAGCAGGGTTTTCCATCCTGCAAGCAGGCAAACCGGCCCCCGTAAACAAATTTTGAAACTCTCAACCGACTAACAAGAGGTTACAACAATCTGAAAAATGCATTACTTATAACCTGAAGCTTAACAAGGCTTGGAAGGCCAAGTGAATAATGCTTCTGTTCTCAAACATACAGACTACAGCTTAAACTGCATGTGGCACAGATCTGTAATGTCTTTACAGTGGATGAATTTCATTACCTGATGTGAGTCAACCCTGCTCACTGGAGACTTTGAATGTTCCATGATTTGTAAGAGCAAGAGTTTCTGGATTATCTACCTTCTAGCCCCATGGTAATAATGTGTGATAGGTTTGTAGTCTTTCATGGGTAGAATTCACATATAGTTTCACTAGCAAATTCTATGTAATCTGAAATCCATGTGATCAAAATTACTTAGCTTGACAAATTCCATAATTCCAAAACATATGTAGTAGCATAAAAAAAAAAAAAAAAAAAAAAAAAAAAAAAAAAAAAAAAAAAATGAAATACTGCCAACTCAAATATTCGTGTTTAGCAAGAGAATTAGTAATGCAAAAGAAAGCATGTTTCATAGTATGAGTTTCTCTGTTATTAATAGAAAAGGACATTTCCAATTTCAAGAGGAAACAATGCAAATAATTACTTACCCATGTAACATTTAGTCCTTCTTTAGCTTCTTCTAGAGCTTCAAAATCATCTTTATTTTTTACAGGTTCTTTATTTATCAGTTTCCAACCATTTTTTTTCCATTTTTCTATCCATCCATTAATTCCTATTTATGATGTTTATAATTACGCAAAACATAAGATGGGAATGTTTAAGTATTCATACTACTTATGAAAAACTGACAATAGAAAAATAAAATTATATATAGTAGTTA
Source organism: Typopeltis vanoorti (assembly GCF_054136105.1). Lineage (NCBI taxonomy): Eukaryota > Metazoa > Arthropoda > Arachnida > Uropygi > Thelyphonidae > Typopeltis > Typopeltis vanoorti. Next base: position 61,959,259 of record NC_143552.1, read on the forward strand.
ATATACATTGCAAATAATACTGAGGAGGAAAAATTATCTAGTTTGATTACTATCAACATTTACAGGACTAAGATTACTAAAACCATGTCCAGATTTGTAGGGCTAGTTTTTTCTCCATATTAATTGAGATTTTTTGAAAACAATGCGATATCATGAAGAGCTCAAACATCTTAGTTCAGCTTTAACATGAATTCAGACTAATTGCTAGTGGATAAACTTGGAAAATTATTATTATTGCACGACACCTCCAAGGAGTCCAAGGGCTCATCAAGGAAGGACACCTACTCTACAACTCTCTGTCTCCGCCACTCAATCGACAAACTACAATGAACCGCAACTACCATCATCATCATCTACACCATCTACTGCCCATCATTACCACTAGTATTTTCAGAGAGAATCACAAACATCCATGCCCACAGCAGGATTCGAACTTGCAGAGCTGATACGTTAACTACTCGGCCAACCAGGCTGGCATTGTACTCTGCAAGAGCATATCTACAGGCTGATGTTCATATGCATACAGCATACCATAATATTTTACTACCTTCTACTTTGTGTCCCTTAACATGTGTGGTCCCTCAGTAAAGCCATTAGCTGGTCTAGTTTTTCTCCTGTCTCTTTTGAATCAAAAGATTCTACTGAAAACTGCCAGTAGAAAACCCATTAACATTTTAAGTCTTCAATTCAAAAATGACAATTTAGACAATTAGCCTATTTAATACATTGATACACCACTCCATGAGATCTATGATGATTTTGCCAAAAAAAGAGATCAGAAGAACCATGATTGATCTGTTGAATTATCACAAAAATAGCTATTTTGGGAAACCAATGCTCCAGAGTTCAATATTAATGGCAGCAGATTTTTGGGCCTTCTAATTTCATTGGAATTTAGTTTGTAATTTGGAAATCAGGCCAAATCTGGTCTATATTTCTATAAAAGATATATACTTACCTAGTCTAGCCATAAGGTCCGCGCGGTTAGCCTAGTGGCTTTGCGCTTCGCAACCATATGCCTGGGGAAGGACTGTCCTAGGTTCGATTCCCGTCGGAGACGTGAGGAGCTGAAGGATCTTCCTCAGTCATAGCCAAGTTAGCCAGTCTTGGGCGTGGATAGCAGGGTTTTTTCCACCAGTTTATCTGGTGTTTTTCATCCTGCAAACAGGCAAACTGGCCCCTTGAACACACAGGGATACAGTCAAGAATACCTTGAGGCATAGGAGTGACCATTCTATTCTCGTATTTCGGTTACGAAATCCAAGCATGCTTGGAAGGTTGTGGGCCTTAAAGGCCTGTTAAAGCCATTGGGATAGATAGTCTAGCCATAAGTTCTGTTACAACTTGAACAGTGCATAAAATCTTTAATCTATCAGTAAATCATTTACAGCGTTCTGTTGGATGTTGTGGCATGCCACAACATCCAACAGAAAGGCTGCCACTACTTACTCCAAATCTACCTTATTCTCTATTCTCTCAAAACTCTGACCACAATTTCAAGTCTAATGGATTCAGATCGGGACTTCCAGATGGCCAATCAGATGATATGTGGTTGGGCACATTTGCCTTCAGACACTGTTGTGTGGTCCTCACTTTGTGTGCAGGAATTAAGTCTTGTTGGAAGAGAGGACCACTGCCTACCATGAAACAAGTTGTTTAGGGATCATACCACAGGTTTCAGCACAGCATCTTTATGTACTTTGATGAAGGTTTTGACCCCTTTTTTGCAGAAATGCAGCTTTGATACCCCCCTGATATGTCACCCCCCACATCAAGCCATCACTGACATGGGATGATTATCTCTCTGAATCCTGGGTGCTGTGGCACTATCCAGAACATATTAACCAATCATTTTGATAGTTAAACGATATCTCTGTGCCTGTTGGTGCAAAAAAGAAATAGGATATCTCTATGTCTGTTGTTTGCATACTGCCAGAGAAGAATGTTGTAATTCATAATTCTCTGGCAACACAATTTATGTTCTGCTGCATAAATTGTGTTGAGAACTATCCAGTAGAATGACAATGCGCAATTTCCCTCCCCCCAGGTCATCAAATTAGTACATGTGACATTGTTCTCTGCAGAATGTTCACCTCTCGTGACATTACTTTCTGCATCCTCATAGGATGACGGTGGAGATGTGCCTTCACAGCCCTCACAAGCTGTTGCATTCACACAGTGTGGTTAACCTTTTCTTTGGAGGTCAGGCATATCTTCTATATCATTATAACAGTTAATAGTCTGATACAAACATCCTACTGATCTTAAGTGTTTTTAGTATGTTGAAAATAATAGGTGGCTGCATTCCAACCTTGTGAAGTGCTATTATAGCTATGTGATTCTCATAATCTCCCCACTGCATGTTAACCAGCACAGCTGTTGACTGCGCACAGCACCACTAACAGAAACAGTGCTAGGGTATGCGAAAGTTGTAACAGTATTTATGGCAAGACTAACATTCAATCATTATTGATGCCATATCCTCAATCTTTGTTAAACTGGATAACATGTTTCATTCCTCACTACTCATTATGTAATGACAGATGCTTTTCATTTCCAGATCTCTCTTACAATTCATAGTGGCTAAGAGGTTTTGTTTGCCTATTCTTTTTTTGCTTATCAATTATTTTCTTCCACTGATTCTAAATTCCTTCTATAATTCTGCTAATTGACAGTACACTCACCTAACCTTTCTTTTAAATGAAATATCTTTCACAATGAAAATAAAACAGAATCTATTATCAGCTACTTTTATATACATATCAACTCCATATCATTTTCCAGTAGGAACATAATCTGTTTCAATACCACATAACTCAACATCAATTTCTTGAAAAAAAAAAAAAATAATAATAATAACTGAACTAGTTTTTATCTTTGATAATATCCTGTTCAAGATAAGAATACTGTATGCTTCTTGATCTAATTCTAATCAAACTCTTAGCATAATATTTATTTAAAGCTTCCTATGCACCTAGAAAGTAGCATTTCTTTTTATAACAAGTGCTAAACTAATACTGAAACTAACATTTAGGATGATGTCCCTAAAACATCTCACTGTGCAGAAGAACAGAATACTTGTATTCATAAGACATTACTTATATTCAAAACATACCAAGATCTAAAAGAAGACAGCACTGGTGAAATTAAGATAAACAATGTTTAATTAAATCAAGTATTTCAGCCATGTTGCATGGACATCAAGGATCAGGGCAACACTTCCACAGCTCTATATATGTTATGACTTCAATGAACTGAAAAAACAATTAGTATCTTGAATTTACTGCCCGTTAGTGTTCACTTCTTTTAGCTATGGCTGGTGGGTTAGACAATGATGGGAAAGACCAGCTGAATTTCTGAAAGCTTCTAGAGTTCAGAGGTGTTTAAGAGCTGCAGCTGATTCAGTGAGTAATCTCTGGGCTTTTGAATCCATTTCTGTGTAGCAAGGAAGCCATGTTATTGTAACTGGTGAACTCCAGAGCATGATCTAACTATCCTGATTTGTTATAGATTAACATTCTGAATTGCCTCCCTGTAGCAGAATGTGTTATTGCTACATGGAATCTTTTAGAAGAGAGTGGAAATCTAGAAGGCTAGTTTCCTAGTTTCCTAATAGGTACACCAATATAGTTAAGCTGGAAAATGTTGTAAAAATTTAATTCTGAGGGTTGACTGTATGCATGGTATTGAAAGAGCATTGCTGTAGTCTTATTATAGTTTATAGGTTTATTTCAAAAAAAATTTAAGCACCTATTAGTTTCATTTTTTCTATCCATATGCAACTGATTTTGGTTTCTCATTGAACTTCATATGATTTGTCAAATTTTACTGTAAGCTGTTACCTTATGAGAGAAGCCAAAATTACTAACTATATACATGTTTTGGAAGTGATCAAATGAACTTACCTCAATCCATAAACATTGAGGAATGAAGAACTCTCATGAATTCTACTTGTTTCATTAAGAAATTATTAATAACTCCTACATTCTGAAAAAAACTGTCAGCATTTCACATGAAATAGAAATTACTTCACTGTATTTCCAAATGTGTGAAAAGAACGAAAAAACATTACTAAGTATCAGCTATCCAGAAGGGGAACTGGAATGTGAAAAGTTAGAAATGGCAGTCAGAGAAAATCATTTTAAAAAGGAAAAAGTGTGAAGTTTATTGTGGTAAATAATTTGTTTGGTATTTATTCAGTTAAAACTGAAACTTTAGTGCTTTTCAGTTCATATAGAAATGGGTCCAGTAAAAGTTTGCAAGTCATAGTTTTATTTAGAATTCTCAATCTGAACAAGTACTTTGAAGCTGTTGATAAAGAAGCTTAATTTACTTAATGAAAATTATAGCAATTTGATGTGTCTGAAGAAAAAGAGATACTTGTGTTTAACATTTCTGTACCTTAATAAGATGTAGGAAGAATTTGATTGATGCTGCTGTTACATAAGTAGGAGCAGTTTCTGTATTTTCCTCCAGTATAAATCAAAGTTCTGGCAGAAACAAGAAAATAAAAAGTTTTGTCTCTATAACAGATAAAAAAATGTTAGCTTATATGATTTTTAAATAACAACTTCACACATTTAAGAAAAAACTAAATATAATTTATTACTCATATATATTGCTCGACATGTCATGAGTTTCTTTTACATATATGAAGAAGTTAAAAATTTATATTATGTCTAATATGCATGTTTCTATTAAACTTCCATTAACTGTTAGTTAAAAGGGAGATGTATTATTATTATTATTCAGGCCTCCATGGAGTCAAAAAGACTCGTCGCGGGAGGTCCCTCCTAGGAAACACAAAGTCTATCATACCACTCCTTAAATGCATTGACTGTTCTCGCTCTCACCACTCCATCAGGCAACGCATTCCATGGTTCAACCACCCTCCATACAAAGAAACCACTCCTCACCCTCTTTCTCACAGTTTTCTTTTGTAACTTCCAGGGATGGCCCCTTGTCATGACTCCTTCCCGCTGTTCAACTAAGCGAAAGAACTCCCCAGTGTCACCCCTGTAACTACCTCTCAACAGTTTAAAAGTCTCAATCATATCACCCCCCCCTCCTTCATCTATCCACCAAACTCTGCAGTCCACACTCCTCAGCTGATCCTCATAACTAACATTGTACAGTCCCGACACCATCTTTGTTATCCGACTTTGTACCCTTTCCACAGTTAATTTATCCCCTTCAAATCCTGGGGACCAGATCTGAGAACAATAGTCAAGTGTGGTCTGATCAGTCTTATACAATGGAATGATAGCCATTTTATCTCTGCAGATAAGAACATATTTAGGTGTTTATTTTACAATGTTATGCTAAAAGAAATTCATTATAGCACACTATAATAAACTATTTCTCTGATCCCTAGGAGTTTGTTTGCTATAGTGAGGGCTGACAGCATAAATAGGCATGGTCTGCCAAGAGATTAGCACATCCACTTTCCAATAGGTCATACAGTTTAGAATACTACTGGTTGGAATGCATTTCAATGTCTTCAGGTGAGAACTATTACTTGCCTGGAATGAGACTGCCACCTCATTTATTGGAGGATTAAGCTACATGAGAAAGTCCCATATCTTCAGTCTCTGGATTTCTGAATTTATTAGAAAAAAAATAATAAAATAGATAAAACAAAATTAGCCTACCAAAAGAACTAATGTGCTACAGATTTACAACTTTTTGTGGATGGGAGTTGTACAAAAACATTTTCACTGAATGCAATTTAATAAAATTTGAGATGTGTATAAAGAGGCATATAAAATGGGTCATTGTGGATTCAAATAGTTTTTTTTTTTAAAATCATCTGAATGATTCAAATTGATTAATACTGATTCTGCACTGACTGGATGAAATTTAACAAATTCTCTTAAAATTTATTTAAATTTAGTTTCGATCACATATGGTCATTTGTAGTGGCAGTATCAGGCAAACAAATTTATGTATATAGAATACAAGCCAAAAATGCCTCAACTTTTGACACACACACTAATTTTTACTGTAGTACGACACCGAGTGTTTTGAATAATGTAAATTTGTGGCAAAGCAAGATGGTTCTTGCAAAAACAATGGCAAGATAGAAGATTCTCTTCAACACTGAACAATATAAAGCTCTGTTGTATGTTAACAATTATTTTAATAGTGAGTTTAATAAACTAGTATAAAGTTCAAGATTTCTTGAAACTTCCTCTTTTAATTACATTTTTATTGACTGAGAGGAAATTATACTGTTTTAATCCTTTATTCAAGCATGAGAAAACAAAAGTTTGCATGTCAAGCATCTTCATGATTGTACAATGGTGACCTCATATCAAATTACCTCAGTATCTCATAATGGAACAGCACACCTTCTCAAAAGCGAGTATTACCATGCATTATGGTGGGTTACTGTCTAGACCAGTTTATTGGAAAATCTTGTATAGAAGGATTTTAGAATAAAATTTCTTCTATACCGATTTCACTTGGGAAATAAAATAAATTTAATATACTTGTATTTTGATTAATACTTAACTCTATTTTTCTGTAATAAACCTGAAAAAAAAAAAAAAATGTTAGAATAAATTGTAATAAGAAATTGTACAAAAAAAGAATCAACTCAGACGGGATTATTATGTAAGACCTGAGGCGATCGCAACTCACGAAGGTCAGCAAAGTACAGGGTTTCCCAACTTGACTCAGCAACCACCGGGTGGCTGAGAAGACCCGCTTCAAGAAAATCCAGGCGATTAAATCTCAGAGTTCCAAGGATGGGAGAAGAGAATAAAAGAAGTTACTGACAATTGCCAATAGTCTAAGTGTTCCAATAGAGAATAAATCTCACCTTGAGATTTATTCCCACAAATCACAAATCTTGAGGAATGTTTCCTCACTGTGAAAGAGAAAGAAGAGAGGCCGGAAAGCCGATTTGTTGAAAATAATAGTGAAGTAGTATGCAGAATTATAAGGAATTAGATAATGTTATGTAATGAAGAGGGAATAATATGTGAAAGTTATGTTAGCCTAATATCATACATAGTTTGAGTTTAATTAATATAAAGTATGTGCAAGTCTGCACCCATGTCTGAATTATCTGTGAGCATAACTAATTGCATTAGTCATTGAGCTTAAGTGAAAAATGTTAAGTAATCTAGTGGAGAACCAGATATGTGAATTTATGTAGTGTAATGTTTTTTTTTTTTATGTACTTCGATTTAGCATGAATGAAATGTTATGTTTGTCAAATAACTTGCTGATTCTACCCGACCAATGCACTTCTCATGAAAAGATAGAACCTGTGTGACCTTAAGAGTAAATGTAGCCACTATTGACGAATAGTAGATTTAACTTCACTTGATTTCGAGATAAAATTTAGAGATATTTCGTGTTGTGCTGGGCATTTTTCTTGCTTGTACAGAAAAGATATACAATTCCTCTATGCAATTTCTGATGGTGCAGTCATAAATAAAAATAAATTTTCAGAAATCAGTGTAAGAAAAAGCCAGCTGTTTAGACAAAGGAATTGGCTCCAGCCAGAGGCAATTCCTAAATTCTAAAATTACGTACACGTGAAGAAGCATAGTCACAAACTTGAGATGGGGGGGGAATTAAATGGATAAATTGAAAGGATTAAAAGGTAATAGTCTATTTCAGGCAACAAAAGCAATGAGATTACACTCTGAGTTACGACTGTTAAGTTAATGTTAAGTAAGTTGAGTTAAATAAGTATATAAGAAGAATAAAGGAAATATATAATAATAAAACATTAAATTTTACAATGGCACAGTTGGCAGGATTTAATCCATGTTAATTAATTAGTCAATTTGTAGATTATATGAGAAGGTTTTGGGTAACGAATCAGGCAGTAACGAAAAAAAAAATTTTTTGTTACTTTGAGAAATTTTTTTGAGAATTAAGTTTTAGTATGGAGAGTGAAATTTCAAGTATTAATCAAGCTAACAGTGCTACAATGGACAACGTCGAATGCTTTCGAACCATAAATCCTCAACTTGTCATTCCACAATTTTCTGGGGAAGAAAATTACGACGTTTTAGCTTCATCGAAGAGCTGAGAAAAGTTGGAAGGTGGTCAGACTTCTGACTACTTATCTTGCTCAGGAGCAAACTGGTCGGAAAGGCCAAGAGCTTCTTGTATTCATCCCCAATACTGAAGGATACCTTAGAATACTTGAAGTTCAAGGAAACATTGATTTCTCAGTTCTTCAGAGTAAGAAGTCTAGGCCCAAAGATCTGGAAATTACAGATCTATGCTCAGGAGAAAAAGGAGAATGCGACTGAGTACTATAACAAATTACTGACAATTGCCAACAGTCTAAGTGTTCCAACAGAGGATAAATCTCACCTCAAGATTTATCCTCACAAATCACTAATCTTGAGGAATGTTTCGTCACTGTGAAAGAGAAAGAAGAGAGGCTTGGAGACATTCGTCCTGCTTCTACTAGCAGCCACATTAATGTTATCAAAAAGGCTGACGACTCCTCTTGCAAAATTAAGAGTGAAAAGGCACAAGCACAAGTAAGGGAAAGACTAATAAGAATCAAAATGAAAGAGAGGGAGAAATAGAAAGATCAGTCAACATCAATCAAGTGATTGACAATACAATGAACATCTCGAAAGAAGTAGGACCTACAAACATGGAGGAACTACATACAATTATAAGACAGGAGGTAGAAAGGCTACAACAGCCGATGATTGACCGACTTGATGCGGTTATTTAGCAGTTGGCAGCAATAACAGAAAAGATCTCTTAATCAACTATACCTCCAACAGACAGGAATAATGAAGTAAAAGACAGAAGGGAGCCTCCCAAATGCTTTGTTTGCAATAAATATGGGTACATGGCTCGCAACTGTTTCAGAAACAATAGACACTCTAACAGGAATGTTAAATATGAATCGAATCTTGTCCTTAAGCCAAATGGTTGTACAAATAAACCATGGAGAAGAGAGGGCAAGAATCTAAATTATCCGAGAAAATCAAAAATGATAATTAAGGGTAAGTACTTGCCTTCTGACATATTACTAGATACAGGTTCCCAGGTCTGTTATAACTGGAGATTATTTTCAAGGAATGCAATCCAGGGTATGGAGAGCCATTTCTAACCTGAAGAAACCTATGAGATTATTGGGAATTTTGACATCCGAGATTTATGCAACCAAGAAGGTGAGAGTAAAAATATACTTACCTGAGTTTAATTTGTGTGTTTGGCAAGAGTTATTGGTCCTCCCCAGGACATCTCACCCAAACATACAGATTATCCTGGGAACTAACTTTCTGGACAGGTACAAATTCTCTCGAAATGAAACGTTCCCAATGGGGGTAATAACGGTCAGTAAAAGGGAACCATAATTTAGAGTTGAGAAATCATGTGAAAAGAGAATGCAAAATGAAAATAAAGTCAGGCCGACTGAAAGAGGTGATGAAGAATATCAAAATGACTAGACTGATTCTTCAATAGCTTCAGCATCCAAAAGGAACAGTAAATCTGAGACCTACCAGATATCAAGCGGAAAATTAGTAAATGATCAAGGCAAAACGGAAGAAAAATTAGGGGAGAGTAATCAACAGGTAATGGAAATAAACATCATTGAGAAACCTAAAAGATACAGAAGTCCCTATAACAAATAAAGGTGTAACAGGCACAGAAAACATGAGGTTGATATTCAATTCCAGCAGCAGTTTAATTAAGCCAACTAACTGTTTTCTTTTTATGCTTATAAAAGCTATAAGTGGATTGTTGGGTTGGAATTTAGCTATTGCTGCAAAGGCTGCCCACTTACTAACTGATTGTGCAAGTTTTATGAGTAAGTTTAATGGAGAATTAATTAGGTTCAAAACTTGTGAAAAGAGGTACAACTTACAGCCATGAGAAAAACTAAAAGGAAAGAAATAAACAAGTTTTCATATCTCCTCCAGAAAATATGCAGGCATGAGGTTTTAAAAAAATTCATCATCCTCAAATTCCTGCCATGTACCCTCAAGGGGTGTAAAGGAAAATTTTCTTGAAAAAAATTTTTTAGAGAGAGAGTAAACCTATGTAAAATCTTGAATAGAAAGATTTTAGAAAATTTCTTCTATACCGATTTTACTTGGGAAATAAAATTAATTTAATATACTTGTATTATGATTAATACTTAACTCAATTTTTCTGTAATAAACCTGAAAAAAAAAAAAATGTTAGAATAAATTGTAATAAGAAATTGTACAAAAAAAGAATTAACTCAGACGGGATTAGTATGCAAGACCTGAGGAGATAACAACTCAGCGAAGTACGGGGTTTCCCAACTTGACTCAGCAACCGCCGGGTGGCTGAGAAGACCCCCCTTCAAGAAAATCCAGGTGATTAAATCTCTGAGCGTTCCAAGGTCGGGAGAAGAGAATAAAAGGGGGACAAATCGAAGGAAATGGGGCTTTTTGGCACAGGCTATCGGTGCAAGGTTTTGTTGGCATGAGCCTTTCGGAAGCTAGGCTTTCCAGTTCCGGTTTTCTTTTTCTGCTCTCGCTGTGAGGTAATTCCAGTGTGGCCTGCCGTTCCAAGGACGAGGACCCACGTCCCATCAGCCGATGCCCGACGATGATGGGAGGCTCGTAATAGCAGTGCCAATCTACTCCAGAGTCCCACCGCTATATTCCTTGACAATCATCGATGTCATAAAAAGTGCCAGTGTGTAAATTTTACTGGAAAGTAGAAGGTGTCAACGATCTCTAGGATCTTGTGTAATAATGAACCGGATGACAAAGTAACAAGTAAGACTTTTGTATAGGACTTTCCTAGATGTGAAATTAAGGGCAAAGACTGCTAATTTTTTTTTGTTTGTTAGCATTAAGAACAGTATTGAGGATGGAAAGCAGATTTGTCGAAAATAATGTGAAGTAGTATGCAGAATTATAAGGAATTAGATAATGTTATGTAATGAAGAGGGAATAGTATGTGAAAGTTATGTCAAGCCTAATATCACATATAGTCTGAGTTAAATTAATATAAAGTATGTGCAAGTCAGGGTCAAAGCTGTATAATTGAGAGCAGACCTCCACATAGGCTTTAAAGGAATGCAGAGAACCGACCAGGGCTCCTGACCTAATGTCCAATCCTCACCTTCTCGTGGTGCACCCTGTTGGGTATCTACTTGGATACTGAACAAACTAGGATGGGCTCTGGCAATTTGGGATTTAGTCGACCAAATTGTATTCTTATTGGCTTAAACCCAAATACAAAAAGATGTACATTACAAAATTTCATTCCGGAAAATCGCAAATCTTAAATCACACCCGAACTCAACATCAACAGAGTTAAAGATCGATACTATCAACATAAAAAGCCTGAATGGCAAAGAAATGGAGCTTGCTGAGGAATCAGATAAGTACCAGAATCGACATAATAGGGGTGACTGAAACAAAAAAAAGGCAAAAACTGGCGAGATCTTTTTGAGCAATAAATACAAAATGTTATATTCAGGCAATGACAATCAAGGAAAAGAAGGAGTAGCCATAGTATTCACCATTAAATACGAGGCTAATCTTCTTCAATGGCAGGCAGTCTCATTTAGAGTGATGTGGACAAATATGAGAATGAGGAACTGGACAATGAGACTTGTTTATGCCTATGATCCCACAGAAGGTTCTACTAAAAGTAAAAGTGAAGGAATTTTTTTGAGTCTTCAGAGAAAGCAACTGACACAATGAAAAAGGAAAAGTTGGTCCTTGTTAGGGATCTAAATAGCAGAGTAGGAAATGATTGTCAGACATCAAAAATATTTTCGGAAAATTTGGAGAAAAGAGCAAAGCTAATAATAATGGCAAATACTTGTTGGATTTCTGCTCAGGACATGGACTGGTTATTACTAACACCATGTTCCAACATAAAAATGTGCACAAATTCACATGGAGAGAAGAGGCAAGGAATAAGAAAAGTCTCATTGACTATGTTATTGTTGATAGTGATGTTTTCTCCCTGGTACAAGACACTAATGTACAGAGGATTTGAAATTGTCAGGAAGTCAATTGAATAAATTCATATGGAATAAGAGAGAAATTAGTCGGAACACTAAATTAGCTGTATACAAGACAATGTTCAAACCAGTTTTAACTTATGGATCTGAGAGCTGGGTCAGAAGTAAAACACTTGACCAAAGACTAGAGACTGCAGATATGAGAGTCCTGAGAAAGATTAGAGGCGTGAACAGATGGTCAATGGCAATATCACATAAAAAAAAAAAAAAAAAAGAGGATATTAGGAAAGAACTTGATATTGTTAGCATTTAGGAATGTATTAGCAGAGCTAATCTTAGGTGGTATGGTCACTTAAACAGAATGGGCAAGGAAAGATTAGCAAAACAAGTGTTCTCTGCCAGGTTGGCAGGAAAACGACCCAGAGGAAGACTAAGATATAGGTGGATTGATACGGTACAATGTGCCTTAGACGATAGAAATATAAGATCTGATAATGTTGGAGTCTTGACAAGTAACAGACTGATTTGGAGGAAAATTGTAGATAGGAAGTTAGTAATGATGTAAATTTTTCATATACCATCATATGCTGTAAACCTCTTGAGGGTACATGGCAGGAATTTGATGATGATGAAGTCTGCTCCCGTGTCTGAATTATCTGTGAGCATAACTAATTGCATTAGTCATTGAGCTTAAGCGAGAAATGTTAAGTAATCTAGTGGAGAACCAGACACGTGAATTTTATGGTTTTTTTTTTTTTTTTTTGATCAATTTTGATCAGTGAATTTTAGTTGGATTAATTTAGTATGTGTAATGTAACCTTTTTTTTTATGTACTTTGATTTAGCATGAATAAAATGTTTTGTTTGTCAAATAACTTGATTCTTTCTGACCAATGCACTTCTCATAAAAAGATAGCACCTGTGTGACCTTAAGAGTAAAAGTAGCTTTGACTGACGAATAGTAGATTTAAATGTTGCTTGACTTAGAGATAAAATTTTGAGATATTTCCGTGTTGTGCTGGGTATTTTTCTTGCTTATATCTTTCATTGTTGTACAGGAAAGATATGCAATTCCTGATGGCGCAGTCATAAATAAAAATAAATTTTCAGAAATCACTGCAAAAAAAAAAAAAAGCCAGCTGTTTAGACAAAGGAATTGGCTCCAACCAGAGGCAATTCCTAAATTCTAAAATTATGTACATGTGAAGAAGCATAGTCACAATCCTGAGAGAGAGAGAGAGAGAGAGAGAGAGGGGTGGGTGGGTTAAATTGATAAATTGAACTGATTAAAAGGTAATAGTCTATTTCAGGTAATAAAAGCAACGAGATTACACTCAGAGTTATGACTGTTAAGTTAAGTAAGTTGAGTTAAATAAGTATATAAGAAGAATAAAGGAAATATATAATAATAAAACATTATATTTTACATTATCTTTATTCAGGTTTCATGAGTAAGAGCTTGAACCATAGAAATAGTGAAGAGCTAATTCCAGAAATGAAGTCATTAACATCTTGAAAGGATAATGTATTAAAGTGCTCTGGATACACATTTCCTTACTGGATCATACATAAGTTATAGTGTAAAAAGTATACCTAAAGGATATCCAGTATTTAGTATCATTGCAACAAATGGATCTTAATCTGCTGGCAAGTGTGGAGAAGGTGAGAAAGTTGGTGTACGTGTTTCTTAGTGTGAATGAGTTTCCTAAGGAAAAGGACAATATTCCTTCAGGACTGCTTTTAGTGATTAGCTTGGTTAGAAATGAGTTTTTAAATTTGGGAAACCAATAACTATTTCTTATAACAGATAACATTTTGAGATAACAGATACTGTAATCTCAAAATGCGGAAAATAACCAAAGCAGCTTATGATATATAGCATATGAGTAAATAACTAACCTTTAGGTCAATAAGGCAACAGGGTTTGATGACATATCAGTGCATCTTAAGGGAATGTTTCAGGGAATTGGCAGAAGCATTGGCATGCCTGTTTAAGAGCCTTATAACAGCACAGGCATCAAGGGAGTGGACATAAGGTAAAACCATTCCAGTGCATAAAGGTGGTGATAAGGTTATGGCTATAAATTATAGGCCAATTGTATATCTGGGGTTGTGGTTAAGGAATAAAGAGATTGGTGAGAAGCAGGATACAGAAATGGGTTGATAACAGCAGCAGCATTATCTGTGGTTATCATCATGGATTTGTTAAAGGGAGATCATGTTTTACTAATTTACTTATGTCCTATAACAAGGTGACAAATGCCTTGGACAAAGGAGATGTATATACAATGATTTAGATTCTGCAAAGGCTTTTGATAGACTGCCACATGACAAGCTGTTAATTAAATAAATTGGAATTGATGGAATTTGGTAAGGATATTGAGTTGGATCGGTGACCAGCTGTAGGATAGGTATCAGAAAGTTGTATATGGGGATGCAGTATCCCAAAAGAGGAAAGTCACTAGTAGTGTGCAGCAGGGGTTAGTTTTGGGACTATTGTTGTTCAATTTGTATATTAATGATATTGGGATGAATTTAACTGGTAATATGCAGCTTTTTGCAGATGATGCAAAATTTGAGAAAGCAATGCAGAGTCAAGCAGATGTTATAGCCTTACAGGAGGACTTGAATATATTGCAAAGTATACACTTGATGGAGAAACTTCAAAGAAGGTAAAGGAGATGAGAGATCTGGGAATGGTGGTGGACAAGGACCTGAAATTCAGGGGCCACACCACACAAGTTGTAAAGACCTCATGATGGATAATGGCAATGATGCTGAGGATCCCCGACATGCAGAAATAAGGTCTTATATAATGATACCATTATATAAGGCCTTAATTAGGCCTCATATGGATTGTGTGTAGATTTGGGTTTTTGTGCTGATGAGGATATGTTAAAAAGGTCCAGAGAAGATTCACATATGTGGCCAGTGGTCTTTGGAATGTTGAATACAAGAAAAGATTGAGAGAATGTAAATTGGAAAGCCTTATGAATAGGAGTCCGTGCAGTTAGCCTAGTGGCTGTGCTTCGCAACCATATGCCTGGGGAAGGAGTGTCCTAGGTTCAATTCCAATTGGAGATGTGAGGAGCTGAAGGATCTTCCTCAGCCATAGCAAAGTTAGCTAGTCTTGGGTGTAGACAGTAGGGCTTTCTTCCCTGAGTTTTCCTGGGGTTTTTCATCCCCACAAACAAACAAATCGGACCCGTGAACATACAGGATACAGCCATAGGATAAAGTACGGCAAGGAAGGCAACAACCTTGCTCATAGTCACTTCCCTAATATGGTAGCATAGCAGCCCCTACCATCCATATGGATGAAAGGAAACTAATCATCATCATGAATGGGGGGGTGGGGAGTATGACTGAGGCATATAGGCTAGTCAAGGGTTATGTTGGCAATAGATTTTTCATAGAATGGGAGGGGGGGTAGAACAAGAGGCAATCCCTGGAAACTGTAAGGAGGGTGCGATCAGTTTCTTTACATGGAGAGTGGTTGGTAAATGGAATGCAAGCACATTGAATCAGTTTAAGGCACTTGGATGAGCTTTGTGTGCGAGTGTGTGTGTGAGAGAGAGATGAGTTTGACTCCATGGAGGTCACTTGTTAATAATACTCAGAAGTCTATATTAAGGTAGGAAAATTGTACAGCTTAGATATTTAGATATCAAACAAATCTTCTAACAAATTTCATTCCTTTTGCAGCTGGGGATGCCAGAGATTATTTCCTAACATACAACCTATCAAGATACTTTATTAGTCCCACACAGTGAAAAAAAATGTGGACTTGTAGAGATTTTTTCTAAGGTGATTATAGAATCAAACTTTTTAGCCACCAGAAAAGATCACTTCATGATCCCCCTTCAGAAATTTCTAAGACTGTTTAGACATCATTCATACTCAGAATAGAAGAAACTAGAACATTTCCTTTTTTTGATGTATTAACCTTCATTTTCAGCCAGTACGAATTTATGTATGCAGATAGAGAGAGAGAGAAGATGAATATAGGAAGATGCTACATGCCATGCCATATTGTACTACCACCCAGCACAGAAACTTATTTGATAATAGCACAGAAACTGCCATTTTCAAGCACTTGAACCAAGCATAATGAGAACAAAAACCAGGAGCATGAATACCTAAAGGATATCCTAATAAAAATGGTTATAATATGGAAGTCATTAACATCTTACAGCAAGATATGCAGAGTTATCCAACAGTTGTGAACATGAAATCTATAGAAATGTCACTTACCTTGCATACAAATCATGACTGACAGAATAAGAATATCATAGGTCTTCAAATAACACAATACAATATGAAGGTTGACTTCACTCTTCAAAGAATCCATCAGTCTACAATCGCCAGTTGCCTCATCTGCCATTAGAGCAAGTTTACAAGATGTACCATGCTTGCAGAATTTGTTAGGTAGACTGGAATGAACTGCTCAGAAACAAACATTCAAAATGGAAAAATATCAGAGATACTACCCACTATCAGCCTTGTAGACTAAGTAGATAGCATCTCTGCTTTCAAACCGACAAATTGTAGATTTCACTACCGACATGGAGGTTTTGCAGATGTTTATAGAAAGGAGATGCATTTCATCACAAAGTGTGAGATCGCCACTCCAATTAACTGGCTTAAAAAAAAAAAGTTATGTTTAGTCTCTAGACCAGGGTTTCCAGATTCAATAAAATATATCTAACTAAAAGTAACAAATAGAAAGTCTTAACTCGCCCAACACACTAATGTACTATATGTTTACCACATTTCATGAACAGTCATTGAAAATATGTTCTAGCCTTCCAAAGTAAGGAAGAAATCTTACCTGGCAGCAAACTTCCAGCCTTACATCTGAAGTTCAAAGAATCATCAGAATTCTTTGTCCATTCACAGAGTGCAATTAAAATTAAGATTTAATTCTCAACCACTAATAGTACCACTTATGATCAGTGTAAGTTATTATTACTCAAGTTAGGGGAGATATGAAAGGCAATATATGTCAGCTCAACAAACAAATGCACAGAGGTTCATCATAGTCTTGTTTTATTTCTTCTTCTTTATACCCTCTTTTACCTTGCGCTGTCGAGGGTCCATTGATCATCGGACCTCAATCCGTTTACAGGATAAGGTGGTCAGCCCTATGCCCCAGTATATCCTATGGCAGGTAGTGTTAAGTTCTCAAGACCAGTTTGTCTGCTTTGCGGGATGAAAAACCATAGAATAAACTGGGGAAAAAACCCCGCTGTCCACGCCCAAGACTGGCTAACTTGGCTATGGCTGAGGAAGATCCTTCAGCTCCTCACGTCACAGATGGGAATCGAACCTAGGACGCTCCTTCCCCAGGCATATGGTTGCGAATCGCATAACCACTAGGCTAACCGCGCGGACGTCTTGTTTTACCAGAAACCACATAATGTTTATTTTCAATGAAAGTTGATACTTACATTTAACATCTTTTCATTTATTTTTATGCATTCCTTAACCTAAAGATACAAGCTACAGAGCCTACTAAACTTGTTGATTTAAAAAAAAAATAATAATAATACTGTGTTATGGATATATAACCACGTATGCTCATAACACGAGAATACATGGTATAACTTTAAAAACTTGCAGACCCACAGTTAATATTATAAATAAAATTTTACTTATTTCAAGAGTATGTTTGGTAGATAAATAAGGAGTACAAAATTCAAAATCTGTCTTCATTTTGCATTTTTAAATTGAGTACACAAGACTTGCTTGGAGAGGAAGGATTTTGAAATCTTACTTATTTCGAAGTCAGTAATTCTTTTTTTTTCTTCTTTTTTTTCATAGGACAGAATGAAAAAAGGCATCTTATTCAAATTATTTCAATTTAGTAGCTATTTTTAGAACCATATAGTAATATATTTATTGTTCACACTGATCAAAAACAAACATCACTAAAAATGAGTTGTGTAGAAATCTTTGAAAGCTATAACATTCATTTAAATACCTGTTCCCTCGCCCACTCTTCCTCAAAAACAAGTGTAAAGAATTATTTTATTGTAAAAAATGAAACACAGCAAATGCCTATATATGGGGAAAAAAAAAAGTATGGAAAATTCTATTACAATAATACAAAGCCAAATGCAGGTGACTTCAGGTATCTATACATCAGATGACATATGCCATTTATAAGAAAGAAAAACTAGAAAAAAGTGAAGATATACATTCAAGACAAGTAGTTTTCCCCCCTCCCCATCTTCAGAAAGAGGTATCAAAACAATGAATTTTAAAATTTGGAGAGTAACTTTTGTCTGTTGACTCAAAGTTCTGGTGTTTTGGCAATTTGTCAATTTCTATTAGAAAGGGAAAAAAGCAAATGAGATTATAGAGAAAAGGCAGATTTTATAGTTTCATGAAGGATATTTAAAGAATAGTATGAGGAGAATAAAATAAGGATGGAGTGGAGTTATTTTCAGTTTATGTTCCTCCTATTCCATATTTATCTTTCTTCAAAACTGTGCTGTGTGGACTACAAACCTCTGGTTCTTGAATCCCAACTGCTTATCTTCTGCAAAAATGCCAAAAGCTAGAGCAGTATAAAATGTTAAGGCAGGCCAACTCCAGAAAAAAAAACCACATTATTTTGTTTTGAAATAAAATTACACAGAGCAGTTAGATCCAATCAATGGACTAACTCAAAATGAATATATACAATAAGACTAATTAAAGACAGAAGCAAGAAAGATAGCAGTGATTTTAAAATGATTTAGTGAACAGTCTGTAAGAAAACTAGTATGCTGTATATTAATGTGTGAAGTGATTTTGATGGCAGGAAGGATTTGTTCTTTGGAGTGTTCTCATTCACTGATGGCCCAAGTAATCTGAAAATGCAGAAGTACTGATGATGAATAGAAATATAAGCCAAAAGTAAACTGAAAGCTTATACTTCACATAAAATTATTTAGCAAGGTAAAATCAAGCTATCTATATCTTTCTCTCATCTTGAGATTTTTACTTAAGGTCAAAGCACCTTGTGGTAATTTGTGTGGATAAAATTTATAAGTTCTCCTTTACTTCAACCTTGGCATCTCAAGGTCTGGCTCCCACTGCCGAGACCTCAATAAAGGTCAAAAGCAGTCTGGGTAGTAGCCCTTCCCTTAATGTATAGCATCATACATGTCTACAAGGAGATGTGCTTTGCATTATGGGAGATACTAAGGAAAGTGATCAGAGCTTACTCCATCTTTATCCCGAGTTGCCTCAGACCTGAAAATACTTCAGGCGCAAACTTGACTTACCTGCCTGTTTGCTTACTTGGGAAAAAGGATTAAAACCAAGTTTATAAAATTGCTTGGTATCTTTAACATACAATATACCCATGGTAAAAAACTTTCTACATGGTAAAATCAAATTTAGTACTTAATGTAGTAAGGCATTCAAAACCAGTATAACAAGAAGTAAAATAGACTGCCTCATTGTTGTGCACCCTGGATAATGCATAAGTGTACATCAACCATGGTGCTACACTTTCACAGAAATCAAAGCCACAGACTACAGGACAATATAGAAATGCTCTGGAAATAACTTACATTAGTACAACTTTAAGACTGGGGCAATAGAATATAAAAGTTAGTTCTAGATCAAAATAGGATCTAAACAACCAATAAATCAACATGTGTTACAAGAGTGTCAATACGTAGAAATCAAACTAATTTCCAAGAAAAAAATTCCAGGATACATTTTGATCTGTAATACTCACAATCTAAATGTGAGGTAGCCATTTATGTTAAGAACAATACTGAAAATAAAGTCTACAAATTATATTCCTGTGAAGACACCTCTTGTAAATTATATTCCTGTGAAGAGTCTGGAAGAATTATCAAAATATGTAAAACAAGGTTCTAACAAGGATAAGGGGTGCTAAAGGGTCAAAGCTGGTTAATTGGAAGGAGATCTCCATGTAGCCTTTTAAGGAATGCAGAGAACTCGCCAGCTTCTGACTTATGTCTAATCCTCACCTTCTGGTGGTGCACCCAAGTCAGGTATCTACCAGGATACTGATCAAACAAGGATGGGCTAGCAATCTGGGATTTAGCTGACCAAACTGTATTCTTATTGACTTACCATAATGCAATATGACAGTACAATGAGAGAATTTCATGCCAGCTGGAGCATCACCCAGATAAACAAGGCTCCTGTTGTTTTCATCAGGTAACCAGTGCAAAAAGGGAAAAAACTCAGATACTGGAACAAATCCCAACTCAACATCAGCAGAGCTCAAGATTGGAACTATCAACATAAGAAATATCAATGGAAAAGAAATGGAATTAGTAGCAGAATTGAATGAGTAGCAGATTGACATAATAGGAGTTACTGAAAAAGAAAACAAACAGGTGCGATCTCTCTCTCTCTTAGCAAGAAATACAAAATGTTATATTCAGACAACACAAGTCAGGGAAAAGAAGGGGTATCTATAGTATTCGATACTATGAGGATAATCTTCTTCAATGGCAGGAAATATAAAGTAAAATGATGTGGGTAATTATCAGAATGGGGAATTGGACAATGAAACTTATTTGTGCCTATGGCTCCACAAAAGGTTCTACTAAGGAAGAAGCGAAGGAATTTTTTGAGACTTTAGAGAAGACAGCTGACAACAAAAAAGGATGTTGTTCCTTGTTGGAGATCAAAACAGCAGAACAGGAAATTACCATATATATATATATATATATATATATATATATATACACACACATTGAGAGAGAGAGAGAGAGAGATATTCTGCACCAATTTGGGGAAAAGAGCAAAGCTAATAATAATGGTAGATACCTGCTGGATTTCAGTTTAGGAAAGACATGGGTTAGTTATTACTAACTTTATGTTTCAACATAAAAATGCTGCATAAATTCACATGAAGAAAAGATGCAAGAAATAAGAAAGTCTCTCATCGACTATGTTACTGTTAAGAGCGATGTTTCTAATGGGTTCAGGACACAAGAGGATTTGAAACCAGAAATGATCACCATTTAGAGCAGTTAAAATTGAATTTCTTATATTGAAAAGAAGAATATGTAAGAGAGTTTTAAAAACAAATCAAACTTGAGCAGCTTTTGGAGATGAAATGTACACTAAAATACACAAACATTATTCAAGAAAAAAATTAAAAACAGTTTGAAAACAAGAACCAAACCTTGAAGATTCGGTGGTAAAATCCTGAAGAAAACTGATTGATTCAGCCAGAGAGGTATGTTGTGATTGAAGTTGTCTTCAAGGATAGAAAAATCAGAACTCCATGGTGGACTCAAGAAGTTAAATAAGCATTAAAGGAAAAGAAAGTATACTGACATTTCCTGGCAACTAATTCAGCTTGTGCTCTTAGAGAGTACAGAGAAAAAAAATGTAAGAAAGCAAAGCACACTGTGTAAAACTAGCTAAATAGAAGTCAATAGAAGACTTTAGTAAGAACACCAAGTAAATATCAGAAAGGTGGCAAAATATTCTGGAGGGTGCTGAAGAAGAAACTTAGAAATGGAAATAATAACTAATATTTAAGGAATTGACAGCGTATACTGGAAATATAGATTAAATAAACTTTAATATACACTTTCCGATATTTCGGCGAACGTTACGTTGCCATCTTCTTGGGAACTTACTAAAAAGACACGTGCACACAAGTACTAATACAACAAATGAGACTGAGGCTAGGACGCTAGCGTTTTCCTAAAGTCCTGATGGTGCCCCCCCTGGCGGGCTATATTGGTAGTTCTTGGCCTTTGGGCTGAAGTTCTTTTGATAAAAGTTTCCCAAATTTGGGGCAGTTTCATGCATCCAAATTTGTTGAGGTTTGGCATGTTCCTAAGGGCCGAGGCTGATTCCATGAATAGTCTTTCATACTTGAACTTGCTGCGGTGTATTACTGTGGCTTTCTTCCATCTTATTCTGTGGCGAGTATCCAGAGCGTGGTCTGCAAGCCCAGAGTGGCTGTACTGGTGAAATCGGATGTAATCCTTGTGTTCTGAGATTCTGATATTTGCTGTCCTGCCTGTTTGGCCAAAGTAGGACAGTTTACAGCTGCAAGGGACCTGGTATACACCAGGTAGGTCTAGGGGAAGTGGTTGGTCTTTGGTGGAGCGGATAAGGGATGCCAGTTTTCTATGTGGTCTGTAACAAGTGGTCAAGTCATGTTTTTTTAAGATTTTATTGATTTTTTCTGAGGTGCCTCTGATGTAGGGAATAGTGATGGATTTAGAGTAATCTTTTTTGTGAAGGGAAGGGGGTGGTGGGTTGTGGATAACTGGGTTAAGTATTTTTTGGATTTTTTGGAGGGGGTAGCCGTTGGCTGAGAAAGTGTCACGGATGTGATTTAGTTCAGTGGTTTTTGGTAGGTTTTTGTGGGGCTGAGTTTAAGGCTTTCTCTTCAAACATCTCCATGAAGAAGTTGGCCAAGGGTGGGGAAAGTGGTGAACCCATGGCTGTCCCCTCTATCTGTTTGTAGAATTTTTCCTGCCAAACGAAATAGCCTGAGTTCATTGTAAACTGAAATAGGGCTGAGATATCGGGAGGAAATTTAGCTTGGATTAGCTCTAAGGTTTCTTTGAGAGGGACATTCGTGAATAGGGAGGAGACATCAAAACTGACCATTATGTCATTGTGTTGGAGTGTAAGGTTTCCTATACTGGCTTTGAAGTGGGCTGAGTTTTTTATGTGTGATGGTGTATTGCCAGTATAGTGTGAGAGCGCTTTGGCTAAATGCTTGGCTAGTTTGTAAGTGGGGGAATCAATGCCATCCACTATGGGATGTAATGGCACATTTTCTTTGTGTATTTTTTTTTTTTGGGAGCCCATATATGCGGGGGGATCTAGAGTTATAGGGTTTTAGTCTGTTAGTAATCTCCACAGGCCAAGAAGTGACCTTCTTAAGGAGCCTATGGAGTTTTCTAATTTGTGAGTTGGTGGGATTGTAATTAATGGGGAGGTAAGTGGAACGATCTAATAATAAAGCTTTGAGCTTACCTGTGTAATCTTTAAGATTAAGTACCACAGTGGCGTTTCCCTTATCCGCTTTGGTGATCACTATATTTTTGTTTCTTTTCAATTCTTGTAGTGCCTTGTATTCACTACTGGATATGTTGGATTTTGGAGGTTTTGCTTTGTTGAGAACACAGGCTACATCCAATCTGATATCGTTGGCGATGTGGTTGGGCAGTTGGCGAATCCCGCGTTCAATTTGAATCATTAATTCCTCGGCCGGTAATTTCCTAGGAGCAATGGCGAAGTTGCTGGAAAACAACGCTGGAAAACGTTGGAAAACGAGCTTTCACATACGCTGAATCACGAGCTTTGGTCGGTACTACATGACGTCTCGTGTACGGCAGCTAAAAAAGAATTTGAACGAGTACGAAGCCGACATATCAACAAGTTTGATAAATTAACAAAGAACTCGGCGCCCAAACTACAAACCAACACTGTGGTTAACCTATCGTCAGCTACCATAAAGCCAGAAGCACTCCACGCTCTGTCACGTGGTCACAACTTCGCCATTGCTCCTAGGAAATTACCGGCCGAGGAATTAATGATTCAAATTGAACGCGGGATTCGCCAACAGCCCAACCACATCGCCAACAATATCCGATTGGATGTAGCCTGTGTTCTCAACAAAGCAAAACCTCCAAAATCCAACATATCCAGTAGTGAATACAAGGCACTACAAGAATTGAAAAGAAACAAAAATATAGTGATCACCAAAGCGGATAAGGGAAACGCCACTGTGGTACTTAATCTTAAAGATTACACAGGTAAGCTCAAAGCTTTATTATTAGATCGTTCCACTTACCTCCCCATTAATTACAATCCCACCAACTCACAAATTAGAAAACTCCATAGGCTCCTTAAGAAGGTCACTTCTTGGCCTGTGGAGATTACTAACAGACTAAAACCCTATAACTCTAGACCCCCCCGCATATATGGGCTCCCAAAAAAAAAAAATACACAAAGAAAATGTGCCATTACGTCCCATAGTGGATGGCATTGATTCCCCCACTTACAAACTAGCCAAGCATTTAGCCAAAGCGCTCTCACACTATACTGGCAATACACCATCACACATAAAAAACTCAGCCCACTTCAAAGCCAGTATAGGAAACCTTACACTCCAACACAATGACATAATGGTCAGTTTTGATGTCTCCTCCCTATTCACGAATGTCCCTCTCAAAGAAACCTTAGAGCTAATCCAAGCTAAATTTCCTCCCGATATCTCAGCCCTATTTCAGTTTACAATGAACTCAGGCTATTTCGTTTGGCAGGAAAAATTCTACAAACAGATAGAGGGGACAGCCATGGGTTCACCACTTTCCCCACCCTTGGCCAACTTCTTCATGGAGATGTTTGAAGAGAAAGCCTTAAACTCAGCCCCACAAAAACCTACCATATGGCTTCGCTATGTTGATGATGTTTTCGCTATTTGGCCACATGGCCCGGATTCACTCCTCTCCTTCCTAACACACTTGAACAACCAACACCCTAGAATCAAATTCACCCTGGAAAAAGAGGAAAACAATAACCTCCCCTTCCTAGACACACTAGTCACCCGCCAACCTGATGGAACCTTGGTTTTCTCAGTTTATAGAAAACCCACCCATACAGGCAGATACATTCACCAACAATCCCACCACCCCCCCTCACAACAATATGGAGTTATTAAAACATTATTCAACAGGGCAAAAATAATCTGTTCTAATAATCAAGCCCTAACCACTGAACTAAATCACATCCGTGACACTTTCTCAGCCAACGGCTACCCCCTCCAAAAAATCCAAAAAATACTTAACCCAGTTATCCACAACCCACCACCCCCTTCCCTTCACAAAAAAGATTACTCTAAATCCATCACTATTCCCTACATCAGAGGCACCTCAGAAAAAATCAATAAAATCTTAAAAAAACATGACTTGACCACTTGTTACAGACCACATAGAAAACTGGCATCCCTTATCCGCTCCACCAAAGACCAACCACTTCCCCTAGACCTACCTGGTGTATACCAGGTCCCTTGCAGCTGTAAACTGTCCTACTTTGGCCAAACAGGCAGGACAGCAAATATCAGAATCTCAGAACACAAGGATTACATCCGATTTCACCAGTACAGCCACTCTGGGCTTGCAGACCACGCTCTGGATACTCGCCACAGAATAAGATGGAAGAAAGCCACAGTAATACACCGCAGCAAGTTCAAGTATGAAAGACTATTCATGGAATCAGCCTCGGCCCTTAGGAACATGCCAAACCTCAACAAATTTGGATGCATGAAACTGCCCCAAATTTGGGAAACTTTTATCAAAAGAACTTCAGCCCAAAGGCCAAGAACTACCAATATAGCCCGCCAGGGGGCACCATCAGGACTTTAGGAAAACGCTAGCGTCCTAGCCTCAGTCTCATTTGTTGTATTAGTACTTGTGTGCACGTGTCTTTTTAGTAAGTTCCCAAGAAGATGGCAACGTAACGTTCGCCGAAATATCGGAAAGTGTATATTAAAGTTTATTTAATCTATATTTCCAGTATACGCTGTCAATTCCTTAAATATTAGTTATTATGTCTAACCAGCGTATAAGCCTCTCAACAAGAATTAGAAATGGAAAGGAGAGTACTATAAAAGGAATAAGAGATAGATGATATGAAAACTGAAGATAAAGATATTCTAGATGCCTGAAATAATTACTTTGAAATATTACTAAATGAAACAAGCACAGATGTCGAAACACTCAATAGGAATGAAATCAGGAATACATATTGATACTTTAAACAAAATAAAAAAACATATCAAAAACTTGAAATGTGAAAAGGCAACTGAAGGAAATATTTGACCAGAAATGCTGAAATACGGAGGCATAATAGTTTTAGTGGTGGCCACTCTGCATAATTAAGACGGCCTGGATAGAGGGTTGAATTCTAGATGATTGGAGTAGAGTTCTTATAGTACTTATTTATAAAAGAAGAAAATAAAACTAAATGTGAGAATATAGAGGAACTTCCATGCTGAGTATTCCTAGTAAGATTTGTGCAAGTATACTTGAGATAAGGCTAAGAAAAATTAAAAGGGAAGAACAGACAAGCTGGATTCAGGCCAAACAAAGTTGTCAGGATCAGATTTTTACTTTAAACACAAGTAGTTGAGAAATCATGGGAATAAAATACTGATCTGTATTCAAGTTTTGTAGATCAGGAAAAGGCATATGACAAGGTGGAAACAGAAAAGTTGTTCACAATGCTACAGTTATAAGGTGTAAATGGGACATTATATCAAGCAATACTTAGTCTGTAATTTGTATAGGCACCAAGAACAAATGGAAATAAAGGGGATGACTTTGAAAGTGTTACGTGAGGTGAAAGGACACTACACGATAATTCAAATGAATCAAAAACCTATTCTTGGTAGTTGCAAATAACCACCAATACAAACCAAAAATATCCAGAAAAATGAAAAACTGATACTAGAAATGCATGCACTGAGGACCAAATATGTCTGGCCTGCAACTCTCGAGAGCTAAATATCTTCCCTATCTTAAAAAACATTACTGCTGTCCCCCTCAAATCACCTACTCTGCCAACAACCTTCCCCCTCCCTCCCCCTTCTTCCACCTCAAAAAAAAAAGGGGCAAGTGTACTACCATGCCCACTTACCCCACAAAACATCCTTAAGTTAAGCTTAGGATAATCTTGATATATTGCTTGTCATTTTTTCCCCAATTTTACAGGTTTATTTTTTTTTACTTTGTTTATTTCTATTTTTGAAATTTTCTATACAGGTTACCAGTCTTCTGCATGGTAGCTCATCAATCACCAAAGTGATGTCACTTCCAGTAAGAAGTGCCTTAAAAACAAACATGAGATCTGACAATATTGGTGTGCTAAAAAATAACAGATTAATCCGGAGGAAAACTGAAATGCAAGCTAATATTGATGTAAACTTTTCATGCAGTACTATCATAATGTTCTGTACAGCCCCCCCCCCCCTCTCAAAGGTGCATATCAGGAATTTGATAATGTTAATGGCACTTTTAATGTTTCTCATCAATTAACATTCTTCGCATTTGTGTTAATTTTTTTTCTGTGCTAGTTTCCTCTAATCCTGAAAAAGCAACTAGCTATTTGGGTGGCAAAGCTTTGTATATATATTTTTTTTAATTTTTGTATAATATGATAATAAATCAGTTAAACTTGTGTTCTATTGTAAACAACTTCTAAATATAGTGAGCTTTAAAATAATAGAGAATGACTGATTAGTGGTTTTATGGTGCAGGGATAGCAAATATCATACTGTGCCATGACGCAGGTTACAGCAGTACACAGGGTATTAATAAATAGTTATAAGGAGATAAATTAGTGAATAAGATAAAATTTATGTATTAAGTGTCAAGTAATCTGCATATTAAAAGATATTAATAAATAGTTATGAGTGATAAATAAAGTAAAGTATATCTACAAAAAATAGAGTATCTACATATTAAAATGCATCAATAAATAGTTATCTATATAAGGTATTAATAAATAGTTATAAGAAAATAAATAAGTAAATAAAATGTGTACAAGGTTTAGTATCTACATTGTGGTATCTACATATAAACAAATTGATAATCAAATGTGTTTGAATAAATTAATTCTTTTTAAACATTTAAAAATGACATGCAAATTGTCAAAGTCTAATAACATCTATTTTTTCTGGCGAGGTTGATAAGTAAAGTGGATAAAAATCCCTTATTGTTTTTCAGCCTGTATGCGAAACTCTAAGATCGAAAACTACAATCTAAGCGTTTCATGCCGACGAACTGTCTGCGGATCCAAGTGGAAGTGACCACTTGGTAGTGCCACACCAAGGCAACTCGATGCAAAGGTGGAGCAAGATCCCTCACTATTCTTGATATTTTCTCATAATGTAAAAACACACAGCTCCTAGGAGATGTAGTACTGCTTTACATTGTGAGCAGAGGTCACTACCCAGACCGGTTTCAACCTTTTTTGAGGTCTCATCAGTGAGTAGCTAGACCTAGATGATATCAAAGTTTAAGTGAAAAGAACTTACATACCTTCGCTATATGAATGCCAGAAAGGTGTGCCACTTGTGTGTTTTTACATTATGAGAAAATATCAAGAATAGTGAGGGAGCTTGCTCCACCCTTGCATCGAGTTGCCTTGGTGTGGCGCTACCAAGTGGCCACTTCTGCTTGGATCCGCCGACAGTTCGTCGGCACGAAACGTTTAGATCGTAGTTTTCGATCTTAGAGTTTTGTATATTGGCTGAAAAACAATAAGGGATTTTTATCCACTTTACTTATCAACCTCGCCAGAAAAAATAGCCATTTGGCTTTTCATCTTAGTTATAATTTGTTCTAATAACATCTGTCTGAGTGTATAGGGCTCAGCCAGATAAGTAAAATACACACAGTTTATAAAATCCAAGTTAATTTCCCAATGTAAATACTCTTGGCACTTCACACAAGAGAACCAGCACACCACCAGAATATGACTAGTAGTGAGATAGGTGTTGCATCTCTCACACACAGGTGGATCATCAGCCCTCAGTAAATAAGAATGTCTAAGATGACCAACCTATTCGGAGCCTAGCAAGAACAACTTCCTCTCTTCTGATCCTATGCTGACTAGACTACCACTGCTTAATTTCATGCAAGTTGTTTGTCAGTGCTTCCTTCCAGGAGTAATTGCCATTGGGCAATTAACTTGAATTTTATAAACTGTGTGTAGTCAAGTATATGGTATCATCAAACAGTGTTGGAAAAGTACAATAAATAAATAACTGATTTATTGACATCACAGATGACAATAAATCAGTTAAACTTGTGTTCTATTGTAAACAACTTCTGTGATGTCATTTTTCTTAATTCCAATGTGGCTGAGAATATAACACACCAAACATTAAAATTAAGGGCCTTTATTTTGTACAAAATGAAGCTGCTCAGTAACGTCACCAGACGTTACTGAGCAGCAGTAGTATTAAAAATGCTGAAAGGATTCAAGTATATTCAGTTTCATATCAAACCTATGCGTTCTTTTAACAAGACCAACCTTTAATAAGAAAACTACTGTCTGTATATATGGTAACATCCTTCAAATTCATTTCTTTCACTTGTTTTAGAGCCCTTACAGCTGCCTATTAAAAAATTAAAATAAAAAGGCATAATGCAAGATTAAATGTTTCTTTAAAATACAAACGTTATTATAGACTTTTGTAATTATTTAGTTCTAACAGAAAAGAGGCACGTTAACTTAGTCTGACAACTCAACATCAATTCATACACAAAGGTTAAAATTATAAATTCTCAGTGTACTTGGTAGGAAGTTTTGGAAAACAGTTCACATACAAATGAAATGGCATTTAAGGAAATTAATAATTTATACTATATATTATCTCTCAGGGGACTCTGTAACCCCTAGAGAGCACGTCCCCTGGGTGGCGGATAGGGGAGCCCACCATTTGTGTGTACATGCGCGTGCATGTATATATGTGGTAGGGTGGTCCGAATATACTGAATAAGGACTCGTGAACCAACAGGGCCATAAGGGGCAATCATCTTGATTGTAAGGGAAGTGGCACTCCCATGGACCCCTAGCTGGATCTATCCTCCCCTCCTTCTACTTTGAGGAAGATCCACTTACTTTAATCTTTCCTATAAGGCCTTATCAACCAACTCTTCTTGCTTTATGACCCTTATGCTATTAGAGTACTCGAGGGCCATGGAGTCATTTCATTTCTGGCCTTACAACTATGCCCTCTCTATGAACCTTACTATATTTCTTCTATAATCTACTCTTTCCCCTTCAATATACCCTATTCCTCCTATGGGTTTAAATTCAGAAGAAGGCTAGTTCAGAAGCCTTAAGGTAGCAGCCCTACCACTGAACTATTCCATCGTCAGGCTAGTCCCCTGACATGGAGAACATAATCCTACTTGTAAGCTGACAGAAAAAGATAATCAGATTGAATCTATGGAAAACGACCCTGGAATGGAAAAGGGAAAATGAAAATGGAAATGACAAAATATAATACACATAGCAAACTGGAATGTAAGAGGAATAGCATATAAAGAAATAGAATTAGACCAGTTATTAAATCGAAGAAATTTTAAAATAGCAGTAATCACTGAAACAAAAAAGAAATTAAAAGGAACTACGAGAACTGAAAATTTTAATGTGATATACAGTGGAGTCGACAGAGACCAAAGAGCACAAGTAGGAGTCATGATTTGGATTCATAACTCCCTTTCAAAACAGTTAAAACATTATAAATTATGGAATGAAAGAATAATAGAAGCTAGAATAAAAATAGATAGAGGCTATTTAACAATAATTGGTTTATATGCCCCAGAAGAAGGAAGAGAACAGGATAATATTGATTTTTATAATCAGCTACAAAACATATATAATAAAATAAATAAAAATGATTACATAATTTTAGCACGAGACTTAAATGCAAGAATTGGAAACACGAAAATTAATAATAATATAGGAATACATGGAGAACACACTCTAAACAGAAATGGTAAAAAATTGATTGACTTTGTAGTTTATAATAACCTAAAAATAATGAATTCCTTGTATAAACATAAAGACATACATTAATATACTTGGGCAGCAAGAGGATGGAAATCAATATTAGATTATTTCATATTAAATGAAAAGTCAAAATTTTCACTAGATGTTAGAGTTCACAGAGGATATGAAATAAGCAGTGACCACTTCCTTGTCGAAATAAAATTAAGATTACCACCTAAATGGCTACAAGTAACAAGAACAGAAAGAAAAATTGAAACATTTGTTTATAAAACTAGACTATTGAATGACACAAATGTATAATGGCTATATGAACAAAGAATTAACCAATATCTGGATAAAATAAAACAAAATGAAGAAATAGAATCGCTTAATACAAAAACGATACTAAATGCAGCAGCAAATGAAAGCTTAGGAAAGACCAAAAAATTCAATAAAAGAAAAAAACTGAAGATCTGGGATGATACAATCAAAGAGATAATCAAAAAGAAGCCTATCACAAATGGTTAAGCAGTAAAAGATTAGAAGATGAAATAGAATATAAAAGAATAAGAGCCATAGCTAAAAGAGAAGTCAGAAAAAGACAGAGAATCATGGAATAAATTTGTTTCTAATTTAGAACATGATTTATATAAAATAAGACCAAATGTACATAAGATTTTGAAACACCTAAATGCAGATACCAAAGAAAACATAAAATTAAACACTGAATTGAAATTAGAAGAATTTCTAAATTACTACACAGAACTGTGAACAGACAAATATTTTAAAAAAGACAACTGGCAAACAATTAACGAAAATGAAAAGGAAATAACTGAAGAAGAATTAGAAATCAGCCTGAAAGAAACAAGAAACGGAAAATCACCTGGAGAAGATAAACTAGGTTCAGAACTATATAAATATGCAGGAACAAGATTCAAAGAAAGACTCTTATTATTTGTAAATAAAATTTACTCAACTGGTATCCCCCCCAATAGAATGGAAAAAAGCAATTGTGATTCCTATCTTTAAGAAAGGTAATAGAGATTACCCTAAAAACTATAGAAGTATCAGTATACTAAATTCCTGTTACAAAATATATAGCAGAATCTTAAATAACAAACTAATGAAATATTCCGAAAACTTTATTCTAGAGGTACAGAATGGATTTAGAAAAGGACAATCATGTATAGACCCAGCATTTTGTCTAAAATTAATAATAGAGAAAAGAAGAGAATATAATTTAGAAACACATATTGCATTTATTGACTTTGAAAAAGCATTTGACAAAGTTAAAAGAAACATTATTTAACATATTAAAAGAAAGACAAATACCAAATAATATCCTAAAAGCTATCACAAGTATATATGAAAATAATCAAATACAAATAAGATTAAATCACGAGCTATCATATACAAGAGAGATAAACCAAGGGGTGCGACAGGGATGTCCCCTCTCGGCAACCCTTTTTAATATCTACTCAAATGAAACAATAAGAAAATGGAGTAAAAATTTACATCAAGGAATTAAACTTTTACCTACAGTTAATTTAAACACTCTCCTCTTTGCAGATGACCAAATAATAATTACAAATTCTGAAGATAACTTACAGAAAGCTATTTTAAATCTAAATGAGATATCCAAAGATTATGGTATGATAATATCAACGGAAAAATCAAAAACTATGGCCTTTAAAGGACAAGATCCAGCAAGAACTAAAATAGTAATAGATAACAAGATCTTAAAACAGGTGAATTCATTTAACTACCTAGGATGTATGATCACATATGAAAATGAAAAAGATATAAACGTAAAAATTGCAAAATATTTAAAAATAACAGGTGTAATTAACTCTATATTTAAACCAAACCTAGTTCAAAAACAAACCAGGCCAGGCTAAAAGTATACAATACATTAGCCTTACCGGTCTTAATGTATGGAAGCGAAATCTGGACAATAAAACAAAAAAAGACAAAGATTAACAACAGCAGAAATGAAGTTTATGAGAAAAACTGCAAAGTATACCCTATTTAATCACAAAAGAAACGAAGATATTATGAAAGAATTAAAAGAACCAGTAATAGAAAAAATTAAAAAATATAAACATAAATGGATGGAACATGTTCAAAGAATGAAAACAGAAAGATTACCAAAACAAGCCTTAAAATACAAGCCATTAGGAAAAAGAAAACCAGGACGTCCTCTTAAACGATGACTTCTAAAGCCAGAACAGGCCATGCTAGGCCTAAATCCTTGATACGTATGATGACAATATATTAATTATAAGAAACTAATATTTAAAATATAACGAACAACAAAAAGAATTACAATTGGAAAATCAGATAAGGGAAATGCCAGTGTAGTCCTTAACTGACACGATTATACATACAAACTTAATTCCCTTCTTAAGAATCATTCTACTAACTACCCTTGGGACTATGATCCTACAGACACACAGCCCTTCTCAGGCTATTTAAAAAGGTTACCTCTTGACCTATGGAAATTACAAATAAATGTAAACTATACAATTCCAGAACTTTGGACTTATTGTTATTGTTTCCATTTCAATCATACTCTAAAAATAGATAAAACATCTAAACCGAATCAACAATAGCAGACTGCCAAAAATACTATACAGATATAAAGGGAAAACAAACTGGAAGACCAAGAAAGCAATGACATGAGACTAGAAGAGGCCACACCTGGAGTCCATAACAGAAAGAAGAATTACATAATCAATTTCCTGATATGTCCTCAAGGGATGTTCAGGTTACTATGACGGCACTACATGATTAAGTTTACATTATTATTATTAATCTCCTATCAACAATTTTTCTCCAAATTACATGCGAGCACTACAATATTGTCATATCTAACATTTCATACTTTTATGGCACTTCTGACTTGATCAATCCATTTAGACCTTGGTCTTCCTCTGGGCCTCTTCGTGCCATCTTGGCATCAAACACCTGTTTTGCTAACCTTTCCTTGCCCATTCTATTTAACTGGCCATGCCACCTTAAGTTAGCTCTGCTGACACATTCTTGAATGCTAATAACGTCAACTTCCTTTCTAATATCTTCATTTTTAATATGATTCTGTCATTGATACCATCCATCAGTTCACTCCCTACTTTTTTCTCAGTATCCTCAATATCTATGGTCTCTATTCTTTGATCAAGTGTTTTATTTCTAACCAAACTCTCA
Organism: Typopeltis vanoorti; assembly: GCF_054136105.1. Lineage (NCBI taxonomy): Eukaryota > Metazoa > Arthropoda > Arachnida > Uropygi > Thelyphonidae > Typopeltis > Typopeltis vanoorti. The sequence continues at coordinate 61,992,931 of NC_143552.1, forward strand.
GATCCATAACTTAAAACTAGTTTAAAAACACTCTTGCATTTGGCTAATTTCTCTTGTTCCATATAAATTTATTTAGCTAACTACCCACCATACAAACTTTGCTTATTCTGTTATCTATTTCCAGATTTAACTTGTCATCTTCACTAAAAAACTGTGCCTAAATAGCTGAAATATTTTCACTTGTTCTATAGGATCTCCATTCAGAATGTAACTGAAGTTTTCTATGCTCATGCCTATTTTCAGAGTTGTGGTCTTTTTATAGTGGATTTTCATGCCAAATTTGTTACAGCTGTTATTCTCGAGACTGGCACTGGATGTGTTCAGGAGTACAACATCTATATAAAGCAGAATGCTAGGCACTGGATGTGTTCAGGAGTACAACATCTATATAAAGCAGAATGCTAGGCACTGGATGTGTTCAGGAGTACAACATCTATATAAAGCAGAAAGCTAAATTTGACATCTCCAATTCTAATATCAGGCCTAATGCCACTTTCTTTAACAATGTGATCCATATAGATGATGAATAAAGGTGGATATAATGTGCATCCTTGGATTTTACATCAAACCATCTTCCTGTATTTCCTTCAATTCTAACTGTTGACTGACAACTTAAATATAGACTATGTATTGCTTTGTATAATTTTCCATTCACCCCATATAATTGTAGTGTTTTGAAAAAGTATTTCTCTGGGCACCTTGTCGTATGCCTTTTCCAGATCTACAAAACTGAAGTACAGCTCTTTGTTATATTCCCACGATTTCTCAAGGTGAAAATCTGATCTTGATAATCTCTATGCAAGCATACTTGCATAGAGATTATCTTTTGCCCTGAACCCAGCTTGTTCTTCTCCAAGCTTCTCCTCCACAATCTTTCTCAACCTCTTTTCAAGTATGCTTGCATACATCTTACCTGGAACACTTAGAGAAATTTTTAAAAGTTAAGCCATGTTTTTTTAGGATTTTTGTAATTTTCTCTGTAATTCGGATATAGGGAATGGTGATGGATTTAGAGTAATCCTTGTTGTGAAGGGGGGGAGGGGGTTGTGGTTTATTGGTTTCAATTTTTTTTTTTTTTTGGGGGGTGGGTGGGTAGCCATTGGCTAAGAAAGTGTTGAAAATGTGGTTTAGTTCTGTGGTTAGGGCATTGTCATTGGAACAGATAAGTTTAGCCCTGTTGTGTATGGTCTTAATGACTCCATATTGTTGTGATGGGGGGGGGGTTATTGGTGAATGTATCTGTCTGTATGGGTGGGTTTTCTATAAACTGAGAAAACCAAGGTTCCATCAAGCTGGCAGGTGACTTGTGTGTCTAAGAAAGGAAGGCAGTTGTTTTTTTTTTCTTCTATGGAGACTTTTGAAGGAAAGGAGTGCATCGGAGCTATGTGGCCAAGTAGCGAACATATCAACATAGCGAAGCCATATGGTTGGTTTTTGTGGGGCAGAGTTTAAGGCTTTCTCTTCAAAAGTCTCCATATAAAGTTTGGCTAAGGGTGGGGAGAGAGTGGAGAATCCATGGCTTGTAGAATTTTCCTTGCCAAACAAAATATCCCGAGTTCATTGTGAACTGAAATAGGGCTGTGATATCGAGAGGAAATTTATCTTGGATTAGCTCTAAGGATTCTTTGAGTGGGACATTTGTGAATAGGAAGGAGACATCAAAACTGACCATTACGTCAGTGTGTTTGAGTGTAAGGTTTTCTATGCTGGCTTTGAAGTGGGCCGAGTTTTTTTTATGTGTGAAGGTGTGTTGCCAGTATAGTGTGTGAGGGCTTTGGCTAAATGTTTAGCTAGTTTGTATGTAGGGGAATCAATGCCATCCACTATGGGACGTAATGGCACATTTTCTTTATGTATTTTTGGGAGTCCATATATACGGGGAGGGGGGGATATGGAGTTAAACGGTTTTAATTTGTTAGCGACTTCTACAGGCTAAGAAGTGACCTCCCCCCTCCCTCACAACAATATGGAGTCATTAAGACACTACACAACAAGGCTAAACTTATCTGTTCCAATGACAATGCCTTAACCACAGAACTAAACCACATTCTCAACACTTTCTTAGCCAATGGCTACCCCCAAAAAAAATCCAAAAAATATTGAAACCAATAACCTCCATCCCCCCCCCCATTCACAACAAGGATTACTCTAAATCCATCACCATTGCCTATATCTGAGGCACCTCGGAAAAAATTGCAAAAAATCCTAATAAAACATGACTTAACTTCTTGTTACAGACCTTATAAAAAATTGGCATCCCTTATCCACTCCACTAAAGACCAACCCCCCTCCCCCCAAACCTACCTGGTGTATACCAAGTCCCTTGCAGTTGTAAGCTGTCTGCTTTGGCCAAACAGGTAGGACAGCTAATATCAGAATTTCAGAACACAAGAACTACATCCGTTTTCACCAATACAGCCACTCTGGTCTTGCAGACCATGCGCTGTGTACCCACCATAGAATACGGTGGAAGAAAGTCACGATAATACACCGTAGTAAATTCAAATATGAAAGGCTATTCATGGAATCAGCCTCAGCCCTTAGAAACAATCCAAACCTCAACAAATTTGGTTGCATGAGACTGTCCCAAATTTAGGAAACCTACATCAGAAGACCTTCAGCCCAATCAGCCAAGAATACCAACATTGTCTGCTAGGAGGCACCATCAGGACTTTTAGGGTAAAGAATAGCTTCCTGCTTTGTTCCTCATTTACTGCGTGTTGTGCTTGCGTGCACGTGTCTTGCATTTAAGTTCCTATGATAATGGCAACGTGACGTTGCCGAAATATTGGAAGTGTATTAAAATTTATTTTAATGTATATTCTATTGTACATTGTAATTTCCTTAAGCTATTTAGTAAGAATGTATAACCAACGTCTAAGCCTTTCCACGAGAATTAAAAAAGTTCATAACTGGAAATAAATTAAAGAAAATATTGTACATTGTCATTTAAGCCACATTTGCCTAACAGCAAAGGAAAAAATGAAACCCCAAACTCTGTTTTTTTTTGTGTAAAAATGAAATTCACATTCTGGTCTGGTTGGCTGAGTGGTTAGCATATCAGCTCCAACCAAGAAGCAGATTCAAATCTAGCCATGCACATGGATGTTTATGATCGTCTTTAGTTGGGAGATGAATTTCATAACCTGATGTGGGACCACTCTCCCACTTATTAGAGGCCTAAAGTGACTTGAAGTTCCATGTTTGGTCTCTAGAAGGTTTCCAAACCATAAAAAATAAATTTAAAAAAAAATACAAATATATAAAAAAATTAATAAAAATATTTTAAAAAATTCTTTGACTACTCATGGTACAAATGTACTCTAGATTTATAGGTTATGGGGTGGGAGCAATATAAAAAAAAATCTGACATGATGTTGCCATTTCTACACACACGTGTATTCTTTGTATTCTAGGCCTTTAAGAACTTAAAAAAATCCACTATCCAAAGACTCAATTTCCTAAGCTATTCGGAAAACAGTTGCATATTTTGTTTAGCTGGATTTATAACAAAACTACAGTAATCTGCTGTCATACAGATGGAGGCTTGTTTTCAGCTGTGCATAAACACAAACTAATGGTAAAGCTCAAAGAATGCCCTCCTTATACATGCCGAGAGCAATCAACTGTTCTTTAACTTATGACAAGTGCAATCACTAGGCATGAAACAAGCGTCTCTAAAAAAAATTCAACTAATCACCATTTATTGGTATATACTCTGCATATAAGATTTCACATTAACTTCAGATTTTTTTCCATGAGCCAACTACTTTTTCTTCATAATGAAGAAATTTAGGATTTCCATTTCAAGATTGTCCAGGATTGTACATACAACAGAGCATGGGTAATCAATTATGATAAACTAATAGCAAATCAATTTTCAATAACCATTTGAAGATCCAACCATGATATTAGAAAATAATTGCACTAACAGTAGCAACAACTGAGATGCCTTAAGTCCTTAGTGAATAATATGAAACTACATAAAAACTTAGGTGTTGTTCATTATCCATAATAAAGCTTAACAGTATAACTGACACCAAGCAGAAAAAATATTTATTTATTAAACTTACTAATATATTACCGGTTTTCTACCTGGAATCTTCAGAGCACGGTGATAACTGTCAGACACACAGCACTAAACTAAGTAATTATAGAAACAACTTAAGTTCTAACTGATACCTAATGTCCTTATATGGCACCTTCTATGGATCACATAACTACAAGGTTAATTCAGAAATAATCCGCATATATTGTGAATCTGAATAATTCAATTATGTCAGTGGAGGAAACGTGGTTTGATAAGGTCATGGGAGTACATGATATGTATGCTAGATTCTGCACTATGGTATCGGTTGTTGGATGACAAAAATATTGCTAGGGCACAAGAATTTAAGAATTACCTAAATGATGCAATATTATGATGTGTCCCTAGAGTTTTAAGCATAAATAGGAAAGGAGTGAAATGGATGTATAATTTTATTAAGCGATTTGAAAGAAAAGAATGATGTGAAAGGAATACTTTGTGCATAAGGATGATGAGAGTTATAAAAATTATAATGAGCAGGCCAGAAGAGTCAACTGTTGTATGGAAAGCTAAGTGAGTATGAAAACAAATTAGCTCTGCAAACTAAAGATAACCCCAAAGAATTCTATCATTATGCTGCAAAAAAAGAATAAATGTGAACGAATAATTACTGAATGCAGAGGGTGTGACAGTGAGATGCAGAAGAGGTTGTTCAACTGATGAATACCAGTTTTGTTAAAAGCTATCACAACCCGGAGAATGGAAAATTCTCCTTCACAGGAGAAGGGGCACACTGATACTTTTGGATTTTGCTAAGACTTTTGACAGAATATAGCATGAAAGACTGCTGCATAAGTTGAAGAATAATGGATTATTATAAACTATTAGCATGGATAATAGGATTGCTGACTGACATATCAAAATGTAATCTAATGGGGATGCAAGTCTGCAAGATTTAAAGTAACCAGTGGTGTATCACAAAGATCAGTGATACACCACTAAAACAATGGACCTTGTCCATTGTTATTTATGCTAGAAGAAACTGAGCAGGCTAGGGATCTTAGATAGGAAGTTGACGTTCAAGGGCCAGAAAGCAGGACTGCAAATAGAACTCTGAGGATAACTATAATGTTGAAACAAACATTGACATGTAAGGATAAATAATTTTGCCTCTTTACAAGCTTTGATAAGACTTCACTTGGACTACTGTGCACAGGTCTGGTCTCATGGTTTTTGTTTAGCAGAGCATTAAAAATGATACCAGGATTGTGGAATACTGATTATGAAGACAGATTGCTAGTGTTTGCAGTCTACACAAATTCTCAAACAGGAGAATTTGTAGACTGCTGCTAAGAAGGGGTAAGATCTAGTTTATTCTCTCAGTATGGTGTGCAAGTGGAATGGATTGCCACTGGATGTATGTGCAAGCGTGAATGAATTGAAGAACAAGTATGACATCTGGTGCTGGCAGTATGTAGCTTCCCTGGATGAGTACCTGACTCCCTGGAGGAGCCTCTTAATAATAATTACAATGCATTTTAAGGTGAGATTCTTTACTAAATAGGGCCTACTTTGTGGCCATCTGAAAAATTAAAACAAGATGTTAGGGTCACTGTGAAAAATATTCCCTAGATAAATAACAGGTGTACATAAATCAAACCTTAGAATTATATTTTAAGTAAATCCCAGCCACAAACAGTTATAAACTCATTACATGCAGGTAGGCTAAGAATAGATAATTCAACAACTCTGCTCTAGAGATTAAACATCTAGTTTTAAGCTATTTTTATATGGAACACACACACATTATTTATATGCAGATTGACTTGGTTTATCTGTATGTTCAATAATTTTAATGACTTAAAACACTGTGATAATTAAGAATAAAAGTTTAATAAGGACACAACTAGTTTTGTTGGTAAGCCAACTTCATCAGGTGTCAAAGCACAAAGGTATATACAAAAAGACCGACAGAAACATTACGAACAACAACAGAGCTATCAAAAACTGTAGTTAAATTTGAATTGGAGTCCGCGCTTCAGTTCTAGCTACATTTATACCTGTGCATGTGATCTCGCGAGAACACCAGTACTGAATAGCAGAGCTATGAGAGTCTGGTAAATTGTAGCTAAGGTTGCTATTCATGTGGGTAGAATCGAGGGCAATTTCTTTCGACTCCAGGATAGGTCTTTCAAGTTCATCGTAACATTTGTGAATATTAGAAGCTTGAATCCAGTCTATTTGGTGGCCTTCATCAGAGTTTACAGAGAACAAGATATAGCTTGAAAGGGTGCTGGCTTGGATTCTATTATAAGAGATGTCTCTTTTGTGCTCTTCAAGACGGAGAAAGATTGATTTATCAGTTTGTCCGTAACAAGGTTTACTACAACTACAAATAATTCTGAATACTCCTGGAAACTGAAGATAGTCAGCCTAAAGAAAAACATCACTAAGGATAGATCGGAGTTTCAGTAAAGTAGAGAAGCACGTTTTAATGTTGAACTTTTTGTTCGGCCAAGCTGAAACCTAAAATCTGGCTCCATTATATTGATGATGTTTTTCTTATATGGGAACATGGCCCAGATAACCTCAAAGTTTTCTTGGCTCATTTAAATAACTTTCATCACAACATCAAATATATATATATATATATATATATATATATATATATTTTTTTTTTAAATGTATATCACAACAATCAAGTAGGTCTATGATTACATATATATATATATAAAAAAACATAATCTAATGTTTTTAGATTATGGGGATACTAAAGGTAATTGATGGGAATGTAGTTTCTATATACAAGTAGGCCAAGCACAAGCATAAAGTTACTTTACAATCATGCTTATGCTTGGATATAAAATTAAAGCAAGAATATTTCTTGTCAAGTATCATATTTAAATCACATCTCTTAGCTAAGTCTCCAATAAGCAGAGTGGCAGTCTCACATCAGATAATGAAATACATCTACTGCCAAGACATTCACGAACTGTTATGAACCTCATGATGGTCTCATTATGAAGCCATCATGAGTAGCTATTCAATCTGCTACTTTTACTTTCATCCTTTAATTTTTTTTAAAAATGTATTATTTTAACACAAGTTTAGTGCCATTTAGCAGTAACTATTCTTCTACCCATTACTGTCAGCCTGGTAGGTAAATAGCACATCTGTTCTGTAATCAATAGCTTATGGAGAGTTAGGGGAGTAATTTGAATCCAATCATAGGCAAAGATATTTGTGAATGACTATGAAGAAGTCAACGTGGCTGATCTGTTCAGGAACCTAGTAAAAAATTGACACACCAATGCAAAGATCAAGTATACCAATATCAATTAAAGCCAGTAACAGATACTACAAAAAATTCAAGTTGTGTTACAAAATTGTGTTTGCTATCAGCTTTGTTGCAATGCATCTCACCTATGATGAGCTTCTGAATATGCTGTACCTTTAATGATTAATGATTCAAGTGTTACTTAAGTCTGGGAATAAATTAAAGATGCCAAGAAATTATATTCTGGTTTCATCCTTTACCCAAGTATTGCATGTGAGGTCACTTCATGACTGGGCTACTTATAAACTATATAGACTGATACAGATGGGCTATATAGACTGATGACTTCATGTCAGTTGCCTTAGTATCCCATAATGCAATGCATTATGGGAAGGGCCACTACCCAGACTGGTTTTGATTTTATTGAGGTCTCATCAGTGGGAGCCAGATCCAGAAGTGATACCAAGGTTGAAGTATTACATCATCTTTAATTTATAGTATAACCAAGTGAAAAAATTTCAATATCCATCTCTAATCCAGAACACTTTAATAAAAAAAGGTGCGACTACTTGCATATGGAAATATAACTTCTGCATTACTTCAACCTTGGTGTCACTTCTGGGTCTGGCTCCCACTGAGACCTCAATAAAGATCGAAACCAATCTGGGTATTGGTCTTTCCCATAATGCACAGCATTATACATGTCCCTAAGGACATGTGCATTGCATTATAGGATACTAAGGCAATTGAAATGAAGTCATCAGTCTCTATACACAAGTAGCTCAGTCATGAAGTGACTTCACACGCAAACTATGTTCGCTTACACGTGGATAAAGGATGAAGCCAAGAATATAATTTCTTGACATCTTAATTTATAGTATAACCAAATGAAAGTCTGGGAATCATGCTCTCTAAAGATAACCATCCCCCCAGCTTCCAAAATAAACCAAGTGGTGCTTTTACACCACGTGATGAAAATCGCCTACCCAGTTTGTATAACAGAGGTCAAATATAGACTATCACTTTACGATTCCCCCCCCCCCCCATGGCACATTTTTGGCAAGTGAATAATTTCACAAAGATCTGCAATTAATTGGCCATCATGTTCTCCAGATCTGACAGCTCTCTTCATGCAGAAATTAAGGTGCTAAAGCCTGAAACATTAAAGTTGTCATGGAATATGATGTAGAAAGGGCTCTGTCTTTGTAAATATGAAAATGGAAGGCACTTACTTGATATAGTTTTTCATAACGAATAAAACACTATAGATTCTGTATTTCATTATAACAAAAAGAATGAAAATAATAAAAGTTGTTAAATGTTTAAATCCTTTCGTGACTTATGGGCTACTCTGTATAACATACCCAGTATTTCAACTTAATCAAAAAATTGACTTTTCTGTGTCTTTTGAATAGTACAATAAGACAATAAGTATGAATAAGAATATCTATTAGTATCTAAGAATAATAAATGGCCTTGAAAAGTTCTATATCTTTAGATCTGCAGAGGCAAGTTTCTTGAAGGAACAGCAACTTGATATTGTGCAGCCTAAGTTTACACATGGATTCCTGTGTAAATGGGCTGTGGCATTCCTGCATACATTTAACAAAGGAATTTCATAATAAATTTAGTTTAATCTTTTATCCAAGTGTGAGCAAACAAAGTTTGCACCTGAAAGTATCTTCAGGACTGGAGTAAGGTGGTACAACACCAGGGCACTCCTTGCAAAGGTGGAGCAAGCTACCAACACTCCTATCTCAGTATCTCCCATAATGCAAAACACATCCCCTTGCAGATATGTCTAATGTTATGCATTAAGGGAAGGGCCACTACCCAGACTAGTTTCTACCTTTATTGAGGTCTCTTCAGTGGGAGCCAGGCCCAAGTGGAGATACCAGGCAGAAGCATTAGCAGGTCATCTCTACCTATAGGAGTTGCCAAATGGTGTGCCACCCTTTTTTAATAAATTACTCTGGATTCAGAGAAAGATGTTGAAAGTTTATTTTTCACTTGGTTAGAGTATAATAAATTTCGTTTTATCCTTTATCCAAGTGTGAGCAAACAAAGTTTGCGCCTGAAAATATCTTCAGGACTGGGGTAAGGTAGTACAACACTGTACAACATCAGTCCATTAACAAACTGTTTCTGTGGTCCCTACAGTGAATGAATAGAGTGAATCAACTATACTGGAACAAACTTGACATTATTAGCATTAAAGAATGCATGAACAGAGCTAATCTAAGGTGGTATGGTCACTTGAACAGAACTCTTATCTTCACCATGCTTTTTGCCAATAGCTACAACCTTTGTAAAATACATGAAATATGTGTCCCTCCATTCTCCCCTGTACCTGATACATAAGATCAACAAAAACTATTTCCATCCACTACATTCAATGTACATCTAAAAAGAAAGCTAAAGCACACCAACCAGCTTTTTTTCTGCTCTCTGAAGGACAAATTTTTTCATTAATTCATCCAGGATGTGTATGAAATTCTTTCCCTATAACTTGGCCTACAATATACAGAGAAGGATCAGCTAACACCCGTCTTGAAATTAAAACTACACTTGCTAATGCATTATGGGGTTTAATAAATAAATACAGCATATATTGTCAGCTCTTTGCTTTATGTGGACGATGTTATACTTCTAAATAAATCCACTACAAGTCTGCAAGATTCCCTGACTAAATTGAATAACTGTTGTAATAGATATGGTATGAAGGTCAGCAATAAAAAGACAAAGACAATGAAAATAGTTTCAGCTATTTAGGCATGATTTTTAGTGAAGATGGTAAATTAAATATGGAAGTAGACAACAGAATCAACAAAGCTGGTATGGCAGGAAGTCAATTGAATAAATTCATATGGAATAAGAGAGAAATTAGTCAGAATATTAAATTAGCTGTATACAAGACAGTGTTCAAACCAGTTTTAACTTATGGATCTGAGAGCTGGGTTAGAAGTAAAACACTTGACCAAAGACTAGCGACCGCAGATATGAGAGTCCTGAGAAAGATTAGAGGCGTGAACAGATGGCATCAATGGCAATATCATATTAAAAACGAGGATATTAGGAATGAACTTGACATTGTCAGCATCCAGAAATGCGTTAGCAGAGCTAATCTCAGGTGGTATGGTCACTTAAACAGAATGGGAGAGGAAAGATTAGCAAAACAAGTGTTCTCTGCCAGGTTGGCAGCAAAACCACCCAGAGGAAGACCAATATATAGGTGGATTGATACGGTACGAAGTGCCTTAGACGACAGAAATATAAGATCTGATAATGTTGGAGTCTTGACAAGTAACAGACTGATCTTCAGGAAAATTGTAAATAGGAATTGTAGTTAGTAATGATGTAAATTTTTCATGTAGTACTATCATATCCTGTATACCCCTTGAGGGTATATGGCAAGAATTTGAAGATGATGATACAGCATATATATAAATAATTAAATAACACATTTAATAACTCCTATATTTATCTCAGTCACTGAGATTGTCAAGGAAACAATATTAAAAGTGCAAAAATGCACACAAATTTGAACAAACAAAGTGGAAAAAATTAGACTGAAAGTTCTATGAGGAGTACACTATGGGTGCTGCTGGCTAATGTTAGCTGTGTTGGGTGGGAAGCTTAAGAAGATGCATCTGTGTGCTGCTCACAGAGGGCACTCCTCATAGGTCTTTAAGATAAGACAAAGCTTAGTGTTTGTTCAAATTTGTGTGTTTTTGCAATTTTAAATATTGTTTCTGTGACAATGTCTCCGTGACTGAGAAGAAATATAGGAGGAGTGATTAAACTTGTTTATTTATGTGCTGTATTTATTCCATTAAACTCCATAATAAGTTCAAACCAGCATATAAGTCTAAATAGAGAATTATTTGTTAACATCATTATTGTAAGTCTAACAGATTATGCACTTGATATCTTTTCATGCAGGATTAAATGGAGGAACTAAAGTGCTGCAAAGAAGTCTTTACGAGACTATTTTAAAAGCCAGAATGAAAAGTTAAGCAATCGCATAACTTTGATAAGTATGGCTTCCTTAATTTACAAAAAATCTTGGAGAGATGTTAGTGATGGTCTTCAAAATGATCTAACAACTGAATAAACTTATCCAGTCTGAACATCCCAGATACAATTTGAATTCTTTCTACAATTTCCTGAACAAACAAAATATTAGCCTAACAGTTTGCTTTATTTTTTCTTTTTAGTGTTGTTTTCATAGCATCATGCATGAAACAAGAAATTACAAAAGTCAGTAGTCATCATCTTTGTTTCTGATTTAAAACAGTAAAGAATACAAATTTTTCAGTAAAGTTCCAAATTTCCAGCCTCTCCTCATTCACCATATGAAGGCAAGGACTGAACATTAGGTCAAAAGCCACAGTTGCTTCTCTGCATTCCTTAAAGGCTAATTGGAACTCTCCTAGTTATTTTGCTGAGAGTGCAGACAAGTATCAGACTAATCCGAAGGAAAATTTAAGATTAGTAATGGAAACTTAACTGGTTCTAACAAAATAGCTTGTACAGCCCTTGAGGGTACGTATCAAGAATTTGATTATGTAATCAAATTAAATTAATATATAAAAATTTAACTATGACTTCAAAATCATTTTGATAACTGATGCAAGTCAGCTTGCAACTGAATATACTTACATGGATTTCTGCCCTGTTATTAGTCTGTCTTCCTGGAAGCCTTTCACTTACATTTCTGAAATGTCATAATTAAGAAAAATCAAACAGTTCAAGAAATAAATACTCCTAAATATATACAGAGGTTGGAGGGGGGGAGGGGAGGAAGTGATCCTTCACTATGTTTCAGTTGCTGTCATTGTGACTTTTTGTGCAGTGATTTTTTTTTTTGCATTACAATTTTTTAAAGCAGAATCTTTTGTTTTATGTTGGGCCCATATACAAGAAGTTATCTGGTCAACGTATAGTACGTTAGTACCGTATATGGGTAGTGTATGGAAAGGAAAAACTTGTTTGCATTTGATTTAAAAGCTTGTATGTTGTATTCCTTGGGAAATACGTCAGGGGGAAGACTATTCCACAGTACAGCAGTAGCAGGGATGAAGGAGGAGGAAACGAAACTTGTTCTGTGGGTTTCAAGGTGTACTTTGAAAGGATGTTGGACAGCAGCTGTATGGGTTCCAATGGGCTTAGTACAGAGTGGGGGAATTATTGATGCCGTTTCAAATGAACATTTCCCATTGAAATATTTATAGAATATACAAATTGCAGAGACCAAACGTCTATGTGAGAGTGAGGGGAGCAAGTTGGTAAGAGATAGGTCATTTATCAGTGTAATTGCTCTCCTCTGTATTGAGTCAAGCATTTTGAAGGAGCTTTTAGGAGGCCCACTCTAAATGTGAGAGCAGTATTCGATAGCTGGGCAGATTTGCGATTTGTACAAGGTTAACAGCTGTTTAGAGGTGAAGTAACGTCTTAAGCGAAAGAAAAAACCTAGTTTTTTGTAAGCTGAGGATGCAATGGTTGTGATGTGTATATGCCAGTAGAGGCTTGATGTCAGGGTAATTCCGAGAAGAGCAATCTCATCTCATCTAAAACTTCATCTTTGAAATAATTAAACATTTATAATAATTTTTCAGAAGCAAACTAACAAATCTTGAAATTAGAATACCTGATTCCTGTAGAATATAACAAGAAAAAAAAAAGTTTCATCAGTACTGATTAATCAAACCAATTCTCATGTTTTAAGAAATATACAAAGATTTTCCAACACAGGATAAGAAAAAAAAAAAAAAAAAAAAAAAAAAAAAAAAAAAAAAAAACACCTTGTAAGTAAATCAAAATGTCAAAAATATTTATAAGTCCAATAAACCATTATTTTATGGGCATAAATGTAATTCTACAAACCAAACAGTAAACCAACGTTCAGTCACATGAAAGTTATTACAACATAATAAAATTAGCAATGAATTTTTGCAACCAACAACTAATCTTAAAAAGTGATACTCAATTACAGAATGTAGCATGCATAGAAGACTGCACCATCCAATATTATCCACTGATGGATAAGGTGAGGATGCCACTTCAGCTCTGAAAATGTACAAAACGTTCCTTGGTATTATTACCTTAGTGAGTCCTGGAAAATGTGTTCTGAAGGGTAGCACAGAAGTTCAATCCAAAATTGCAAGGAACATAATGACACTTAAATGATACAAAACAACACCAAGAGTTAAAAAAAAAAAAAAAATACATTTATTAAACCCACTATTTTGCTGGTTTTCTACCCAGCATAATCATAGCACAATGATAACTGAGACACACAGCACAAAATAAATAATTGTAGAAATAAGTTAAATTGTATAAATAGAAATAAGTTAACTGACACCTGGCATTTTTATATGATGCTCTCTTTGGGCCAGATAACTAAAGTTACTTTAAAGAAGTCAGACAATTACCGTATTTGCCGGTGTATGAGACGCACTCCTTTTTTGAACACAATTTTTAGGAAAAAAAAAGATTCTTTAGATCCTCTTCCTGATTCCACCAAGTTCTTATCATTTTCTCAGTTGGGGGGGGGGGGGGCAAAAATGCCTCTTTGCAGCCCTCTTTCCAAGTTCTTTAGCATACACAATCACGTGGCTTTTATACAATACTGTAGCAATGCTGACGTTTCTCAGCCATAATTTGCCAAGAAATTTAAGAAAATTTAACGGCAGAAATTTATCACCATTTACAACAACCGCAACAACAATTGGAAAGTTTAAACAAACAGGAACACAGCTGTGATTGTCGATGACAGCGCATGCGCATCCACTGAACTCTACGTAACTGGAATACCCTCACACACCGCAAGGAAGCAAGAAAGAAATCGCGTAATTTGAACAGAGAAAATTTCCAGAAATGAAAGTAAAAAAAAATTGAGTATCGGTGTATAAGACGCGCCCTGTTTTTCAGACCTATTTTCAAAAGAAAAAAAGTGCGTCTTATATGCCGGCAAATATGGTAGGTCTTAAAATGATAGTTTTCCAGATCTTTGTAAATTAATGCAACCACACTTGTTGAGGTTGGAGAGTATTCCATAGCTGATGTTAAGAATAGTCTCTCACACCTGTAATGATTTCTATGTAATAAACATGCTTTTCTCTATCTGATGCTATGTGAAGGAGAATCCAGAGCATGGTCTGACAATCCTGACTTGACATACAGATGATCTTGGATGTAATTTTTATGTTCTTCAAGGAATATGTTAATTGATCTACCAGTCTGTTCAAAGAAGAACTTGCAGCATAGAGAACTCTATACACTCCTGAATGTTCAGGAGGATGTAATCAATCAGAATGAGAATATGAAGGTAGCTAGCTGACTGAAAGATTTAAATATGGAGATATCCACAGGTATGGCATCCTCAAAACTCTTACTGACCAAACCAGGGCTATTTGCTCAAATGACACAGCCCTTGAAACTGAGCTTAGGGATCTTCACAACAACCTTTTAACCAATGACTATAGTCCATATGAAATGGATAAAATATTATATGCATCACCCATCACTCCTACGCCCAACACACAGGATTACAGCAAAACCATTCCCATTCCATATGTTAAGGATACATCAGAAAAAAATGAAGAAATATCCAGAGATCTGTGGCTATTTTTTCTGACATATACTTAATATGCTTTTCCATTAATGCTTCTTTGTTGACAGCATATCTTCAATTGTGTTGAAGTTGTTCTAGAAGCTAAATTCTGTACTTGGTAGTTTCCTGACAAAAACAGGAAGATTTTTAAAAAAACACTGAAATGTCTTAAATGGCTTGATATATGATTATGCTATATCATATTAATGCAGTTTCATCCAATATAGGATACAGAAAAGTCCTGAAATGCTAACAGTCCAGCCCTCTTTATTTAGCATCCAAATAGTAATGGAGTACACAAAAGGAAGGCAAAGATTACCAAGTCAAGTTATCTACATTACTTAATACATTATATGGAGATCCCCAGTTTTGTCTCTTAAATTAGGAGGGTTCTTCAAAGTACATACACTGATTCTCTGAACAGTCTCACTTCTGAAAGAATGTTTTAATGCTTTGAAAATACCAAAAAAAATAACTGTTTTTAATTTATTTTTTCTGACTTGAAAATGAAAAGTTTCAAGACTTACAGTACATCAGTGCAGATTATGGGTTAGAGGGTAAAAAGAAAGAAGAAATTGATCAACAATTTTTTAATAGTTAAAGGCTGTCTTTGGAGAAGACAGTAAGGAAAGCCGTTCCAGGCAGATTGAATGAAAGTTAGTTTGATGAGTTTGAAGTATATGGTAAATGGATATTGACAAGCAAGCTGATCTTGTTCTTACAGATTTTCAAGAAAGTGGAAGAATGACAGTGGCCAATTCAACAGAGCAATGATTATGAAAGTACCTGTAGAAGAGGCACAAAACAAACTGAATATCTGTGAAAGAGAGAGACTGAAGTGATTCTGAAAGGAGCAGCATCACTTAATCTGACTACCCCCTCTTATGAATAGCATCAAGCAACAATAGATATGTTTGGGTGCACCACCCTAAATGAGCAGCAATTCACATGTGAGCAGATCTGGGATTCATACAATCTTAGTGGTTGAGTTGAAAAATAGTGCCATGTGTGGAAAAGTACAGTGAGGTATTTTGGCAACTGCAGAAGCCATGGCTGAGATGTTTGTACCAGAAAAGACTGGAGGGTGTAAGTCAGTCCAAGAAGAGAAATAGGATTAAAAAAGAAGCAATGCATTTTTTTAAAATGGGAAATTACACAGAATTGTACTGCATTAACACACTTGTTAGACAACTGAGGCTTCGATAGTGGTCAGAAATTAAAATAAAAAGCCAAAAGGCTAGTTTTCTGGCAATTGAATAGATATTAAATGGATAAGAATCCTATATTGTTATATAGCCAGTAAGTGAAACTCAAGATCGATAACTACGATCTATGAGTTTCAATGCTGAAAAACTATCGGCGAAGGCAATTCGAAGCAAAGGTGGAGCAAGATCCCTCACTATTCTTGATATTCTTTCATAATGCAAAACACAGCTCCTAGGATGAGACCGGTCTGGGTAGTGACCTCCCCTCATAATGTAATGACAGTATTACATCTCCTAGGAGCTGTGTTTTGCATTATGAGAGAATATCAAGAATAGCAAGGAGCTTGCTCCACCTTTGCTTCGAATTGCCTTTGCCGATAGTTTTTCGGCATTGAAACTCATAGATCGTAGTTATCTATCTTGAGTTTCACTTACTGGCTATATAACAATATAGGATTCTTATCCATTTAATAGTGGTGAGAAATGTTGGGTGATATGAGGAATGAAGGCATTCATTCCTATGAAGATTTGTTATTTGCTTTGAGGTATCTGGATCAGGAGACAGTAGTTTGACTATGAAAAGAAATAGTAGAAAACAGCAAGTTCATTCCATTTGCATCTTCGTGATTCTGGAGGACAAGAGACTGAGAATGGCGGGGTGCAGATTTCTAAATTGCAGGAAACTTTTGATCAGGTTGTGGTCTGAGTTATAAAGAGAACTGACATCCATGGTAGATTTGGAAGAAAATGCTTGTGAGGAAGAGGTTAGGGTGTTAACAAGATGGTAGGGGAACTGTCCGATATTTTGGTGGAAGATGGACCATCTGTGTTAGGTCACTGCCAATGGCAAATACCTAGAACACTGCCTGCCTGATCAAGTAGATATGGATAAGAGAAGACAATTTGAGTTGTGGACACTGAAATCACCAAGGAAGGTGATCATTATTCGGGTTAACTGACTGCTGAAAATCAAAGCTTTACAAATATGAACCCCAATAGGCTAGTGGTCATCTGAATTTGGAGAACAGTAGGCATAGCAAATGAATGGCATGAGTTGGTTGAGAAATTCTGAGCCAAAGCCAATTATTTGGGGAGAAGGTTCAGGTAGACGGTAGTTGCTGAGGCTCCATTAGGAATACATCTGGTTTTGATGACCGTCAGCAGTGAATACTGTTTAAATTACTGGCAACAGGAATTATCACTAGCTGAAATATCACTATTAGAGTAACTGGCAGCAGGAATTATCACTAGCTGAGCAGAAAGCCTCTGGATTTGTTACTATCAAGTTCAATTCTGTGTATTATCTAGCAGCCAGTTGGCAGAACCATTTTACTGCTATATTCTCAAATGGAAGATCTCTGAAGGGCATGCTGTGAAGACCAAAAGTGGTACTAAACCACTTCAGATCTCCAAATAAGCAAGGTGGTAGTGTTTCAGCAGGTGATGAAAGATGTGCACCACCTAGAGGAGCCTTTCTCAAAGTGTAGGCAACGGCCCACAAGAAAAATTTTATTACTAAAATTTTTTAATTTTTTTTATCCTA
The DNA here is from genome assembly GCF_054136105.1 of Typopeltis vanoorti. NCBI lineage: Eukaryota > Metazoa > Arthropoda > Arachnida > Uropygi > Thelyphonidae > Typopeltis > Typopeltis vanoorti. The sequence continues at coordinate 62,010,598 of NC_143552.1, forward strand.
CTTTGTAAATTTTCAGATGCAATTTAGAATATATGTTAAAAATCTTAGTAATTAAAAGTTTACATAATCTGGTTAATTTCAATATAAAGATTATGCACATGAAGGGTGTGCTAAAAAGTTGTGATAATCACCATGAAAGAACAGAGATAGAACCATGTAAGTTACACCTTATTTCACATATTCCACACGAAGTGTTATACGCTTGTTATAATGCTGCTGCATCATTTGCAATCCTCTAAGATAAGTCTTTCCTTTGTTGCACAAACCAGTCCTCAGCTGCAGATATGATTCATCTGTGGTAAATTTTGTTCCTGTCAAGTGTTTCTTTACATTTGAGAATAGGAAATAGTCAGATGGGGCCAGGTCTGGCAAATAGGGTGGGTAAGGCAGATGTTGAAAGCCCAAGCTGTGTATTGTCTGTTGGGTTTCATGAGCAGTGTGAGATGGTGCATTGTTCTTAAAAAGCAATACACACCTCTGCTAATTTCCCCACGGCATTTTTCTATAAGTACTTCTTTCAATTCCTTCAGAGCTGTTGAATAAACTGCTGCTGTAATGGTTCACTTTTTTTTTTTTCTGAGGTACTCTGGTAAGAATTACACCATCCATATCCCAAAAGACAAATGGCAAGAACTTTCCCTGCTGACTTTTGGGTTTGGAACTTCTTTGGCCATGGAGAACCATTGTGTCTCCATTCCATTGACTGTTGTTTGGTCTCTGGGTCATAGTGATGAAGCCATGTTTCATCAACAGTAACAATATGAGCCAAAAATGTTTGTACTTGATTATTCAAAATGACCCAAAATTCCTTGTGATGACAACACACATTCTCTCTTTTGGTCAGCATTCAAACATTTGGGGATCCACTTTGCTGAGAGCTTCTGCATGTCCAGATGTTGTTGGATAATGACTCAAACAAGTCTTTACAATGTTTTTGGCTGGTATTTGTCTATCGTCAAGGATCATGGCATGCATAAACATTTTCAGGTGTGATTTCTGTGGAAGGTCTTCCTGACCTGGGGACATCTGTTGTCTCAGGATGCCGATTTTAAACTTGATCACCCATATGATAACTGTTGGATATGCTGGGGCACAGTCCACTAAAGTCTCAGGCAAAGTTTGGTGAATCCCAGTTGTGGACTTTTCTTGCAGCACGAAAAACTTGATGGCCCGCATCTCCAACTTCGAATTTCTTCAAAACCTCTGACATCTTTTTCTTTTACAGTTTGATGAAACATGGAGGTTAAAAGAGTTTTAAGATATGTTCTTTCTTGTGGATATATATCAGTTGCTTTAATGTCATTTTTGTTCTAGGCGTTTATCAGAACTTTTCAGCCTCATGCTCTTATTTTGCCACCTGCTTTATATCACAACATACGAGTGTAAACACTACATAAAGTCAACCACTGCACTGAGAAATGCAGTCTGTCTCTGCCTTTGTGTAAATATACTTAATATATTACTATATTTTGTATTTTTTTTAAAATAAAAACTTAATTACGTTTTATGTGGTTCCCACCTATAAAAGGTTATTTGCAAATCTATAGTACATTTGTACCATGGATGGGCTAAGAATATATATTTAAGTTTTTTTTAATCAATTTTTATATATTTTGTATTTATTTTTAATATAGTTCAGAAACCCTGCTTTAGTGACAAAGCATGGAACTTATTGAAGCCTCCAATAAGTGAGGTAGTGGTCTCACACTGGTGATAAAATTCATCTCCAATTAAAGACAATGACAAATATCCATGCCCACAGTGGGATTCAAGCCCACTGTTCGCTGGAAAGTGGATACGCTAACCACTCAACTAACCAGGCTAGCAATGCTTGAACAAAACATTTATACAAGTGTCATTTTTGGTATAATTTACAATACATCTCATTCCTATCCTAGTTTTTTCCCAACTTCATTTTCCATTGAAGAAAAATAAGGTGGGGTGCTCAAGGGTAAAAGCTGAATAACTGGGAGAAGAGCTCCAACATAGCCTTTGAGGAATGTGAACTAACCAAGGTTTCTGACCTAATGTCCAATCCTTACCTTCTCATGGTATACCCTGTTAGGTACCTAGCTGGATACTGAAATGAATGAGGACGGGCTGTATTTGGAAATTAGATGACAAAATTGTGCTTTTAATGGCTTCAAATATTCCAAATCAATATCAATTCAAGACTGTCACAAGCAACACACACACACACACACACACACACACACACACACACACACACACACACACACACAAAAGAAGTATCAATAGAAAAGAAATACAACTGTCAGAAAAATATAATGTGTTACCGACAAAACAAAGATAAACAGGAGAGATTTTTCTAAACAATATACATAAGATGTTATATTCAGACAATATCAACAGAGTGATATGGGCAACTATCACAATAGGAAAAGGGATAATGAGACTATTTGTGCTTATGTAACAGAAATTCTACTAAGGAAAAAGTGGAGGAATTTTGAGGTGCTAGAGAAAGAAGCAGACAACAAAAAGGTAAACGTTAATGTTGAAAATATTAACAGCAGAGTAGAAAATGGACATGTAAAAATGTTTTGGGAAAATTAAGAGAAAAGAGAATAGCTAATAATAAATATGTTTTGGTTTTCTGTTTAGGACATGGGCTGGTAATTACTAACACCATGTTCCAACATAAAAATTTGCACAAATTCACACGGAGAGAAGATGCAAAGAAAGAAAGAAAGAAAAAAAAAAGTCTCACTGACTATTTATTGTCAACAGTGATGTTTCCCACTGTTCAGGACACAACAGTATACAGAGGATTTGAAATAGGAAGTGATCATATTTAGTTTTGAGCAGGATAAAATTGAATTTCATACTGAAAAGCATATGTAAGAAAGTTTTAAAAGGAATAAAATTTGAGCAGCTTGCAGAGATGAAGTGTAGACTAAAATATACACATTATTTATGAAAAAATGAAACATTTTGAAAACAAGAACCAAACCTTGGTGGAGATTCAGTGGCAAACCCTGAAGAAAATATTGACTGATTCAGCCAGAGAGGTATGTGGTGAGGCTGGTGGCAAAATATTCTGGAGGCTATTGAAACAGCTTAGAAATGGAGGAAAAGAGTACTATAAAAAGGAATCAAAGATGATAAAGACAACATGAAAACTGAAGATAAAGATATTTTAGATGTCTGGAGTAATTACTTTGAAAGATGGCTATATGAAACAAGGAGTATCAGTATGGTGGTAGAAAACACTCAACAGGAATGCAGTCAGAAATACATAATAAATTTAGTTTAATCATTTATCCAAGTGTAAGCAAACAAAGTTTGTGTCTGAAAATATCTTCAGAACTGAGGTAAGGTAGTGCAACCAGGCAACTCCGAGCAAAAGGTGGACCAAGCTCTCATCACTCCTTATCTCAGTATCTCCCATAATGCAAAGTGCATCTCCTTGCAGACATATATACTGCTATACATTAAGGGAAGGGCCACTACCCAGACTGATTTCGACCTTTATTGAGGTCTCGTCAGTGGGAGGCAGACCCGAACGTGGAGTTACTAAGGCAGAAGCAATTGGAGAGGTCATATTTACCTATAGGAGTTACCAACAGGTGTACCACCTTACTATTGAACTACTCTGGATTTAGAGAAAGATGTTGGAAGTTTATTTTTCACTTGGTTAGACTATAATACATTTAGTTTAATCCTTTATCCAAGTGTAAGCAAGACTTGCTTACACTTGGATAAAGGTAATAAACTAAATAAACTAAGTAAAAAAAAAAATAAACTTCCAACATTAATGCATAGCAGTATACATGTCCACAAGGCGATGTGCTTTGCATTATGGGAGATACTGAGACAAGAAGTGATGAGAGCTTGGTCCATCTTTGCTCGGAGTTTCCTGGTGTTGCACTACCTTACTTCAGTCCTGAAGATATTTTCCGGCACAAACTTTGTTTGCTTACACTTGGATAAAGGATTAAACTAAATTTATTATAGTCTAACCAAGTGAAAAATAAACTTCCGACATCAGAAATACATATCCATACTTAAAAAAAAAAAGAAAAGGCCATGAAAATCCTGAAATGTGCAAAGGCAGCTGGAGTAGATGACATTTGACCAGAAATGCACAAATATGGAAGTACAAAAGTTTTACAGTGGCTACACTGTGTAATTCACATGCAATGTAACCAGATGATCTGAGTAGAACTCCCATAGTACCCATTTATATAAAAAAAAAAAAAAAAAAAAAACTGAATGAGAATTACAGAGGAATTTCCCTACTGAGTATGCCTGGTGTGATTTGTGCAAGTATAATTGAAAAAAAGGCTAAGAAAATTTGTGCAAGTGGAAACTTAGAGAAGAACAAGCTGGTTTCAGGCCAAACAGAGGTCATCGGATTCAGATTTTTCAACTAAGACAACAAGTTGAGAAATCATGGGAATATAACAAATTGAATATATCAAGCACCCTATTCATGTCAACTTTGCTGTTTTGGATAGAGGGTTGTTCTGCTAAGTTCAGAATACCAAAACACCAAGATTAGATAAGATTTCTAGAATCAGAGAGCTCAGATCTTGTTTCTCACATCAATGCTAGACACAATTCATTGGGAACAGACAAAGATATTGTACTACAACAGATTTAATTCGATCATCCTGCATCATCGCCCGAATCTTAATTGAACAGACTGCATGAAATTTTGAAAAGTTACTGCCATAAAGTGCTCTTTTTTTTTTTTTTTAAATCAATTTTGAATTGTACAACTATACTTGGTTTCCTGGAGCTTTAATAGTGTTACCCTCCTGCTCATTTAGCTGCAACCGAGACAAGTGGATGTACTTGGGATATATAATTCATTCTTGCATTCATATTTTGAATGTTGCAACCGATTCTTTTGTTCTCCCCCCATCTGAATGATGTTCACGTTACAGGGAGCAAAATATTTAGGAGTTAACAAATTCAAATTTCCCTTACATGTGTTAAGTCATTTTTTTCAAGTATAATAATCTACAACATGTTTCTATAAAAATGTCTAGTTAATTAGGTTTCACATGACTAATCCAATCATTTCAAAATAAAGTGAATTAAAATAAAAACCTCAATCTGTCAATGATACCAACATCTTAAGATTCTCGAGTCTTCTGAGGGTGGGATTCCCATAAAAAAAAATAAAAAATTCTCCCTGCCTAGCACTAAGTCAGTACTAGGATTTTCCTTCAAGATACACAAGATTTTCTAATATAAAACTTCCCTCTAATAAAAAAGTTAATGTCATTGCTAACTACATAAATGTAGTTAGTAGCAGTAAATTTTGTCCTACTACTTAAATGACTTGTGTTTTTTGGAGCAAAGAATGAATAATAATACTGTCAACACAGCTATTACTGACCCAAAAAACACAAGTCATTTAAGTAGTAGTAGAAAATCTAACTTTGACTCAAGTAGGAGATTGACCATGAACTTGTGCAAAATCTAAGCATTCATGTTCTAGCAATATATTCCACTCACTACTCTCTCTGTCTGTTTGTCTGTCTGTCTCCATTGGTCACAACATTCATACTGTTTGCAGAGATTGAGCTCATTTTCACTGTGCTTGGTTGCTAGCTAACTTTTGTATTTCCTTTTTTTTTTTGCCACCTGTTACTTTTTTATTGCATATCTTTCTCAAGGAATTGTTTTCTTAAATTCCTGCTTAATCTTATTCATTTTGTGCTTACTTTATACTCCTAACTTGAGAAATACGGCTTTCATGTGGAATTTTCACATGGGATACAGAGTAAATACCTATAGTTCTTTAGATATTTACTCTAATGAAAAAGAAATTAATTCTGCAATGAATTATTAAAAAAAAAAAAAAATTAAAATTCAGCAGCATCACATCCACTTATTTTAAAGAAGTTAACTTACAGAGGGTGGTTTGGACCCCAGTAAATACCAATACCAGCTTTTGCATCTTTTTTTCCATTATGAGAACAGGCTCCATCTGTATAAATATGTACCATAGAACTCTGCTTTTCTAATGAGAGAGGGGGAGAGGAAAAATTGTAAGTATAAATGAAACTGGACTGGCATTAATTTATTTTAATGAAAAATGATACAAGAGAATGTCATAATTATTATTATCCCAAGACCCATGGAGTTACTCATTGCAGGAGGTCCCTACAACATACACACACAGCATACCACCACACTTTCAGGCAAAGAATTCTAATCATTCACCACTCTCCATGCAAAAAAACCTGCTTCCCATGCCTTTGCTAACCCTCTCCTTATACAGCATCCAGGAATGACCTCTTGTTCTCACCCACCTCTCTCCCAATATTCTCTGAAATATATCTTCAATTAATTTTATAAGAGCCTCTTACCAACTTATATATCTATCATATCATCCCTCCTTTTCCTATCCACTAGATTTTGTAAATTGCATCTTCAACCTTTCTTGATACTCCATACTCCAGAGACCAGAAACTGCCTTAGTCAATCATCTCTGAATTTCCAATATCTCTTCATCCTTTTAAAAAGGGGTAACCATATCTGCGCACAGTAGTCCATATGTGGCATAATCAAGAACTTTTATAGAATGATACAAGAATCTTCTCACAAGTCAGTATCCTCCAGGTCACTGGCAGAATTCATTGTTGTCCTTACAATTTTTGGTAACTAATCCTCTAAATTTTAGATTCGTGTCCACCATCACCCAAAATCTCTTATTTTTTTCACTTCCAATAACATACTCACCACATGTAAACTCACCATGTTTAAACCTTGCACTTTGTAGCATTCAACTGGTATCCCCACTCTTATATTCATTCACTCAGTCTATTTAAATCCTCTTGTACAGCCACAAGATCTGTTTTACTCCTCACAGTTCTTCCCAACTTTGCATCATCTGCAAACAGATGAAATATCCCATTTAAATCTTCCTTAATATCATTAACATAGAGGTTAAACAGCAATGGTCCTAAAACAGATCCCTGAGGCACACCACTAATGACTTTCCTCTTTCAGGATATTGTTGTCCTATACACAACTTACTGATACCTATCAGACAACCAATCTCTAATCCAATGCATTAATCTAATATCTAAACCCATTTGCTCTAGTTTGACTATCCACTTATGCGGTAATCTATCAAAAGCCTTTGCAAAATCTAAATATACTACTGTGTATCCAATACAGCTATCACTTTATTGTAATAATCAAGTAGATTACTAAACAACCTCCCTTTAGCAAATCCATGCTCCATTAAAGATAATACCACTGTTTCTTACTAACCTCTAAACACTTGACACGCACAGTTGGCCTATTTAATGTTTGATTTCTATCCACCTCCATTATTAAGTAGTACAATCTTGCCTTTTGTCCACTCCTTTGGAACTTGACCCAATGTAAGACTCATATTAAAGAAACACACCAAGGCACGGTTGTTTAATATGTCAACTTCCTGGCACATTCTCTCAAAATAAATAGCAATATATCAAAGCCCCACAGCCTTATTAACATCAAGTTTGTTCAATACCACACATACCTCTTGCTCACTCAGTCAGTCCTATTCCATGGCTATGAAATTCTGCATGATGTCACATTCACAAGGCCTTTATGAACTATTCATTTAACATCAACTATATTCTACACAACAGTTATCCTTATATCATTTTCTTCAATCAATCAATGCCACAATATCATAATCACTTTTGTTTCCCTGCTGTCGACATATTAAGAGCTCCCAAGATTTTTTTTTTTTTTTTTTTTTGCTTTATTAGTTAACTGCTGCTTATACTGGACTTTTGCTACCTTTACGAGTTACCATTTGTTCTTCTTGGAAATGATTATTACTGCTCACTTTATGTTACCTTCGTAATGCTTTATTCCTCTATATCACATGCTTAATCTTTTAATTCATCCATTTCGCACCTACCTTATTTAACCTTCTCACTCTTGGAATACATTTAGACATTACTTCTATTATATAGTTCTAAAATATCACCCAAGCAGCATCAAATCGAAGATCCTCCTCAATCCTCGCATGCCTTCTATTCCATACTGCTACGGTAGTTGTCCCTCAAACTCAAGAAATGCATTTTCTTTACATTCAGTTATAGCAACTCATCATTCCCAATTTATACTGCCATAATTAAAATCATCCATAATGATCACTTTTTTCCCAATTTCTAGAAGTCATCCTTATCCAACTATTTTTGAGTAAATGAACTCATAATTGCAACAATTTCATTTCTTTTTTCTGATACTTCTATAATTCATATATAAATAGAACAGCTCATTTCTGGATCTATAATAAGTTTTGCTGATACCACTTATTACATGCAACTTCTCCATGGCTTCCTCAAGCCATTCCTTTTTCTCCTTTTATCCACCCAAGAACCTTTTTCAAACTGAAGCGTTCTTCCAACATCCTAGCCCACCCCATTCCTTTCTTGTTTACACACACACACACCTTTCTCACACTGTTCCCTTGTCCACCCTGAGTTACCTCCTTCCTTCATGTTTTCCAGTCTGTCTTGCATGATTGTTCTCTCATTCTTTACACTCGTGCTATCCAATTCTCCATTCATATGCACCATTTCAATGATTCCTTCTTTACCTTCTGCTCTTTCACATCACTTCTTACACTTACTCAAATTCATTCCCTGCACTCATTACTCTCCCTTCCAGCAGCAGTCTCTCGAAATAACTCACCAAAAACCATTTAGATTCAGTCCATCACTCTATAGTTTAATATGTCCTTCAAGCTCCTTCCACACATTACCAAACTGCACTCCTTTCTCTTCACACATTTCCACTAACATAATTCATAATCTTTGCTCTCCAACCTCAACTCACCACTCTCAATACTTGGGCAACACAGACTACCTCTTCTATCACATCATCTTTTATCCCTCTCAACAAACTCCTGATCTCCAGCCTTATATTCTCCTTGTTTCCAATCATCATTTGTTCTGCTATCACTACCATCTGTTCTGCTCACTTACTCCTCATATCCAATGCCTCAACTGCTACACATTTTATCTCCCAGAAAACAAACTTTGTATATCTATTATTGTTCACCACACCCCTATAATCAAATCCCGATATGGCCCTCACGAGGGAGTCTTGTTACCTCTTTCATACCAAAATCTTCATTTCCTTCTTCACTCTTTCACACATATCCAATTCTCTTTATTTCATTCTACATCTCTTGCCTCATCATCTTTACCAACTCTGCTTTCAAATCTGGTATAATTTTTTTTTTTTTTTTTTGTTATTGTTCATGCTCGATATCTTGCCATCAGGCCCACTTACCATCTTGCTGCTAATTGAACTCTTTTTCATCATTTTCACACTTTATTGTCAATCACACTCTTTTCTTCAGTTTCACATGCTTTAATATTCATAAAAGTTTCACAACAGTTTCAATTATGACACCATGTTCCCTATTCTAATTCAAAGAAGCCTTGTGATCCATCAGCATATCACACTTACTGCATATCCACTTGCTCATTTCTCTTATTACATATCTTTTCATATAAGCATCCGCAACATTTTCCCACCCATACATACTACACTCACCACACTGTACCATTCTTGAAAAATCCATGCATTCACTTTGTCTTTCATGCTGACTTATCCAATGGTCTGCCTTTTGTCACCATTTTGTACCAGAGCACTTACAAGAAACAATGAATTTAACACAATACTACTTAAGAAATTTAACCAAACATGTTCCACACACAAATATGACACAGAAATTATACAATATCATCACACATAAATTTTAACTGAAATTATGAAAAATGGTAGCAATAGTCATTAACTATAATAAATCTCCATCACACTAATTCCTTGTCTGTAGGATCAGGTACTGAACAAGGGAAAAGTACACAAACAGCGAATGTTTAATACACACAAGATATGCAGCACTATTATCTGCTTATAAACATAGAATATATACTTACTTTATCAATGAAATGAGTCTAGCTTTATTTACTATAATCAGAATTCATACAGCTAAGGCTACCAGCTGTAATATTAAGATTCCTCTTGAATCAATTTTCATGCACCTCCATAAGCTTAGCCCTTAGCAATGCCTTTGGAAAAAACCTGTATTTGATTCCAATCATTAGAAGAGAGGAACCTTTACACTATTAAGGCTTTTCAGGATTGCTGTGGAACATATTACTATTTTAAATAGAGTATTGATTCTACTTGTGAAGATGGCTGTGAAGAACAATTTTATTACTCAATTAGTTTTGTGATTACAGTACACTGCATCAGGAGAAGGGGGAAAAAGGAATTGTTTTATAATTCATTTGGAGTTTTGCAAGAAGCATGATGGTAACATTAGTATAAATTTGAAAAGACAACAGAAAGTGTGAATGCTCATATCTTGGTGGGTAACGACATGATGAGCATCAGAAGTGTGCATGCACCACGTTTTTAATGAAAGATCATCAAACCTGATGTAGAATCACTTTGTTTCTTGTTGCACTGGTGGGGTTTTCTAAACAGTTTTGATGACTCTTTGAATATCCAGCATAGAAGTTATAGTCAATGTATGTCATTTTAGCATTTCAATAGTACTTAGTACTTAATGTCTGTTCTATGTGCTGCTAGTCCTGATTTACGTAATTTTTCTCTACATTTTTGATATATATCTTGTCCATGATCAAATGAACAAAGAGTATTATTGCTGGATTAGAATGTTATCAACCATTTGTGTTATACCTATTTTTTTTTTTTTAGAAGGATTGAGCTGGTAAAGAATTATATCAGGTTCGTTCACTAATCAATTTTCTGAACAAAATCAGAGTATCCAATCATCTTAGTTTTCCTCATCATGCAAATTTTTCTTTCTCCCAACTCTATGGTAATTAAGAATCTTATCAATTCCTTATTTAAATTCAACTCACCAGTATTCTTAATGAAAGATGACCAAACCTGATGTAGAATCACACATAATGATGTTAAATCAGCATTGCCAGGATCACACTATGCTTCTGTAGCACTCTACTAGAGCATTATGCTCATAAGACAGAAAAAACTGAAATTATTTTTTCATACATGATATATAATGACAAACTAAAAAATAAATGGATTTCTTTTTCTCTCTCTCAACTCTCTTAATAATGTATCACCCAATCTGGAAATTTTCATTCTTTCAATTTGTTATCATAACACAGCATAGGAGTGACATGACTTCAAAGCCTTAGCTGACTCTGCATCTTAAACCGATTTTAAAATATAAACATTCAATGTTAAATTTTTTTAAAATGTAACTACAACAAGTCAATCATGAAATTAGTATAACAGGTTAGAAAAATTCTAGGTACCAATTATCTAAAGCTCAGTGGTTCATAAAGCTATCTCCTAACTAAATGTATGTTTTAAATTATGCATCTACAAGAGGGGCAAATTCTTCATGCTTGCTATGCAAGCTCATTACTTGAGAAAGAAGTAATATTTATTTGTTAATAAATGCATGCATTTATAAGCATTCCATTTAGGCTTTTATTTTTATAGACAGAAGATGTCTTAAGCTTGTGCGGCAATAATTGAGCTTTGCGTTGTGTATCAAAGGCCGATGCTTGTTCGCCTAGTCAAAGCTACCTTGGCTTGCCCAGTTGTGGGAGTTTCCAGGTCATCTCTGCAGCACTATGATTTCATGTGCACGCATAGCCATTTCCGCTCCCTTCATGTAGTCTTAAACATAGGCCATATGCAATCAAAGTAGCTCTAGCCAGCCTTCACAAGTGTGTGTGTGTGTGTGTGTGTGTGTGTGTGTGTGTGTGTGTTGTGTGTGTGTTGTGTGTGTGTTGTGTGTTGCTTGGGAAAATTAAGTTACAACCAACTTTTTATGACAATGTTATTGACCAGTTCATAAATAACTGTAGGGTAGAATTTGTATTCAAGTAGCTAAATTGAAAAAAATAGAATATCATTTGTAAAATAAATGTTGTATTTGTATGATTAAATGTACATAAATTTCTAAATATATAATTTTAAATGGTCAGTAATTCATTATTCCGCTAATCAAACTTCAATCACACCTCTCACTCCCTGTTATCATCCAGAGAGCGAGAGGTGTCAGACTTCAATCACACCTCTCATTCCCTGGATGATAACAAGAGCAAGCATGAATTTCAAGACAGACCAGCATTCACCCCTGATCTACAATATGAAGAATGGTGTTTGGGACTAGTTAACAAAAGGTTTGTCCATCTTGGATGTTTTTAAACAATTTAACATAGTTAAGTATTATTAATACTGCTTTATTACCATAAGAGACCTCCAAGCAGTCAAATGACTAATCATGGGAGATCAAACCACCACCAACTTCTGTCATTTGATGATTGAAACTCATTCACCATCTTCCTACCTACAATATTTAGGTTGTAGGCATGGATACTCAACCCGTATCTCTCCCACTCTCAAAGTTGAAAAAAAAAAAAAAAAACTGCTTCTTGCTCCATAATAAATTTAATTTAATCCTTTATCCAAGTGTGAGCAAACAAAGTTTGCACCTGAAAGTATCTTCAGGACTGGGGTAAGGTAGTACAACACCGGGCAACTTGTTGCAAAGGTGGAGCAAGCTAGCATCACTCCTATCTCAATATCTGTCATAATGCAAAACACAACTCCTTGCAGATATGTACAATGTTATGCATTAAGGGGAGGGCCACTACCCAGACTAGTTTCAACCTTTATTGAAGTCTCTTCGGTGGGAGCCAGGCCCAGACGTGGAGATACTAGGCAGAAGCAATAGCAAGGTCATCTCTACCTATACGAGTTGCCAAAAGGGGTGCTACCTTTTTATTAAATTACTCTGGATTTAGAGAAAGATGTTGAAAGTTTATTTTTCACTTGGTTAGGAGATAGGAGTGATGCTAGCTTGCTCTACCTTTGCAACGAGTTTCCTGGTGTTGTACTACCTTACCCCAGTCCTGAAGATACTTTCAGGTGCAAACTTTGTTTGCTTACACTTGGATAAAGGATTAAACTAAATTTATTATAGTCTAACCAAGTGAAAAATAAACTTTCAACTGCTTCTTGCTCCCTTGTTTACTACACATTTAAAAATTTCTAAGGAGGACCTTTCATTTTTCCACTCTTCCTTCATGGTGAATATTTTCTTTGGTATTCATCTAATAAAATTCCCTAACCACCTTTAATGTATAACCAACCATTTTTTCTTTTCTGTTCATTAAACTCTGCAGATATGTTTCAATCTACCCCTCAAAACTAACATCTGAATCCTTGCTTTAATACTAGTCACATCTTATTGTCTTTTAACCATGAGTACAAGCCATATAATAAATAAATAAACACTAGTCACATAATCCTCTCCAGAGAATCTGAACATGAAACAAGAACTCCAGCTTTTTCTGAACTATCATGTCTTGATCCTATACCTCCTCTGCTTCCTGGGGCACAGATCTAACTATCAATGCATCCAACTTGTGAGTGTTTGTTGGGTGTATCATATCAGCATATAAAAAAGAATAATAAAGAGAATAAGGATTTTTCAGAATTACTATATCATACTTTTTAAGTAATCTATGCAAGCATTTTTTTTTTTTTTTAAATCAAACCACAAGGAATCCAGATTTAAAGAACATTAATTCTGGACAGAAAACTATCACAGGTTTGCCAATAAAATAATAGTCATAAAAATTAGAATCTCATGCTTTGAATGGTATCAGATAAATGTGTATTTTTGTCACATATGCACACATCAAATACATAACTAAACATATCCCTTCCACACTTACCACCTCCTAATCCTGCACACATAACAGAATAAGCTTTAAATATACACTTCTATTAGCACATGCAATCACAACTTCTGCCTTCTTAGATGCTTTAGCAACTAACATTATTAACATTTCTGGTACTAATTTATAGTAATTTGTTACAAAAAAAAAAAAAAAAACTGCAAAATAACCAGAAGTGATTTTATTTATGTCAATATTCATGCTCACAACTCACTTAAGCACATGACAAATTATTTAAGATATTTTTAGCATTCAAGCTAAGAAAACTGCAAGTTTCTGTTATATATTGTTATAGTATTATTGTACAATTAATGAAACATAACCCTTCCTCACCTCCACCTTCTCCCAATGCTGCAAATATAATGGAAGAATAAGCTTCCTTTTCAACACAATTCTCTATCAGCACATGCAACAACATAACATTTTAGATGCCATAAACCCAATACACATTATTTTCATTCACTAAGTATTCTTGAATATTCTTGACTCTTGGTAGTGTATTTCATATTCCCACTGCTCAATATGGAGAGAGGGGGGACCCACTTCCTTATGGGATTTCTAGGGGTTATTCTGTATTCTCCAAGAAGGTATTTCTCTCAAAAGGTGAGAACTTTCAAATTACATCACTTCTTATCTGCAAAGCTCTTCAGATACAGCCAGGTATAATTTGTCACATTATCCACATAATCATTTGGAAGCTTGATATAATTCATGTTACCTACCTTACCCTTCCTTTTTAAATCCTCTTCCCCAGAAACTGAGCTGAGCAAATCTATGCACAATAATCTTGATGAAGCCTGATCAATGGAATTGCCACATCCAGATTTCTTCCTGGTCAAACGTCCTTTATGCGAATGAGTTAATTTTCTAGCTTATCAGCCTCAAAAATGCATGAATTTCAGATTCTTGTCTAGCATCATTCTAGGATTCCTTGCTCCCTACCTCCTGGAGCACAGTCCCTCTCCCATTCATTTCAAAGTTTAAACCTTATGCCTAGCTATATTAAAGTGACACATTCCCCTCTTACTTCACATGCCAGTAGTCTATTCAAATCTCCCTGAAGAGAAGAGGTTATATAAATCAATTCAATTTATCTGTAGACAAATTATTGTCGAATTGATTGAGAGAAAACATTAAAATTCAATGTTAAACAGCATCAAAATAAATAAATAAATGAACAGCAGAGTACTTACCACACTCCAACTTCACTGTCTCTACTTTCAGACGTTTTGGGAGTGGTTCAAATGTTTCTAAATCTAAAATTAAAAATATTTAATCTAATTAAATTATAATCCTTATTAAAAAATGAATTTCATTCTGATTTTAAGATTAAAAAAAAAAGCTAGAAAAACAAAGATGCTGAAAAAATTTTTTCCTCTTCTAGATATTACCACTGAGAATCATAATTTGCCTTTTAATAAAGCGAATTATCACAATTCAAAGTAAGTTCTATAATTCACAAAATACAGTAATCTCTCGATTAGTGTGCCTAATGCATTCTTTAAAACAGGTGCATTAATCAAAAACGCACTAATTGAATATAATAACCTATGGGAAAATGTATAATTCGTTCCACAGATTTCTTCTTTGACCCTTAATTTTTTTTATAAAAGAATTAGGGTATGTCTCAGGGCCTAGTTAAAGGAAAACCATGAAGCTGAAAGACAAAACATATTCAGAATATAAATTTATTATTATACTTCTTAACAAAGAATTGAGCTAACATAGTTTGGCAGGCATTGTGTTTCTTTTTTTCATACAATGGCCCTATTGCCTCTTCTGCAAATTTCACAGGTTCTCTCTTCACCAGGGTCAGTTTCTAAGCATTGCTGCTTAAAAACTTCTATTGTACAAAAACTATTTTGAAATTGTTTCTGTGAAACCTCTTTGGGCTTGTCAGTGATTAAATTTTTTTCATATTCTTCAGGATCTTCCCGCTGTGTATCTAAATTTAACAGGTCGGAATTACTCAACTTCTCGGAATGAGATTTAATTAACTTAGATTCATTTGAAAACCTCTAAAATGATTTGCACAATGTGGAAGAATGTGCTTCCAAACGGCTCGCATATTGCTAGCAGTAATTTCATTCAACTTTGCAACTTTATGACCAGGCTAAGATTTCTCTGATTTGGCTAGAAAAGTCTTGGAAGGCATTTGCTTCCAAAAAAAGGCCGGTTTCATCGACATTAAATATTTGTTGATCACAACAGTCTCCTTCTTACACGATTTTCTTCAAAATCTCTGGATATCTCCTTATCTGCACTTGTAGCTTCTCCTGTGATTAGAACATTATGTAGGCTATTTCTCTTTTTGAAACGCTCAAATCACCCAGCACTAACATGGAATTCTTCTTTTCCATCATTGATAACCCTTTCTTTCTAGGTTACAAAGAGACAATGCTTTTGATTTAATAAGGCCAGTGTTTAGTGGGATCCGTTTTTGGTTACAATCTTCGATCCATGTAAAAAGATCTCAATTCAATCATTATAAGACTTTGATTTCGAGTGCATGCATGATGAACTTGAAGCAGCCTTACCTTTCTCTTTGTATTCAGCAGTTGATTCACCCATTTTTGTGTTCTTGTCCTATCTCTGCTCTGGACTTGCCTTGTTCGTTTTTCTTTATTATTTCAAGTTTTTCTTCCAATGAGATTACTTTTCGAATCATTTTCACACTTCTATTTTTTGCTCACTAATTCTTTTACTCATGATTAAAGGTTCTTCTTCTTCATGTAGCTTCCTCAGTGAGAGGGTGCAGCACCATGTCCTTCCAGTTCTCTCTGTTGGTGGCTTTCTTTTTTGTTTCTGCATAGCCACGTGATCCTGTCCATGATCTTATATCTTCAAGCCATGTCCTTCATTTTTTTAGGTTAGGATTAAAGGTTAGAAAAATAATTTAAAATAAAAAAGTAAGGAAAACAATTGCAAGAGATATGATCAGCAAAATGCCATGTAAAGCAGATGACATAAATTTTGGCAGTAAATTTGGAACAGTGTACATGGAAATAGTGTAGTATGCCATTAAAAAATAACTTTTAAAATGTTTCAAATTGGTAACTAAATTATTTCATCCTGGCGAGTGATTTTTTAAATAGTTAGCCATAAAAAATGCAAAGATCGAAAATTTTTAAAATCTGTAACATTTATTTTTAAAAATGTATATTAGGCGCACTAATCGAATTTGGGTATCGAAAAATAATGATGCACTAATTGGGGGCACATTAAACAAGGGATTGCTGCACCTGCTCACACGCCAAACATGTATAGTTCTATAGTTGGTCAGAGATTGTGTTATGCTGCATATCAAACTATCCAAAATTAATGTTCATGTTAACATCATGGTACTGACTCATCATAAAAAACAAAATACAAATAATTAAGGTGTTGTGGGTTTTACTTAATTTTCTAATCTTAAAAACAATTGTCACTGGATACAAAGCACTACAAAAACAATTCAAATTCCATTTTAACATACAAAGTTAAAAACTCAGAATTAGATGTGTTCCCTAGTGCTCCCTAGAATTAGATAGTGCTCTATAACCAATGCATGCATGTATATATGTACACATACACACAAGAACAAACCACTTATACCAGCAATGAACATAACAAATGTGGTATCCTTAAGCATATAAGGACATAGTCATTTATTTCAGTAAAATCTCATGCCACTTTTTTTTTTTTTTTTTTAATTTTTTATTTTTTAAAGCTAGTGGCTATGATCACTATAGATGAAATACACTGAAGTGCCATTGAATTAGGGATAGGAGATGCTATGCAAATTCTGTACTGGAACCCCACATTTACATGCATGCCTGAAACTGTGGTTATATTTAGCTGTCAGTGTTGGCTTCCCCAAGCATTTGTCATGAGAAGTATAATGGGAAAGGTGTAGGATTTAGATGCATTTGACAGATGGCAGATCGTAGGTGCCTGATGAAATGTCACCGGAGTTTTGAAACTGTCGACAAACTTGGATTTTCTCATACAAATTTCAGGAGTATTCCAGGAACATGAAAATTCTGGCAAAAAAACAAGCACCTCAGACAAACTGCAAAGGACAACCAGCCTTGAATGATCATGGGCTTTACCGTCTGACTCATCATATGGACCAACAGGGGTCAGACGTTATCTCAAATCACCGCCCATCTGAACGAAGTTCCAGCAGGAAAGTCAGTGCAAGAACCATGCAACTTTCACTTCACCATCTCGGCTTTGGAAGCTGCTGACCTACGAGAGTCCCACTTCCAACAGCACAACACCAGGCTGAAAACTTTGCCTATAAGCTAAAGAATATCAAGACTGGACAATTGAAAATTGGCAATGTGATGAATTGTGATTTGAATTTCATAGTGCTGATGGGAGACTGAGGATATGGTGCCAATCCCATGAAGCCATGGATCCTGCATATCAGGTAAGAACTGTACAACTGGTGGTGGTGGTGCAGTGATGGCCTGGGGCATCTTCAGTTAAGTCTTTCTTGACCATTGGCATGTGTACCAATGATTCTCAATGCATCCTGTTACATGGAATTCATGGTCAACCACCCATTTATGTCCATCATGCATCCAAATAGAGATGGTGTAATAATATAGCATTCTGTTTTTCTATCACCCTGCTTTGTCCTTGTTTTCTTTATTTAATATTCGTAAATGGTCAACTGTCTTGACTAATGACTGCTGCCATCTATCTATTTCTACTATATCTTATGTTTTCACACTCTATAGTCTAACAAATTTGTTTTACGACTGTGTCAGACTATATATTGAGTGCGAGATTATAAGATTTTAAACTAAAGACAAAGCAGATATCGTTTGTATTCCCCACTTATATTAATTCTTTCCTTAAATTAGTCATGGCTTAATTTTAATCACAAACTTCTATCTTATGCAGGTTCACATTTTTTAGGATAGTGCATTGACAGAATCAATCCAATGTGTTATTCACAAACCATTTAATTAAGTCACAAGGGAATATTTTCAGAATGATTCACGTTAACATATATATACAATTTAACTACAATTCTTTTGTTATTCTCAATTCTTCCTAATGCAAGCTTAGTTCTAATTTTCTTCCCTTCAAGCTAATTCACAATCTAGCATAAACCTGCCTGACATATATACATTAACTGACAATAAGGCATACCTTGTGTTAGCCTAATTCAATATCAATATATATTATCTCAAACAGAATGCACTTGATATACATTCTTGTTCAGCACACTGCCTTTCACATGAATCTTTTGTTCACACATAAGTGCTCATTCTTTTCTTTCTTTCTGTCTGCTGGCTCATTCTTGATTTCCCGCTAAATTTCTTCCTTCTCCAAGTTGTTGATTATTCCATGCCCTGATAGAACCCTTAACATGACGGCAATGTGCAGCTCTTTCTTTTCTTTTGATTCCCAATATCAAACCTGATGTGACTACGGACCCAGATAAGAGATTCCGAGACCTACGATGCTTCTCTTTAGATTTCTGACTGTGAACCTTACATAGCGGTGGACCCAGGTAAGAGAAGATTTAGAAAACCCTAAGACAAAATTTCTTCTCGATGACTTGCCTTATATTTGCCTGGACTTCCGTTGTATGCATGCAAATGTTTTTTCAAACTTTCTTTCCTATTCTGGAGTATAAGGTTCCGTGTGTCTGCAACTTACCCTACTTCGGACACAGTAGATCTGTTAACATTATCTAGAAGAAGAAATTACAGTTTTGCACCAAGAAATAAAATTCACCTATCACCCAAAAGGCATTAAAAAAAAAAAAAATCTGAAACCAGAACTTGATAACTAAAGAGAAAGTATGCTATTCTACTAAGCCAGCAAATACCTGCAAGAATTTTTCTTATTCTGATTTTCATATCAAATTAAGAAAATAAACAGGAACAAGAAAACATGCTCAATGGAGAACTTACATGACAGGTTACACATTTTAGATGTTTAGAAAATATCTAAGATACGTTTAGAGAATACATAAAATGTGTGAATCTTATCAATCAATACCTCCATGGAGTCTCAAGCTTCATTGCAGTGATGCCCATTTTTGACAAAATTAAGTCTATTAAGCCACTCGCTCATTTGCTGATCATGCTCTCACTACAACATCAGGCAATGTATTCCACAGTTCAACCACTTGCCACTATGCAGAAAAGCCACTCCCTCTCCTCCTGCTCACCACTTCCATTCATAAATTTTCAAGATGGCCCCTTGTCCTCCCATGCACTCACTCACACACACACTCTCTCTCTCTCTCTCTCTCTCTCTCTCTCTCTCTGTGTGTACACACACACACACACACACACACACACACAAAAAAAACTCTGCACTCCAAATGCATTATGCTCATAACGTTGTACAGTCCACCTGTATTTTTGTTATCCAGCTCTGTACTCTTTCCAAGGTTAATTTATCCTTTTCAAATCACAGTGACCAAATCTGAGCATAATAATCCAGACGTAGCCTTATCAGGTCTATATACATTTCAGCATCTTTAGTATTGCAGCAGTAGCCTGTTACCTTCATCTACTTTTGCAATATTTCCCCCAAACCTCAAGTTTCTAATCAATCACCATTCAAAACTTCTTCCACTTGCTCTAATATAATTTATTATTATTTAGAACAGACACTTCAGGATTAGCCCATCACTTCTCAATCAGTAACCACACCACTGATTGAGATAAAAGCTCCATGCCCTATACAGAAGAGAATTTTCAATGTAGAAACTTCAAAGAAGCGGCCCCGTTGTACTCCGCTCTGGAGAAAACCTAAACAGAAATCAAGGAATGATTCTGAAAGACATCTGGAAAAGTCTAATAAGTTCGCTCAGCTTAACAGAATTTCATTCGCTAAAAACTATATAAACGTGCTCAAAAAACAATGACTGATACACCACGTTCCATGCTTATGATGTTACACGTCAGTTTAATTTATTTCACAGTGTCACTCCATTCTTCTTTTTTACTAGCAAACGCTGAGTTCCATGTACCGTTACACATGTCCTGAAGAAGCCAGACAGAACCGCTTGTGAAATTTGTAGACAATTGTATATATATTTCAAAAAATCTCTGGTCAACTAATAAAGCCAATATAAAGTTCAAGTATAATTTATTATTATTACCCCAAGACCCCCAATGAGTCAAAGACTCACCTAGGAGGTCCTTTTATCATACATACAGCTCATCATACCGTGCCTTCAACACACTCAAATTCTCTGCAGACACCATACTCTCAGGCAAGGCAATTCCAATCATTCACAACTCTGCATGCAAAAAACCTGCTTCTCACTCTCCTGCTCACATCCTCTTTATACAGTTTCCAGGGATGATCTCTGGTTCTCCCCTGATCTCCCACTATTTTCCATAGAACCTCTCCAACATTGATCCTATAACAACCCCTTACTAACTTGTAGGTCTCTATCATATCTCCCGTCTTCCTCATATCCACCACTCTGTAAATTGAACCTTCTCAATCTTTCCTCATATTTGACATTCCAGAGGTCAGAAACTTAGTCGTCTCTGCACCCTTTCCAACATCTCTTCGTCCTTTTTAAAACCAAATCTGGGCACAGAAGTCCATGTATGGCCTAATCAAGGCCTTATACAATGGAACAAGAATCTCCCTATTCCTTTCATTTAGTGTTACACGGTGATCAGCATTCATTTTAGAAATTATGGACTTTATAACAAAATTAATTTTAGAAATTATGGACTTTATAACAGTCCATAATTTCTAAAATGAAAGAATCTCCCTACTTCTACAAGTCACTGTCCTCTGCATCATTCCCAGAAGTCTTTGTGTTGTCTTCACAATTTTGGCAACGTGTCCCCTAAATTTCAGATCCTCATCCACTATCACCCCAAGATCTCTTATTTCCTCCACATCTGACAATATATCCCCACCAAGCATAAATTCTACATCCCATATTTGTTTCCCAAATTTTAAAACCTTACATTTTGCAACATTGAACTCGCAATCCCATTCCCATGCCCATTAACTCAATTTATTCAAGTCTTCTTGTAAGGCCATAACATCATCTTCTCTACTCTTCATAGTTCATCCCAACTTTGCATCATCTGCAAACAACTGATATCTCCATCCAAATCTTTGCCAATATCATTAATATACAAGTTAAATAGTAATGGCTGTAAAACAGACCCTTGAGGTACACCACTAGTGACTTTCCTTTTCCGGGATATTGCTCCCCATACAGAACTTGCTGATACTGATCAGATAGCCAGTCTCCAATCCAATGCACTAATCTAATATCCAACCCCATCGGTTCTAGTTTGAGCTATCAACTTATCATGTGGTAATCTATCAAAAGCCTTTGCAAAATCAAACTATTATTACTGTGTAATATTATTATTACTGTGTAATATGAAACTATTAAAATATTAAGCTATTATTACTGTGTAATATTACTTTGTAATTATTACAAAGTATATTACTGTGTATCCCTCTCCTCTATTTAAGGAGGCTGTCACCTTTTTGTAATAAGTAAGTAGATTACTAAAACATGCCCTCCCTTTAGCAAATCCATGCTGTCCAAAGATAATACCATTGTTGTCAACCCAATTCTGGACCCTGGTGCTCACAAGCTTCTCCAACAACTTAACCACAATTTGATACTTGAGTTCTATCATCTCCCTTATGAAGGGGCACAATCTTGCCTTCCTTAGGAACTTGACCTAGTGCAAGACTCATATTAAAAAACTATGTCAAGGCAGATGTCAACTCCCTGGCATATTCCTTCAGAATACGTGATGATATATTATCAAGTTCCACAACCTTATTAACATCAAGTTTTCTCAACCCCCCCATACACCTACTGCTCACTTACAGTCAGTCTCTTCTCCCCATCATCAACTACTCTCAATCTCTCCATGAAGTCACATTCACAAGAACGAAAGACCTTTATGAACTGCTCATTAAGTATCTCCACTATATCTTCCATAACAGCTGTCCTCATATCATGTTTGCCAATCAATGTCATCCTTCCATAATCTTTTTTTTTTTTTTGATTGCTACATATCAAAAGAACTCCCTAGGATTTTTTTTGGCTTCATTAGCTAACTGCTGCTCATATGACATCAGATGTATTTTTTTAAATACCTCCCATACACTGCCAGTATCCTTCCCATCTAGCAGTTAATATCATCTTCCACAACAGCTGTCCTTATACCATTTTTGCCAATCAATGTCATCCTTCCATAATCTTTTTTTTTTTTTTTTTTTTGATTGCTACATATCGAAAGAACTCCCTAGGATTTTTTTTGGCTTCATTAGCTAACTGCTGCTCATATGACATCAGATGTATTTTTTAAATACCTCCCATAAACTGCCAGTATCCTTCCCATCTAGCAGTTAATATCATGGAATTGAACATAGTTTACTCTTTAGTTGGTAATAATTTCCTGCTTTGATGTTAAGCATGTAACCTTTGCTAAACTGGAATAGCCACACACTCAGCCACTTCTCTGATCTAGAGTTCTTTCTGTCACAATAGCTCAACAAATTCAGCTTCATTCTTTTTCCATGAGATTTGACTGCTAACCAATCAAGTCAGATAATTATTAAAAAGTTAATGCTTTCTTTGACCTCCGTTATATACTATTAGATACCTTCCATGTCCCATTTCATGTCCATCCCCATTTACTCCAAATTACCTAACAGGGTTCCATGCAGAATCTTATTGAATGCCTTTGCAAAGTCAAACAATGTCAGGGTATACTTCCCTTACTTTGTCACTTTATTGTAGAAAGTAAGGAAATTACCAAGCCATGCCGTGTTTCATAGTAGTATCATTCCATCCTAAATTCTGTCTTTAGCCAACATTATCATTACTTCTGAGATAGACTTAAGCACCTCTATAGCGCAATTGGAAGAATGAAGGTATGTTGCGCCATTCGATTGGAAAAAGGCCCGAGTTCGATTCTCATCATGACGGGAAGAATCTTTATATGGGCTATTTCAATCGAAGGTGAGTTAGCCAATCTCATATGGAGGTAGTAGGGTTTTTTCTCCCGGAAATTCTGGTTTTTCATCCTATATACAGACAAACCGGCCTTTCAGAACGCACACAATTTACAGACAAAAATACTAGCTGTGGTGGTGGGCAATAGATGGTGCTGATGTAGATGATTGGTAGTAGAGGATCGGTGTACTGGTGGAGACGGAGAGTTGTACAATAGGTGTCCTCCCGCGATAAGTCTTCTGACTCCTTGGAGGTGTCACGAATAATAATAATATTAACTAAGCTATAATTTGCTATCTCAGTCTTGGAGCCTCCTTCATGTAATGGAATTATCTTGTTTTTTTTCATTCCTTGAGACAAACAACCCAATGCATTTCTATTGCACTTTTCTAAAATAAAAACATGGGCCAATATCTCATCCAATTCCATTGGTACATTCACATTGTGATTTCTAGATATCCTAAACACCTCAAATTCATTTACTTCTATTCCAATATCAATACCTGTCACATCAATTAGCATTATCATTTCCATCTGGATGATACACGTGTGCAAGATGATCACTCAGTATTTTAATTATACTCTTTTACTCACTTCCCTACCATCAGCATTCAGCTGGTGGTACGGAAGTGAGTAAACAACAGCCAGTCTTGTTAGCTGAGTGGATAGCATACCTGCTTTGCACCCAACAGGTTCGATCCCGCCGTGGACATGGATGTTTGTAAAAGCCTGCTCTGGATGAGTTTTTACAGCTTCTTGAGTTTATAAAGGTCTCTCTCTCTCTCTTTTTTTTTTTTTTTGCCTATGCTATATACTGTTAATGAGCTTGCTGATAAATTTATATATACTCTCTAACAATTTTTTTTAGGTCAAGTTGAATGACACCATTCATTACCTACCACCTGATTTATCCTCTTAGTCTTGGGTATGCAAATTTGATACTGCATCCTTAAATACCATTTTACTACTTCCTATGCACTACAGACAACCTCTTTTAGTTTCTCAGGCCATATGACACTGCTAAAAGATGCGTTCCAAGCTTGTCACATAAATCTCCAGCTCTGTGGTTCTAACTATAACCCTTCTTAATTCAAAATTCTGATGCTGTTACCAGATCCAATATTTTCAAAACCATGGGTACCTTTCATCACATGCTGTTTTAACTAGTTATTATCATGCTTGTTAAAATTGCCTACCACTGCTTTGCACATCAGCATAATACAACGTACAAGAAAACAAATATTAAAAAAATCAGAAAATTTAGCACATTACCCTTACAGATAATCAAAAAATACTCAAATATAAAAAGGAAAAAATAATGACTTAGTTGTCACTAGATGATTCCAAAGAAGAACTTCTTTTATGCACCAAAATTCACCATGTGGACCATCTTCTGCTCTCTCATGGCAACTCCATATTCTTATATTCTATCCACATGACAATATCTTCCTTTTGCAATGAATTGCCAGTGATGCCTGTAATTTTTGGCCAAGTTAACCAATGCCAAAAAATCCATTCTTATTCTTGACACTTCTTGCATCATTCCTGCACTGTAATATCCTCTTGGGACACATGACAACTTGAATCTTAATTAGTCATTTAGATTTGAGACTGAGAAACTGCACTCGGCATTCTATGATCCTTCTCAATCTTGTTCACTTGCATTCCATGCCAACAGTTTTACTGATATTGCACATTCATTCTCTCACTAAATGAAGCATCTTTCCAAGTAACAACTCCAAATTCATCACACATGTACAAATCCCTTCATCCAAAGTTATTTGGATGAAAGGATCTAAAAACATTATGCCATTCCTCCTACATAGCTTATGCAATGACTCATTCACAATCATGGCCCTTCTTAATTCATCTTATCATATCATGGCAAGAGAAACTATTCTATCACTCTTTCTCTTATTTCAATAACTGAAAATTTCTTGTATTCCATAATTTTTACCTGTTAAATCAATCATTCCAGCCAATATTTTTATTTTCCCTTTCTGAAATGCAGTGGCATCAGTAATATCTTCAAACACACGAAAGACCTTCACAATAGGAATAACGATTTTGTCACCTCATTAAACACACCATAAATCATGAAATCACTGTATTATATGGCAATTCCATGATTTATTATTCTCTACTACACTGCTGACTAGCCTCTACAAATTCTCTAGCTCACACTTTGTCTTCTGAAATACTTGACATAAGTGTGCTATTTCACTTGTAAAGCCACCTCTAATTCATCTCTCATCACTTCTTTCATGTTAACTAACTCCTTAAAACCTTTTAGGAATATTGTTAAATCTTGAATGAAGAGATTTCACTAAGAAATATTTCATTCGGGATTTAACAAGCTTTAACACATCAACAAGGATATACTTGTATATAAGTAGAATTGTAAATTACTGGAAAGCCTTAAAGATATTGTATCTTGACATCGGATGATTCTATGTAAAGGAATATTACCTATAAGACTATTACACTTTTTTTATAAAATCTTTATCAGGCTTTGAATTAAACTCTGATCATTATATGGTATCAGCAAAAATTCGTTTTAAACCAAAGTGGCTAAAAACACATAGAATTGAAAATTCTTACCAGCCGAGCTACAAAATTTCTTCATTACAGGCTCCTCAAGTTAGACTACAATATCAAAAATGCACAAACTTAAAAACAGAAACCACACATGAATCAAGTGACATAGAAGATGAATGGGAAAATTTGAAACAAATTCTCACAAAAGCAGCAACAGAAACATTAGGAATAAAGCACAAATGAATTAGAAAAAGAGGACTACGAGACTGGAACAAAGAAATAGAAAATATAATAAAAACCAAAAAGGACAGTTACCAGAAATGGCTAAATTCCAAAACAATAGAAGCAGAAATAGAGTATAAAAGAAATAGTGCAATTGCAAAATGAGAAGTAAGGAAAAAACATAGAGAAAGATGGAACAATTTCATAACAGAACTAGAAAAGGATTTATTTAAGCCACAACCCAAAACCTATAAAGTAATAAAATACATGAATAAAGAAATAAAAGAAAAGATAAAAATACAAACAATAGATTTAGAAAAATGGGTGACCTATTTCCAAAATCTCTGGACAGATGAGAACAATGAATTAAAATTTTATAAGACAAAGAATGACCTAATAGAAAATATCACAATGTTAGAACTGAAAAATATAATAAAGAAGATGAAAAATAAGAAAACGCCAGGAGAAGACAATATAAATATAGAACTATACAAAAATGCAGGTGAAAAATTTAATGAAAGACTTTTGAAATTTTTTAATATGGTTTGGATGTCCGGAAAAACCCCTAACTCTTGGAAAAAAGCACTGGTCATCCCAATCTATAAAAAAGGAAATAAAGACAATTGTAATAATTATAGGGGAATTAGCCTGCTGAATACAGGATATAAAATATATGCAGGAATATTAAAAGAGAAACTAAGCAGCATTGTAGAAAACAAATTACTAGAAGAACAAAATGGCTTCCGAAAAGGCCGATCCTGCATAGATCCAATTTTTACTTTAAAATTATTAATAGAAAAGAGAAGAGAATTTCAAAAAGAAACGCATGTGGCGTTTATTGATTATGAAAAAGCGTTTGACAAAATTAGTCGACAAAAATTGTTTAAAATATTAACCAATTTAAACATACCAAACCAACTTTTACAATCTATTCAAGAAATATATACAGGAAATAAAATAGCAGTTAAATTAGAACACACCTCGGAATGGAAAGATATATCAAGAGGAGTATGACAAGGATGTACCCTCTCACCTCTGCTTTTCAATATATATATAAATGAAATATTAACAATCTAGAAACAGCATAACCCATTTGGTATACAAATGACCCCGCAAATGAAGATAGATACACTACTATTTGCAGATGATCAAATAGTATTAGCTACATCAGAAGATGACTTACAAAGATCATTAAAATCATTAAATGATATCTCAAAGCAATATAATATGACAATATCCAAAGAAAAAACAAAAATAATGGCATTCAAAGGAGAAAACCCAATAAGAAGTAAAATAGTGATAGATAATAAAATACTAGAACAAGTAAACACTTTCAGATACTTGGGATGTGATCTATCATATGAAGAAGAAAAAGACATAGACACTAAAATATCAAACTTAGTCAAAGTAAATGGCATAATAAATAGTATATTTAAGCCATCCCTGGTACAAAAACACACTAGAATCAGACAATATAATGTCTTGTCAAAACCAACTCTACTATACGGAAGCGAAACATGGACCATGAAAAGGAAAGATGAAAAACGAATTCAAACAGCAGAAATGAAGTTCCTCAGAAAAACAGCTGGATATACCAAGTGGGACCACAAAACAAATGAAATCTTACAATCCCTAAAAATCAAACCAATTAATTACTACATAACACAGTATAAACAAAAATGGCTAGAACATTTAAATTGAATGGACAACAGCAGACTACCAAAAATATTATACAGATACAAAATAAGTGGAAAAAGAAGAATCGGAAGACCAAGAAAGAGATGGCATGAGACCGGAACAGGCCACATGGCCTATATTCCATGATAGGAAGAAGAAGAAAGAAGATAAAATCTTTATCAAGTAGCTTTATTTTTATCCTCCTACATGTTTCGCCAATCTATTTCTATTGGAATCCTCAGGGAATACAAATCAGTAAGCACAAAATGAAGGTTACAGACTAGGTTATAACCGATGGTTCTAAATCATACAAAAAATTGGTATTGTGCGTGACAATGTGCCATTCCTTGACATTTTAATAAAGAAACAATCCAATAATAGTATCGACCTATCTGTATACAGAAAACCTACAAATACTGGACATTACCTCCATTTCGACTCAGCTCATCATATAGCTCAGAAACTTAGCATTATTCATAGTCTCAAGAAAAGAGCTATACTGATATACCACATCGACAACGTGATGATGTCCAATACATCAGTATAATTACAATTCCTTTTGTCAACAATCTTTCCAAAAAATTAGCTAACCTTTTAAAACCATACAAGATCAGAGTGGCATTCAAACCAATCAATACTATTCGGAAATTTTTAAGATCACCGAAAGATCCTCACCCATTCTACAAATACTCTGGAGTATATAATATTCCTTGCTCATGTGGTATTAGTTACGTAGGTCAGACATCTAGAAGCTTTGAAACGAGAAAGAAAGAACACATAGGATATGTCAGAAATAACAGACAAGACATTTCAGGCCTTTCATGCCACTTTGCCTCTACTAACCATCACATTGAGTGGGATAAGAGCCTTATGCCATACATTATGAGAACCTTTAAAGAAGCAGCTACAGTCATCCATAAAACTGAAAACCTAAACAAGAATCAAGGTCTAATTTTACCAGAAATTTGGAAAACTTTTATCAGATCATTAAATATCAAAGAAATGAACTTTCATAACAATTACGTCATGAGTCATCACGAATAAATCACATTAACGAGACACGCACAATACCAATTTTTTGTATGATTTAGAACCATCGGTTATAACCTAGTCTGTAACCTTCGTTTTGTGCTTACTGATTTGTATTCCCTGAGGATGCCAATAGAAACAGATAGAAACATGTAGGAGGATAAAAATAAAGCTACTTGATAAAGATTTTATAAAAAAGTGTAATAGTCTTATGAATAATTGTCAAGAAAAAATTCAACATAAAGAATATTACCTATTTTTGTATGTTTAACAAAGGAAAAATAATCTGTGAAATATATGTTAGTGTATAAAATTATGAGTTCAAGGTATGCGAGTGAGACAGTCGGATTAGCAGCAGAGCCTACGGCAGTCACGTACACACACACACGGTGCACACGTGAGCTTCCCAGGAAGACGCTAAGAGAGAAGAACGGAACCGCGTGCAGAAGAATAGTGATGGGTGAAAAGGTGCGACACAGAATGAGGTGCCACTAAAGGTGCAATATAGAAGGGCTTGGCTCCCCTAGGTTCGACCAACTTTTTTTCTCTTGGATTCCAGTTCTTCCTCATGCTCTCCTGTTCAGCATCAGCGCCCGTCAGTCGATGGAGCCCAGCTCGAGTTGTTCCCTGAGATGTGTAGGTGAACCCAGCCAACGGAACGATGTCTCGACGGAGATAAGCGGCAAAGTAGCGAGCCAGGTGTGGGCATTTCGTCAGCGTACAGAGGAAATCTACGGAAGCTGACTACGTGGACCAACTTAAGCAGAGCTGTTTCTCGTCCACATCGGAGAGGATAAATCACGACGGCGAGCTCCAAACCTGGCCTAGGTGAGACGACTGTCAGGATAAAGAATAAGTAAGCTGTAAAAGGGAATTGAAGGTTGAGGGACAGACCTGAAGAAGTCTTAAAGATCCGGTAATGTACAAACCTTAGTCTCTTTTGTTGTGGAAGAAAGAATTATTATATAATAGTGAACAGGAAAATTTATTAGTAGAGCTCATATTATGTAAGAGGCAGGACTTTAGTATTGTCTAATAGCAAACTGTTACAGCTCCAGGAGCATAGTCTAATGTATTATAAATGTCGATTATGTTTAGTATGTTATAGTATAATCATATGCGAAATTAATTGAATTAATGCCTGGAAGGAATTGTAGATCAAAGAATACAAAAGGACAATCAACTGATTTAATAGTAGTGTCTTATGCCAATATTCAGATATATAAATTATAGTTTGTTATATTAAGTTCTGTAACTTAAGAAAGTGATTATCTTAGCTGAGTATATATTTGTGAAAGTATATTGAATGAGTTTTAATAAATGAACCTTTGTACTTTTTATCTAATTAGTTGCCTGATAAATGAATCCAATGCAACACTTATTAGAATCTGAGCGGAATTTAATTGTTTAACGAAGACCACGACTGCAAACTGTTATAGGAAATTGGTATAGGAAATTTAGCTAATTTGAACTAAGTATTTTAATAGAACGATTAACCATGTGTCTGTCTGAGAGTTAACTCCTTGACTGAAAAGCTTTTCTAATCTAAGGGTTCTGGATGGCGCAGCAGTAACAAATAAATTTTCCAGAACCTAACGAGGAGGTAACTCCAGATATTTGTAACAAGGGAATTGGCTCTAGCCAAAAGGCAATCCCCTTGTTAATCTAATTTGCACATGTGATCAATCTAAGTGATGGCCACAGTGCACAAAGGAGATTAAGTACTGAGTAGGCATACATACAAAGAGAGAGGTATAAGTAGTGTTTCCATTACAACTAAGGAAGTACAATTTAAAGATAATTACAGAAGAATTCAGATACCTCACATGTACATAAGATAATACAAAAGAAAACATAAAAATACATGTAACAATATGGAGAACTGATTAGGCTTTATGACCTAAAGATCCGATCCTCACCTTCTCATAGTATACACCATTAATAGGTACCAATCTGGGTACTGAACAAATGAGGATGGGATGGCATGCTGGGATTTAGCATATCAAAAATTGCATTCCATATTAGCTTACACTAAAAGACAATGATGGTACAGCAAGATGAACTGTCATGGCAACAGTGACACTGCTCAGTTAAAATTAAACTATTCTTATTCACTGGACTATACTATCCTTTTCACTAAAGGGATTCTGAATTATAACAGTAAAATGGTGCAGATGAAACAGTGCTTAAGTTTCCAACAAACACATTCCACAAACTGACATATCCAATGTTAATGAAATCTATGAATGAGTGTGTAGACATTAGTACTGACTAATTTGTGGGATGTAAATGGTGTGGGCCTACTGACACCAACTATTCATGCTTAATATGTTGCAGTGCTACACTATGGATCCAGTGCAATAAAACTGACATGCGGGTTTTTTTTCATGACAAGCAAGAGTTTTTCTTCCAACAAGAAAAGGTATAGTCTCATCAGTGCACAAGAGTGAAGCTATGCCTTACTCTGCATAAACAATGCAGATTCACCACTTTGGTTGTTGTCCTGGCCAATACTTATCTCCATTTGATTTCAAAAGCGAACGAAAATTTAAAAGACATTTCCCAGAGTAAGTCAAGACTGTTTCATTAATAAGCTATTTGGTTCTACTGAATGATGCACAGAACTACTTGAACGATGGTAGTAGGATGTGAATAGCACAGGAGGTTGCGTCAAGAAATAATCATGTAAACTTGCACAATAAAAGTTTAAAAGAAATTGTTTCACTGAAATATCTACTTGCATGATGGGAAAAAAGGGAGGCATAATTTAAAAACCATTTGTTCCCATTTTCATTTAAATCAAATTTAAACCAATATGATTATTCTTTAAAATAAAATAAAAAATTCAATAGAAAACTGAGCAAGAAGTTTATATTCAATATTTACCTACATACCTTCAATTAAAATGTCTGAATGTATAAAATCCATAGCCTCAATTTCATCCACACACTTTTTGAATTTTGCATTAGGAAACCCTTTCACTTGCAACTGACATTGTTCCCTAAAGAAATTTAAAGCAAAAGAGAAGAATTAACCATGCCAAGTACAGCAATAACAATGATCCAACACATTATCTAGTTTGATTGCATTCTTAATCATGGTAATAATAAGAACACAATACATGTTTTAATTTCTCAAATCTACATGTGTGTCAAGCAATCAACAAGGAAATTAAATCATTGTGTGATCTACTACTGTATCGAGCACAACAAACCTCAATTCGGGTTTCAGAGAGATCATTTGAGAGATCACTATATTTTAACCTCAATGAAGAACTTACATTACAGAATGTGTCAATGGCTAACTATCTTCAGCTGTCATATTGCAAAACTGATTTACAAGTTTATTAAATATTGCAAATATAATCTCAATTTTCATCATAAAGAAAATACACAAACCAAGAAACCATATAGTTTATTAAAAATTATACTGATATAATAAACAATACTGGAAATTCATGGATATGCTCCATGAATTCCAGATTTCATGGAGCATATCCATGTAATCTGGAACATATATCATTATGTGTTACAGCTGTCAAAAAAAAGGCAATTGCATCAAAATTATTTTTGATACAACTCAAGTTATGTGAACAAAGCCCAAGGAAGCCGTTCACCAGATAAAGTGAAATAAAAACCAACATATTCCATACAAAAATTCCATACAACATATTCCATACAAGTTATGTGAACAAAGCCCAAGGAAGCCGTTCACCAGATAAAGTGAAATAAAAACCAACATATTCCATACAAAAAAGATCCAAAAATGATACTCAACCAAAAATAACAAACACTAAACATATATGGCTACAAAAAATCTGGAAGGTATTACTGCTCTATTCCAGCAGTACTCAACAATCCAACGTAACCATCAAGGCAAGAAATAAGAAGGTACTGATCAGGACAGTATAAAGATAACTTAAGGTCATATTGTGCCATGATAAGTTAGAGCAGTAACTAAGGTATAAAAGTGAAGAAAGAATAAAAGATTTAAGTATAGCACCAAGATTCCAATATCAGATGTGATAAAACAGTATGCAGACAAGTTGGTTTTTAGGAAGAGGTAGATTAAGACTGATGCAGGGAATTACAGAGCAGGAAAGCTGATACACATGATTTGAACAGATAAAATGGGAATGAATATCAGAAGGTTACTGATGACAGTAAGAGATTTTAGTCTAATAAGAAGAGTGGTTAGCATGCAACAAGATGACAAAGGTGAATGGTATGTTGGCAGTGCTGCATGAGAAGAAAATGCAGTTTGAAAATGTGTGGGATGAATTTGAAGGATGGAACAAACTGTAAAAGATTGACTGCACTTTGAGAATGGCAAAAGCCATCTGAAGAAACTTGTAAGTAGAGGGAGAAGTAGTAACAATCTGAGGAAGTAAGAGGAAATCAAAAGCAAGAGAAGGATAGATGAGATCAAACATTGGGTAAATGACAGAGGAAAATGAGCAAGTATATGAATAAGTACAAGATGAAAAGGAAAAACCAGGATTTGGGGAAATATCAATACTGAAAACTAGCAAATATATGATGAATTACAAATGTGCAAGGGAGATAGTCTGACTCGTATTGGAATCTGTTGGGTCTGAGAAAAAAACAGGTAAGGTGGTGATAAAGGAGTGTACTATTACAGGTGAGAGGTGGCAGTTGATTCATACTGGTAAACTCACTAGTACAAGTGAAACAGATGAGGATAATTTATTGATGGGAACATATGGAACTGTAGTTTGCATGAGGAAAGCAAGATGGGGACAGAGTACATCCTCTGTCCAAAAAGAAACCGAATGTTTTGAAAATAGAAGAAACTAGTGGCGCCACCTATTGTATCATTTTGTTGTCGAAAGCAGCAACCTTCATTAGTGTTGTGTCAACTATTTAGGACATTTGTTTCATTAGAAGCCAAGTTATAGTGCCAAGAGTGACATGTGTTTTGACGAATGGTCGGAAAATGAGTTTCAAACAAAGAGCTGCGATTGACTTTTGTGTTAAACTTGGTAAAAGTTTTACCGAAACACATCAAATGCTTCAAAAAGCATACAGTGATGAATGCTTATCCCATACTCAAGTTTATGAGTGGTTTAAGCGATTTCAAAGTGGTCGTGATATGCTTGAGGACGACGAAAAGCCAGGCCGTCCAAAAACTGGACTGGGCAAAGTTAACATCCAAAAAGTGCACAATTTCATCGAAGAAAACCCGAAATTGTCCCTGAGATTGATTGAAGATGAATTGGGGATTCCAAAATCAACTGTGAACAACATTTTGACTGAGAGTTTGGGCCTTCGTAAATTGAATTTGTGATTTGTTCCCCACAAGTTGACCGACGACCAAAAAAGGTATTGAATTGAACACTGCAAGGACCTCATTAAAACCGCTCGTAAGGACTCAAACTTCCTTGAAATGATCGTTACTGGTTACAAAACATGGTGTTTTGAGTATGAGCCCAAAACAAAGTGCCAGAGTGCTGAGTGAAGACCACCAGAAGAGGGGCATCCGAAAAAAAGTTGCTTGGAGAAGTCAAAAGTAAAGACAATGCTGATTTGTTTCTATGATTCTAAGGGCATTATCCACAAAGAATTCGTTCTGCCTGGCCAAACGGTCAATGGTGAGTTTTATCTCGAAGTTTCGAAGTGATTGATAGTGAGAATTCGTTGCGTATGGCATGAATATCGTGATGACCGACCGTTCATCAAAACACAAGTTTTGATGAACGGTCACTCTTGGCACTATAACTCGGCTTCTAATGAAACAAATGTCAAACAGTTGACACAACATTAATGAAGGTTGCTGCTTTCGACAACAAAAAGATACAACAGGTGGTGCCACTAGTTTCTTTTATTTTCAAAAAGTTCGGTTTCTTTTTGGACAAAGGGTGTATGATAGGAGATGGATGTAGACAGGATATTTAGCATATTAATAAAATGCTGGAAATGCAGAGAGTGATGTAATTAATTTTAATTATGACAATATAAATTGAAATGATGAGTTAGTCCCAGGAGCAAAGAAAATGAGTGAGTTTCTAAGAGACAGCTATTTGGACTGCAAGTGAAAGAGGATACACAAGATTCTGAAGTCTGATTTGATCACTGCATCACAAACTTGAAGTGTTGATCGTAGTTCCATTTGGTGAAATGGATCACAAGACACTTAACAAGTGAGAAGAGGATATGTGGAACTACAAGATATATGATTATAGAATACTCAGAGACAGCTTAGTGCAATATGGAATGAGGAATTTTGGAGGGGGGATGATAACAGCATTGCTTGACATGCCTGGATGTATTCTAAAGATATTCTAAAGATTAATATATAGTCGTAAAACAAATGATAAGAGTCAACAAACAATCTGATAAGGTGAAAATCACCTTATCAGATTGTTCCAGTTCTTTTGATATGCAGCTAGGATAGGAGAAAATGATTATGAGGATATTAGTTGAAGAAATGGCAAAATGTAACTGCTGCAGAGGATAAAGTGTCTTTATGCTAGTGATATATCATTAACATCAGGCCTCCATGGAGTCAAGAGTCATTGCAGGAGGTTCATGCTGTCATACACACAAAGCTCCAACCATGCTTTAAATGTAAACATGTCCACATTCAGTATACCAGTAATGCATTCAACTAATCTCCATGCAAAGAATTTCCGAGGATGGTCATACAATTATCAGGGATGGCCTCTTGTTCTACCCATCTCCCCTTCTATGAAATATTTCTTTCACATTAACCTGGTAACAAATAACACTGGCCAACAACAAAAAAATTTTTTTTCTGCTGATTATGATCTGACACTTGTTTTTTACTAATTTGGGTGCACTGATTTCAAATATCAAACCCATTTTTCTCTATCACGTTTTTCCTCTATGGCATTTTCTTTTCGCTAATCTGTAAGTTTTTGATAGTTTTAAGGAGGCAGTACTATTTAGAGGATCAAAAAAATCGATTTTTTTAATATTATTTTCTGAAAGCATGTACTTTTAAAAATCTGTTCCTAACTTTTTATCAAGAAATTCGAAAAATTCCAGAAGATATAGCCTATTATTCAAACCCAAATTAGTAAAAAACAAGTCTCATATTAAAGTCAGCAAAAATTGTGTTAGACTGTGTAATTTACCAATTTATGTCTGAATCATATGATCTGAATCTGTATGATCAATTAGAAACAAAGGAAGGACAGAGAAAAATTTACCAACTAGCGAAATGTAGAAATAAAGCAGCTAAGGACATCTTACATGTGAGGCAGATTAAAGATGCTGAAGGAAGAGTATTATGGAGGGATGTCGACATAAGAAACAGATGGAAAATATACTTTGAGGGACTTCTGAATGAGGAAAATGCAAGGACTCACAGAGAAGATGGGCAGCCTTCTGAGGGGATGGTGCAGAACATCAGTAGAATGGAAGTGACGGAGGCCATGAAGAGGATGAGGAATGGAAAAGCGGTGGGCCCCGACAGAATTCCAGTGGAGGCATGGAAGGCACTGGGGGAAGAGGGAATTGACCTGCTGTGGAACCTGTTCATGAAAGTTTGCCAACAGGAAAATATACCCGAGGAATGGAGGGAGAGTACTCTTGTTCCCATCTACAAGGGTAAAGGGGATGCACAAGACTGTAAAAATTACAGAGGAATAAAGTTGATGTCCCACACAATGAAGATCCTAGAAAGGGTTCTTGATGGTAGATTGAGGGAGGAGGTGGAGATTGCAAAGGAACAATTTGGCTTCATGCCTGGTAGATCAACAACAGATGCTATCTTTGGGTTACGACAGATGATGGAAAAATATCGAGAGAAACAAAGGGAGCTACATCTGGTATTTATTGATCTGGAGAAAGCATACGATAGAGTGCCAAGGCAAGAAGTCTGGAGGTGTCTGAGGGAGAAGAAGGTGCCGGAGAAATATGTCAGGTTGGTGCAGGAAATGTACAGAAATGTGAAGACAAGTGTTCGGACCTGTTTGGGACAGACAGAAAGTTTTCAAGTAACAGTTGGCTTGCATCAAGGGTCAGCATTAAGTCCGTTTCTGTTTAATATTGTGATGGAGGTGGTAACAGAGGAGGTGAGAGAAGATGTACCTTGGACAATGTTGTATGCAGATGACATCTTGCTGTGTGTAGATACAAGAGAAGAAGCGGAAACTAAACTGGAAAGATGGAGAAAAGTACTGGAAGAGAGAGGTATGAGACTGAGCAGAAGTAAGACAGAGTATATGTGTTGCGCAGTGGGCGGTGGCCAGGAGACAGACCTAGAGCTGGAAGGAAATGTCATCAGGAAGGTGAGAGACTTTAGATACTTAGGTTCGACAGTGGAAGAAGATGGAGGAGGTGAGAAGGAAGTGGGATGCAGGATACAAGCAGGTTGGAGGAACTGGAGGGAGGTGGCTGGAGTGTTATGTGATAAGAGGGTGCCGATCAATCTGAAAGGCAAAATTTATAGGACAGTAGTGAGGCCAGCTATGACATATGCTATAGAAACTGTGGCCCTGAGGAAAAATAACATCAGCAGGATGGAAGTAGCAGAGATGAGAATGCTTAGGTGGATGTGCGGTGTGACCAGAAAGGATCATCTGAGAAATGACTATGTCAGGGGAACAGTGAAAGTTACGAACTTAGGAGCGAAAATACAGGAGGCAAGGTTGAGATGGTTTGGTCATGTGATTAGGAGGGAGGACGAATATGTGGGAAGAAGGGTCATGCAGATGGATGTGCAAGGAAGGCGGAAGCGTGGGCGGCCAAAGAAGAGATGGAGGGAGCTGGTAGAAGAGGACTTGAAGATGAAGAACTTGGATGTGGTGACAGCCCAAGACAGGAAGGTGTGGAGGAGACTCATAACAAACAGTGACCCCACTTAAGTGGGAGAAGCTGCAGAAGAAGAAGAAGAAGAAGATGTCTGAATCATAGCCCTTTTCCTCCTCCTCCTCCTATTCATGAGACTATGCATATCCCACTCCCTTAATCTGTTTTTGTGCCCCATATTCCAAACACCAGATTTCACCTTAATTGATTTCTCTCAAAACCAGAGAAATAATCCACGAGGACATGGTCTTATACATGTTTCTTCCTCCTCCCACCTCCCCCCACCACAAGCATACATGCTATGCTATCAAAAGAACCCTACACAATTAATCACATTTGACCTTTGCCAGTATGATATAATATTAATCATACTGCCATTATCTTCTCCTTCAACACAAGTTACACATTTCAGAAAAAAAAAATGTTAACTAACAACCAACAAAAAGCTTTACAATCCTAACACACTTAGGATAAGCTATCAAAAATAAAAAATCTCCAAAATGTAAACAATATTGCCATTTATCTCTCTCACACACAATCTTTTCTTCTAAAGGAAGGTCAATGTTCAATAATCTACTTACTGTAACAAGTACACTGGACAAAAGGATAAACATACACAGCAGTATATTTACATTTTGCTAAAATCTCTGATAGATTGCCACATGACAAGCTGGTAATTAAGCTGGAACAGATGGGGTTGATAGTAGAATAGTGCAATGGATTTGGAGACTGGCTGTCTGATAAGTATCAGCAAGTTACAAATAGAGGAGCAATATCCAAGAAGAGGAAAGTCACCAGCATGTCCCAAGGGCTGCTGATGTTTAATTTGTATGTAAATGATATTGAGATATAAAGCTTGGTGAAGAACAAGCTGGATTCAGGCCAAATAGAGGCTGTCAGGATCAGATCTTCACTTTACGACAAATAGTTGAGAAATCATGGGAACATAACAAAGATCTGTATTTAAGTTTTGTTGATCTGGAAAAGGCATACGACATGGTGCCAAGAGAGAAGCTATTCAAAACACTACAGTTATATGGTGTCAATGGGGCATTATATCAAGCAATACTTAGTCTTTATTTGAGTTGTAAATTAGCAGTTAGAATTGATGGAAGTACAGGAAGATGGTTTAATGTTAAATCTGGTGTGAGACAAGGATGTCCATTATCCCCTCAGTTATTCATTATCTATATAGATCACATTATGAAGGAAAGTGGTATTAAACATATCAGAATTGGAGATGTTAATGTCAGCTCTTTGCTTTATGCGGACGATGTT
The DNA here is from genome assembly GCF_054136105.1 of Typopeltis vanoorti. Classification (NCBI taxonomy): domain Eukaryota; kingdom Metazoa; phylum Arthropoda; class Arachnida; order Uropygi; family Thelyphonidae; genus Typopeltis; species Typopeltis vanoorti. The sequence continues at coordinate 62,049,858 of NC_143552.1, forward strand.
ATACTTCTAAATAAATCCACTACAAGTTTGCAAGATTCCCTGATTAAATTGAATAACTGTTGTAATAGATATGGTATGAAGGTCAGCAATGAAAATAGGTAACAGTTAGAATTGAAGGAAGTACAGGAAGATGGTTTAATGTTAAATCTGGTGTCAGACAAGGATGTACATTATCCCCTCTGTTATTCATTATCTATATGGATCACATTATATAAGAAGGAAAGTGATATTAAACCTGATATCAAAATTGGAGATGTTAATGTCAGCTCTTTTGTTTATGTGGATGATGTTATACTTCTAAATAAATCTGCTACTAGTCTGCAAAATTCTCTGACTAAATTGAATAACTGTTGTAATAGATATGGTATGAAGGTCAGCAATAAAAAGACAAAGACAATGAAAATAGGCAGAATCATTGAAAATGTCAACTGTGTTGTGAACGGAGAACCTGTGGAACAAGTAAAACATTTCAGCTACTTAGGCATGATTTTTAGTGAAGATGGTAAATTAAATATGGAAATAGACAACAGAATCAACAAGGCTGGTATGGTAGGAAGTCAAATGAATAAATTCATATGGAATAAAAGAGAAATTAGTTGGAACACTAAATTAGCTGTATAGCAGCCAGTGTTCAAACCAGTTTTAACTTATGGATCTGAGAGCTGGGTCAGAAGTAAAACACTTGACCAAAGACTAGAGACCGCAGATATGAGAGTTCTGAGAAAGATTAGAGGTGTGAACAGATGGCATCAGTGACAATATCATATTAAAAACGAGGATATTAGGAAAGAACTTGACATTGTCAGCATCCAGGAATGCATTAGCAGAGCTAATCTCAGATGGTATGGTCACTTAAACAGAATGGGTGAGGAAAGATTAGCAAAACAAGTGTTCTCTGCAAGGTTGGCAGGAAAACGACCCAGAGGAAGACTAAGATATAGGTGGATTGATACGGTACAAAGTGCATTAGACAATAGAAATATAAGATCTGATAATGTTGGAGTCTTGACAAGTAACAGACTGATGTGGAGGAAAATTGTAGATAGGAAGTTAGTAATGATGTAAATTTTTCATGTAATACTATCATATACTTACACCCCTTGAGGGTACATGTCAGGAATTTGATGATGATATTGAGAATGGCTTGAAAGGTATTATACAGTTGTTTGCAGAGGATGTAAACTTGGGAAGAACTAAGAGAAATACAATGGATGTTGCAGTCTATTCAAGAAGACTAGAATAGACTTTCTGAATGGGCAAATGAATGCAGCTATGATACCAGTTCAATGTAGCAAAGTGTAAGATTTTAAAGTTTTTGCAAGCACAGATAGGATGAAGAGTATAAGATTGGTAAGGATACCTGAGAAGAGGAGTAGATGAGAGATCTAGGCAATGTTGGTGGATAAGGATCTGAAATTTTGGAGGGATTTTGCTAAAATTGTGAGGACAGCACATAACATTATGAAAATGAATAAAAACACACCAACATACAGGAGTAAGGATATTATGATTCCATTGTATAAGGCTTTGATCAGACAATGTATTCTATAGGTTGTTTGATCAGATGTGCAATTTGGTAAAAAGGTTTCCAAAAAGATGAAGAGATGTTGGAATGAGTTCAGAGATGATTGCCGAATGTAGTTTCTGGAATATAGAGTTTAAGGGCAGATTGAGGGAATGCAAATGACAGTTTAGTGGATAGAAAGACAAGGGTGGGGAGGATATGATTGAGACATAAATTGGTAAGGGCTTATTACCAGATTAATATGGGTCAGATTTTTCAGAGAATGAGTGGAGATGGAAAGAACAAGAGGCCATCCTTGGAATCTGCATAAGGAAGGGCACGGGAGTGAGGAGTAGATTTTTTTGAGTGGAGAATTGTGGGTGGTTGGAATGCATTGTCTGGAAGTGTGGCAATAATGAATGCATTCAAGTCAGTCACAGTATGATGAACTGAGTGTTTGATAAAGGACCTCCCACAATGAGTCACAGATTCCATGGAGGTCATAATAATAATATAAATTAAAGGTGCCAAGAAATTATATTCTTGGTTTAATCCTTTGTTCAAGTACAAGCAAACTTAAGGTTGCATGTAACCCAGTGGCGTATTTAGGTATTTCCTGCCCCTAGGCCTGCAGAAAGTGCCCTCCCTCAAATTTAATGAACATGTTTACATGCATAACCTATTTATATCGTAAATTTGTAATATAAATATAATTACAAAAATGAGAGCCCAGAAATTTCTGCCGTCCCTCAAAATTTGCTGCTCTAGGCCCGGGCCTATACTACAGTATTAGGTATGCCACTAATCTAGTGGCGTACCTAAATATGCCACTAATGTGACCTATGTTCACAACTGGGCTACTTGTATATAGAGGTTAATGATCATTTGCCTTAGTATCCCATAATGCAAAAGGCACACCTCCTTTTGGACATATATAATGCTATGCACTGCAGGAAGGACTACTACTACTACAATCTACTACTTCTGACTTTTGAGGTCTCATCAGTGGGAGCCACACCTAGAAAAGACACCATGGCTGAAGTAACGTAGATGTTATATTTCCCATATACAAGTAGTGAAAAGGTGTATTACCTTATTACATTCAGAGTATTTTAATAATAAGGTGATACACCTTCTCACTACTTGTATATGGGAAATATGACTTCTACATTACTTCAGCCTTGATATCTCTTCTGCAATCGGCTCCCACTGATGAGATCTCAATAACAGTCAAAGCCATTCTGGATAGTGGCCCTTCCTGCAATGCACAGCATTATTCATGTCCAAAAGGAGGTTTGCTTCCATTATGGGATACTAAGGAAATTGAAGCAAAGAAATTAGCCTCTATATACAAGTAGCTCCATAGTGAAGATACTTTACACGCAAACTATGTTTGCTTATACTTAGACAAAGGATTAAACCAAGAATATAATTTCTTTGCATCTTTAATTTATGGTCTAACCAAATGAAAAAACTTTCAACAAATAATAATGAAATAACTGATCTTTGCTGGCATGACAATCTCATTCATACTGCCATTTTATTCTCATTCAACACAAGCTACACAAATTTCAGGAAAAATGTAACAACTCACAAAGCTCCACAATCATGACACTTAGGCTAAGCTATCAAAAATGCACAAAATTTTACCAAAATGAAAACAATATCACAATTTATTATTACACAAAATAACATCTATTTTTTCCTGCACTGTTTCCCCAATGGCTTGGAGTGAGTGAGTATGGGATAGTGGGGAAGAAACTCTTAGTGAATAAGCAGGAGGTATGAGAAATTAACTTAGACATTCATAATGTAACAGGACTATGACATCACTGCCAGTTTAAACTCCAAATGCAGGCCTTACAAAATGGAATGACTTAAATAAGGCATCACTTTTGTCATTACATCAAAATTATAATACTGGTTAAGGTGATTAGATAGTCTGGCCTAGTATAGTTGATAATAGTGGTAGAAATCTGCGAGGGTAAGCATGGCTTTGTTAAGGGGAAAGTCGTGCTTTACCAGTTTTCTTACATATTACGATAGGCTGGTAGATGGAAGGAACAACAGGCGATCCCAATTTTGTAAAATGGCCTATGACAGACTGCCATATGACAAGCTGTTGTTTATTTAAATTGGGATGAATAAATCAGGTTGAAAAAAAAAGATGAATTTGAACAGATATTTTGTGTATACAGAAAGACCTGGACTTCCAATTTTAGATTCCATAGATAGGATACTGTATATTTAGTGGTGATAATGAAAGATGCATAGGAGGTAAGGGACTTGTAAATGCAGCATTATAGTCCACCAAATTTGAGGACCACATGCAAAATTTACAAGGACAAATATATGCATTTTTAATTGTCCATGTGTCATAGTAAAACAAACACTGAACAATGTAAACATACGAAGTTTAATAATACTTGATTAAATCAAATATTTCAAACTGAATGCCAATCCTCTTCCTACTATATATATCAATGACCTATTTCAGTTGACCTCCAACTCCAAACTATCAATGAACAGACAATTCAGCAGTGGATTTCAAAAGATAAGAGCCTCATGCTAGCATAATTGGTGAGATAAATGCGAGTAGCGAAATTGCCCGTTTGAATGGTGCGATACACAGAGCTAAAAGACAACTGGAGCGTATGGAAAAATGTGTGTTGAACGTACCGACAAATAACCGGCGGAAGTCTGTGACGACAAATAATAGAATATTCGTAAACGTCAATAAAATGAAGGAGCGAGTGCCGTATGGGGATTCGCTATTAAGAGGCATAATAATTGAGAGTTTAATGAAGTCGTACCAGCTGGGTGCGAACATAAAGGACGTCAGCGAATCTATTCGACTGCAAAAACAGAGGTTGAAAGAGATGATAATCGTGGCAGGAACGAATGATTTGAAAGAGGACAAAATGGAAATGATAGAGGATGTGAGGGAGTTGTTTGAGGTAGCAAAAGAGAACAGTGAGAGAGTTAGGATGGCGAGTATCTTACTGCGGTATGACAGCGAAGTGTTTAGAAGGAGGGCCATAATTGCCAATAACTTTATGCGTGGGTTATGCATGGAGAGTGGTGTGGAATTTGTGGATGTGTGGAATGAGTTCGATGGGTGAAAGGACGTATATAAGATGGATGGGTTACATTTGAATGGAGTTGGTGTACGGAGACTTGAAAGAGTGTTGATGAATGATATGGAAGTGGATGTACAGACTCAAGGAAACTAGATTTATTAAGGGGGGGGAGTAGACATGCAGGCTTTAGGGGGGGCAGTTAAGTGTATGAATGAGTATATTATGCCCGAGCGAGTACAACGGACAACAAATCAGAATGGGATAGTTAGTATAAGGCATCCAAGTAGGGCTGGGACAAATGGGCTTCTGCGATTCATGTACACTAATGCTAGGAGTATTAGGAACAAGAAGGAAGAGTTTTTGGCCATGGTTGGCACTTCCAGGCCACAGGTTGTCGGTATTAGTGAAACATGGCTGACAGAAGATGATAAAGCTAGTGGGATTGAATGCGACGGGTATAGCGTGTTCAGGAGTGACAGGGTGAATAAAAAGGGGGGAGGAGTGTTATTGATGATAGCTGATGAGCTTCAGCCAAGGAGTATAGAAGTTGAACTGTAGGATGGGGAAAAAAGCACATTTGAGGCTGTTTGGTGCGAGATAGAATCTAGCAGAACAAAATATACAATTGGGTGCTGCTATAGACCGGGTGATGGAGTGGATGGTGGGGATAGTATGCATAAGCAAATAGAAGAAATGAGTGGAAGGAGGGTAATTATTATGGGCGATTTCAATTATGGTAACATTGACTGTAAAGAGGAGAGGGCACATGGGAGGAAGGAATTGGATTTTATGCGGTTATTAAGGGACAACTATCTACGGCAACATGTATTGGAAAATACCAGGGGGCAGAGAGTGCTGGACCTAGTAATTGTAAATGAGAATGTGGCTGAAACGAACATGACCATGTTGCCACCAATTGGTGAGAGTGACTATAAGGTCATCATGACTTGGGAGGTGGCTAAAGGAGTCGAATTTACAATTAAGACAGGGTACATGTGGAATTACCGGGCTGGTAAGTATGACAAGCTTAGGTGTGTGCTTGGCTCAATACCATGGCATGTAAAACTGCAAGGGCTGGATGTTGATAGCGCATGGGAGGTGGTTAAGAACTGTTTGCAGGAGGCAATGGTTGACTGTATACCAAGAGTCCGAATAATAAATCAAGTAGGGGTTAAATGGATGAATAACACTATTAAGCTTGAGCTGCAAAAAAAAGATAAAACAATTGTGGAGGGAATTTAAGGAGAAGGGTGACCATCAGGCGCAGGAACAGTATAAAGCTCAGGCCAGGATGGTAACAAGGGTGGTAAGAAAAGCAAAAGCAGATTACGAAAGGAAATTGGCCACGCAGGCTAAAGAGAATCCCAAACAGTTTTTTCAATATGTTGCAAGTAAAAGAAAAAATGCTCATGGTAGAATGATCTTAAAAAATGCTGAGGGTAGGGAGGTAACCGAATCAGTCGATATTGTGGAATTACTGAGCGAGCACTTTGCAAGAGTATATCATCCAGGTGGTGACTTTGCAGGAATGGAAGAACCAACAGCTTATACTGGAATTGTGATGAATGAAGTAGAGGTAACTAGTCTATTACAGAACCTCAATGTCAATACATCTGTGGGATTGGATGGTATACCAGCTCGTATCGTACGTGAAGCGGCCAAAGAATTGTCAGTGCCCTTGACCATTTTGTTTAATTTGAGCCTCAGGACTGGGTCAGTCCCAAGGGGGTGGAAAGAGGGGAAAACAGTTCCACTGCACAAAGGTGGTTCCAAGGCTGCTGTTGAAAATTACCGGCCAATCAGCATAACAGGAATCATTATCAAGGTCTTAGAGAAAATAGTCAAGAGGAAAATACAAGGTTGGATAGAAGAAAATGGGATACTGTATCGGGGACAGCATGGTTTTGTGAAGGGTAGGTCATGCATCAGTAACTTGCTCACGTATTATAACACAGTGACGGCTGAACTGGATAAGGGTAATGGGTTTACAGTGATTCTACTGGACCTTGCTAAGGCCTTTGACAGGATACCACATGGAATTCTAATCAGTAAATTGCAGCATATGGGAATGGACATAGGGTTGGTGAGATGGATAGGAGGGTGGTTGACGGAGAGATATCAGAGAGTGGTTTACTCAGGAGTAGAGTCCACAAGACGGCCTGTGACTAGTGGTGTGCCACAAGGATCTGTTCTTGGACCACTGCTGTTTAATTTGTTCATAAATGATATAGGAAAGGACCTGAGAGGAACAGTTCATTTGTTTGCGGATGATGAGAAGTTGGGTAGGGCAATAGCGAATGTAGATGACGTCAAAATTTTGCAGGATGATTTGGATAGATTGGAGGTCTGGGCTAAGGAGAATGGATGTCAATTTAATGTGGCAAAATGTAAGGTTATGCATTTTGGGGTGAAAAGATTGGCGGCAGTTTACTGCATTGGTGGAACCGTGCTCCAGGAAATTGATGAGGCACGAGATTTAGGAGTGTTGGTGGATAAGGAATTAAAATTTAGGGGACACATTGCAAAAGTGGCCAAATCAGCTCATCAAATCACTTGGTTGCTGAAGAATACGTTGACAAGCAGGTTATTGTTCCTCTGTATCGAGCCTTGATAAGACCCCATCTCGACTACTGTGCTCAGATTTGGTCACCTAGGTTTCTTCTTGATGGGGAGGAGGTGGAGAGGATCCAGAAGCGAGTGACCAAGATGATAGCAGGTCTGTGGAATGAACCGTATGAGAACAGGTTGAGGATTTGTGGGTTGCAAAAATTGGTTGATAGGCGGAGGAGGGGAGATATGATTGAGACATTCAAATTACTGAAGGGTTTCTATAAAATTAATTCAGAAGATATTTTTGAGAACAGGGCTGGTTGTGGGAGGACTAGGGGACATCCATGGAAACTGGGCAAAAGTGTGGTTAGTAAAGGTGTTAGAGCTGGGTTCTTTACTTTTAGAGTGGTGAATGAGTGGAATGCACTCCCTGAGTCTGTGGTGGATGCTGTGACAGTGAATGAGTTTAAGGTGAGGTATGATAGATATTGTATGAATGTCGAATAGTTGTGATGAATATGATTTGGGGCTCCCTCGATGAGTCTAATGACTCCCTGGAGTTGCCCGTAATAATAGTAATAACAGTACAGTAAATTGCAGGATGTGATTTAAAAAAAAAAAAAAAAAAAATTTGCTTACAACTAGCAAGGATAAGCCTACAAAATAGAAAGATGGTCATTATGGTTGGAGCAATGTAGCAGCACTTCAGCACTCTTTGAACAAAAACTACTACTTCCTTTCAGAGTATTAAAACTACTGGCTTGTTTCAGCCTATTGTCAACTTTAAGTCTTATTTCTTTTGAGTTATATTTTAGTATTCTTTTCATCAGCTGAAAGCAACTGTGTAGCGGACAAGTCTTATTAGAACATACTGTGGTCAGTGTTAACTCCATGCTGTGATAGATTAGACTTCCTCAGGCTTTTTATAAAAAAGGCTGATGTTCCTGTAGTTATTTCTCAACATGTTTTTCCAAAGTAAGAGATGGCAATCACAAAGACCTGGTTAACATCTGTGGGAAAGGAGATGAACAGTCTCTGCTATTTCAAGGTTAAACAGAAGAGACTCCCTTGTTACCTTCTAAGGTATACAGTTGACATGAAAAAAAAATAATGTGGACATTAAACTGTTTCTTGAGGATCTTCAAAATTGGTTCAGAGGTTCTTGCAGCATAAGAGAACTGGAACTGTCTGTACAGGTTCTGGAATAAGCTAATAAAAAGATAAGAATGTGCTGAAACTCCCATGGGAAGAAGCCATTCTGCTACATAATACATTGGATGTTGTCAAATTCCAATTTAAGATCATAAGGATTGAAGCAAATGAAATAATGGTCAGTGAATTCAGTGATTAGGTTTTTTTCTTGAAAAACTCTTTTCCTTGTAATTACCATCACTTACTCTGTATAAGGAAAATACACATACTGCTATTTTTCTGAATTTTGTAAGAGGCATTCATTCATTATAGCAGTGTCCAGTGGGACAGCCTCTGACTTGCATACCTCATTCCTATGGTTAAACTATTGCTTCTAGCCTTCCAACCCAAACATATAAGCCGAACTTATCACTAAAGTAGTCCTCACTGGCATGGAAACATACATCCCCCCATACTATTCTGAACTGCCATTCTCTAACTAAACCCAGATTTTCCAAAAGATGTGCCAAGGCTATACAAATAAAAAACCAAACATACCATAACTGGCTCAAATCAAGAATGCCATCATCCTTTAGAACTTATACTCAAGCCCAAGTTCAAAAGAGCAGGACACTAGCAGCCTGTCCGAACAGCAGCTGAGCCTTTTGGTCTCTCACCAAAGCAACTAGCTGCAACTTCTGCCCAACACTATCCCCACCTCTATCATACCCAGCTGGCTATATTGCATCCTCACTCACAGAAAAGTCAATATCCTGGCTTCACACTTTGCTTCAAAATGCAGGCCTAACTGACAAAGGTAAATGCCCCCAACCATTCCAGATGTCCAACGTACAATGTCCCCTATATCCTTTTGCCAGAAAGAGATCAGAAAAATACTGTCCAAATTAGACACACACACACACACACAAAAACGTCTCCTGGTCCTGATGGAATTCCTCCAATCGCAAGCCTTTGTGCACCAGTTTGTACACACCAGAACTGACTCCTGTCCTATGTTGCCTGTATATAATCTTACTCCATTGGTATCGATCCCACAGCTTGGAAATTGGCCTATATTCAACCCATTCCAAAGGAAGGGTAAACACATCATTGCCATCTAACTACTGCCCTATCTCGCTCACCTCAGTCCTGTCTAAAGTAATGGGGAAAAAAAAAAATCATCAAATCCCAACTCCTATACTACCTTGAAGGCATCCACCTAATAAATGACCACCAGTATGAATTCAGTCGCTGCTGATCAACAGATCTACTCACATCACCCATCTCTAGACAAATGCCATATAGAAGTTTGGCGAATCTCAAGTGGTTGCACTCGATATCTCCAAAGCTTTTAAATAGGTCTGGCACAAAGGCTTACTAATCAAACTACCATCATTTGGTCTGTCTCAGGACATCTGTAGTTGGAATGCCAGCTTTCTGTCTGGACAAATATTATGTGTGGTGGTGAATGATTCCTTATCCTCTCACCATTCAACTAATGCTGAGGTTCCACAAGGTTCTATCCTCTCACCAACCTTCTTCCTGCTATATATCAGTGACCTACTTCAGTTGACCTCCAACCCAATACAGTTTTACAAATGACAACACATTGCACTCCTCCCTCAATTCTGAACTCCAAGCCACCCTCCAATGGGGTTAAGATAACCTTGTCAATTTCAATGCTAATAAAACACAGTTCTGTCTCATCTCAAAAAATAAAATAAAATAAAATAAAAATAAAAATTCTCCCAGTATTATTTTTGACAACACTCAAATTTCTAGATAATTTGAGATTTTTCTTCTTGGAATTACCCTGACATTAAGCCTCTTCTGACATGAACACATTACAACCATTGCATCCTCAGCTTCTAAAAAACTAGGATTTCTCTTTCACTCAAGACGTTATTTCACCCACTTCAAACAATTTGTATGAAGTTGAACAGCTGTGAACTTCATACAAATCGCAAATCTACCCAGCTATTGAATACTGCTTTCACATATGGGGTGGGGCCCTAAAAGCTCCCTCAAAATGCTTTACTTAATACAGAGAAGAGCAATTAGACTTATTAATGCCCCATCTCTTACTAACTCCCCCCCCACCCCACTTTTGCACAGGCACTTGGTTTCTGCACTATGTGCATTCTATAAATATTTCCATGGGAAATATACATCTGAAACAGCATCAATAATTTCTCCTACCTAGTACTAAGCTCATTGGAACATGTGCAGCTGCTGCTCAACACCTTGAAACCAACAGAACAAGTTTCTTTTCCTCCTCCATCCCTGCAACTGCTGTATTGTGGAACAGTCTTTTCCCTGTTTGTTTCCCAAGGAATACAATAAACAATCTTTTAAATCAAATGTAAAAAAGCTCCACCTTTCCCAACCCATTACCCACAGACGGTACTAATGTACCATATGTTGATCAACCAACCTCTCGTGTATGGGCTCAACATACAAAAAAGTCATACAATAAGTTATTATTTGAGCTATAACATGTGGATTTATATATCAGACTAGTACACTGGTAACTTGCCATCTGATATTGGAGGTATTATTATTTATCCTTTATATCAATAATTTCATTGGACTGCAATGACCTATTGAGTTGTCTACAGAAGATGTGAAGATGGAGAAGACAGTTAACAGTGCTGATGTTGTGACTCTTCAAGAGGATGGAGATGTCACTTTAATGTGTCTAAGTGTTGAATTATGGAATTCACAGACAGGAGGCTCTATTGGTGGAACCATACTGTAGGATTCAAGGAATCTTGGAATAATAGTGGACAGAAATTGAAAATTTTACAGGACCTATTGCAAAAGTAAGGAAAAACAACCCAAAAGTATGCAGCCATGCAGAGAAGGATCTTCACCCACAGAAATAATGTAGTTCAACTGCATGCTGCCCCAATATCAGGCTTCAACTGGATTATTACATTCCGATCTGATTACTGGAATTTTTAAGTCTGAAGAAACTTTAAAGGTTAAAAACATGATATCAAGATTGTGGAACACTGGTTATAAGGGCAGACTGAGGTCTCAACCTGTACAGTTTAGTGGATAAAGGATGATATGAATGAGCTAAGTAGTATTTATAGGGGGACACAGGGGAGATTTTTCTACAGTAAAAAAAGGAACCATCTCTGATTAAATGAAATTGTGAAAGGAAATGGAGAACACAAGATTGAGAAGTACGTTCTAAAATATATGGAATGCACTGCCTGAAAATATGACAATATGGAGTAAGTCCAAGGAGTGGTATACTAGACTGCAAGTTATCCAAAGTGGTTCTCCCACAATGATTCTCATGGATCCAAGAATTCCTAACTAATGTTACTGATAACAATATTTGATATATGTCCTACATCGATATTTAAAAATTTACTTATTACTCACAATTAAATAAACTTTTTTCAATTAGATATTAGAGAAATAAATATTACTCATTAAATTAATAAGTATTGTTTATGTTACAGATTTATTATTTTAAGACAGCACCACCCTGTAAAAGGGTATCTCTTTCCTTCGAAGATAACGTGGGTAGGGCTTTACTGCCAGATGAAGGGGAAAAGTTACCACCCTACGGAGAAGGAAAAAGAAGAAAAAAAAAAACAGTACTTGTATAAGTAATAAGCATCTGACATATTGCAAACTGAATGATGATAAATCTGTTATATTCGGCTATAAAATAGAATGTCGAATTTTGCCTGAAAAGCTGTTTCAAGTCATTCAAACTTACCACGTAAAATAAACACCTGGTAAACGGCCACATTTCACTGCATAATAGGTAACAGATCGTACTTTTCCCATACTACGAGATAATATCCTCCACTGAGAAAATAACAGTAGATTCATAGATAAAAAAGCTTCAATTATACTCTTACTCTCCTTACAAATAGAGATACATATGTCAAACAGATATCATTATAATAACCTAATCAGAAATGAGAAAGTTTATCGAGCAGCATTTATATACCTAAAATAGGTATCAATGTAAAATTTATTTACACGAATTAAAACTACACACGCATACTGTAACCAAAATTTAGGAAATTTAATTGTTACAATCTGTAAGTGTTACGAACGCGAAATTTAAATAGCTATAGTTCGCCCACCGATTTGAGGTCCCTCGACACTTCTGCGCATGTCAGAAAAAGGAGAATCCATTCCGATAATAGGGTAATCAGTATGTCTTCTGGGATGTAATAATAAACAAACTGAGTTTGTTTATTATTACATGTCGGAAAATTTAGCTTTTTTTTACGAACATTGCTGTTTTTAAAGTGTAACTATTTTGCTTGTATAACAGTTGGAAAAATGTACGTAGAGTGTTAATACGTGCAAATACTGCGTTCTACATAAAACAATGTCACTTCGCTCCATGATAAGTTTCCTTTTATTCTGGGACTTTTTAAAACAAAATCCGATTTCATGAAGTATTTTCCTTAAAGTTTCTCTTTTCCAAGGAAAATTCATTTTTTCTCTAAGCACAGGAATCAATTTCGGAACAGTTGGCACTCTTTTCTCGAGCACGTAAAATTCGTGAATAGTTCTTCTTATAACGTCTACATCAAAATCATTCAGAGCTACGGTTTAGATGGTTTTCTTTCTCTGGCGCTTTTTTTTAGGAGATTTAAGTTTTGGCTTACCTTCACCTTTTGATTCCCTACGAATTCTTTTAACAGTCGACCCCGATACGCCCGCAATTGCACTTGCACATTTTATGACTTGAGAAAGGGGAACAAGAAGACGGCCTTCTGACGATTCTTTTTCGCAGAATGTCAGCACATTATTCAATATTCTTTTGCAAGAGCTACTGAAACGTGTAACAATATAACTTGTTGACTGTACTGGATCCATCATACAAATTAATAATAAAAAATAATGCAAAAAGAGAACAACAAAAATCAAGCTAGTACTAGTATCGCGACAGACAAGAAAGCACGTGATTTCGCATGTTGGCGACCAATCCGTACATCTTTCATTTCTTTCTCCCCTTCAGCATGAATTGACTATTCTTGGCACCAAGCCAAGAAGGGATCTAAAAATGGTGGGCGAACTACTATACTTGCACACATGCAACGTATTATGCTTCAGTGCTGGGAAACAAATTAGCAGCGTGGGGGGAGGGAAGGCTTCTAAATCACAGAATTAACAGTTTACGTTATCACCACTTTAAAACTAGTATTTATTATTATTATTATTATTATTATTATTATTATTATTATTATTATTATTATTATTATTAAAATATTGGTTTAAAACCAGAGTCCTGTGAAGCTCAGGGGGAAGTGACGCTTGCGTCCTCTGCGCTTGTTCGCTCGAAATTTTACTTAATTAAAGTATAGTCACCGACTGGTGAAACTTTTTCGAAGCCTTTCTTCAACCGGTTCCCGAGTTAGTCGATTTCTGGCATGGGCAAGAGGGTTTTTCCGCCGGAAACTCGGGTTTTTCATCCCGTAAACTCAAGAAAATCGATCGTAGTACCCACATTATTTCAGACAGTGACATATCTTGTTAGGGTTAAGTACCAAGAGATGACAGCACTTGTTTGCCAGCCTCTTCATCGGTGACTGCTATAATTAGTGATAGCATTGGGTAGCTATCACTGATTGGCTACCGGTGGAGATTGAACTGCCCACTCAGTCCCCCCAAAAACTAGATAGGGCATAAAGCCTCGCCTTTATACCCTATTTACTCCCTATAAGGGAATAAAAGGCGTTAGCTGATTTTTTTTATTTATTTATTGGTTTTAAAACCAGTCTTAGTTAATTAAATATTCAACTGTGGTTTCGTATAACTCTATTCCAATAAAACACAAACAGTTGTTGTTTTTTTTTATGAAATTTATTAAATATTTGCAGCTAATATTTCTGACCAAAAAGAATGAAAGAGAACAGATGGCCAAATATTGCCTGAAAATATAAACCAAAGGGACACCGATCAAGAGGAAGACCCAGGAGAAGACTGGCAGAAGACGTTTTAAAACCTTGAAAACGTTACAGGCAAACAATTGCCTAACACGCGAAGCCAAGAAGAAGAAGAAAATTTCTGACCAATAATGCCATCATCTTCATTCTATTTAAGTAGCATTCCAGTCAATGTGAATAATCTTTAATTGTTTCTATGGATGCTGTGCAAGGTCAGTTTGTCCGCACGTTAAGCCTAGTGGCTTTGCGATTTGCAACCATATGCCTGGGGAAGGAGTGTCCTAGGTTCGATTCCCGTCAACGACGTGAGGAGCTCAAGGATTTTCCTCAGTCATAGCCAAGTTAGCCGGTCTTGGGCATGGACAGGAGGTTTTTTTCCTCAGGTTTATCTGGTGTTTTTCATCCCGCAAGCAGGCAAACCGGTCCGAGGACACATACGGATTACAGTCAGGAATACTGACCCAGCCATAGGTCTGATTCGTCAGCCTATGCCGGTTCCGGAGCACGGATAAAATTTGGGGGCACTAGATGGTACCGAGAACTCCTGTATAAAGGGGGAACGCTGTATCATCACACGGAATTAATTAATTAATTATGGTCAGTTTGAATATTCTTCCTTGATGGTTTCTATAAATGACTGATGAACTTGGGACCTACTCTGACTAAGAGTGAAGAATCATCCCTCAGTCTCTAGATAGGACTAAAACTACCTCATTTATTTCCTTCGGAGAATTAAAAAAAAAATCTTTCAGTGGTTTTGATTTCCGATAGTTATTAGCTCGGACAATTTTCCGGTTTTAATAATAAAAACATCAGCTATAAAACTCTGAAATATTTTTTTCTTGTTAAACTAAGTAGTATTTTATTTTGTTTCAGTAAATTCAATAATTGTGATGCAAATTAAGAGGTTTCGTAAAAAAAACACTACAGACAAATCGGTCAAAGAATACACACAGTCAGCACACAAAAATTCTATTAGCAGGGTCATCTTCCTAGTGTGATAGCATATAGCTACCCACCCCCCACCAGCCATATGGCTGAAGGATTAGGCTAGGATTGTGTGGTAGAGATGGAGGATTAAATATTATAGATGGTGGGTTGTGTGATGTAGAATGCCATAATGACAAAGTATCAGAAGAATTAAAACAAAAAATAGTTGCTACACCAAAAGACACCGAACATACAAATAAGATTATTCTCTATATATCGGTAGAAAAAGTCATTTTTTGTTGTTTTTTATGGAATCAAGCAGATTTCAAAAATCAGCAAAATCTTACTAAATGTGGTTGGTTGTAGTAACATTCTTGGATATCACATCCAATAGCCAAGCTAGCTACCATCGCCCATAGAGGACATACCTCTTAAGAGATCAGGCCTCCAGTCTAATATCTACATACTGTTTGTGGATTTTTGTGTTATTGCTTATTTTATATGCCAGATTATGTCTCTGTGATAGAGACAAACATTAAAACCAGTTAAACATGTATTTAATTATTTCATTATGCTGTTTTCATTCCATTCACCTTTTATTCCATTAGAAAAGGATATAGCAAAACCAGACCAAAAACTTAGCGAATAACGAAATACTGTACATGAATAAATAAATAAAAGGAAAGAAAATGCAAAATTACAAATGATAAATTTCGAAAAATGAATAAGCTATTCTTCCTCCCATAGTTCAGGCGGTTTTGACGTGCCTTTCAACTGGAAAAATCTCAGTTCAAATCCAGTCTATGATGTGAAGATCCTATATAAGAGCTTTTCAGTTGAAAGTGAGTTAACTGATCTTATACGATGGTGAAACGGTTTTTCTTCCAGGAACTCGCATTTATCCTCATGGAGGAGAAAAAACGCTACTTGCCGGCCACGTTGGCCGGGTAGTTAGTATATTCGCACTCCAACCAACAAGTAGCGGGTTTGAATTCCGGTACTAACATGGATGTTTGTGATTGTCTCTAGGTGGGAGATGAACGTCATTGCTCGGTGTGTGTGTATATATATATAATATATATATATACAGTATATATATATATATATATATATATATATATATATATATATATATATATATATATATATATATATATATATATATATATATATATATATATATATATATATACGTAGGCTGTTCAATAAGTAATAAGACTATATTTATACAGAAAACAGATTACCTTTAATCGTCATCATTTACATGGTCTTTTTCGAAGTAACTACCGTGAGACTCGATGCATTTGTCCCAACGTTGCGTCCACTTCTTAAACACATGTGAGAGTCCGTTTTTTGTGAGTTCTTTCAAAACCACCTCCTCAGCTTTTACACATGCTTTGTTGCTTTCGAAATGGCGGCCTCTTAGTGGTTTCTTGAGCTGAAGAAACAGCCAGAA
Source organism: Typopeltis vanoorti (assembly GCF_054136105.1). Classification (NCBI taxonomy): domain Eukaryota; kingdom Metazoa; phylum Arthropoda; class Arachnida; order Uropygi; family Thelyphonidae; genus Typopeltis; species Typopeltis vanoorti. Next base: position 62,066,439 of record NC_143552.1, read on the forward strand.
ATCGCACGGTGCGAGATCAGGACTGTATGGAGGGTGTGGTAGGATATCTGTGTTGTTCTTCTGCAAAACGTCCACTACACAACCAGCAATATGTGGCCTTGCATTATCGTGGTGCAATAAGAAGCCATTCTTCAGCAATGGACGCATCCTTTTGATGTGCTTGATGATAATCGCTGCTGTGTTGATCATTGTCTCTGTGATGGGCGTTGAAGGTCTTCCCTCACGTTAAAGATCTTCCACATTTTGCCTTCCTTCCTTCCTTAAAAGTTTTATGCCAGCGAAAAACACTTGCCCTCGACGTTGCTTCATCGTGGAAAGCTTCGCGTATCATGTTAAAAGTGTCCGATGCCGATTTTTGCAAACGCACACAAAATTTAATCGCATAACGCTGTTCCAAGGACGCTTTCATTTCGAACACTTGTCGCGCCGATGAGCACTTGCGTTTAGTCACATGACACTCTGGCACATCAGCCCGTATACGGCATCTATCAACCTTTTTATTAATACAGACAGCAACATTTCTTTATTCCACAGAAATTAATATTGTGATGAGTGGTTTCGCGACAGTAAAATTAGTCTTATTACTTATTGAACAGCCCACGTTTATATATATATATATATATATATATATATATATAATTAAATAAAATAATCCTTAGCCCCCACCCACTGTAGGAATATATTATAGCTTTTGTGGGTGAGAGCCACACAAAAAAATATATGCAAAATAAACTATAGGCTTAGCCCTAACCATCGTATCCAGGAATAACGGTTATGAAATACAAGAGCGCTTGAAGGGTTATGGGCACATAAAGGCCTAAACCAATGGAAGAAGAAGAATAAGGAAAATATAATAAAAAATTACTATGCTATCAAGTTAATAAATACTATGTTATACTATACTATATTATAGAAAAAAGGAAAGATAAACATGAGAAAACAATATTAATATGGAACTGTTCAAAAACTCATCAGGAAATTTTAAAAAAATACTGCTTAGATTTCTTAATGAAGTTTAAATATGAAAAAAAAAAAAACTCATAAAAAAATAAATAAATTTGATTGCAGCAACTATGGAGAGCGCCAGGGTAGCTCAGTGAAAGCAGCGTGTGCTGTTCATGGCGCTAGATATATAGAGACCCATTTCTCTATTCGAGTATTTACCAATTTCCTAAAATCTTCTAAAATCACAAACACTCCAGATAAAATGACAAAATCGATAATTAGATATATTGCTTTTTCGACAAGGATAATGTCATTGCACCTTGTGTAGTGAGTTATGTAACAGCAATAAAATCTCCTTCGCATGTATTTCTTTCTCTTCATCCAATGTAGTGGTAGCACTGTACACTATCAGGACAAAAATATCCCTTCATAGTAGTAGTAGTAGATATGGATATATACAGCAAAACAATGGCTAACACAAGTATAAAAGGAAGCATACAGTCATGGACGAACATTAACAGTAAAATGGGGCTACACCGAAGCGTTCAGTGACTTGTGACCTTGGTAGTCATATTAGACCACCTTTGCAACAGCTCGTGAAATTTCTGTAATGCTGCAGCCCTGTCCCAATAAACTGTAAGTGTGGTTATCCTAGAAATTAAAGATGCCAAGAAATTATATACTTGGTTTTATCATTTATCCAAGTGTAAGCAAGCAAACTTCCCAAATGAGCTACTTGTATCATATATATATATAGAGGCTAATAACTTCATCTTAATACAAAGCACACATCCTCTCTGGTGAGTGTAATACTATTCATTATTATTGAAATGGGCACTACCAAGAGCGGCTTCGACCTTTATTGTGGTACTGTGAAAGGGCTATGGTAGCTCTCCAAAAACTCTGAGTGAGCTACAAGATCATTCAAAATCTCACTAATTGACCCAAAAGGATCATCATTAAGCTGAACACTTTTGACCTATATCATTCCAGGATAGGAAAATCAGCAGGAGCTCTAATCTGTAATAGCATTAACCTGCCAACAGGAAGAACTGTTCAACTACTCAGGAGTAAAGCAAGCTCAAAGAATTTTCGATAAATAACAAATAGTCAGAGAACTAGGAGTCATCTGTGGAAGTTGCGGGAAAGTGTGGTTAGTAGGAGGTGTGACGACCAAATTTTTTGTGTGGGGAGTGAGTAGAATAGATTGCCAAAATTGGTTGTTAGTTCCCTGTTGGTGAATGGATTCAAGAAGAGTCATGATAGGATTTGTTTGTATAATGGTTAATTTAAGTATCTCACAATGAGTCTCCGGACTCAGTGGAGATGCCGCAGAATAATAATTGAATAATATTAAGTTCTAATTATTACCAATATTAATTCTAGAAGTGGTTCATGGATTGGAATGGATCATTCTTAAATCCTATATCCAAACACGAGGAAGTTTACACGTGAACTTCCTCGTGTTTGGAAGTTCACGTGTTCACGATGTTACATATGTATAGAGGATGTTGACATCACATCGATTATCAGAACCCTATAATGAGCACCACGCTTCCATTTGCTCCTACCACCTAGACCGATTCCGACCTATATTGAGGTTTCGTCAGTAGATGCTAGAACGCTGAAGATACTGAAGAGTAAAAATTAACTACGGCAGTAACACTATTTCTGATAATCATGTACGAGGTAGGTACCACGAGATGGCTGCAGTTGTCTCTCTTACTTTTTTCCCCCTCAAATACGTATTAAAAATCTTTAATATTATTATGCCAATATGTGATTGATTAAGAGTGGAAGTTGGCTTCCCCACCCGACAGCATGCAAAACTTAGGACTAAACTCTCACCTACTCCTTCTGCTTAATAATAAAGCATATTTCCTTTATTTGTCAATAAGTATTTACTTCAACCATAAGAACCAGTTATTATTATTATTTATAATTATCATTTTGTGACACCTCCAAGGAGTCCAAAGATCATCGAAGGAGGGCACATACTCTACAACATTTCGTCTCTACCACTTCCATCTGTCACCATCATCAACTGCCCACCACTATTATTTTATGTCTGTAAATTGCGTGTACTGAAGGTCGAGTTTTCTGTATGCGGGATTAAAAACCCGGGAGAAAAAACCCTGCTACCTCCGTATGACATCGGCTAACTCAGCTTCAATTGAAAAGAGTCCACATAAAGATTTCGCCAGTCACGACGAGAATCGAACTTAGCTCTTTGCCAATCGTAGGGCGCAACGCACCGTCGTTCTTCCAATTGCACTACGGAGTCGCTTAACCAGTTGTAGGATTAAACGTTTTTTTTTACATCTCTCTGGAATCCGTGAAAACACCGTGTAATAATAATAATCTATCTCTAATTCAAAGTATTTTGTGTCAAAATACATTGATCAGAGATAGATTCAGGGAATTGTGTAGCCATCCTCATGTGTAAACTGCAGAATTTGCTCGAACTACTTCTAGAGATTTGACCTTAGCAGAGCATCTGATTATTTACATCTTTATCATACAAAAATGGAGTAAATATAGAAAACTAATTAATGCTGAACTAGAACATAATATAGCAATTATCATTAACTTCCACAAGATGAGAGTTAATTTAAGGCATCTAAATTTGATTGTGAATACCAAGGAGAGAGAGAGATTAAAAATAAAACTCTGAATAAAATAAAAATTTAGGCCGCTTCGAGAGCCTGTATAAATGTATAAAATTTTAAATAATAATAATGATTTATATAAAGTGAAGTGATTCAGAAGCAGTAATATAAAATATCCATTGGCAGAAAAAAAAAAAACTACATATATTTGAATCCTAACCAGGATTGTGAGACTATTTCAATTTTTCAGTTAGGATTGCCTCCCCAAAACAATAAATACATAGCGCAATTACACGCTGAGAGGGGTAAGGATATAATTATCCAGGTCACCACTCTAGTTACTTTTCAAGCAATTTCAGTCCTTGAACAAGCGCGATGACTTTGGATCCTTAGATACTTTGCAACAACATCATACATTCCAAACACCCCTGTTGGAATATATATATACACACACACAAGGCGAACAAAATTAAAGTATTCCTGTTTAATACCTTGTGGAATTCCACCCAGGGATTCAAATGCTGCAAAGTGTGGCAGCAATACATTGCACGTCATGCAGAAGTAATATCTGAGAAGAAAAAGGTAGTTCTAAAATTCACCATTATGGGCGCTGTATGATGTACAGAATGTAGATGTAATTTTTCCGTGTGTGTGTGTGTGTAAGAAGGAGAAACGCGACACAAGCATAAATAACACATTTTTATTCACTTCCATTATGCTGGGGTATTGATACCCCACGTGGTGGCTGGGGATAGAATAGCCCCTGTAGCCCATGCATGTTTTACGAGGCGACTAAAATGGGTACTCAGGGAAGGTAATGCATGACCAAGGGGTGTGGCATACCCCCAAAGAAAAAAAAAACGAAATAGCGCTCGGTTCGCCCGAGCGCTACTTCGTTTTCCCAAGCCGGGCCAGAGGAGATCACTGGTATCATGTATTGGCGATCATTGCAGATGTTCAGTCATAGGTCGTATGTGATGCGTAGTGTGTATGCTACTCAACTCGGCCCCCCCCCCCAAGATTAAATCCTGAGTGCGCCACTAGTGGGAATAGTTTATTTATTGATATATATAAATAAAAAAAAAGGATAACAGAGGAAAGTAACTATTTTGAGAGATTGGAGGTATTGAGTCTAAACATTGTGTTCAAGTTTGTGATTAACAAGGTTCCTACAAGGAATTTAATTTTTGTCACAATATAACAAGTATATACCTTTAATAAAAAAAAGAAAATATAATTGCATTCTAAGCGTGAAATACAACTGGGAGTATTTTTTAACTCACATAAGAAAATTTGTTGTAATATGATGAAAGTAAGATAATTAAATTATAGAATATTGGTCATAAGAATTTTGCATGTAAAGGCTCGCTGTTAAACAATTGAAACAAGGGATTATAAGTTTATGTCAATTCTTAGAAAAATTTGGTAAGCTGATAAAGTTTAATAATATGTGACTGAGGGTTAGCAAAAAACAAGGTAAGGTCCAAGGTCCCGATTTTGGACATCGCCACGAGTCAGTCGCGTGCACACGGCCCGCGGGAATTTTCGGCAGAAAAACGCCACCCTAACTGGTCACATAAAGCGTATCCAGTAATGGGGGGGATTGATTGCAGAAGGTGCAGGTAGGATCATGGTATAAAAGGGTTAGGACCCCCCCCCCCCCACGAGGATCGCCTCTTGGTTCTCCAGTCTTCGTATGAGTTGTCTTATGTGGTTTTCCTGAGTGACGGTCAGTTCTCTCCTTCCACCACGACATGAAACAAAGTAAGCGGGATTTCGGTCCCAATTCACTATTATAAGAAAGGAGGGACGCCGTACAGCTGAGAAGAAAGGTAACTACTGCATGTTATGTCAACCGTGTTCTTGACCAAAAAAAAAAAAAAACTGTGGAGAAGTAGGTGGCCGCGTAGTGAATCTCACGACTACCGAATTGCAGATCTATTGTGTTTCCTTGGAAGAAGATTGATGTGCTGAAGAAGTGAAGGCGCACCTTGATCCGAGAAATCTTACATATGGCCCACTACAGAAGAATTCGTCCTCGGAAATTACACACGAGCAAGAGCAGAGACTAGCATGGAAGATCCTTATCAAACGGTATCGTAAAATCTTATATTATTTCAAATCTCATGTAGCTGTGAATGTAGTTCAGTTACCAATCTATTGAAAGACTTGAACGAGAGTTGAACTAGGACATTCGCGCATTTAAGAATAGAAAGAGAATAAGCTTGTCAGTGATAATAGATAAATAATCGTGTGTCTAGTAACTAGAGCCGGCGCTAGGGTCTTTGGCGCCCGCATGCAATTTCTATCTAAGCGCCCTTGTAACGATCCGGGGGAGTGTGGTTCTTTTAGGATAATAAAAATTTTAATTATTTGAAATTTCTTAAATAAATTTTGACGGAACAGCCCCACATTGGTTCGCTAAATGTAACGAACCGGGGGTGTTGGCTAGGCAGGATAATCGTTAAAAACCAAAATATTCAAAAAATTCTCAAAAGTTAAAGCAAATTTTGATAAAGCCACTTCACTTTAATCGTTGAATATAATGATACAGGGATTATAGCCTTCTCACCTATCCGAATCGCTAACAAAATTAAAATGAATTTTAATTCTACAGGATGATTTTACAGGATGATTTGGATAGATTGGAGGACTGGGCTCGGAAAAATGCATGTCAATTTAATGTGGCAAAGTGTAAGGTTATGCACTTTTGGGTGAAAAGAATAGCAGCAGTATATCGCATTGGTGGAACTGTACTCCAGGAGATTGATGAGGCCAGGGATTTGGGAGTGTTGGTGGATAGGGAGTTGAAGTTTAGGGGGCACATTGCAAAAGTGACTAAAACAGCTCATCAAATCACTTGGCTTCTGAAAAATACTTTAACATGCAGAGACAAACAAGTTGTTGTTCCTCTGTATCGAGCCTTGATAAGACACCATCTGGACTTCTGTGCCCAGTTATGGGCACCAGGGTTTCTTCGTGATGGGGAGGAAGTGGAGAGGGTCCAGAGACGAGTGACCAAAATGATAGCAGGTCTGTGGAATAAACCTTATTAGAATAGGTTGAGGATTTGTGGGTTGCAGAAATTGGACGATAGGCGAAGGAGGGGTGATATGATTGAGACATTCAAATTACTGAATGATTTTTATAAGATTGATCCAGATATTTTTGAAAATATGACTAGTGGTGGGAGGACTAGGGGCCATGCATGGAAGCTGGGCAAGAGCGTGGTTGACAAGGGTGTTAGAGCTAGGTTTTTTACTTGGAGAGTGGGGAATGAGTGGAATAACCTTCCAGAGTCTGTTGTGGGTGCTACGACCGTGAATGAGTTCAAGGCAAGGTATGATAGATATACTGTGTGAATGTTGAATAGTTGTTCTTGACATGATGTTAGAGCCTCCCTCGATGAGTCTGTCGACTCCTTGGAGTTTCCCGGAACAACAACAACAACAATAATAATAATAAAATTCAAGTTAAAATTTATTTGAACTAAAGTTAAAAAAATTCTTGCATTTTACAAGTTACTAAATTCTTAGTAACTTGTAAAATTTTTTTAATAATAAGTGGAACTATCTTTTAGAAAAATAAAAGAAACTCAAAATAGATGAGAAAATAAGAAAAGAATTCAGAAATAATTAGAACATTTAATATAAGTATTCAGAAAATGACATCTTTACAGAATAACAGAAAATAAATTAAATTACATAAATATACTTGAATTTTTTTTTATTAAAATGTCAAGGTTTTTGATTTCATATTCACAAAATTAGAAATAATGGTCTTAATGTTTAATTCCGCACATATATAATTTTCAATAGCTATTAACGCCAAACTAACAAGCCTTTTTTGTGACATACTTGTTCTTAAGTAGGTTTTAATCAATTTCAACTTGGAAAAGGAACGTTCACCGCTCGCTACACTAGCAGGCAAGGTTAATATTATTCTTAAAGCAATTGAAAAGTCAGGGAAAGATAAATTATTGGACACAATAAAATTAAGAATATCGAAAGGGCTTTTGAATATTTAAATATTTAAATAATCCTTCCGAAAAATATGGAAAGTACATAACTCGTCATATAGTTTTATTGCATTTACGTCTTTATTGTCGCAATCCTTCAAGAGAATCTCTAAATCGTCACAATTTTTTCGTAAATCTTCGTTATTAATTTGTAGTAATCTATACAAGAAATTGAAATTATCATAATATATTTTAGTTGTTCAAAACGTTCTATTAACGAGCACATTGCAACGTCTATAAGTGTATAAAACACATTCACTCTAAATATATCTTCTGGCGATTCGTCATGATGCTCGTAGTGAAATTGTCGTGTCTTCCGTACCAGTTTTAAATTCTTGTTCTCCATCCACCTCTTCACCCAGTTCTCTTGCCGTTTTTAGAACTTCTTTAAAATTTGTATCTGATCGATTCTCTTGTAAGAATATTTTTAAGTTTTCGATAGATTCTAAAGCAAGTGTAATGTTCATATTTTTGTCTTGAAGCATTTCACTCACAGGGTTTATTCTGTTAAGTAAATCATGCCAAATTATAAGAGCAAATAAATTTGTAGTCCTTTATTTTAGCACATAATGTTTGTGCTTCATGCTGTTTCTTTATTAAAATTTTCATTATTTAAAATTTCAAAAAGTGCATAAATTTCTCCTAACTGATATCGTAGAGGGCGGATTGATTGCATTAATTTTACTTTCCCATCGCGTTTCTGATGGCTGTTTCAATGTTAGTTTTTTTACGAACTTTAAAAGGATTGCCCAACGTTTGTAAGAGAATGAAAAGAAATTTTATATAATTGCAAAGAAACCAATTGTATCTGCATTCACTTTGGCTGCATCGTTAATGATTATATTTAGAGTATGAGCAGCACATGGCACGTAAAACGCTCGAGGATTTTTGTTCAAAAGCAAATTTTGGAGCCCATATTTTTTCCCTTTCATATTTGTCCCATTTTCATACCCTTGACTTCGCATATCTTCAATGGGAATATTCCATTTTTCCAGTTGTTCCATTATTGTTGCCCAAACCCACGTCCTGTGGAATCTGATATACCTGCAAAACCTAAAACGTTTACCCTGATCTTGACAATTCCATTGTCACAGGAAACAAAGCGAATAATAATGGTCATTTGTTCTGTTTTACTTGCATCAGGTGTGCAGTCTAAAATTATGGAATAATATTTCGATATTCAAATTTATAATAAAATTGTATCCCTGACTGCGTTACTTAAAGTTTCCAATATTTCATTTTGACGGTCTTTACTCCATTGTAAAGACCGTCATTGTTTCGTTGTAGGGCCCTATCAACATGAGTTTCCATAACGGGATCAAACAGTTCGACTAATTTTAAAAAATTGCCGTTACTCCTTTCATATAATTTATCAGATGATCCGCGAAAAGCTAAATTTCGACTACCAAGGAATTTTATAATTTCAATCAAGCGTTCTAAAACACTCGTCTAATGTTTCTTTTCCATTTCATACATACTTTGAATCTGGAAATCAATAGTAGTTTTGTTTTTTTAAATTTTTATCAAGTTCCTTCCATTTTAAGAAATTTATAACCTTCTACAAGCCTTAGTAGGTGCAACAAGTTTGCAACAAAAGCAAAAAAAAAAAAAAAAAAATTTAAGTTTCGGAATAAATGAGCCATGTTTGAGCCATGAGCTCCCGTTTTACATTTTTCTATTATAATACGTGTCGCCAAATTTACGACCATATGTATCTCTGGGATATATTATATTTTTCTTTGGAACAGGCCCCATTTCAATTAAAACAGCTCGTAATTTTTCATCAATATTTCCCCATTCACCCGGATCTTCTAAATTTACAGAGACTAGTAATGTGTTAGTTTCGTGGTCAACTACAACTAAATCTTGTTGTAGTTGACTAAATCCTATTTTTCACTTAAATCATGTTCAATAGTACTTTCATGCAAACTGGATTATGTGCACGGTTCTTCAACTCTGATTTATCGAGTTGGTTACAATCTGCATCAGAATATTTTAACAAATTTATTAAGAGCCCCAGTTTGTTCCTTAATATCTGCTTCTTTCACAGCATGACGCTTACGATTTTGTGCACCGAATAACTTTTTTTTTAAAATTTTGATTCCATTTCTATTTTATACCCACAAGAAAATATTACACAACACGACACAAAGACGAAATAATAGTCGGCACTGCACTACTGTCAGTAGCCTATTGAGATGCGTACCATATGACTGGCTAACTAGCAACAAATGTTTTGTACGAAAAATTGTAAACAGCTGGCTGATCAAAGAGGCGGCAATATACATTTTTTTAAAAATTTTTATTCGGTGTATCCGGCTTTATTTTAATATTGATCATTCTAAGAATTTTTTGTTTTTATGATAAAAATTTTGTTTCTTAAAAATTAACTTATGAACCGCTCACTGGCGACGGCAGTGCTCGCATGTTCGCTTTCGCCGGCCCTGTTAGTAACCTATGCATGTCATCTATATTTTGTCTGAGAGCTGTCTGAAGAATCGAATGTGGTTACTATTCTAGCGATAGGACTGTTTAACCCATATTACTCTCGTGAGTTAACGTGTGTAAACTAATTGTGTTTAATTAAGGTATTGTATCATAATATTGTGCTTAGACAGATGAGAGGTTTTAGTCAATTGTTAACACCTGCGAGAATATCCTTTAATCGTATGTGTGGAGTCTTTTGTGGCGGCATAATCACTCTTCCCATATACAATTTTATAACCTATCACTTGTGTTTTGCTAGTATTGCTTCGGCTTAGTATTGAATTAAGTTTTAAGGAATTTTAATGTATTGTGTTGTGCTTATGTGTATAATAAACTTTTGCTCATTGAAAACTCAGTTGTCTGAAATTGCCATTCAATGCACTGCTTGTAATAACGTACGAATCTAGCCGCGGGGGGGAAGAAAAAATTTAGTTGCGAGTTCAAGGTCACGACTATATAATTGTTTCACATGTGGAAGCAATACTAGCAAAACACTTGTGTTTTTCTAGTATTGCTTCCGCTTAGTTTTGAATTAAGTTTTAAGGAATTTTAATGTATTGTGTTGTGCTTATGTGTATAATAAACTTTTGCTCATTGAAAACTCAGTTGTCTGAAATTGCCATTCAATGCACGAATCTAGCCGCGGGGGGGGGGGAAATTTAGTTGCGAGTTCAAGGTCACGACTATATAATTGTTTCACACCTAAACATATTTAAGAAATTGCTTCTTGTTTTAATTTTCTTTCATAAACTAAATGTTCTAAATGGCGCACCCAAAAAATATGTTTTAGGATACTAAGGGGAGCAAGAGCTTAGATACCTTGTATTTGGGTGATATATAGTAAGAAACTTGTTACAAACAAGATAACAAATAAACTTGTAAGAGGAATTAACAATTATAGGACGGTAAAATGGGGACATAACAATTGCACTTGTTATTTCTTTAGTTTAATGTTTGGATAGTAGTAGAATATTGACACAAAAATCATGCAAATATATAAACAAAATGTAAGAATAAACGATGTAAAGTCGAATAAACCACAGTTCCCCATACCATACTGAACACAATTTAAAGCCTATATGTAACATTCTGAACTTTGATTATTATTAACATCTGATCTCCAGGGTGACTCACCGCAGAAAGGCTATACTGTCTTGTCCCAAAAGATCATAGAACTATGCCTTGAATCCTGTCTTGTACCAAAAGATCATAGAACCATGCCTTGAATCCATTTGCAGTTTCTGCACTCACCACACTTTCAGGCAATGCATTCTACTCACAAATTACTTTCTGTGCAAAGACTACTTTTCACTCCACTGATCACATACTCCTTATCTAGCTTCCATGAATGGCCTCTAGTTCTACCCTTGCCTCTCTCTCTATATATTGAATGAAATATCTTCTCCACATTAATCTGGTAACCTCTCACCAACTTATGTCTCAATCGTATCCCCACTTCTATTCACAAAGTTCTGTAAAGTGCATTCCCTAAATCTCTCCTGGTATATGACATTACATAGACCTGACAATAGCATAATAAACCTTTTCAGGACTTTCTCTAATACATTTTCATCTGCCTGAAAACAAAGCAACCAAATTTATTCACAGTAGTCCAATATGTGGCCTTATACAAGTTAACCATAACCTCTTTGCTTTTGCATGTCAATGTAATCCTCATTATTGTCATAATCCATTGGGATGTTCTTACAATTTCAGCAATATAACTCTAACTTCCAGTGTCTATTCACCATCACTCCCAGATTTCTCATCTCCTACAACTCCAAAATTTTTTCATTAATTATACTCTGCATCCCAACCTTGCCTACCAAATTTCAAGACCTTGCGCTTTGCAACATTAAATAGATATCTCCTCATTTGCCCACTCATAGTCTATTCAGATCTTTCTGCAAAGGTTACAATGTCTGCTCTGCTCATAGCACCTTTCCATCATGGGGGGAACAGCTGCACATCTCCAGTTAAGCTGGTCCCAATATCATTAACAATCAAGTTAAACAATAATGTTTAATAGTCAGCAAACAACTGTCAAACCATTTCCTATATCTCCCTGATGTACACCACTGGTTACTCGCCTTCCCCTGGACTCAACTCCTCCATACACCACTCTTTGATATCTGCCCATCAGCCATCCTCTAATCTAGATTTATATCTATCTCCGTTTTCATTGCTCCAATTTATACAATAGAATTCTATGTCGGATCTTGTCAAAAGTGTTTGCAAAGTCTGGCAACATCACTGAGTTGCCATTTCCTTTATCCAACTCCATTGTCACATTATAAAAAGCAAGCAGATCACTAAGGCAAGGCCTATCCTCTCACAAAACCATGTTTTCCCTTATAATCATATTTTTATCCATCCAGTCCTGAATTCTGTCTTTCACCAATTTCTTCAATACCTTAACTGCCAATCCTGAAATGCTGATTGGCCTATGATTTGCTACTTGTCTTGGAACCTCTATTTATGCAATGGGACTATTTTGCCCTCTTTCCATTCCAATGGCACCTTTGCACTATTGAGGCTTAAATTAAACAGAGCAACTGATAATTGCCTTGCACATTCTTGTAATACACAGGTCGATAAGCCATCTAATCCCACAGCTGTATTCGTATTGAGGCTCTGATATATTTTAAGCGCCTTCATTTCTTCAACTTTATTCTCCTATCAGTCAATGTCACATCAGGCATTGAAGTGTCACTACCTCGATGGTACACCCCTGGAAAATATTCATTTGGTAATTCAACTGTTTGAGTTGGTTCTATTACCTCCCCACACCATCAGTACTTTTTAAAGTCATCATTCTTTCTTTTACTTGCCACATGGCAAAAGAACTCCTTAGGATTTCTTTTGGCCTCGTGAGCTAGCTTTCGCTCATAATTGAAGAGCTTATTTCTAAAGTGACTATATTCGTCAAATACAAAATTTCAGAAAACAAACACGACAACAAAATGCGTCATATTGGAAATAAAGTCAGTTCAATGGGATTTACACCATTTTGAAAATAACAAAATGGTGACAACATAAAGAAACATCTTAGCAACATGATGAAGCCAGCTCAAAAAATTGAGATACATCACTTTGGAAAAAAGCTTTTCAATTAGCTTTGGCCTTCCCTATCATACAGTTCATCCTTCTTGCCTGTGACTTATACTGCTCACGGACATGCTGATCACCTTTTTTCTTTATAGTTCACCACCTTTTCTGTGTGCAACTACTGTTTATTTGTTCATCTAACTGTTACTTGATTTATCCTTCCGATTCTAGATATACATTCAGATACATGTCTTCAAACACCCCTCGACTACCTCCCATGCACATCGCACCCCCCTCCAAATCTCATGCCATAGCACTGCTGAAAGGTGTCTCCTCAGCTTGTATAATCACCTGCTTTGTAATTCCACATATCCCTTCTTAATAGAAAATTCTGCTTGTCTGGCAATCTCCCAGGTGAAGACTACAATGATCACTTTCTTCACGCAGACACAAAACCCTTCATCACAAAACTACCCTTACACATTGTGTTACTTAGCCAACTATAATTAACCCGGGGTCCTACATTTTGCATCATGTGATCACTCTCCCACTTGCTAACCTCTAGGTTACCTGGACCCACACTCGCTTGCCCCCCCCCAAACATTTTACTTTCCCTGACTTCTGAACAATACTCTGTTAAGACTCCTGACACCAAATCCATTTAGATACAAGCCTTATACAAATCCTTCCATCCATGAAACTCCCTCCACAAATCCACACCACTCCTCCTCCTGCACAATCTGTGCAGACTCATGGCGCGATCAGTTCTCCGTCTCAACTCGTCTATCATACTGTGCCAACAGACAACTTTTAATTTCACTTTTTTTTTTGCTTGCACTAGCAACTCTTTCATGCCTTTCTCACATACTACCCTTGTCACCTGCTAAATCATTTGTACCAGCCAAAATAAACATCACCTTCACCTCACGTTCAATCTCTGCATCCTTACAGCATCAGTGTTATTCTTTATCTTAGCTCCAAGAAAACACGATTTCACCACACTCTCCTCAAGGACTCCTCGTATCAGTGAATCACCGTACGAAATCCGATCCTTATTTTCACACAAAAGTGTGAAAATAATGACTCACTCCAAAACTACTCATACGCAGTCCATTGCTCTTATACAGTTCCATTCGTCCCTGAAACTTGTCCCCACACATTCACAAACTGCATTCTTTTCTCTTCACGCATTTCCACTAACATTCATTTAAGATCTTTGCTCTCTGCCAGAACTCATCACTGTCATGCATGAACAACACAAACTACTTTACCCTTCCTATTACACTGTTGTCATTCACCCTCTTCAATAATCTCCCAATCTCATATTCTTCCTATGCCCAACGAAATGATTAGTTAGAACTACTAACTCTCTCTTGCACACTTACTTCTCATATCCTGTGCCTCAATCACCCTGTTCATTCTCCCTCCTGGAAAACATACCTTGTGCACACTCTCGTACAACATATCTTTTATGACAGCATCTCCATACAGTGCTATTCTTGAGTCATCATTCACTATCTTATGGTAGAATAAAATGTTAAATAAAATATTAAAATGATGAATCATACGTGATATGATTTGATTTCCATATGGATGATTAGCTATTTCTAAAACAGATAGAAACAGAAAACAGATCCTGAAAAACGATATAAAATACAGCAGGTGAAAGAGTATTTTTATTGTAGTTCTGAGGAATGCTGTTTGTTCTAAACAGCCTTCACAGAAGAAGAAGAGAGTATGAAGCATGAGTGAGCATGCAAGAGGGCAGCAGATGTATTTGAGAATAGCGATTAAGGAGTGTTTACAGGTGTTTCATGAAATATGAATTTTGCTGTTCTTTTATATGGAATGAATATGAGCAACATGAATTTCATGTTGCTCCTATTTGCTTCAACTATAATTTTTTTTTAATTATCTCTAACATTTAATATACTATATTTCTGAAATCATACATTCAGTAAAAATTTGCAAAGTTAGCTCTGGACAACAAAAGTTGAATATCTGTTATTAATGTACACTAATAGTTTATCAGTGCATTACTTTATAATAATAATAATAATAAAGAGAAGTGAATATATCTAAATTTTTAAAAACAAGTGGATAGCCAGCTTGCATCTTTCAGCCTTCACTGATTAGCTTGGGCTATTAATGAACCAAAGCTTTCAGAGAGAAAGATACATGCAATTGCTATAGTCCTAAATTCTAACACTTGTATTGTCTGTAACAGTGCAAATTCTGTGGTCGATTGTTTATGAAATGCAAGTTTAAAAATCCCTTCTTGTTTGTACCAAAGATTGACAAACTTGGTAACTAGTTGAAGAGAGGACATTTCCACAGAACTATACAAGCACCACAAATATGTCTACCACATTTGATAGAAACAGCTGCTTGTTAGGCATTTATTACATTCTTCAGCATAAGACGAACATTAGCAGCTTTTCTTTTGGAGTTGCTCATACTTTAACTTTGCTGCCATGTTGGAGATCTTTACTGAAGAATGAAATAATCTCTTTAAAGGAAAGATAATTAATAAGACATTTGTTCCACTGATCACAATCTCATCATCTTATCTTCCTTTTACCTTGTGGTGTCAAGGGTCTATTAATCAACAGATCTCAAACCGTTCACAGGATAAGGTGGTCAGCCCTACACTCCGGTGTATCCTATGTCCTATAGTGTTCAGTAGTCAAGGCCAGTTTGCCTGCTTTGCAGGATGAAAAACCCCAGGAAAAATTGAGAGAAAAACCCTACTGTTCATGCCCAAGACCAGCTAACTTGGCTATGGCTGAGGAAGATCCTTCAGCTCCTCATGTCACAGACGGGAATTGAACCCTAGGACACTCCTTCCCCAGGCATATGGTTGCAAAGCGCACAGCCACTAGGCTAACCGTGCGGACTCCTGAAAATACTTCAGGCACAAACTCTGTTTGCTTACACTTGGATAAAGGATTAAACCAAGTGTATAATTTCTTGGTAGCTTTAATTAATAGTATAATCAAGTGAAAAAACTTCCAATAGCTTTCTCTAATCAAGAGTAATTTAATAATAAGGTGTGACACCTTTTGGCCTTGTATCCTTAAGATTTATCTTGTCTGTGCAGTTCAATCCTCTTCAAATGCTTCTAGTCTGCAGCAGCACACCAACTGTTTATTTGTTATTCTCTATCCCATTATCTGTATTTACTCATATTACCAACCATCACCACCATTACTGGCAACTTCTATTCTAAATGGTTTTAATTCCATGACAGTCAGTTAGCAATATTCTCCTGCCCCTTCTATTTCTATGAGGATATCAAATTCTCGAATGCCCCCCCCCCACTACTAAGATCTCCGTACCTTTACTTCTGGCACTTTTTCATGCAACCACCCAGACGTCAAGTTTCCTTGACTATTTACTGAACAATTTCTCCAAGCAATGAATACCAAACTCATTGAATCATAATTCATCCTGCAAGTATAAATCACCCTGTTTCAATCATCAAAATCACCCATGAACATTTGGCATACCATTTCTCTTGCACGGTCCATTACAAAATCACAGCTCTCTGCATCAGCTTACTCCTGTAATTTTGTGGCAACAGACTCACAACCTTGAAATTTTTATTTATTTATTTATTTTTTTTGTTGTTCTTTTATGGCTCACTCAACACCTCTTTCATCATGTTGTTCTCTGACACTATACTAATCTCGTTTCAAATTATTCATTCCAACCAATATAACAATATCATCTGCTCAATTTATTTGATTACACACAGCCTTGGTCATGTCCAAATTTTCACTCTCAGAAAACAAGCTTTTATTGCTTGGTTATTCACAGCATACTGCTTATAGCAGAATCATCATTTTTTCATGCTTTGTTTCCTTTTCTTACTTGTCAAGCACTTTTTCTAGTCTCTCTAATTCTGGCATCATATTCCACTCATATACCATCCTATAGCAATTGTTCATCCTTTACCTAAATTACAGTAGATTCTCACTATAAAAAACTTGCAGGGGACCACATGAATAGTTTGTTATAGAGGATAATTGTGAGATTTAATAGCACTGTAGTTAAGGATCTTTGGTTGGAATTTTGCAGTAGTTATAGTGATTAAGTTTGTTTTAGCAGTATTTGCTAAAGACATACAAGCGTTTTCTCCCACAAACAGGCAAACTGGTCCCGTGAGCACACGCATCTACAGATATAGGACACACCAGGAGGCATAGGGCTAGCCACCTTACAGTGAGAGATGACTACCATTCTATTTAGACCAACCTTCAAGATATCTACATCATCTTTAACCACCCAATTGGCCTTGACAATACACGTTAATGTTACCATGGATGAAAAGTGCCCATTAAAATTGTAATACTATTGATATTACCTGGCATATCAGGCATACGAAGTGCATGCAGAGTGATATATTTCATTCATATAAACATCGATATGGTTAACTTTTGTTCTCCCAGTTTAGCACCAATGATAAACAATCAGATATCACCCATCAGTTCATTCCCAATATCATCAATGTACAAACTGAACAGCAGTGACTCCAATATAGAGCCCTACGCTCTATGGCAACCCATTGGTCACCTGCCTTCTCTCTGATTCAACTCCACAACGTACTACTATTTGCCTATCAGGTGCTCTCTTGCCTATGTGACCAGCTTCATATCCATTTGCTCCAACTTATGAAATAGGGCTCTATGTGGTAGCTCGGTAAATGGTTTTGTAAAGTCTAGCAATGTGATGGTTTAGCCATTTTCCCCCAACTTATCCAACTCAATGGTTATTTTATTATAGAAAGTGAGTCAATTATACATCTCTTTACAATGTGCCTCCCCACCCCACCCAGTGGATACTACATTTCTGATATATTCACTGGAATATCTGAGGTTCCAAATCAATGATTTGGAACCTCAGTCTTGGCACCTCCCTTTTGTAATGGATCTATTTTGGTCTTCTTCACTGTTGAGACTTATATGAAAGAGTGGTAAGGGGGCACTGCTATTTCTCTTGCACATTCCTGTAACATACGGGCTAATCTGTACTGTATTTGCAGTGAGCCTTAATATTCTACACATTTTTAGATCATTTACCTTTATTCTCATCTTGATTCCTGTCACACTATTTCTTCTGATTCTGGGATTTTCCTTTGTCTGCTTGGCTAATTTTCTCTCATAATCTGATTAATCTTGTCTTCCTCACCTCATCAATACTTCTTGCTTGTGCTTTGTACTGTTCAAGAGCCTGCTGATTACATTTTTCCTAACATACCTTTTGCTTATATAATATTTTCATGTTTTACATCTCCAGCTTAATGATACTACTCATCCATTAACTCCTGTCAAATTTATCTCCTATAATTTCTGCATTCTTTAATGAATATTCAAGATTATAATGTTGAGTGGTGTTCGAAAACTATTGAGAATGCTTTCTTTTTCTTGTTCTTGGTACATTTCTGATACACCAATGAATGAGTGAAGATGCAATAGAGTAATTCTATATATAAATAAAAATATGGTAATTTGCTTCCTTGAATGCTGCCCATTTTCTAAATGAGCATTCAAGGAAGGAAAGGAAAAATCTTGCAGTTACCCACAGTTACCCCGATAGAAGGTAACTGTGTCAAGGTTAAAGTGTACACATAAAAAATGATTTCACTATGAGAGTTAAAAATAATAATAATAGAAGAAAATACTATAGCTATAAGATGGATGGATGCCAAATCCAAATTAAAAAACTTTATACTCAAAATGCAATAGCAATAACTGAAGTTATAGTAACTAACACATCTTAATGTTTTCAGTAAATATTTGTATTTAAAATATCAGCATTCTTAAACCTGGTCTATAACACTATGATTCATGAGAAAATAAATAAATAAAATATAATTTCTTTTTAAAATCATTTCCTGCTCTGTTTACATTTCCAATAACACTCAGAGAGAAAAAATTGCAAACATTTAATCACAATAAATACAGCCACATTATTGAAATTAGAATAGAAAATATTGTCATCTTGATTGCACTCTTATTATACAAAACGTCATCATCTAAAATCTTGCTGTTACACGATTGAACAATGGGCAAATGAGTCCATGAAAGTGGGCATATCCTCAGTTAGGTGGAATAAATCACTTATTTTGATAACTTTTAATATAAAGGGTATGCTAATGTTCCTTTTTCTGCAACTCATGTATGTATGAAACATATTTACATTATTTCTTAGCATGGAACTTTTTACTAGAATCATTAGCATGGTCAATTAATAACTGGCAAGGAGCAAACTGTGGACCATAAAGATTAGAGAATTCCTGCATGATTTTCACAATTTTATTAGCTCCATAAGCATCTATATAATGAAATGGTCCTCCTAAGAAAGGTGGAAATCCTAGTCCAAATACTGCTCCAATATCACCTTCCAGCTAGAAATTATAGAGAAGAATAAAAATATATTATACATATTAATTAACAAAACCAGTGGCCTGTCATTAACCATTTTTCATTTTCATGTTAAATGATCATTAATAAATTAATCATTTCCTCCTGATAAAAATAAAAACAAACAAATATGTTTATTTTTATTCTCTCCTATTTAATTCTGATAATATTTGTATGATTTTCAATATATATGATTATTCAGTATGAAAATCAACAGAAGTTAATATAACAAAATGCAGATTTCATTTATCTATTTCAAACTATAGCAAAACAAGCTATATCTTAAACTAGATTTTTGTGCATGAAATAACTTAATGACAATGCTTTCCTTTTGGAACATCACACTAAGAGTTATGATGTTCCAAAACATAGAATGCTTTATAACAGCAATTAATAGATCACTATACATCTCTAATTATGACAAATATTAGGGCAACTCATTATGAAATCAATGTTATAGTTACTTCACGTGCAAAAACCCACGAAACAGGTATTTTTTTTTTGTTCATATTGGATCAGGATTTAAATAAAATAAAATATATTTACAAAACCACCATTTAACCCATTACCATCATACCAATATTATTATGCTTTTACACTACTTGAGTAAAGTAGCAACTCAGAGGGTATCAAAATTTTGGGTGCCTCAAACTTGATGTCATCAGTACAGCTGAATTCTGCTTCTTCTACAGCTCTTAAAGGGCCTTTAAACATCCATAACTGTCCAAGAAATCCCTAGATTTCATAACCATAATTCCAAGATAAAGTTAGCCCTATGCCTATAAGTATATTTGGTATGTAAATTGTGTGTGTTCTCCTGGCCACACTGCCTATATGTAGGATGAAAGCCCTGAGTTTCTGCAAGGAAAAACACTGCCACCTCCATACAAGACTGCCTAACTCACCTTTGCTTGAAAAGCCCTGATAAAGATACTTTGCATCCTGCATGGGATTTGAACTAAGATCTTTCCAATTGAAGGGCATCAGCAAAACTGAATGAGTTACAGAGGCTCCCTACAGCACAATTCTTGCTATAGCAAACACCGATATAAGGAATTCACTCGGTATAACAAAATGCCCTGAAAGCTCCAGCCAAAGTATTTTCTGAAGGGAAAAAAAAACTCTGATGTTGTCAGTTGTGTCATTAATTTTAACAGGATTAAGGGAACACTGTCAAGGAGTGGCAAAGCTTTATTTATATTGCATAAACTATTTTTTCACAATACTGGTTGATGTAGGATAATGAATTGGATATTATGCAGTCTTAAAGAAGCAATGCTATGATTTGAGCTTTATGACTGGAATATGACAGCATAGCAAGCTTGGTTTAAAAACAGCTTTCTGAGAGCACAGTTTGAAATGGTAGATGAAGGCTAAAGCCAAGGAGAAATTTGAAGTTTTAAACTACTCCATAACTGTTTTAGAAATGACACACTTTTTCTTTCTCTTAATTATTTGATATGAAGATGTATGAGGGCATTATTTTCCAAAAATGCCCTATCTATGTAAAGAATCTGTTTAGGAATCTCTTTCTTGATGACGTATTTAAATTCTTCTTTGAATCTTTCTGTCCTTGTCTTTTTTTTTGTAATTTTTGCACTAAATCTCCAGTTGACTTAATTTTCTTTTTTTGATGTTAAGCAGACACACATTATTCTTAAACTGTTCAAACCAGCCATGACTTGCTCAGAATATAAAATCAATGCAAGTGGTGCCATTTTCTTTCAGTCATTATAAATCATGCCAATGATTCTCCTCACAAGCTTAGCAGCTTCTCCATTCTTGTACTTCTACAATACATGAAGTATATGTCTCCTTTCAGGAATAATGTATATTTTCTTTCTCTATGTACAGAACTGTTGAGAAGAGGCACATGAGACATACACTATTCACCATTCATATGCAATATATGAAGTGCTTATGTTTGTTACAGTTGACTTGCACATAATAAATTCACTCATCATAACTACTTAAAAGTCTAACTAATCCCACATAGGTGAGATCCTATTCCAAAGGAAATTTATTATGGCTATTTATCAATCTGCAGTCTAGATCATGCAGATTGATATGTAGCCATAATAAATTTCATTCAGAAATCATGCATCTGATCACATATTCTTTTCTTTTTTTTTTTTCTTTGTCACATTTTATTTTATTTTTTGCCAAAAATGATGAAACTAAAAATAGTAAATACATGTTTGAATATTATATTTAATGTTAAAGTAATGAAAAAAAAAAAAAAAAAAAAAGAAGCGAAGTTTCAAGTTCTTTGTAAGAACTTGAAATGCCATAAGAAATTATTTTTATAGTAAGGAGTTGCTTCAGTGTATAACATCATATATATGCACTCAATCCCTCCCAATAGCAGCTGTGTAGCATAGTGTAGATTAATCTAATTTCGCCATTTCAGTACTTCTAACTTAAAAAAAAAATGAATTTATTTAGAGCATGGAGATTTCTTTTTTGATAAATGGATAGTGAAATATGCATACATGTCTTCTGTTTAACAGCTTTGTGCATTATTTATTTTTTGTTAAGTAATATTTCCAGTTTTCAGAATCAGAGTGTTATAGGTTAAAAGGGATTCCATATAATAAAAGCTTGTTAAAAAATGAAAAAAATGTTGAAAAATAAGCTAGTATGATATTTCAATAAATCAGATTTAAAAACCACCAATTCTCTCAGACAATTTTTTGAGGATCTCATGGATGGATAAAAAGTTTGAGCAGAGGTTCCCAAATCATGCTGATGGGATGGAGCATACAGTCCACAGGACAGACAAAATTGCTACTGATCTAAGTTCTGAGGTGAAGAAAATTTAAAGAAGCATGTGAGGCTGTAATTAATTTTTCTAATCTTGATAACAAATGATATGCTCAAGTCTCCAAAACATGGTATTTTAATGTTGGCTTACCTCCTCCCCAATACCTTATTGTTCATAATAAGAACTCTGTTCATCCAATTCCAGGAATTAGCTAATACCTTAGCAATAACCTGGATAATAAGGCCTCCTAATGTAACAGTGGCAGCTCGTGGCTTGAAATCGTGCTGCAACTTTCAAAATATAGACACACACTGTAAGTACAGTGTATAAATGTTTGGATAAAATATCAAAATTATGGTAAAAATTTAAAAAAAAATTACACATGAAAAAATATTGTTTATTATCGATGAA
Organism: Typopeltis vanoorti; assembly: GCF_054136105.1. Lineage (NCBI taxonomy): Eukaryota > Metazoa > Arthropoda > Arachnida > Uropygi > Thelyphonidae > Typopeltis > Typopeltis vanoorti. The sequence goes on from NC_143552.1 coordinate 62,089,146, forward strand.
GTTATACAGTTTGGTATAATTCAAAATTACTTAAAAATAAAATATATTCTTCTTGTTTTGTTTCATGAACAAATATTGTTTATTATCGATAAAATTATACAGTTTAGTATAATACAAAATTACTTAAAAATTACTATAACAAATGTTATGTCTTTAAATTGTAATGTCCAAATATTTAAAGAGACGGAGTAAACACGATAAGCACTGCAAATACTCTACTACTGCCGCAAACTATGTCGTGCAGTTCCAACAGTGGAACTGCACGACGGACAGTGCCACATTACACTAATAGCTTGCATCTCACTATGACATGCATATGCTTGCACGCGTAGCAATATGACACCGTGGAAAACACAGTGCTGCTAGCGTCCTTCACCCTCCTAAGTGGAACATGGAATTATAAAAATGCAAATGCAAAATTGTTTAAATTTTAGGAATGTCATATTACCTTAACTTACAGTAATATTTTTAAAAATATTATGTATGGTTTCCTGCCACAAATACTGTTCTGCTGTCGATGTATGATTTTCTGCCATTTCCTTTTTTACTTGGCAGTGAGTTTAAAATAGCATTGGGCTGGGGCTTTCCCATAGTTCATTATAGCACATTATTTCAGTATAGTGGTGTTTGCTACAGTTCACACCTACTAATCTGTAATCCAGGAAAGTGATGAAGCTAAGGATTTGGGGTGTTGGTAGATAGGGAGTTGAAGTTCAGAGAGCATACTTACTGAAAAAAGTGGCCAATGTATTGCATAGGATTATTTGGTTATTCAAGAACACACACTAACAGGCAGATATAAAGAAGTTGTCATTCTTCTTTATAAGATTTTGTTTTGGCCACAATTGGATTAATGTGCACAGATTTAGTCCCCTGGGTTTCTTGGGGAATGAGGAACTGGTGGAGCTGATCCAGAAGCAGGTGACCAAGATGGTGAGCAGTCCGTGGAATTTTCCTTATGAGGACAGACTGAGAGTTTGTGGGTTGTAGGAGTTGGTGGAAATTCTCAGCTGGCTGGAGGAAGCACCACAAAAGATGTCTGTGTGTGGGGGGGGGGGGAGGGCAGAAAGTCATCTAGAAATTGAGTAAGAGGGTGGTCAGTAATGGCCTCAGTACTAGATACGAGGTTGGTCTGAAAAGTTCTCGGCCTAACAATGAAAAAACGAATTTATAATTTTGAAATTATTTTTATTTTTCAACATAATCTCCCTTAAGACTAATACATTTATTCCAGAGATGCCCAAGCGCCATTATCCCGCCCCTGTAGTGGTTGTCAGTAAGATCTGCAAAATATCCATCTATAGCTGCAATCACCTCTTGATTCAAAGAAAAACGCTGACCAGCGAGGAAGATTTTTAGTTTTGGGAAGAGACAGAATTCAGAGGGAGCCAAATCTGGGGAATAGGGTGGATGTTCCAACAATTCATAGTGCATAATCATCATCATCAAATTCCTGCCATATACCCTCAAGGGGTGTACAGGATATGACAGTACTACATGAAAAAATTACATCATTACTAACTTCCTATCTACCATTTTCCTCCAAATCAGTTTGTTACTTGTCAAGACTCCAACATTATCAGATCTTATATTTCTATCGTCTAAGGCACTTTGTACCGTATCAATCCACCTATATCTTGGTCTTCCTCTGGGTCGTTTTCTTGCCAATTTGGCAGAGAACACTTGTTTTGCTAATCTTTCCTCTACCATTCTATTTAAGTGACCATACCACCTGAGATTAGCTCTGCTAACGCATTCCTGGATGCTGACAATGTCAAGTTCTTTCCTAATATCCTCATTTTTAATATGATATTGCCATTGATGCCATCTGTTCACGTCTCTAATCTTTCTCAGGACTCTCATATCTGCAGTCTCTAGTCTTTGGTCAAGTGTTTTACTTCTGACCCAGCTCTCAGATCCATAAGTTAAAACTGGTTTGAACACTGTCTTGTATACAGCTAATTTAGTGTTCCGACTAATTTCTCTCTTATTCCATATGAATTTATTCAATTGACTTCCCACCATACCAGCTTTGCTGATTCTGTTGTCTATTTCTATATTTAATTTACCATCTTCAGTAAAAATCGTGCCTAAGTAGCTGAAATGTTTTACTTGTTCCACAGGTTGTCCATTCACAACACAGTTGACATTTTCAATGATTCTGCCTATTTTCATTGTCTTTGTCTTTTTATTGCTGACCTTCATACCATATCTATTACAACAGCTATTCAATTTAGTCAGAGAATCTTGCAGACTTGTAGCAGATTTATTTATAAGTATAACATCATCCGCATAAAGCAAAGAGCTGACATTAACATCTCCAATTTTGATATCAGGTTTAATACCACTTTCCTTCATAATGTGATCCATATAGATAATGAATAACAGAGGGGATAATGTACATCCTTGTCTCACACCAGATTTAACATTAAACCATCTTCCTGTACTTCCTTCAATTCTAACTGCTGACTTACAACTCAAATAAAGACTAAGTATTGCTTGATATAATGCCCCATTGACACCATATAACTGCAGCGTATTGAATAGCTTCTCTCTTGGCACCTTGTCATATGCCTTTTCCAAATCGACAAAACTTAAATACAGATCTTTGTTATATTCCCATGCTTTCTCGACTATTTGTCGTAAAGTGAAGATCTGATCCTGACAGCCTCTATTTGGCCTGAATCCAGCTTGTTCTTCACCAAGCTTTTCTTCCACAATTCTTCTTAACCGTTTCTCAAGTATACTTGCATAGATCTTGCCATTAACACTCACTAGGGAAATACCTCTGTAATTCTCACATTCAGTTTTATTTCCCTTTTTATATATGGGTACTATGAGAGCTCTACTCCAATCATTGGGAATTCGTCCCTCTGTCCAGGCTTTCTGAACTATGCAGTGCAGCCACTGTAAGACTTTTATACCATCATACTTCAGCATTTCTGGTCGAATATCATCTACTCCTGCTGCCTTTCCACATTTCAAGCCTTTGATGGCTTTTTCTACTTCAAGTATGGATATGTATTCCTGACTGCATGCCTGGTCAGTATTTTTTACCACTGTGTCACTGCTTGTTTCATTTAGCAGTTTTTCAAAGTAATTACTCCATACTTCAAGGATATCTTTTTCTCCTGTTTTCATGTCGCCTTTATCATCTCTAACTCCTTTTACAGCACTCTTTCCTCCATTCCTAAGCTTCTTCAACAACCTCCAGAATATTTTGCCACCTTCTTGATATTTATTTTCTATATTCTTGCCAAAGTCCTCCCATGACTTTTGTTTAGCTAGTTTTACACACTGTTTAGCTTTCTTACATTTGTCTCTGTATCCTGTAAGAGTAAAAGCTGACTTATTTGCCAGGAACTTTTGATATGCTTTCTTCTTTTCCTTCACTGCCTCTTTAACTTCCTGTGTCCACCAGGGAGTTCTGATTTTTTTATCCTTACAGATAACCTTAGCTGGTAGATAAACTAAATTGCCATGTATGGGACTATCATCCTATTATTGGAGATGTAAAAAGTTCTATGTTTGGTCTTAGGAGCAGAGTTTTTAGATTATCTCTCTATAATATCAATTATGGCCGAGGGATATACAAGGCCATTTTGGGCGATTTCATCCAGCAGTGGACTGAAGAAAGCTGATGGTGATCAATGATGTCCCTTGAAAATTTTCCATGTTTGTTCTCTAGAGCAGGGTTCCCGGATCAGGTTAACACACACACACACACACACACACACACACACACACACACACACACACACACACACACACACACACACACACACACAAATCCTTAACCAACCCACAGTAATGCACAAAAGGTTTCCAAATAAATTTTTTTTTGGGTGGGAGCCATAAAAAAAATCTAACTTGGCTGTAACAAGTTAAGTAACTGGAAAGGGTCAGGAAATAAATCAGCAAATAAAGTGCAAAAAATAACTTACCGGATTTGAAAGGATACCTTCTTGAAGACACAAAACTGCTTCATTTATAAATCTTGTTGCCAAACGCATCTGCAATTCTTCCTGAGTATTTCTAAGCAGATTAAATATAATGTGTCATTTGAATAGTCAATGTTCAGTAGCTGATTATTCAAAGAAGTAATTCACATAATAAAGATTAACTTTAAAGCAGAAAAATTTCTAAAGCACGGGTATTAGACAAAAAAAAAAAAAAATGGTTATAGAAACTAAGCAGTGTATAATAGTAAATATTTGAAATCTATGAGTGAATAAAAATGATATGAGAACATACCAACTCTTCCATGCACATCACCCTCTCCCACAGATATAAGAAGTTGTGATCTAAGTGTGGTATGACAGTCTAACAAGGCTAATGTTAGTGCATTAACCATGAAGGGGGATGATGCACAAGTACCAGTCTAAAGTACAAGGCAGAAGAGCAACAGCAATGTAGTATGGACAGTGATCAATATATATTATAACCATTGCTTGACAGATTATTCATAACTACTTGCCATACAAAAAATATACACATCCAACTGGAAACATTCCATCCACAAGAGACACTATACTGTAGAAGTAAGAAAAACAAGTAGTTTTATTGTATCACTAAATATAGTACAGAAATATTTATAGTATATGTACTATATTTAGCAACAATTTGTGTAAGTGACAACTGGAAGGTTGTCTCTTATTATACAAATTGTAATAATAAGAGACATAATGAAAAACACTTCCACAAACACTATGCTACATGTATGCCAGAAACAGTTTTATTGTAGTGTCAAACACAGTAATTAAATCCATTTGTTCTACCATCCTTTTTTTTTTCAAATTTTCAGTTGAAGAAAGTACATGAAACAGCTGTTTATAATACAGTCAATGGGTATACAGAAAGCACATATTTTATGTTAAGCACAAGGATGCATGTGCACACATATATATCAGTGATGTATATTCCGGGTGTGCTAGGTGTGCGATGCACACACCCATGGAATAACTATATCACTGATATTATATACTTTGCATTTATTCCTGTTAAAGACTCCCTGAATTGTTTCCTGACTTCGCATTATTCCTGAAATTAAACACAATATACTAATACTTCATGAACAGAACACTTTTCGATGTGTAAACATTGCATCACATTTGCATTAATAGTCTGGGTGTGCGGTCAGAAATATGGACATTTTTGAGTCCTCTGAACAGATGCACAGATGGCATAGTGGGTCATTATTAGCCCCAATGGAAAACAGTGTTGATGATCAACTGAACATCCCATTTTCTGCCTGAGCTTTTGTAGATTGTGTGATTATAGTTGAAGGAGGTTGGAACTTGCATATAAATAAATAAGTAAAACAAGTCATTTCATCCTTTCTTTGATTCAATCCAGAAAAATAATAATTTCCCAAGTGATAATTTTTCCCCCATTTCTGTGCATATTATATGGCTGTATTTAAAAATCGTAACAAAATTCAAATTACATGTGTCTCGCTCTATTATTTGCCAGTGATAATCTAATCTCACCACAAAGCATAAATCCTTTATGCTTCTCACATAAACGGTGTGAGTGAAGCATAGCTATTGTTCATTTGGCTTTTATGCTTTCCATATTTAAAATTATATTAATTGATAAATTAAAGTATTCAAAACTATCCTACAATTAATTGCATTGGACCAATTAAGATGAGTGCTGATGTACTATGCACTCTTAAAACTTTCATACATCAATAAAAATGCAATCATACGGTCAAATTGATGCAAATTTTGTAGCGAGGGTTTAGGTTGTTTAAAATGTCACTCACTCACACACACACACACACACACACACACACACACACACACACACACACACACACACACACACACACACACACACACACAAAACTTGAAATAAGTTCAAACTGTATTTGAGATTATCAATATTATTAAGACATTTCACAAATGCTAATTTTACAAATAAAATTTTACTAAAAAAGTTGCAATTAACATGCTGTATATGCTGTGTGAAAATATGACTGCCCAACATAGAGGCATCAATCTTATGCTAAAGCTAGTTCTTGCCGCCCAACAGTTTGCACATGTGCAGAGACTGTCCAATGTAAACTTGTTAACTTATGGATATGAGAGCCAGGCTGGAAATAAAACAATTATCAAAAAAAGATTTTCTCATACCTGGTATCACTCCGAAAAAAATTAGAGGAGTAAATAGATAGTGTCAATGGCAGAATTATATTAAAAATGAAGATATTAGGACATAACACGTGATATTGTTAGCATCCAATAATGTGTGAGCAGAATCAATCTCAGGTAGCATGGTCACTTAAACAGAACACAAGAGGAGGTTAGCACAACAGGTATTTGATGCAGTAAGTGCCTTAAAAGACCAAATATATATCTGACAATACTGGAGTCCTGACAGATAGCAGAGAAATTTGGAGGAAAATTGAATAAGAAGTCAGCAATGTAAACTTTTATATTATAAAAGTACCATCATAGTATCCTATGTAATCCTTGAGGCTTCAAGAATGCTGATATGCAGATGTTTCCATCTGTATGAACATGATACCCATCAAAATCAAACATGCTAATTTCAAAAAATAGTATATTTTTTAATTTTTTCTGGGATATTTATACCATACTTCATCCATTATTTTTAGGTAAGTGCAGAATCCTCAAAGGAAATTAAGCAGATTACTAATGGGCTACTAAGTGAGGCACAGCATACAGCCTCTCTTGAGCAGCTAATCCCACCTTCTCGAGGTGTGCCTATTTCCATAAAAGTAGTCAAGCATTATCAGCATTCTTGCAGCCAAAGGATACTTTTCTAGCTGGAGGAAATACCAAGTAGACCTAACTGGTGATAGCTACCTAGCTTACTGGGAGCCTAAATTGGCTGATGCTAGAGTAGGGATTCTGGTTTCTGTCCCTCTTATTTTCTAACATACAATGTAAGTTCACACAATTCAAGTGCATGTCAAACATACTGTGGAGATTCAGAACCTCCCCATGTTTGAGGGTACAGCAGAAAAGTAGTTCTGAAGGTTGGATGCCGGACAGCATAAAGGATAGAACCAGAAGGCAATGATTTAGGAAGTGTCTTGATCAACTAGTGCATAATCACACTACCCTCTACACTGGTAGTTCACGCCTGGAGAAAGGTCACATAGTGGTATGTGAGCGGATACTGTCAAGACCATGTTATGTCATGGAAAACAAATGCCCCCTGCATGGGTGAAATGTCTAATAATTCATCACCTGCAACAGTACTCCCCCCCCCCGCTCTTTTTCTCTTAAACACTGAATGTGAGAGTAAACTCCACTAGCTAGTGGAAGTGCTGTTAAAATATCCCCCCTTTCCTCACAAAAAAAAAAAAAAAAAAAATCTCCACATCTACTTCATCAAATTCATAACACAAACTTAAATGATATCCACCATCACCTGCAGCATCTAAATATGATTTCCTGTTTTTGACTTTTTATCTATGCAAACACTCTGAAAACTAATATGGCTTCCTGTTTTTTTGTCAAAAAAAAAAAAATCAGGAATTTTTATATTTCTGATCCACATAACAATAGTGCTTTCACATTGTTGCTGAAGATCTTTCTATATACATTATTCAGTCATCTGAAAGCCAAACTTGCTTCTGTCAGTGCTCTGTTCAATCTTCAATATCAACATTAGTTCATGAGTTTGAATTCTTAATTTCTTAAGTCATATTTTTCAGCTCTGTTATACAGAGCTTCTGATTTTGTTTATATATCAGAGTGTTCTGATGATATTACAACTGTGTCATTGGCTTGGTCCACATGTTCCAACTATGATGTGAGATTCAATTTTATTCTCCTCCATGTATCCTTTTTCAGAATCCAATAATTGACTAATAAGAAGTGTTCTCTGTAATCAGAGTGTTCTGATGATATTACAACTGTGTCATTGGCTTGGTCCACATGTTCCAACTATGATGTGAGATTCAATTTTATTCTCCTCCATGTATCCTTTTTCAGAATCCAATAATTGACTGTAATAAGTAGTAGTTTAGAGTCACACAAATCTGTCTCACACAAATCCATATCTCAAACAGTCCTGAAGTTATTTGTTGTGCAGTAATACAGCAGGCAGGCAGAAAACAGACCACTCTTAAGTGCATACTTATTTTCAGTAATGGCCAAATGAATCTTGTTTATATTATGAAACATATTATGAAGGAAAGCAGTATTAAACCTGGTATCAAAATTGGAGGAGTTAATCTCAGCTCTTAACTTTATGCAGATGATGTTATAAAAAAGTGCCTTACAGAAATATAAGATTAGATAATATAGGAATGTTGACAGATAACAGGCTAATCTGGAGGAAAATGTATAGGAAGTCAGTAATGATGTAACTTTGCATGAAGTACTATCATAAGAAGAGCCTCTGTAGCTCAGTTGGTACAGACGAAGCCCTTTGGTTGGAAAGATCTGAGTTCAATTCCCGTCTGTGATGTGAGGAATCTTTACCTGGTCTCTTTCGAAGAAAGGTGAGTTAGCCAGTCTCATACGGAAGTAATTTTTTTTTTTCACCCAGAAACTCAGGTTTTTTGGTCTCCCAGAACAGGCAAACTGGCCCTGAACATATCCATCTACAGACATAGGACACTCCAGGAGGCATAAGGCTAACCACCTTATCCTCGAGTTATGGCTGCAAAGTCCATGAATAGTTGGAAGGTCATGGGCACTTAAGTGCCTGTTAGAACCACTGATGAATGAATGAATTACCATAAGATCCTGTACCCACCCCAGAAGTATATATCAGGAATTTGATGATGATTTATTACACTGATGGAATGATCTTTAGGAAACTAACAAGGCTAAGACATGTTGCAAAAGTGGACAAAAAAAAGATCAAGGGATAACTTAGATGTTAAAGAACAAACAGAGATAAGAAGATAATTATTCTTCTTTTACTTCCCCAGAAACTTGGTCAACCAAGTTTCTGAGGAAGTGGAATTGTTGGAAAGGATCCAGAGGTGGGTGACCAAAATGGCGAATGGTCTGTCAAGTGCTCCCTGTGAAAATAGTGAAGATGGGACAAAATAGAAGAGAATGAAGTAAGTCCCTCATCCTGTAACAATACAACAGGACAGAGGAGAACAAGGAGTTACTGTAATTATTATTTTTCAGGAAATAACAATGTATACCAAAATATTAATTCCTATATTTTGGCAACATTACATTGCATTCATCAGGGATGGATCACAAAAAAACAATAACACGTGCACTCAGGCACCAACAGTGGGAAAATGAGGCTGAAGAAAGACAACCAAAGTCGGACTAGAGTTCTAAATGGCACCCCCTAGTGGGCGGTCTTGGCCGCTCGCCTGAAGATCTAAGGATGAATGCTTCCCACATTTGGGACAGTCTCATGCATCCAAAATTTGTTGAGGTTTGGAAAGTTTTTCAGGGCTGAGGTAGATTTGAGAAATAGCCTCTTGTATTTATATTTGCTGCAATGTAATAGAATGGCCTTCTTCCAGCATATGTATGGTCAGTAAGTCCAGATTGGCTGTAATGGTGGAAAATGTAGTCCTTGTGTTCAGAAATTCTGATACTGGCTCTCCTGCATGTTTGGCCATTGTAACTGCAAGGTAGATCTAGGGAATCTTAGACCTAACAGGATCAAGGTAGATCCTGGTAGGTCTAGGGAATGTGGCTGGTTTTTGGTGGAGTGGATAAATAACATCAATTTTCTATGGTCTGTAAGTGGTTGTAAGGTTTTATTTCCTTAGGATTTTTGTTATTTTTCAGATGTGACCTGGATATATGGAGGAGGGTTGGGGGTTGCAGTTCTTTTCACCCATTTTCTGTCCACTGCTGGGCGAAGGCCTCTTCCAGTTCTTTCCACCTTTCTCTGTTCTTGGCAATGGTTGACCAATTTTCCCCAACGAAATTTGACAATTTATCACTCCACCTTCTTTTAGGATATTCTTGGCCTTGCTTCCCTTCTTTTGGAATCCAGTTCATTAGTATGGTGGTCCATCGTTCATCTTCTCTTCTGGATAGATGTCCAGCCTATTTCCATTTTAGTTGCTTATGGTGAAGAATGATGTCGGTGATATGAGTCTGGCTTCTTATCTTTTAATGTGATGCCTAGCATCAACCTCACCATTTTTCTTTGAGTTGTTGCTAGTTTATTTGCCACTGCTTTTGTTAGAGACCAAGTTTCACAATCATATGTGATGACTGGAAGTGTAGACCAGTTAAATGTCTTCCTTTATAAACATAGTGAGACATCATTGTTTTGAAAAATGCTTTTCAATTTTCCAAATGCACTCCAAGTTGAACTCTCCAATTTATTTCCTTTTGGAGTTCACAGTTTAGATCAATGAAATGACCCAAGTATGTATATGATGATTCTTTCCAAGAAATTGTTTTCTATTATTATGTTTTTTGGTGTTACAAAAGGATTAAACATGATTTTAGTTTTTTTCTCTGTTTATTTTTAGACTGACTTTTCTGCTTTCATGATATAGGTCTTCTATCATTATATTAAGGTCTTCTGGAGTGTTTGCAAAAGTTATATCATCTGCATATCTTAGGTGTGTTAAGTTTTTGTTATTAATTTTTATACCATGGTTTGTCCAGTTTATATTTTTAAATATTTCTTGAAGGACTGCTGTAAAGATTTTGGGTGATAAAAAGTCTCCTTGTTGGACACCTTTTTCAACTGATATTTTATTGCTACTCGTGTGAAGTTGGATTTGTAGCTGTTGCAGTGTGGTATATTTCCTGGAGAAGGTATATTAAAACCTACATATATTCTCCAGGAACTCTCTGATTCTGGAATATTTTGATTATTGTATTAGTTTTGATGGAATCAAATGCTTTTTCATAATCAATAAAGACTAAACAGAGAGGCAAATAGTTTTCTTCTGCTTTTTCTATTATTTGTTTTACTGTATGAATATGATCAATTGTGTTAAAGCCTTTATGGAATCCTGCTTGTTCTACTGGTTCATTTAAGTCTAGAAGAGGGGTTGCGGTTACAAGGTTTTAATATTTTTTGGGGATTGTAACTATTGGCTAAGAAAGTGCTGATAATATGGATAAGTTCAGTAATTGGGGTAATGTCAGAAATGATTAATTTTCCCTGTTATATAGGGTTTTTCTAATTATATATTGTTAGAAGTGTGTGGGGAGTCTACTGGTGAATGTATCTAACTGTATGCATAGGTTTGCTGTAAACAGAGACTGTCAGGGATCCATCAAACTGGTGTATAATCAGTGTCTAGGAATGGGAGACTGTTGTTGTTTTCCTTTTCTAAGGTAAATAGGATACTGGAGTGTTGATTGTTTAGATGTGTTAATAAAATGTGGAGCATATCCAGATGGTGGGTTTATGTGGGACAGAGTTTAAGGCTTTTTCTTCAAAGGTCTCCATGAAGAAATTGGAGAACTCATAGCTGTCCCCTCAATCTGTCTGTAGAATTTTCCTTGCCAAATGAAATAGGCTGAGTTCATGGTGAACTGAAATACTGGGACGAAATATGGTTGGGATTAGGTTTAATATATCTTTGAGTGGGACATGAGTGAATAAAGAGGAAACATCAAAACTGACCATTATGTCAGTGTGTTGGAGCGTGAGATTTTCTATACTAAATTTAAAATGGGCTGAGTTTTTTTTATGTTTGAAGGTGTGTTGGAAGTATACTGTGTGAGCACTTTGGCTAAATGTTTGGCCAATTTGTATGTGGGTGAATCATTGCCATCCACAGTGAGATGTAATGCACATTTTATTTATGGATTTTTGGTAGTTCATATATCTGGGAAGGGGGGGTGGGAGGTGTCTAGAGTTATATGATTTTAGTTTGTTTGTGACTGCCACAGGCCAAGAGGTAACCTTTCAAGGAGTGTATAGAGTGTTCTGTGTATTGGTGGGATCATAGTCTATAGGAAGGTAGGTAGAAATCTAAAAGTAAGGAGGCAAGCTTACCTGTGTAATCTAATTGGTTTAAAACCAAAGTGGCATTTCCCTTATCTGCTTTGGTAATTATTATTCGTTGTTGTTTTTAATTTCTTGCAGAGCTTCAAATTCTTTTCTTGAGAGTTTGGTTTTTGGTGGTTTAGTATGAGTGAGTATACTGGCTACATCTAGTCTGACGTTGTTGGCAATATGGATGGGAAGGCTGAGGATATCTCATTCTACATGGATCATTATTTCTTCTGCAGGAATTTTTTAAAGTGCTGGTGTGCTCATTGTTTTAGGGTGAAGGATAAGTTTACTGTTAGGAGGTAGTTGAGGCTTGGAAGCTGGGAGTGTTTTTGCAGATTTTCATATTTCTTGATGTGCCAATATCTTATCTATTCAGTTGTCTGGATATTTTCAATTTCAGCTTGCTGTATTGATGGGCCTTGCACACGATGGAATCTCTGTGAATAATAGTAATTCTGGTAGATATGAGTAACCAACGTATAAACTTAATTATTATTTTTTCAGGAAATAACAACGTATACTGAGATATTAATTATAATAACTTTAATACTTTTCTATATTTCGGCAATGTTACATTGCCATCATTAGGTGTCACAAAAACAATGGTATATGCATGTGAGCACATATTGGGAAAATGAGGCTGAAGAAATGCAGCCAACATATAAGCAAAAGTAACCAATGTATAAGCCTATCTACCAGAAAGAGTTACTATGGGAAGTCATGTAAAAGTAGTTAGCATAGTGTGAGGATAAGATTTTTTTTTTTTTTTTTTGCTTGGAGGGTGAATGAATGAAATACGTTGTCGGAGGCAGTCAATGAATAATGACTTATCAGCAAATGAGTTTAAGCAGAGATGTAACATTCACACAATAACAGTTCATATGGACCTCCCTTCCTGTAAAGAGTTGAATCCAATAGAAGTTACCATATAATAATCTATGCTATCTTGCAACCTGAGAAATTCAATTTCACTTTTCTCACTAATTTCTCTCACTTCAGTTCTTTCTAAAGCCCAGGTGTCCGACCCCATTGCCACTTCTAGTGTCATAAGTGTCCATTTGTAAATACATAAAAATTTTCTGCAGATAACTGCAACACCAACTTCAGTTGATACAAACAAGGTGGTTTCAACAATGTACTTTCAAGACTCAATAAAGGGTTAAAAAATGAACATTCATGCTATTGGCTGTGCTGCTCATGTTGTTCATAATGATGGATGTACAAGACAATGCTGATATTTTGCCTACTGATATCAAAACAACTGCAAATAAAATATTTTAGTATTTCCACACCATGAGAGTGGAGTAATTGAAGAATTTCTGTGCATCTATAGAAATTGAATACAAGCATGTTCTAGGTAGTGTACAAACATGATGGTTATCATTACTACCAGCTGTGAATAGGATTATTGACATGTATGATGGACTCAGATGGTGATAAGATATGGTGATAATCTTTCATAAGATTATCAACATTATAAATGTTGATAATCTTATAAATATATCAACAAGATAAATGCCCTACATTGTTGAAATCATTTTTCAGTAACCAACAATCAATATTTTGGCTCCATTTCATGCAAAGCCAGCTGAAAATATTCTCAGCAACAATAAATAGAAAGGAAAATATTTTGGCAACTGAAGTGGTAGAAGAATTGGAATTGCTCAGACAGAAAATTACAAATAAGAAAGCCGAGAACTTTCAAACATTTAAAACGTCATCAATTTTTCATCAAAGATGAGGGCATCTTTGATGAAAAAGAATTTTTAGACATTACAAATTTATTTTATGATACTTTCCTTGAATATTTAAGCAAATGGACTTATCATTTCCAGCCATTGAAAACATTTCACTTGATTAAGTTGCAAACTCCACTAACTTGGGCTGAAATTACAAGCAGCCTAAAAGCAATTGGTGATGTTGACAGCAAAATATTCAATATTGTTGATGAAGATGAAAGAATGGAAGGACACAAATGCTGAAGTGAACAAAAAGTGGCGTGACGTGTTTAAGGTGCACAAAAAAAAAAAAAAAAAAAAAAAAAAAAAAAACATACTGCCACTTGTGTTTGTTATGGCAATCCCAGGACCAAATGCAGTAGAGAGAATTTTTTCTCTCATGAGTTCTTTGTGGTCTGATGAAAAGAACCACTTCAACACCAAGACTGTGAAAGCAATAATTGTGATCAAGACATACTTTGACATTTCATGTATTGACTTTTATGAGTGCATCTTGAAAGAACTAACACTTTTGGAAGAAATAATGTCTTCATATAAATATAATAATAATGCCGATACTCCATAATTATAACGCACACTTCAGTCCTATGTACTGGAATTATAATTATATGTTATTCCATTTTTATGTAGAGCATACTAAAAGTGTCCGGTTTTCGTCCCTATTTTTTAATTGCTGAAAAATTCAAAATGTCCCTTTTTTTGTTTTGAAAATCTGGTCACCCTAGATTAAGGATTTATGAATTTTAGGTAATCCATATATCTGGAGGAGGGGAAAATCTATGGTTTGGGTTTAATTAATTAATTCAGGGAACCACGATGTGACATTTTAAAGAAGTCTTTTAAAAGTTTTAAAAAGGGCCACAGTAGAATTATCTTTATCTGCTCTAGTAATTATATTTTTGTCTTTGTGTAAGGATATTATATATATCAAGTCTGATGTTGGCAATATTTGGAGGCATGTTCGGATGCTATGCTGTATTGCAATATGATGCTTAATGTCAGACCTTGATGAGTTACAGCAAAGTTGTGGCTAAGGACACTGACAGCTGTTTTGTTGAGGCTTTTTTTGGTGACAGGTTGGATTCCAAAGATTTGGTTAACATTAATTCTTAGACCTTCTACCCAACAGCAAAGGCTAGCTACCAGCATCATTCTTAAGACTTTTTGGTTTCTAGTTTAACAACTTCCCACTTCTTCTAGGACACAATATAAAAATTCTATCCCAGAAGATGTCTCTGGGACAAGTGAAATACTGGAACACACTACATCTGCGTAAATATTTGTTTTCTTAAAATTAAACCTAATTATGAGTTCAAAAAAAAAAAAAAAAAAAAAATTATAAGTTTAGTGATTTTAATGTTAATGAATTCAATCCTGTTGCATTTCTTGAAAGAAAAAACTATTTCCTTCCGGTCTTACTTTTGAAAACACCAATATCTCTGAAACAGATGAAATTTCTTTTGTTGGAATAACTCTATCCTCCAACCTTCCATGGCATAAACATACTACAAACACAAAATATCTTCATCATCCAAGAAATTAAGTTGTCTCTTTCTTCCAAAGTGTTAAATTTATCTATGAATTGAACAGCTGTAACTCTGTGCAAATTGCAAATCCATCCAATCACTGCATGTGTATCTCATATCTGGGGTAGTGTCACTACTGGGAAACCACCATTTGGTACAGAAGATAATAATTAAGTTGATTAATGCCTGATCATAGTACCTATCTATAAAAAAGGAAATGAAAATGCATGTGAGAATTAGAGAGGAATATATCTGAAATTCCGCCCTAATTCTCACAATATATATGAGGAGTGTTCCAGATGATATTTATGCAAGGAAACTTGAGAAGAAGCTAACAAAAATAGCTAAAGAGCAATCTGGAGAATAAAAAATTGAATTCAGAACAAACAGAGAGTACTGAAACTAGATTTTCAGTTTAAGAGAAATAGCTGAAAAAAATCATGGCAAGAATCTGATCTAGAGAAAGCTGTTCAAAACACTAAAATTACATAGTGAAAATATAAAATTGTTCACATCTCTGTACTTAAATGCAAAATCAGGATAAGATAAAAGGTGCAGCATGCTTTTTCCACTATCAAAAAAAAAGTTGTTCAGGGTTCAATAATAGAATCATATTAAAAACATCAATGTCTGTCATAAAGGCATCTGATATTATTTAGCTCCTTAGAAGACTGAAATGTAAGACATGACAATATTGGTAATCTGAAAATAATGGTTTCATTTGTCAGAAAATTGTTGATGGGAAGCTTGTAATAATGTATAATAAAAGGTAATATATATTATGTATAATATATATTAGGAAATGATGATTTCATAGTAAAATTACTGAACTTACTGAAAAAAAAAAACAAAAAAAAAACTAATAGCCTGGAATTCAATCACAGATAGGAAAAGAACTTAAAAATTAAAAAGAACTTATTTCAAAGAATAAAATCTTTTAAATAAATAAAATTTTTTTCATTTAATTTGTTACTCACGCTTTCTTAGGAGGAATATTATATTTTTTAAAAATAGCTTCGGCTTCTGCATTTACATCACGTTCCTTAACTCCTGGGGTGTAAATGTAACATCCTTTTCCAGCTTTCCGGCCTGCAATGTTTGAAAATTATTTTTTTTTAATGATCTTTTAATTATAATACAATTCTCAATATAGATTCTACAATAAAAGAGGTTGAACCCCCCCCCCCCCTCCTCCAAAAGTACTTATTAACAGTTTCTTATTCCTAATTCATCTATCCATCATCCCATAGACCAGAAAGGACTGTAGAGTAGATATTGGGAAATATTCCTTACAGAAATCTTCCATTTAGTCCTTGATTGACATTTTGGTTTCAGCTCTGTAAGTGAAGCACCGGTCCAACTTTTTATATTGTCTATCCAGTTTATTCTAGATCTGCCTCTTTTTCATCCTGAAATAAGCCCTTCAAGAACTTGCCTTGGTAGACCATTTGATCTACTGATATGACCAAGTCACATAAGTTGTTTCCTTCGAATCTTAGTTATGATGTTATCCCTTGGACTGGCAAAAAGAACTGATCCTTTGTCTCACTTCAAAATTTGTGATGTGATCAGTGTTTGGTTTAAGTTTTGAACATTCCTAGTAATTGCTGGTTAGGTTATTGGCATATAAGTGCCAATGGTTATCATTGACACATACATCCATGATGTTAATGTTCAAAATTTCTATAGGGCTGGCTTAAAATATATTGATATAATATTAAATAAACTACCATGTTCTGTAAAAATTTAAAAACGTTATTAGATATATTTAGTGACTCAGAAGAGATCTGCCCAAGTGCATTAAAGCCAAGACAAAGAGTAAAAGCAGTAAAATAATGACTGTACCCATTAAAATAATCAAAGCATTATTGAAATCATTATTAAAATATGGTGGACCATTAAAATGGATGAACAATATTCATAGACCAATTTGATCATCTTTCTGGTATGTCAGCATAACATGATGTCAAGTCCAAGCAAAAGCATATCATCACACCTGAAGAGGAGGCAGCATGTAACAGATGATTTAAGACTATACAGTCAAGCAAAAACAAATTCCTTTCTGAAAATTGTTGCAGATCAGACTGCTGCAAGTTTGAGGCTTAATATGGTAAAACTTGTTGTTGCTAACTCTATTCCATGATGTCTGCCACTGAGATATTAATAGTCTTATGATTTGCCTGTAATCAATGTAGAGGACAGAGAAATAATGGTAACTTAGAAACGAGTTTACCTAGCTGAAGTTAGCAGCAACATTTCTCCTGAAAGAATGTGGTTTGGGATCTAGCACATGTGAACCTCCAAGTGAAGCCTTCAGATCCAAGATAAGAGATGTTGATTCTGAGAGAACATTAGGTATAAATAGTATACCAGACTTCTCAAAGTCCATAGAGAGCTTAATGAATTGTGTAGTCACATCTAATCATCTGCATAAAGCAAAGAGCTGACATTAACATCTCCAATTTTGATATCATGTTTAATACCACTTTCCTTCATAATGTGATCCATATAGATAATGAATAACAGAGGGGATAATGTACATCCTTGTCTCATACCAGATTTAACATTAAACCATCTTCCTGTACTTCCTTCAATTCTAACTGCTGACTTACAACTCAAATGTATTGCATGACATAATGTCCCATTGACACCATATAACTGTAGTATTTTGAATAGCTTCTCTCTCTTGGCACCTTGTCATATGCTTTTTCCTAATTGACAAAACTTAAATACAGATCTCTGTTATATTCCCATGCTTTCTCGACTATTTGTCGTAAAGTGAAGATCTGATCCCGACAGCCTCTATTTGGCCTGAATCCAGCTTGTTCTTCACCAAACGTTTCTTCCACAATTCTTCTCAACCGTTTCTCAAGTATACTTGTATATATCTTGCCAGGAACACTCAGTAGGGAAATACCTCTGTAATTCTCACATTCAGTTTTATTTCTCTTTTGATATATATGGGTACTATGAGAGCCTCTACTCCAATCATCAGGAATTCGTCCCTCTGTCCAGGCTTTCTGAACTATGCAGTGCAGCCACTATAAGACTCTTATACCACCATACTTCAGCATTTCTGGTCGAATATCATCTACTCCTGCTGCCTTTCCACATTTCAAGCCTTTGAATGTTTCATGGCTTTTTCTACTTCAAGTATGGATATGTATTCCTGACTGCATGCCTGGTCAGTTATCCATACTTCAAGGATATCTTTTTCTCCCATTTTCATGTGTCACCTTTATCATCTCTAACTCCTTTTACAGCACTCTTTCCTCCATTCCTAAGCTTCTTCAACAACCTCCAGAATATTTTGCCACCTTCTTGATATTTATTTTCTATATTCTTTCCAAAGTCCTCCTATGCCTTTTGTTTAGCTAGTTTTACACAGTGTGTAGCATTCTTGCATTTGTCTCTGTATTCTCTAAGAGCACAAGCTGACTTATTTGACAGGAACTCTTGATATGCTTTCTTCTTTTCCTTCACTGCCTCTTTAACTTCCTGTGTCCACCAGGGAGTTCTGATTTTTTTATCCTTGCACACAACTTCACCACATGCCTCTCTGGCAGAATCAATCAATGTTTTCTTCAGAGTCTGCCACTGAATCTCCAAGGTTTGATTCCTGTTCTCAAACTCTTTCATTTTTTCTTCAATAATCTTTGTGTATTTTAGTCTACAGTTCACATCTAAGAGCTGCTCAACTTTTATTCGCTTTAAAACTTTCTTACATGTTATTCTTTTCAATATGAAATTCAATTTTATCCTGCTCAAGACTAAATAGTGATCACTTCCAATTTCAAATCCTCTGTACACTCTGGTGTTCTGCACCAGGGAGAAAACATCATTATCAACAATAACATAGTCAATGAGACTTTTCTTATTCCTAGCCTCTTCTCTCCATGTGAATTTGTGCACATTTTTATGTTGAAACATGGTGTTAGTAATAACAAGTCCATGTCCTGAGCAGAAATCCAACAGATATTTGCCATTATTATTAGCTTTGCTCTTTTTTCCCAATTTTCCCAAAATATTTTTGTATGTCTCACAATCATTTCCTACTCTGCTATTTAGATCCCGAAACAAGGACCAACTTTTCATTTTTCATTGTGTCAGTTGCTTTTTCTAAAGCCTCAAAACATTCCTCCACTTCTCTACCTTAGTAGAACCTTCTGTGGGACCATAGGCACAAATAAGTCTCACTGTCCAGTTCCCCATTCTCATATTTGCCCACATTACTCTACTTGAGACTGACTGTCATTCAAGAAGATTAGCCTCGTATTTTGTGTTGAATACTATGGCTACTCTTTCTTTTCCTTGATTGTCATTGCCTGAATATAACATTTTGTATTTATTGCTCAGAAAGATCTCACCAGTTTTTGGCTTTTTTGTTTCAGTCACCCCTATTATGTCGATCTGGTACTTATCTAATTCCTCAGCTAGCTCCATTTCTTTGCCATTCAGGCTTCTTATGTTGATAGTACTGATCTTTAACTCTAGTGATGTTGAGTTGGGGTTTATTTTCAGATTTGTTCCAGTAGCTGACTTTTCGCTGTTCGCCCTAGTTCTCTGGTGAAACAACGGGGGCCTTGTTTAACCGGGCGACACCTCAGCCGGCATGAAATTTTGTCATGTCGTACCATCATTTTTTATTTTGGTTTAACCAATAAGAATACAATTTGGTCGGCTAAATCCCAAAATTGCCAGCCCATCCTCGTTCGTTCAGTATCCAAGTAGATACCCAACAGGGTGCACCACGAGAAGGTGAAGATTGGACATTAGGTCAGAAGCCCTGGTCGGTTCTCCGCATTCCTTTAAAGGCTATGTGGAGGTCTCCTCTCAGTTATACAGCTTTGACCCTTAAGCACCCCAAAAAAGATGTCAGGTAATAATAATAATTCTCACATATGAGAGGCCAAGAAGGTTATTAGTAAAGTCATCTGTTGAAAAAGAACTTCATGAGAAATTCATGACAGAGAGGTATAAAATAATTAATTTTTTGAACTTATGAATGTTTTGCTGGTATATTTCTACCCAGCATCTTCAGAGCACAAATTACAACTGTGACAACAACACAGCTCAACTTAGAATCAATGTCCTAACACAGGTGCCCTTTTGGCACATTGATTCTAAGTTGAGCCATAAAGTTAATTTTGAGAAGTCAGGCCATTTAGTCTCAGAATGACAGTCTCCAAGATCTTGGCAAATTAATGCAGTCATACCTGTTGAGGTTTGGAGGGAGTGCTTCATAGCTGATTTGAAAAATAGTTTCTCAGACTTGTAACAACTTCCATGCAGTAAAGATATCTTCTTCCATTTAATCCTTTGTGAAGGAACATCCAGAATATGGTCTGCTAATCCTGACCTGTCACACAAATGGTTGTAGAAGCAATTTTTGTGTACTACAGATATTGAGTGATCTACCAGTCTGTACAAAGTGCACATTGAAGGTCCAAGGAACTTTATACACTCCAGGATGTGTAAAAGGATGAAGTTAGTCTTTAGGAGAATGGATAAAAATAGCTAGTTGAATGAGTGGTTTGAAGGTGGCATGGAGATTATATTTGTGAAAAACATCAGCTATCTTTTCTGATGTACCCTGAATATAAGGGATAGGAATGGTTTTGTTGTGTGTTGTTGCATGAGGAATGGTAGCATATGCAGTGTTTTATCTATTTTATAAAGGTTGTAGCTATTGGATAAAAAAAAGTGTTGCAAAGGTAACTGAACTTGGCTTCAAAAGCTGTGGCACTTGAACAAATAGTTCTCGTGCAATGTGTCTTGTACCATATCGCTGTGACTGCTTACATGCATACCTACCTGTATGTATGAGTTTTCTATAAATGGAAAAGGATAAAGAGCCATTAGGTAGGCATGTCACTAGTGTATTTAGGAAGAAAGAGATAACTTTTATCTTTTTCCATTGTGAGGTTTATTTTTGGATGTTGGCTACATGGAGGTGGGGTAACTGGAGTCCCATCTAGCAGCTTGTTCATATATTTCTCTTATCATGAAAAGAAAGTAACCAGAATGTGTGATAAATCTGAATAATTCCAATATATGTTAGAAAAAAAAAATGTGACTTAAGATATACTGGTGAACAATTAAGTAATGTCAAGACCACAATGTCTGAAACTGTCAGGATTAAATTTTTTTTTTTTTTTATAATGTTTTAATATTATTAAGAGAGACCTCCAGGGAGTCAGGGAATCATACTATATGCACCAACTGTCATACTTGCTCTTGAATTCATTCACACTGCTTGCACTTTATCCAATGACCATCCATTCCATGAGACAAATCTAGATCTCACTCCCTTCTAAGCAGTATTCATTCTCAGCTTTCAAGGATGCCCTCTCATCCTTTCCTCACCCTCCATAAAATGAAAAATTCTATCAACTGATTCTATCAAGCCTGTATAATCCTTTCAGAAGTTTGTAAGTCTCAATCATATCACCCTCTTTCTCCTGTTTGGTAGTGTCTGCAGTCTACAAATTCTCAATCTGTCTTCATAATCAGTCCATAATCCTGTTACTTTCTTTTCATGCTATGAGAAATATATGAACAACTAGCTAGATGGGACTCCAGTTACCCCACCTCCCATCTAGCCAATATCCCAAAATAAACCTCACAATAGAAAAAGATAACAATTATCACTTTCTTCCTATAAACACACTAGCGACATGCCTACCTAATGGCTCTTTATCCTTTTCCATTTACAGAAAACTCACATACAGGCAAGTATGCACATAAAGCAGTCACAACAATATGGTATCCTCAAGACGCTTACACATTGCATGAGAACTATTTGTTCAAGTACCACAGCTTTTGAAACCAAGTTCAGTTACCTTTGCAACACTTTTTTTTATCCAATAGCTACAACCTCTAACAATCTTCTTTGCACTCTCTCTACTGTATCAGAATCTCCACAGAAATTAGGAGACCACACCTATGCACAATAGTCCATGTAAAGTCATAGCAAGGCATTGTAAAGAGGCAAAATGACATCCTTATCTTTACATGTGAAAATTCCTTCCAGCATTGCAATTACCTTTTGAGTTGTATTTGTAATCTTTGCTACCTTGCCCTTGAACTTCAACTTCCTATCCACAAACACTTCAAGATCCCTGGCCTGTTCAGTTTCTTCTAGCATTATCTCAATATAATACAACAATGGATATCTAATCACACCAAAGAACATGACTTTACATTTACTGAGAATGAACTGACATCTATTTTCCCATGCCCACAATTTCAGCCTATTCAAATCATTCTGCAAGTACTGCATATTAGCTACATTCCTGATTACCCTATTTATCTTTGCATACTCAGCAAACAGCTGTCAAATCCTTGCCAATGTCATTAATGTACAGGTAATATACTTATGATTTTCACTTTCGCTTCTTCCAGCAACCTTGTTGGAAGAAGTCATTAGTACCTACTACAGTTACGATCTCACTTACTTTTCGTTTCTGTCTTTGAATTGCATGTGCTATATTTTTAATTTTTGCTCCAGGAAAACTTGAAGTAACCCACTCATCAATAGCATGTTTTATGATAGTCTCCATACCAAATGATATCCTTCTTTTTTACAATCAATGTTAGTTATCTGATTTTCATTACTTACTAATTTACTTGATTCCGTGTTTTGTTGTTTCTTATTTGCTGCTTAATTTTCTTTTCCTCCCTATGTTCATTCAAACATTGCTCGATTTTCTGTAATTCCTGCATTGTCTGTTTAATAGTATGCTTTAACTTCCTGATTTTGGAGGTTAATTCATTTTTAATATCCTCCTCAATATTTTCAATATCATCCTTAGTGGGGGCAAGCTTTCTTTGTTCTTGACTTTGCTCTTCTTCTTACTGTTAGGTTCCTGTGCATTTTTGGTGCCATTTTAAACTATATTTGATACTGCAATATCTTAATAAAAATGTTATAAAACACTAAAAACACAAAACTCTACACTAATATACTACAAAACACTAATTTTCTAATGGAAAAACACAATAAAATGGATAAAAATCACTTTTGCAAGAGTGCTAAATTCACCCACCAATCACAATATAGCCTTTAACCAAAACTATCACTCCAAAAAAAGTACTAGTTTTGGAAGTAATTACCAGAATGGAATGCTAGTAAGCATTTAACTATGGTTTTAAATTTTCCAAAGATGGGAGAGAGTCATTTTGAGACCAAATAGCCTGACTTCTTAAAATTAACTTTATGGAAATCCAGCTCTAAGAGGATGCCGTGTGGGGATATTAATTCTTTTTCAGTTATAATTTGAATTGTTTCTACAATTATCTAGTCGAGTACTGTGTGCTTGTCACAGTTGTAATTTGTGCTCTGAAGATGCTGGGTAGAAAACCAGCAAAATATTAGTAAGTTCAATAAATGAATTAATTTACTTTTATCACTTGGTGTTGTTTATACCATGAAGCACTGTTATGAATAATCAACAACATTTAAGACTCTATGCATATACTTCATGAGAAGTCTGTTCCACAGAACTGAGGAAGACAGCATGAAAGACAAACTGGGAATGGCTAGTTTGGTGAATCAGCAGCTCAACTGTAAAAAGATTTTGGGCATCTGTTGCTCATGTTTCATAGGTTTAGCAGAAATAGGGACAATGGATGCTAGTTTTGCTGAAGAAGTGTCCATGGAACATTTGTAGAGGAGAAATAATGTATTAAATTTACCGTGTGAGACAATGGCTGAAGAGCATCTGTGAGACGGGAGACTTCGGTCAATTGAACCAGTCTCTTTTTGAACAGCATAAAGAATTTTTAGAGAGGCTATGTGTGCCATAACCTCAAATGTGAGAACACATATTCCTAGGATGGGCAGATTTGGGATTTGTACAAATTAAGTAATTTTAACAGATCAAGAGGAGATCTTGAGTGAGAGAGAATGCTACAGAGGTGATGAGATTGTGCCAGGAAAGGTTATGAGTATGCATCAGTCTGAGAAGAGATAGAAATCTGTTCTTGATTGTTGAGCACTATCAAAGGTAAGGGGAGAAAAACTATGTTTTTTTTTTTTTTTTTTTTTTTTGTGGAAAAAGAGGCTAAACTGTGTTTTGGAAGCATTGAAGGTTATTAGTTTGTTATAGCCTCATTGCAGGATGGTCATATAGGTGAGGAGATCTGGTGTTGATCTTGATTGGTAAAATTCATATTGGTGATTGCTGATTAGTGCAGTGCCCCAGGTATCAAAAAAGTTAACTGTTGGTGACTTTCTGCATCATTTCAGACAAATCTGAGGTGAGAGTAACAGGTTGATAATTTTGAAAGTGGGCACTTATCAAACCCCCACCCCTTGGAAATGACTGTATATGGAACTGACTTCCATGCTGCGGGTATATGTGAGCCAAGTATAAATATGGGGTAAAGATGAGACAGAACAACTGTTAGTTCAGAAGCACATCTCTTGAGGTGTGATCTCACAGCTAGTAGGATTTTATCAGGACCAGATGCTTTTTTTGGAATCTAGGTTCAAAATTTTTTTGATGTCCTTCTGGTGGAAACTCACAGGAGGAAGATAATGCAATGTTCCAGGAAAATGTGATTTGCTTTGGTCAACTATGCAGAAGTTGGATAAAAAGAATGCTGCCAGGATCTTTAGTGATGCTAAAATACCATTTGGGTGATTAAGAGGTGAAAACTCAGATAACAAAAGTTGAGCCCAACAGCTTTGTGAGGGACCAGAAGGTTGCAAGTCTTCTATATTTAGTCTTTTGAAAGTAAGACAGTCCTGTTACTAAATGTTTCAAGGGTGTTACGAGGGTAGAATTTTTGCTTCAAAGCCACTTAAAAATCTGCTTTCTTTTCTTGGATCACACTGGCATACTTTTTTTTTTGGAAAACCATGGCATGGATATAAGGAGGAAATTTTGAACAGAGTGAGGAATGAAAACCTTTCCCCCCATATGGAAAAAGACATACTGTGCCACAGTGCTGACCAATCTCGTTAATGTCAGCAAGTTAGGCAGTCATCCTTCTTCTTCTCCTCTTCCGTCTAAGATGGGTTGAGTCTTCTCTTGAGCAGGATCTTCCAGTCTTCTCTATTCCTTGCTGTTCGAAAAAGTTCTTTATATGTTCTGCATCCCGAGATGTTCTTTGTTAATTTTAGCCAGGTAATTCTGGTCTTCCGGGTCTTCTTTTTTCAGTTGGAAAAGTATTGATTAGGAGGTTAGGAAGTCTGTCTGCGTCCATGCATACAGTGTGCCCAAACCATCTCCGTTGTTGTTTTCTAATTTTTTCTATTATTGTCTTTTTATACAATAGTTCTTGTCTGACTGTGATGTTTGTTTTCTTTTCTATCCAACTTGTTCGATTTATTTTTCTTAAGAATTTCATTTCAAATGCCAGCAGTTTTTTCTCCTCTCTTTTTATAACTGTCCATGCTTCTGCTCCATAGATGACTGTTGGTATAATTATTGCTTCATATAATTTGATTTTGGCTTGCTTAGATATCTTGTTCGTTTTCCAGATTTTCTGTAATTTTCCCATGGTGGTCCATCCTATCACTATTCTGTGTTTGATTGTTTTGAGTTCATCTATTGTTTCTGTTAGTTTTGATCCAAGGTATACGAGGGTGGCTGAGATGATAGTTCTGTTCCTCCCTATTTTCATCACTTTTGTTTTTTGTATATTTATTGTCATGTCATATGTTTTACAGGTTTCGTTTAGCTTGTTAATCAACTTTTGTAGTTCGTTTGGGGTTCTTGCAAGAAGGATGAGATCATCTGCATATTCAATATTATTTATGTTTAAATCATTGACATTGATTCCAGGCTCATTGTCTATTGCCTTCTTTACAACTTCTTCTGGATATATGTTGAATAGGGGGATAATGGGCATCCTTGCATTACTCCTTTTTGGATCTCTATGGGTTCTGTTGTGAGTGTGTCCTTTTTAATTATTGCATTTGTCTTAGAGTAATATTTTATCAGAAACTGTATTATATATTTGTCTATTGCTTTTTCTAGTAGAATTTTAAGAAGGATTTCTCTGTTGATGTTATCGAAAGCTTGTTTAAAGTCCACAAAACAACAATATAGTAGCTGAGCTCTGCTAGTTGGTACAATGTGAAAATTTGGTCTATTGTTGAATAATTTCCTCAGAAACCAGCTTGTTCTATGCCTAACATTTCTTCATAGGTATTTTTTAATCTATTGTGTATAATTCTTATGAATATTTTATAGGTGTGAGGGAGTAAATTGATTGGTCTGTAATTTCTGCAGTCTCTTTTGTCTCTTTTCTTGTATATTGGAATGATCTTTCCAGTTCTCCAGTCATCTGGGATCTCTCCTGTTTGTAGTATTTTATTGAATAGGGTTGTTAAGTATTCTATTGATATACTGCCTCCATATGACCACAGTTCAGTAGGGATAGTATCAATGCCTGGTGCTTTATTGCTTTTCATCTGTTTTATTGCATATCTAATTTCTTCTTGTAAAATTTTTGGGTGATCATTATTTTCTTCTATTGTTGGCATTGTAGTTTTGTTTACTTGGTGGAAGATAGTCTTAAAATGGTTTGACCAGATTTTTCTTATATATTCAATATTCCTGGTTTCAATCATCTTGTTGTTTATCATTGTTACCGCTTTTGCTGAGAATTCCTTTGTAATTTCTCTTACAGTATCATGGAAGACTTTTAGGTTGTTTTGTTGGTATGCTTCTTGGCATTTCTTAGCTTTTTCTTCTAACCATTTTTCTTTGGCTTTTTTTGCATAGGTTATCAACTTTATTTTTTAGTGCTCTGTATTTTTCTCTATTCTCTTCATTGTTTTGTTGGTTTACAAGTATCTTGGCCTCTCTTTTCTCTTCTATGGTAGCTATGATTTCTTGGGTTATCCACTGTTTGTTTATTTTGGGTTTGGAACCTAGAGTGTCTTTTGTAATTGATAACACTGTTTCTTTTCCTTCTTCCCAGTATTTTCTGCTGTTCTGGAAGATGGATGGTTTTAATTTCAAGCACATCTGTTCTAAAAATCGACTTCTGTTTGAGCTATCTTTTAGTTTTGATAGGTTGATGTTTTCTTCTTTTCTGATAATATTTTTCCTGTTGAATTTTATCTTCGCTTTGGCAGTTAATATTTTGTGGTCAGTGTCAAAATCAAAACTTCTTAATGTTCGTACATTATTTACTGATATTTTCCATTGTTTGTTTATGATGATATAGTCTATGCAGTTCTTTATATTACCATCTGGGGATGTCCATGTATATTTATTATTAGGGCGTTGATAGAACAATGTGTTTGTAATCATTAGATCATTTGCTTTACAGAAGTGGAGTAATTGTTCTCCTCTGTCATTAAGCTCTCCGTATCCAAATTTCCCCATCACATCTTTTTTGTCTGCTGTGAACTGTTCCTATTTGTCCTAGGCAGTCATCCAAGAACGCCTAACTTGCTAAAGAATGGGATAAGGCTGTGAAAGAGTGCAAAGATCCCAATTTCCAGATATCCATAGGTACAAACATAACAGCAGGGTGTCAGATTCCCAGCAATGTTATGGAAGAAAGGGGAGTAAAAAGAACTTGGCAGTAGAGTGAAGACTGAAAAAAAAAAAAAAAAAAAAAAAAAAAAAACAATGAAAAGGGACACTGGGGAGTGTCCCTAATAATTGAACTGTTCATTGTTACTGAACAACAATGTATAAATCTGTTTAAACATGACAGATAAACAGGGGAATAAAATCCATGCAAAATCGTTGGCTCATACAAGAATTTTCATGAGGTGACTGCATTGTGCTACTAAGTAATACCAGGTGAATGCAAAAAATTCTCTTTAGTTGAGCATAGTGACCTATGAAGGAATATAACACACACACACATCTCAACTTCTCCTTGATATGACTATTTGGGTTTCCTTATGAGTGTATATCATGCTATTTTCTACACATTGTTTTTCTTGATAAAATGCAGCATCCCAAACATGGGTTAGCATCCTGGTTATAAGAATCCAAATAGTGAATGTAAAATGAAAGCCTTAATTATTGAGGATAAGCTTAAAATAATTCTTAATGAAAAGAAAAGAGAACACATGATATGAACAATATTGAAGGCTAAAGGAATCCACATTGCTCACTATCAGAGGCAGTGCTATGAAACAAAAGAAATTTTTTAGCAGGAAGAACTACAAGTGCTGCAACATCAATTAGGACAAGGCTTAAAGAAATACAGTATTTACTGTAGTACTGTATTTCTTTATTTATTAGGAATTAGATTTTTAAAAGTGTAGCAGTTTTTTTAATTTTTATTTTTAGTATAACTTATGAGACTGTACAGGTTTTCAGTGTTGAAACCTTATTTTCCCCATGAGGCCTGTTATTTTTATTGCGCAAAATTTTATAATGAAGTGATATTGAGAAATACATATATTGCAACAACTCTCATTACAATCAATTCAGAAGTGTTGTTTTCTATTTTTCAATCTGATATATACAGTACGTGATGCATATCAAATTAAAAATCAATTTTTTTTAGTCCAACTCTATCCACTGAAATAATTTCCTACAGCCAACTTGCACTATGACTAGTTCTTACAAATACTGCAAACTTTATTTGGATCTAATTAAAAATATATCAGCAATGCCTCCTTTTACTTAATTTTTTTGAATAAAATAAGTATTTCATAAGTTATGCTATGAAAGATAAAAATAACTTTTAAAAAGAATAAAGTTTCTAAATAGAAAGCAAACACTAATCTGACATGTTGATAAGTCTATAAAAATTTTTTTCCTTTCATCTTTTAGAGTTTTACTGAATTTAACAGCTAAGTATGAAAATAGCTGACTATTGTTTAAGTGTCTAGTGCTTAATCATGTTCACAAAATGATTAAGCGCTTAGTCACTATAACTTTGGTTTCAATATGTAACTTGTGGCAAAATTAGGCAAAACACATTTGTATGTCTAAAGCAGTGGGTCTTAACCTTTTTAGTGATTGGCAACCCTCTTGAATCTAAAAATAAGTTCTCACACCCCCTTGAAAAATGTGTTTCTATTTCTTTATTTAGGAAATTACATCTATTGCAAGATAATTTATTTATTGAAAAATAAACACATACATTTACATATACATACACAACAGCATCTCAATTTTTAATGGCTATTTTGTTGTTTATTCATAATAATACTTTTGAAGCGAGGCTCCTTTTTTTAAAAGAGCCACGTGTAAGTCATCGCTTGCATTTAAGCGATTTCTGGCTTTTGTTTTTATGTGCAAAAGTGATGAAAATCACATTTCACACAGGTAGGTGGTGGCAAATGGTAAAAGTGTCTGCAATGCTGTTTTTGCCAGCTGTGGATAAGGTTCTAACTGTGTACACCTGTTCTAAGTCCAGTTTTTCAAATTCCATTTGAATACATGCATTGGCTCATATTTCAATAAGATCGTCTTTTATTAAATAGCTGTCATCCATCGAATCTGGGTCAAAATTTAGAAACTTCTCTCGCACCCCCAGGTTAAGAACCACTGGTCTAAAGTAATAATGAAACATGAACTTAAGTTTACTAAAGGGTTCCAACTTTTGACAGAGTTGCTGAATTTTTATAAAAACCACTACTTAAAAAAGTTCTTTGAATAATGTCACATCATGATAGTTTGCATGAAAATGGAAATATTGGAAAGTTAAAATTCTCCTCTGAACAAATTCAAACCAATACACAGTTACATAAGCAGTTATAATAGCTCATTAATGATGATGCTCATTTGTTGTAATGGAAAATCACAGGAAAGTCTCCATTATCATTTCATTTTTAAATTATTAAAAAACTATAATTGAACAAATCATTTGTAAAACAATTCGAAATGGCAATTCAGTAGGATTCATTTTAGTAACTTCTGCTGTCAATTCAATCTTTGGTTCAAGACTGAATGTTGAAAAAAAAAAAAGTATAATTTCATGTGCACTGACAAAACAGTTTGGAAGGATAATAATGTTTTGTCCTTTTTTTTATGATTAGTCTGCTTTTAACTGGCAAAATGATTCCAAATGATAACAATAATTCGCGGCTTCATGACATTTAATTAAACTTAGTCTTTTGTACTCACTACTAAATTTATTCACTTGTTTCAAATGGATCATTTTACATGCATAATTGCACAAAATTTTGTTTATTTGGTGCATAATGTCAAAAACAGCTGTAGGCTCAAGTGATAATTTTTTGGGAAGAAAGGAAGGTGAAAAGAGAGGGAGGGAGGGGGGGGAGGTCCGTTGATGACTGTAGAGGAATTATGTCCATAAAGTGTGGATGTTAATAGTACATGAGCAGATTTTGAATCTGTGTGGTATGGTGTGTGCGAAGTTGAAATTAACAGACTAGTATATCAGCTAGGATGCTGTTAAAGGCCTGGGAATGCAGAGAATACTAATAATAGTGAAATTCTTTTTACATGCCCAACTGATTTTAGGCAAATCAGTTGGGCATGTAAAAAGAAGGTGATCTTGATGGGAAAATAATTACAGGAATATAGAATGGAAGGAGGAGGAGATAGCATATGGCAGTGTTTCTCAAAGTGTGGTACGCATATCCCCAGGGGTAAGTGAAAGGTCTTCAGGGGGTAATACATGGCAATTTTCGACTATGCATCATTAATGCATGGAATCATTATTAAGAAAAAAAGAATTCTTTTAAATGTATATATATATTTCTCAATAAATGATATATTATGTATGAATTCTCCTACTCAAATTGTGATAACTGCTTCATTTGAATAGTTTGTAAATTCGCGGGTGATCACTCGTGAATCTTCGTTCAGCTTCGTATATGAACGTACATTGCGAGCCTGCAACAACGCGACGCGTGTACTATAGTGGCTGATAAAAAAGAAGTAATTATACGAATCATTTGATGTAATTAAGCTAATATTAATTGATGTGCTTCGTTATTTGATCATATATTTACATAACAAATTTGTTGTTAGTTAAAATAACGAGTACTACTTTTACAGCAATATAATTGCTTTAATATGGAAGTTATAATACTAATAATAAATATAATTTTTTAGCTTTCAAATTCTTAAGTATGGATCATTGGTTAAAGACTGGATTTATAAAACGTACAAAAGAGAGCAATATAGCAGATACAAGTAGCCGTAAGCAACAAGAAATTGTTCCATTTCCATGTTCATATCTGTGCGAAGTTGGATTTTCAGCCCTTGTAGATATTAAGACCAAGAAGAGGAACTGCATTACAGATGTCGAACTGCATCTGAGATTGAAATTAACAACTATAGAGCCAAATTTTGCTGAAATTTTATCCCACCATAAGCAATTTCACTCCTCTCATTGATGATATATTTAAATTAAGTAAAAACTTATAGTATCTTTATGAATTTTGTTCTATTAATTGTTTACATGCACATCTAAATTCAAATAAAATAGCCATTTACAATGAAATATACTTTTTTTTATTTTATTTTATTTATTATTATTTTGATAAGGGGATTGGTAATAATGAAAATTTAAGAAGGGATACACGGATATTTGAGGTTTGAGAAACACTGGTATATGGGAACAAGGAGAGCGAGTTGAATTTCTCAGGGATAATATCTTAAGCAGCATGTGACTGAAGCAACTAGAGACGTTAGTGTTTTGGATTTGGTGATAACTTTGCCAGACATAGTTGTTAATGAGGTATTAACACTGCTGCTAGTTGGTGAGAGTAATCATGAAATATTTGTTTAGGAAGTGGTGAAGCAAGAAAAAGTTACTGCCAAAAAAGGATACACGTGGAATTAAAAAGTGGGTGATTATTGGGAGCTCTGTAGTCAAGTAGCATCAATATTTTCTTGTCTGTGGCACATGTGTTTTGCTCTAGTTTTAGCATCAATATGTTGAGTAGATGAGCTGTGCAGCAAAGATGTTGACAGTGAATGGAAATTCATGGCAGTATCTGATGCAAGAAATGTATAACTGCATATTAAGGATTAGGCAAGCAAACAGAGTAGGAGCAAAATGAATGAACATTGAAATCAAGCAAGTTGTGTTGGAAAAGAAAAAGTTATGGAGGAGGTACAAGGGAGTTGGTGGAGATCAGATCCATGAAGAGCATGAAGTGCACACTAGGAAGGTGCAGTATGAGAGGAGATTGGTTGGTTGGTCAGCCCAAGGTAAATTCAAAGGAATTCTACTATATGTCGATCAAGATGAAAAATAATTATGACAGGTTGACACTGGCAGATAGTCATAGCAGCAGAGTGGCTGTTGCAAAGGATATAGGAGAATTATTGAATGAGCACTTTATCAGAATATATCATGCTGGTGTAAATGATGCCATACAATATGTAGAAGGGAGGCAGTATTAAAAGAATTGGAAGTGAAAGAATCAAAAGGTGTATCAGGTGTTGATTGGGTTAGATGTTAATAAAGTTGTGGGAATGGATGACACATCACCGTATATTTTTAAGGAATGTGTACAACAGTTAGCTATGCCCTCGACCTGGTTATTTAATAAAAGTTTTGCAGTGGGTAAGATTCCTAAGGAGTTTTGAAGGAATGCAAAACAGTACCACTTCACAAGCATGGTTTAGGATAGAAGTTTCCAATTATAGATCAGTCTGTATAACTGCAGTTGTGGTTTGATTAGAAATAACAAGATTGGGTTGATGGACATCGGATTCATTATGATGGTCAGCATGGATTTGCAAAGGATAGGTCTTGTTTTATCAATTTACTTGCATTTTATAAGGTGTGCGTTAGATAAGGGAGAATCATATAGAGTGATATTCTTGAAATTTGCAAAAGTGTTTGATAGATGACCACATGATACGCTGGTGTACAAGCTGCAGAAGATGGGAATAAATAGTATATTGGTTAAATGGACTGGTGATTGGTTCTCTGAATGATACCAGCCAGTTGTGTAATGTCTCAAAAAAATGGAGGCTAACTGATAGTGTGTGCCAGGGTACTGTTTTCTTGGACCCTTGCTGTTTCACTTGTTTCTGAATGATATATCATGTGGAGTAACTAGAGATCTTCAGTTATTTTCTGATGATGCACAGCTGGGGAGAATTATAAGTAGCACTGCTGATGTTTAATTCTCTTCAAATGAAGGAAGATTTGAATAGATATTTGACTTACACATGAGAGTGGGACTGTAGTTTTAATATTAATAAGTGCAAGATGTTGCATTTTGGAGTGCAGAAATATAAGGCTGTATACTATATTGATGGTGCTGTTCTGGATAAGATTTGAGATTTGGAAGTGATGGTTGACAGCAGACTAGAAGTTTAGAGGGATGGCATATTGCAAGTGTTGCAAAGACTTCACATCTTAATGTTGGAATCATAAGAAGTACACTAACATGTAGGGACTCTGGAATGTTGGCTAGGGAGAGAGGTTGAAAAAATGTGGATTGCAGAGTGGGAGGAGGAGTTGATAGGAAGAAAAGAAGTGATATGATTAGATACTTTAAGTTAGTGTGGGTATTTTATCAGATTAATCCAGAGGGGATAATAAAGAGAGTAGGAGGTAAGAGGATAAAAATCAGAAGCCATCCTTGGAAGTCGTGTAAGAGTATGGTGAAGAAGAGGGGAGGGGGAGGAGTAGATTTTTTTACATGGAGAATTGAGTGAATGGCAGGGAGTGTTAAGGATTTTCAGATGCAGTACAATAAATATGATGAACGATGTCACTGAACATATAAGAATGTTTTAAGCAACAGACCTTATTATTATAATACTTTCTATAATACTTTCTCTGCTTGCTTTTTTCCAAAAAGCATGGGGATATTTAGAATATAATTTTTTCCTCTTATTCTTTATTTCTTATTAGGAATTCCTTATTTATTTCTTATTCTTTCTTCCTTATTAAGAATAAGGGGAAAAAAAATAAAGTAGAAAGTTTCACTTATTTCAGAATTCCTCACCATACTGAGAAACTTGGCAATAAGTGAGACTAAAATAACTTATAAACTAATTAATGTGCTTGCAGGAAAGAGCTGAAAAAGTCAGTTACACCAGCTATATGGCCTGAACGGATATCTCCTGCTTGGTGGTCTGTAGTCCTGCTTATAGCAAGGATGTTTAAGTGTTCATGATTTTCATTATCTGGCATGATAAGTTTAGGTCTCAACATACTGACCAAGACAACAAAACCTTGATCAATATGTTGAGACCCTATTGTGTCTGATATTCCTAGTATTTGTATACAGACATAACAAACTACTTGTATTTCAGGTTTTTTCACTTGGTTAGACTATAAATTATATATTTAGTTTAATCCTTTATCCAAGTGTAAGAACAAAGTTTGCACCTGAAGTATCTTCAGGACTGGGGCAACTTGTGGCAGAGGTGGAATGACTTCACATCACTTGCCTTAGTATCTTCCATAATGCAAAGTACATCTCCTTGCAAACATGTATAATGTTATGCATTACAGGGATGGGTCACTACCCAGACCGGTTTCGACCTTTATTGAGGTCTCTTCAGTAGGAGCCAGACCCAGAGGTGATACTGTTGTGTCCCACTTTCTTAAATTCTATTCATATATATACTATATGCTGGGTCCTTCCTAAGGAGTCACGTGGTACCTCTAAAACACAAAGGAATTGCCTCAGGATTGAGCCGAAACCAGCATGGCAAAGTCTTTGAAATCTCACTTCTCTTGAAGCATTAGGAATATTTGCTGCGCCACCTAAGCTATTAGATTAAGTTAAACATGTCTTAATCAAGAAGTGATCTCAAAGGTGTACTATAATGACTACTGATTTGCAATCATGACCTATAACAATCTATTTTCTCCCGCTTAGATTCATATCTTTTTGCAAGTGGTGCATCGGATTCTAATACTCAGACTAAAGACAGCAAGGTTTATTTGACACATTAATACAATTTACAATACAAAGAAACTCAATCCAAAACTTCAATGCTAATCAGAGAAAAACATAAGTATCCTTATTAAGTAAGGACATCAAGAAGCAACATCAATATGTTATTTCACAAACCGACAAAACTTGACTGCAATATTCACATTAATCTTCATATCATATCACATTACTTGTGATATGATATGAAGACTAAACCTTCTTAATACTTTCAAGAACATACATATTAGTTTAACCATATAGGGGTTACCTCACTATGCGTTCCAATATTAAAGTGCTACAGTCCTATCTTAATTATATGAAAGTCCTCAATCCTCAATTTCCCTTAATCTCATTTATAACATCTTAATTTTCTTATACACATTATATAGACAAAGAATTTTCAACATTACTGTACACACTGGTTCTTCATACTTGTTCCTTCAACTATGTTGTTGGAACTGACTGCTGTTCTCTGATCGATCTCCCCTCCGATTCATTTAGCAGTGCTATGGCATGGATTTCTCTAGTCAAAGGTAAGTCCACACGATCCCAGCATAACTAGCCCACTCCAGATATAACGATGGCGTAAGGCGATTCTGCTTCCATGAGGCCTGTTGCCTAGATGCCGAGCCCTTTCCATGGAACACATCTCGGTTCAGTCGAACGGAGATGTGTTAGATGCGTTCTTTCATCGTACGATTAGGAGCGCGTGATCCTTCCAACTCTTAAGCGGCATATCCTATTACTGCCCTCAGGATTCCTAACAGAACTCTTTGCTGATCCTTCGTCCGAGCAGTCCTGGACAGATACGCTCCTCTGTGCAACTGTCTACCCACTAGAATACACGAGACTCCCAGTCAGGAGAGAAGAGAAAAAAAAAAGCCCTGTGGGAGGGGTTCCTAACCCTTTTATATCATCTCCCATATCGGCAATTCCCGTAGCTCACCCAACGTGTATAATTTCTCCCACGTGGGTCTCGTTTCGTATCATTTGTTTTTTCTGACCACTTGCTTCTGCACGTGCCGTGGGCACGTGACTGACTGGGGGCAACCTTTCTTTCCATCGGCGTTCCTGCGCACTTTGAACTTTTGTTCACAGCAGCTTAATGCAAGTCATACTACAAAACATTGTATTATCAATTCTAACAAAATATTAATTTATAACATATCACTGGCATTATACAACCTTGAAATATTCACAATCTTTTTTCTTTATAATAATGTAATCTATATTTTACCATTTGCATACAGCACATACCTAGAAGCAAGCATATTCCCTACAAGGTTTTTCCTGTTAATCGATGATAAAATTAGAATTCTTAGGAATCCCAATTTATCAAAGTTTAACAATACCAAGGTTGAAGCAATGCAGAAGCCATATTTCCATATACGAGTTGCCAAAAGGTGTCACATCTTATTATTAAATTACTCTGGAAATGTCTTTCTTTAATGGAAATATAACTTCTGCACTGCTTCAACCTTGGTATCACCTCTGGGTCTGGCTCCTACTGAAGAGACCTCAATAAAGGTCGAAACCGGTCTGGGTAGTTACCCATCTCATAATGCATGGAATCCCAATTTATCAACGTTTAACAATATCAAGGTTGAAGCAATGCAGAAGTCATCTTTCCATATACGAGTTGCCAAAAGGTGTCACATCTTATTATTAAATTACTCTGGATTAGAGAAAGATATAAAAATGTCTTTCTCTAATGGAAATATGATTTCTGCACTGCTTCAACCTTGGTATCACCTCTGGGTCTGGCTCCTACTGAAGAGACCTCAATAAAGGTCGAAACCGGTATGGGTAGTGATCCATCTCATAATGTATGGAATTATACGTGTGCACAAGGAAACATGCTTTGCATTATGGGAGATACTAAGGCAAGTGATGTGAAGTCAATCCACCTTTGCCACAAGTTGACATAGTCCTGAAGATACTTTAGGTGCAAACTTTGTTTGCTTACACTTGGATAAAGGATTAAACTAAATATATAATTTAAAACTACTTGTATGTACTTTTGTCTGTAGTCTGCTTGACACAGAAGGACAACTTGCAGATCTCTGTTCTTCTCTAGTACATTATATATGCAGACATCTTTGCATGTTTGATGGGTCCGACCTCGACAAACACAAAATCTAAATCCTTCTCTCTTTGTGATAATTTCCAATCTTCACTCACACTCACTCGACACATCCAAAAACTCGCACTAATTCCTTGTACACAGCCTATTGCATTGAATCATTTGTCATCATAGCCCTTCTTAACTAATTTTTTGTCATATCTAGGTAATATACTTAAGATTTTCACTTTCTCACTCTTCACTCTCACTTCTTCCAACAACCGTTTCATATGCCCTATCATACTGAGCTTATCGCTAATTAAGTCATTAGTACCTGTTACAATTATGATGTTGTTTACTTATCTGTTTTTGAATTGCATGTGCTTTTTTTTTTTTTTTTTTTTTTTTTTTTTTTTTTTTTTTAATTTTTGATCAGAGAAAATTTAAATTATTACCCACCCATCAAATTAATAATGATATTCCACTATTCAAATAATCTTCCAACAACTGTAATATTGGCACTCCGTGGATGAAACTGTCAAAAAAACTAAACAGAGCTCATTACTGAGAGCATAAACTCTACAGAATGGGTTTGGAGGGAAATAAAAAAAATTCTTTCTTTCAATATGTAATAAATTATTCCTTTGGCCCTCTTAATCCTAACTGTTATTATAACACACAGAAAACCCCATACAATTCTGGGAGACATGATTTTATTTTTCAGGCCAAGATTTACTAAAAGTTGTCATTACCAGTTAATCTAAATGAATGTCATTATATAAGAGTATAATAATAGCAACAAAAATGTGGAAATGCATTTTAAAGATATTATAACACAGTTGGAGTGTTTAAGGGTCAAAAGCTGAATAACAGGGGGGGGGGGACTTCTATGTAGCCTTTTAAGGACTGTGGAGAACTGATCAGAGCTTCTGACCTAATGCACAATCCTCACCTTCTTGTGCTGCACCCTGTTATGTATTTACCCAGATAGTAAACAGATGAGAATGGACTAGAATGGGAATTAGCTGACCAAACTGTATTCTCACTGGCTTAAACCATAATGCAAAATGATGGCACAACATGGCAGAATTTCATGCCTGTTGAAGCGATGCCTAATTAAAGTTGTTTTCATCAGGGAACCAGTGCAAACAATGAAAACTTAACTCAACATCGTACAATCAACATAAGAAGCATGAATGGAAAAGAAATGGAACCAGCAGAAGAATTCAATAAATACCAGATCGACATAATAGGTATTACAAAAACAAAGACAAAAACAGATGAGATCTTTCTAAGCAACAAATACAAAAGGTTATATTCAGAAAATAAAAATCAGTAAAAAGAAGGAATAACTACAGTATTCAACATTATTAGTATTCTGCATTTCAGTTTTCACACATTTTAGGACAAGCTTGTAACTTTACTAACTTGGAATATTGCACAATAATATATGGTATAAAGTATAGTAGTATGTGGGTTATAAGTTTTACTTTTAAGCAATGGAAGAATCATATCAAGATGGCATCAAACACCTACAGGCATTGAACCCATGTTTTTTTTTTTTTTATGTTGCGCCCACACACGAGAGGTTGGTTGATCAACCTATAGTATATTAGTACTGTGCATGGATAGTGGGTTGGGAAAGGAGGAATTTGTTTACATTTGATTAAACGACTATATATTGTATTCCTTGGAAACACAAGAGGGGAGGGAGAAGACTGTTCCAGAATACAGCAGTTGCAAGGATGGTGGAAGAGGAAAAGAAACTTGTTCTGTTTGTTTCAAGATGCAATGTGAAGGGATGTTGAGCAGCAGCAGCTGCATGTGTTTCAACGAGTTTAGTACTACATGGAGGAATTATTGATGTAATTTCAGATGAGCATTTCCCCATAGAAATATTTGTAGAATATACATATTGCAGAAACCAAATGTCTGTCTGTGCAAAAGTGGGGGGGGGGTGAGTTGGTAAGAGATGGGTCATTAATAAGTCTGATTGCTCTCTGTATTGAGTTTGAGCATTTTGAGGGACTTTTAGGTACTATGCCATATGTGAGAGCAGTATGCAATAGCTGGGCAGATTTGTGATTTGTATAATGTTAACAGCTGTTCAGGAGTGAAGTAACGTCTTGAGCGAAAGAGAAATCCTAGTTTTTTTTAAAGCTGAGGATGCAATGATTGTGATGTGTTTATACCAGGAGAGGTTTTGATGTCAGGGTAATTCCAAGAAGAGAAATCTCAAACTGTCTGGAAATTTGGGTATCGTCAAAAAGAATACTGGGAAAAAATGGTTCTTTTTTATGAGAAATATGACAGAGCTGGGTTTTATTAGCATTGAAATTGATGAAGTTATATGAACGGCACTGGAGGATGGCTCAGAGATCAGAATTGAGGGCAGTGGTGGTTGATGTTTGGAGAAAAGAGCAAAGCTAATAATAATGGCAAATACCTGTTGGATTTCTGCTCAGGACATGGACTGGATATTACTAACACCACGTTCCAACATAAAAATGTGCACAAATTCACATGGAGAGAAGAGGCAAGAAATAAGAAAATTCTCATTGACTATGTCATTGTTGATAGTGATGTTTTCTCTCTGGTGCAGGACACTAGAGTATACAGAGGATTTGAAATTCGAAGTGATCACCATTTAGTCTTGAACATGATAAAATTGAATTAAATATTGAAAAGAACAACATGTAAGGAAGTTTTAAAGTGAATAAAAGTTGAGCAGCTCTGAGATGTGAACAGTAGACTAAAACACACAAACATTATTGAAGAAAAAATGAAAATGTCTGAGAACAGAAACCAAACCTTGGAAATTCAGTGGCAAGCCCTGAAGAAAACCCTGATTGATTCAGCCAGAAAGGCATGTGGTGAGGTAGTCTGCAAATATAGAAACATCAGAACTCCATGGTGGACACAGGAAGTTAAAGAGGCAGTGAAGGAAAAGAAGAAAGCATATCAAAAGTTCCTGGCAAATAAGTCTGCTTCTGCTCTTAGAGAATACAGAGACGAATGTAATAAAGCTAAACACTATGTAAAATTAGCTAAACAAAAGTCATGGGAAGACTTTGGTAAGAACATAGAAAATAAACATCAAGAGGGGTGGCAAGATATTTTGGAGGTTGTTGAAAAAGTTCAGAAATGGAGGAAAGAGTACTTTAAAAGGAATTAGAGATGATAAAGGTGACATGAAAACTGGAGAAAAAAATATCCTTCACGTATGGAGTAATTACTTCGAAAAATTGTGAAATGAAAAATCAGTGGCAGCACAGTGGTAAAAAACACTGATGAGGCATGCAATCAGAATGCATATTCATACTTATTATTATTACGGGCAACTCAAAGGAGTCCTCATTCACCACTCTAAAAGTAAAAAACCCAGCTCTAACACCCTTACTAACTACACCCATACCCAGCTTCCATGGATGTCCCTTAGTCCTCCAACCACCAGTCCTGTTCTCCAAAATACCCTCTGAATTAATCCTATAGAAACTTTTCAGCAATTTGAATGTCTCAATCATATCTCCCCTTTTCCGCTTATCAACCAATTTCTGCAACCCACAAATCTTCAACCTTAGATGATATTCGACCAGAAATGCTAAGTATGGAGGTATAAAAGACTTATAGTGGCTGCACTGCATAGTTGAGAAGGCCTGGACAGACGGATGAATTCCAGATTATTGGAGTAGAGCTCTCATGGTAACCATATATAAAAAGGGAAATAAATCTGAATGAGAATTATAGAGGTATTTCTCTAGTGAGTGTTCCTGGTATGATTTATACAAGTATACTTGAGAAATGGTTGAGAAGGATTGTGGAAGAGAAGTTTGGTGAAGAACAAGCTGGATTCAGGCCAAATAGAGGATGTCGGGATCAGATTTTAACTTTATGACAAATAGTTAAGAAATCATGGGAATATAAAAATGATCTGTATTTAAGTTTTGTAGATATGGAAAAGGCATATGACAAGGTGCCAAGAGAGAAGCAAAATAAGTGTTCTCTGCCAGGATGACAGGAAAAAGACCCACAAGAAGACCAAGATATAGGTGGATTGATATGGTAAAAAGTAGCTTAGAAGACAGAAAAGTTGTATATTGGGTTGGAGGTCAACTGAAGTAGGTCATTGATATATAGCAGGAAGAGGGTTTGTGAGAGGACAGAACTTTGTGGAACCCCGGCATTAGTCGAATGGTGAGAGAATAAGGAACCATTCAACTAATGCTGGGGTTCCACAAGGTTCTGTCCTGTTTGAGTAAGCCTTTGTGCCTGACCTAATCAAAAGCTTTGGAGATATCAAGTGCAACCACTTGAGATTCACCCAACTTTTCCATGGCATTTGTCCAGAGATGGGTGACATATGTGAGCAGATCTCCTGTTGATTA
This sequence comes from Typopeltis vanoorti, assembly GCF_054136105.1. Lineage (NCBI taxonomy): Eukaryota > Metazoa > Arthropoda > Arachnida > Uropygi > Thelyphonidae > Typopeltis > Typopeltis vanoorti. The sequence goes on from NC_143552.1 coordinate 62,130,608, forward strand.
GCAGCGACAGAATCCATACTGGAGCCCATTTATTAGGTTGGTGCCCTCAAGGTAATGTCAGGAGTAGTTTGGCAATTTAACAGTGCCAAGTGGGACAGTCTCTGCAACTTCTATGCCACATTCCCATAGTTGGACTATTACTTCCGGCCTTCCAACCAAACATATGCACTGAACTTATCACTAAAGTACTCCCCACTGGCATGGAAACAAACATTCTCCACACTACTCTGAACTGCCATCCCCTAACTAAACCCTGGTTCTCCAAAAGATATGCCACGACTGTACAAATGAAAAACCAAACATACCGTAACTGGCTGAAATCAAAAACCCCCATCCTCCTTAAGAGCTTATACTGAAGCCCAAAATAGGTGCAAAAAAAAAACAATCAATGCTTCGAAAACAGAGCAGGAAACTAGTAGCCTGTCCAAAATGGCAGCGAGCCTTTTGGTCTCTCGCTAAAGCACTTGGCAGTAACTTCTGATCACTGCCAATCAACAGATAATTTGTACAACCAACAGATTTTCAGCAATGGAATCCATACTGGAGCCCATTTATTAGGTTGGTGCCCTCAAGGTAATGTAGAAGTTGGGAATTGATGATTTTTCCCATTACTTCAGACAGGACTGAGGGAAGCAAGATAGGGTGGTAGTTGGACGGCAGTCACTCGATTACCTCACTTCTGTCTGAAGTAATGGAAAAAATCATCAAAAATCATGCCGGAGGTCGTTTATTAGGTGGTTGCCTTCAAGGTAGTGTAGAAGTTGGGAATTGATGATATTTTCCATTACTTCAGACAGGACTGAGGTAAGCGAGTCACTGCCATCTAACTACCACTCTATCTTGCTTACCTCAGACCTGTCTGAAGTAATGGAAAAAATCATCAATTCCCAACTTCTACATTACTTTGAGGGCACCAACCTAATAAATGGGCTCCAGTATGGATTCCATTGCTGAAAATCTGTTGGTTGTACAAATTATCTGTTGATTGGCAGTGATCAGAAGTTACTGCCAAGTGCTTTAGCGAGAGACCAATGCTTCGAAAACAGAGCAAAAAGCAGGAAACTAGTAGCCTGTCCAAAATGGCAGCGAGCCTTTTGGTCTTTCGCTAAAGCACTTGGCAGTAACTTCTGATCACTGCCAATCAACAGATAATTTGTACAACCAACAGATTTTCAGCAATGGAATCCATACTGGAGCCCATTTATTAGGTTGGTGCCCTCAAGGTAATGTAGAAGTTGGGAATTGATGATTTTTTCCATTACTTCAGACAGGTCTGAGGTAAGCAAGATAGAGTGGTAGTTGGATGGCAGTGACTCGCTTACCTCAGTCCTGTCTGAAGTAATGGAAAATATCATCAATTCCCAACTTCTACACTACCTTGAAGGCAACCACCTAATAAACGACCTCCGGCATGATTTTTGATGATTTTTTCCATTACTTCAGACAGAAGTGAGGTAAGCGAGTGACTGCCGTCCAACTACCACCCTATCTTGCTTCCCTCAGTCCTGTCTGAAGTAATGGGAAAAATCATCAATTCCCAACTTCTACATTACCTTGAGGGCACCAACCTAATAAATGGGCTCCAGTATGGATTCCATTGCTGAAAATCTGTTGGTTGTACAAATTATCTGTTGATTGGCAGTGATCAGAAGTTACTGCCAAGTGCTTTAGCGAGAGACCAAAAGGCTCGCTGCCATTTTTGACAGGCTACTAGTTTCCTGCTCTGTTTTCGAAGCATTGATTGTTTTTTTTTGCACCTATTTTGGGCTTCAGTATAAGCTCTAAAGGAGGATGGGGGTTCTTGATTTCAGCCAGTTACGGTATGTTTGGTTTTTCATTTGTACAGTCGTGCATATCTTTTGGAGAACCAGGGTTTAGTTAGGGGATGGCAGTTCAGAGTAGTGTGGAGAATGTTTGTTTCCATGCCAGTGGGGATTACTTTAATGATAAGTTCAGTGCATATGTTTGGTTGGAAGGCCGGAAGTAATAGTTCAACTATGGGAATGTGGCATAGAAGTTGCAGAGACTGTCCCACTTGGCACTGTTAAAATGCCAAACTACTCCTGGCATTATAACAGTGTACTCTTGGCTATGTAAGCGTTGTTGCATAGGGAAGAAGATGAGCACTAGATTGTGGTCAGAATTACCTGGGGGGGGGGGGCAATACTTTCACTGTGTATTTGGAAGGGTCAATGGCAAGGAAGATATCTAGGGTGTTTGGGGAGTGGTTTGGGTTATATGGTATTCTGGTTGGCATCTGAACAAGTTGAGTACGGTTGTTAGTGATGGCAAACGTTTCAGCATCTCTGCCTGCAAGATCTGTACAATTGGAGGTGAAAAGACATGGTGTTGTGGACATTAAAATCTCTTAGGAGGATAATTTCACTATTGGGAAAGTGGGATTGGAGAAAATCAATTTTCAAGAAGAGGAAATTAAAGAGCTCAGAGTGATTGTTTGCACTGGGGGAGCGACAGAGATAGAAATGAATTTGACTGAGTGGGAAAGGGATATTTTCAACCAAAGAAGGTCAAAGTTGGGCAATTCTAGGTTGGGTGCTCTCTGGCAAGGTATGTTAGAGAGGATGTATGCACAGACACCACCCTTGGGTCGAAAGGAGTTAGAGTGTGTAGTCTGGAAGGTTGAGATAAATAGTGCTAGGGGAGGTGAGATTCGAGTTTCTGCCAGAAAGAGTAGGTGGGGTTTAGTAGACTGAAGGTGGTAGTGGACACTATTAAGATTGGAGCTTAGACCACAGATGTTGGTGAAGTGCATGTGCAAGGTTCTGTGAGGCATATATTTCATTGCAAAGGTCTTGCACATTTCCTATGCAGTGCCTGCCTACTGATTTCCACGGTGGCTACTAGTTTCATCACTTGATTTTTGCACCAATTGAACTTGCTTGTATTCAATGATCCAACTGGGGTCTCCATTTTGATAGTTTTCTTCAAGTTCTCTTCGATGGCATCCTTGTTTCCTCTGGGCAAATGTTAGGTCTGATCAAGCACATATGCGTGATTCAGGGCAAGTGTCTTTGAACTTATTGTTGATTTTAAGCAACACAGCCACTATGGAGAATAGTACTATCTTATTTATTTATTAGACTCTGGATTTGCCATTAATAAAGTGTAATAAACAAGTAAGATACTAAGTTCCATTCTCAATAATATCTGTATTGCTTAAGAGGAAGAGACCTCTATATTATCTACAAGGGATGCAGAGAACTGATCAGAGCTTCTAACCGAGTACCTCATCTTCTCCCTTTCAATAGTTTGTCCCATGTAAGTATCTGCCTGCATATAGAACGAGATGAAAATGGGCTGACAGTTATGGAACACGGCCAACAAAATTGTATTATGTACTGGTCTAAAATACTATGCTAATAATTTTGATGAACAGTCACCATGAAAATCACTTGTAGAAAATACAAACAGCAGAAACTTGAGTGGAGTGAATTGTGAGAAACATATCTTTAATCAATGTACTGCTCTCTTCTTACTGTCATGGATTTTAAAGAGTTCTCAGGAACACCACTCCAAATGTGACAACTGTATTCAATGAGTGGATAGATTTTCAATTTGTCTAAAGTTAATAACTTTCTTCAGCTAGTAAAGTAATATCTTAAATTAAAGATGCCAAGAAATTATAGTCTTAGTTTCATGTTTTATCCAAGTGTAAACAAACAAAGTTTGCGCATGAAGTAACTTCACAAATGGGGTACTTGTATGTGGAAGCTATGACTTCACATCAATTACCTTAGCATCCCATAATGTAATGCATATATTCTTACAGACATGTATAATGCTATTATTATGGGAAGGGCCACTACCCAGAAGTGATATTAAGGTTGAAGTAATGCAGAAGTCATATTTCCATATACAAGTAGTCAAAAGGTGTCACACCATCATCACCAAATTCCTGATATGTACCCTCAAGGGGTGTACAGGATATTATGATAGTACTAAATGAAGAACTTACATTATTACTAACTTCCTATCAACAATTTTCCTCCTAATCAATCTGTTAAGACTCCAACATTATCAAATCTTATATTTGTCTTCTAAGGCACTTTTTACTGTATCAATCACACCTTATTACTAAAATACTCTGGATTAGAGATGGATGTTGAAAGTTTTTTTAATTGGTTATACTATAAATTAAATATGTTAAGCAAGCATGAAAGAAAACAATTTTTTTTTCTTTTAAGACATAATAGAATAGAGGAAATCAGTTTTTATTATGACCGAAATTTACAAGGTTACTGGAACCTTAATCAAAAATGGTTTCAAGATCAGAACTGATGAAGTCGGAGAAACTGATAGTCTGAAAGTCTCAGTCATTTGTAGAGTACAATGTTTCTGAAATGAGAAAGACTGTGTAGACTGAGTTAATGGTCAGCTGCAGTAGACTGAACAATAAGTCAGTAGATAAATGAAGACTTGTGGAACCTCAGCATCACTTGCATAATTTGAGGACAAATATCTATCAAACACCAAACATAAAAAAACGGTAACTTAGTTGCAGAAGTCAGATGATAATCTATATAATATAAGCTTGCTTAACAGTTGTTGCAAAATACAACTGAATGCCTTAGAGATATCAGCCAACTGAAGGACCCCAAACTTTTCCATTCCAAAAGTATGTGGAAACACCATAACAGCAATTGGTTATTAGAAACATTTTCAGAAGTTGCTTTAATGCATTCTCCATTACTCCAAACCTTCCTTAGATTTGGATAAAATATAGACTAATTTACAAGCTGCAGGACCGATACCAATGGAACAAAAAGGAGAATAAAATCAGTAAAGCATCAGTAGTTAATTCTGGGGCACAAATGTTTGGGACAACTGGAGAACTGCTATCAGGACCAAGAGACTTTTTGTCCAGTTTGGACATGATTCCTTTGATTTTTGAGTTTCAAAACCCTCTGGCCCTGATGCATATGCTCTAACAAGCATTGCACAAAGCAATCTTTGCACAATTTACACAAAACATTGCAATCTTTGAGATGTAAAGAGTAAAGGAATGTGTAATTCAGAAAAGTGTATTGTTTTGCAGATGGGAAATAGAAATTAACATTCAGATTAAAACAAAATTCCATGTACCGTATTTACTCAAATATAATTTGCCCTCGCATATATCTCACATCCCTGATTTTACTTTACAAAAAAAGAAATTAAAAAATATTTTGGAATTTAAAGAGAATCAGGATTTCAACTCAAGAATCATCGGCTTGCCTTTGTTGTTGATTCGCATGATCTTTGTTAATACTGCACCAGTCATACACAAGACCAGAAGTAGTGATAGCGAATCGGAGATTCTTGGTAAGTGATATCCATTTTCATTTTCTTTAAATCATGGCGATCTTATGATTCCAAAATGATAAAAGGATAAGCAATAATGAAACTGTTTGTTTTAATTTAATTACAGAAGCAATGTCGCTAGAGATTCAAATATATCGCGTGATGAAGGTAAGCCGCCAATCGCATAAATGACATTGATAATTAAAATTTAAATTCATTCATTTTATAAATAATGTGAGCAATTACGAAAATCCTTGCATATATCTTGCACCACGAGTTTTTAACTTTAATTTTGGGGGAAAAAAGTGTGAGCTATATTCGAGTAAATACAATATAACCGTAAAGTGAATCTGGAAGGTTTGCCTTTTCTGCAGATAATTATTTCCCTTTGCTTGATTTCCATGGTTACTGCTTGAGGATGAAATATGGAGGGATGGAATCAGGGTCGTCGCCAAATTAGTCATGCCCTGAGGCAAACAATTAAATATCGCCCCTGAAGGATTATAAGGCAAAAAATATAAGAAAATCTCCAATTGCTATTTTGTTTTTATTACGAGACAAACATTAATGCAAAACGATTACATAATAATATTAATCAAATGTTTGCTCTACGGGGGATATCGCACAATAAAACTGTTTATAAGCTCTTCTAAATTTTAATTATAAGCTATGTTCGCCTCTATCGATATAGTTGCTAGACCCAACCAATCTTTCTTGGGTCACTGCTGTTCTCAAATAATTTTTGATCAGTTTAAGCTTAGCAAAACTTCTTTCTGAACTTACGTAGCGATGCCACCTACCGCAATATGGCGGAACGAGTGCCCTTATTAAGCCGTGCCGTGAGGCAGGCTGCCTCTATGCTACACCCTGTTGATGGTACTGGACGGAATATATAGTAATGGTTTCTTTGCTAGACTATACACATCAAGAATTTAGGACAAATTGTAGCCTTGGCAGTGCCCCCCCACATACCACTGCTTGAACTGCCTGCAGGTATACCTTGCAGAATGACAGCCGTAAGATTATTCAATTGCTGATATGAAAGACCCCAAATTCCAGTCTGTACTAGTCTGTCAAATAACCATTTTAAAACTACCAAAATGTCTGACATAACTCACACCATTGCTCATATTGTATGCCACAAGAAATGGGTGGAAAGTAAACCAAGTCTATGCTCTGGAGTCCAATCCCCCCCCCCCCCAACACACGCCCATTTCACGCTACCAACATGGTGACATTACAGTGGGCGATGAAATTTATTTACTAAGAAATAAGATCTAGTACTACAGACATCTGTCCTTTCCTCTGAGGAGTAGTGTATATGTGCCACACTTCAACCCCTACCTGCATTAGTTCACTCCTAGATGGTTTCTTCTAATCTGTTTTTTAATATCTCTAGGCAGACAGATATATCTAGAGCTTTCCAAAGGATCCACAACATGAAGATATAGGCAGAGAATTATTATTATTATTATTATTATTTTTTTTTGCCCTAAGTGCCACAATCATACAATCTTCAAGAATGTCTTCGGTCCCTTTCATATTAACTGCTTTAACTATTTTTTAAAGAACTGTCCACATTAGAAAGCAAATATATGGATGCCTGGGCAGCGTGCATGTTTTCTAAAGTGGTCTGCACTGAAGCAACTTTTAAATGCTGGCAGGCGTATTCCCGTAAGCTCTTTGGTCAACTTATTTGTACGAAACTCTCATAGTTTCTACATTCGGCTTTAAAATAATGCTGGATCTAATATCCACTTGATTTTTATAAATTTTGCATTGCCGAACTGAAGCCTTTTGGCTCTTTATTTTAGTAAAAAAAACTGTCCTTTTTATAATCTGTATATGGTGAATTTTTTGCAAACTGATCCACAGACATTCTCAATTAGGAGTGAATTTCTAAAGTGGAGTCAGTGGTCTGTATGGTAAGTAAACAAAAAATCTGTATGGTAAATACATCATACAGATTTATACTGATGCAGTGTAATTCTTCCATAATGCTACAAACTGCAACAAGTAGGAACTTGGCTATCCTGTCTAGCTGGCTTTGCATAAATGTCATGAAAAAAGAAAGGATAAACTTCTCCCACAAGGTACATCAGTTTGCTGATGCATGAGAATTGAAAGTCAGTGTCGGTTTTATCATTAGGCGAACCTAGGCAATCGCCTAGGGGCGCAAAGACTTCGGGGCACCAGATTTTGCTACATAGTTCGGGGAAAAATTACAACCTCCGAAAAAAAAAATTAGTAAAACCTTGATTAATAATAAAAAACTGAAGTAAGTCAAGTTGTCCTGGTGCTCGCTGATGATCCTACATTATTTTCACCTTTCTCTATTTCTTCCACTCCCCTGCTCTTTGTATACTTAACCTCAAGTGTAGAGATTTTTCCTCCTTCTGGCATCTGTTCCAAGATGAGTGGGGAAGTTCCGGTGTACCCCTCAAACTAACAATCAGTGGTTGCGACTAAACGACTGTTCTCACTTCTTATCTTCAATTCCCTATAGACTTAATTCTGCTGATTTTTAGATTAAGTCCTGTTTTTGCAGGCTCTCTAAGGTCTGAGAAGTTGGGGATTACATCATTCATTTTCTCACAGAATCATCTTGTTAATTCAGTTCAGTTTATTCTAAATCAGTATAAGAATGCCATGGGAAATTTAATGGAGTTGCAGTGGCAGGGATTCTGATTGGTAGTATTCATGAAATAAGACCTCTGATTGGTTTTTCTCTTCACTCCCTTTACTTGTTATCATCCCCACTACGGCATTCTTCTACTGATTTCAGATTAGTTTGGTCAAGCTTTTTCATAAGTGACAGTTGAGTCCGATGGTTAATAGTTTTGGTACCTGTGTATCTAACATTCTTACAGCAACTGAAGAACGTTTGTGGCCAAAATAGCCAGTGTTCCCCATAGAGCCGTATTTCTGTAATACCTATGTAGGTGTATGTGTGCTTGTGTGAGTATGACAAAATATATATAGAGAGACTATGTACAGGGGTGCCTAAATTTTCTTTGCCTAGGGGCATCAGAACTCTCAGACCGACCCTGTTGAAGGCCATAGAATTATTTTAACAGAAAGAGTACATTAGAGAAGAGACAAACAGCTTTAACCAGTTCTTATCTTACCTTATACCACCTCTCCAGACAAAAGTAGATTTCACATGTACTTATTTTTCACAAACTTGATACTCAACCCTTTCTGGCATAAATTTATCACACCTATATCAGGCTCTTGCTTTTATCCAGTTTTTTTATTTTTTCCCAATCATTACAATTCCTGTGGAAATCACAAAAATATACAGCTCTAATATGGTAGTGTTCATAAAATCTCTGTAAAATCCTTGATTCTGTCAGAGGATGTCATTGATTAACAGTTACGCTAATCAATGAGATACTCACCCCCTCTTCCTTATTAATTTACTCCGCTATTGTAGATTACACATTTAGTTTTCATAGTTACTTTTTAACAGACTTTCAGAAATGTTCACCTGATATGGCTATAATTTGTACATCATGGAACTAAAGTTTATCTCACTAAATTAGCTCTTCTTTCGCATCATTCATCTGCTTTACTTTCATTCATTCATGGAATAATTTAACTTCACTATTTTTCTTAAATACTACCTTAAATATTTAAACATAAAGTTAATGTAACTTTGATCCATTTGTTGTACTAGTTGTCTACTGGTTTTACAATCTTTCATAATATTACCATTAGGGAAAACAAATTACTTACCTAAGAAACCAGCTGATACCATTTCTTTTAATACTCGACCATCAGAACCACCAAATCTTTCACCAAAAACCTTTTCTAAATGGTCAGCAATATGAGCTGCAACATCAATTCCAACTTCATCCGTAAGAGTAGCAGCACCAACTGGAAAGCCAAATTTTTTTGTTAGAGAGTCTAGTTCTTTGAAGCTAACTCCTTCCTACAGAGAAAAAAAGGGAAAAAAATCTGTTACAAATGTGCATTTTAAATGCACTTAAATTTTAACGATTTAAAAACTACCACATGATATGACAGGAAAAAACATTTTTGTAAAATTTATTAACACAAGTGAAAACCATTAATATCTACAAAAATCAGGCTCTAAAAATAATTTTTGCTAAACATCCCCAAGGACAGGAATAAATTAAGTGCAAGACATTAACAACACCTTGTCAGGAATTTTCTGCGCCTTATGTATATATACATACATCCACACAAACATACATACATACACACACATACACAAACATACATACATACATACACACAAACATACATACACACATACACAAACATACATACATACATACACATACATACATACATACACACAAACATACATACATACACATACATACATACACATACACACAAACATACATACATACACACAAACATACATACATACACATACACACAAACATACAAACATACATACATAAACATACAAACATACATACATACATACACATACACACAAACATACAAACATACATACATACATACATACACATACACACAAACATACAAACATACATACATACATACACATACACACAAACATACAAACATACACACAAACATACATACATACATACACACACACAAACATACATACATACACACACACAAATATACATACATACACACACACACACAAACATACATACATACACACACACACACAAACATACATACATACACACACACACACAAACATACATACACACAAATATACATACATACACACACACAAATATACATTCATACACACACAAACATATATACATACATACACACACACAAACATATATACATACACACACACAAACATACATACATACATACACACACACAAACATATATACATACACACACACAAACATATATACATGCATACATACATACATACACACAAACATATATACATGCATACATACATACATACACACAAACATATATACATACATACATACATACACACACACAAACATATATACATACATACACACAAACATACATACATACACACAAACATATATACATACATACATACATACACACAAACATATATACATACATACATACATACATACACACAAACATATATACATACATACATACATACACACAAACATATATACATACATACACACAAACATATATACATACATACATACATACACACAAACATATATACATACATACATACATACACACAAACATATATACATACATACATACACACAAACATGTATACATACATACATACATACACACAAACATATATACATACATACATACATACACACACACACACAAACATACATACATACATACATACACACATACACACAAACATATATACATACATACACACAAACATATATACATACATACATACACACAAACATATATACATACATACATACATACACACAAACATATATACATACATACACACAAACATATATACATACATACACACACACAAACATATATACATACATACACACACACAAACATATATACATACATACATACACACACACAAACATATATACATACATACACACACACACATACATACATATATACATACATACATACACACACACATACATACATACACACAAACATATATACATACACACACACACATACATACATACACACAAACATATATACATACACACACACACATACATACAAAACATATATACATACACACACACACACACATACATACAAAACATATATACATACACACACACACACACATACATACAAAACATATATACATACACACACACACACACATACATACAAAACATATATACATACACACACACACACATACATACAAAACATATATACATACACACACATACATACAAAACATATATACATACACACACACACATACATACAAAACATATATACATACACACACACACACACATACATACAAAACATATATACATACACACACACACACACATACATACAAAACATATATACATACACACACACACACACACATACATACAAAACATATATACATACACACACACACACACACATACATACAAAACATATATACATACACACACACACACATACATACAAAACATATATACATACACACACACACACATACATACAAAACATATATACATACACACACACACACATACATACAAAACATATATACATATACACACACACATACATACAAAACATATATACATACACACACACATACATACAAAACATATATACATACACACACACATACATACAAAACATATATACACACACACATACATACAAAACATATATACACACACACATACATACAAAACATATATACACACACACATACATACAAAACATATATACACACACACATACATACAAAACATATATACATACACACATACATACAAAACATATATACATACACACATACATACAAAACATACACACATACATACAAAACATATATACATACACACATACATACAAAACATACACACATACATACAAAACATATATACATACACACATACATACAAAACATATATACATACATACACACACACATACATACAAAACATATATACATACATACACACACACACACATACAAAACATATATACATACATACACACACACACATACATACAAACATATATACATACATACACACACACATACATACAAAACATATATACATACATACACACATACAAAACATATATACATACATACACACACACATACATACAAAACATATATACATACATACACACACACATACAAAACATATATACATACATACACACATACATACAAAACATATATACATACATACACACATACATACAAAACATATATACATACATACACACATACATACAAAACATATATACATACATACACACACATACATACAAAACATATATACATACATACACACACATACATACAAAACATATATACATACATACACACACACATACATACAAAACATATATACATACATACACACATACATACAAAACATATATACATACATACAAAACATATATACATACATACACACACATACATACAAAACATATATACATACATACACACACACATACATACAAAACATATATACATACATACACACACACATACATACAAAACATATATACATACATACACACACACATACATACAAAACATATATACATACATACACACACACATACATACAAAACATATATACATACATACACACACACATACATACAAAACATATATACATACATACACACACACATACATACAAAACATATATACATACATACACACACACATACATACAAAACATATATACATACATACACACACATACATACAAAACATATATAGATACATACACACACATACATACAAAACATATATACATACATACAAAACATATATACATACATACACACATACATACAAAACATATATAGATACATACACACACATACATACAAAACATATATACATACACACACACACATACATACAAAACATATATAGATACATACACACACACACATACATACAAAACATATATAGATACATACACACACATACATACAAAACATATATAGATACATACACACACATACATACAAAACATATATACATACATACACATACAAAACATATATACATACATACACACACATACATACAAAACATATATACATACATACATACACATACATACAAAACATATATACATACATACACACACATACAAAACATATATACATACATACACACACATACAAAACATATATACATACATACACACACATACAAAACATATACATACATATACACACAAAACATATACATACATACATACATATACACACAAAACATATACATACATACATACATATACACACAAAACATATACACATACATACACACACACATATATACAAACATACATACATACACATATATACATACATACACATATATACATATACATACACATACATATTCTGTATATACACTTGGGTCTCTTTTTATGGTTTGCATATTTCATGCAAATTCAGGGTTTCCCCGTTGTACATAATGAACAATGCGTTATAGCACATTCTGGCGTAACGTGAGTAAAGTGTAAGCAATGAGTGTCCGTGAAGTTTAATTTTGCATGTGAGTAAGTCTTTTTTTATCATAAGTCTAAATTTTGCCGATTTTTATTTTAAAGATTTAATTTAGCCCAATGGAGAAAAAAAAGCACCAAAGAAAAGCAATTTCTTTGGAAATGAAAAGTGCAATTTTAGATCGATCACATAGCAAAAGGAGAAGGATCTAAGGAGATTGGTAAATTTAATTTAGGTGAGTCTACTATAAGAGCAATTAAAAAGAATGAAGTCACAATAAGAAAATCTGTCATTTCTGGCATAAGTGCCAAATTATTATCGTACTCAAGAGATGCTTTATTAGGAAAAAATGGAACAAGTGCTCGTAATTTGGATTGAAGAATTAACTCAAATAAGAATTCCTATAAATGGTTATTTAATTAAACAAAAAGCTCTTCGGTTTTATGAACAGATGAAGCAATTGGAGCCATCTTCTACTGCTTCCTAGGCTGATAAAGAATTTTCGGCTAGCAAAGGATGGCTAACTGGTTTTTAAAAAGGAATGCACTTCGTAACGTGAAGATTATAGGCGCGGTTGCAGCAGCAGATGAAGAAGCAGAAAAATTTTCAAGAGAAGTAGGCCAAAATTATTGAAGATGGTGGATATTGTCCTGATCAAGTGTTTAACGCTGAAGAAACAGGATTGTTATGGAAGAAAATACCTAGTCGAACTTACATCACAAAGTCTGAGAAAAAAGCAGATGGGTTTAAAGCAAGCAAAGATCGAGTAAGTTATTACAACATGTTGGAGGCTAAATGGATTTTTTACAACACTCAAAAAGAATTAAAATAGAATTTAATACTTCCTATATTTCGTCCTAGTCACTAGGACATCTACGGGGATTACAAAAACAATTAATGTAACATATACACAAATAACAAACAATACTAAGCCCAACCACGTGGGTGACACTAAAGTCCTATCTAGGTAGAGCGCCCTCTAAGGGCAGTAGTAGGTGGTCTGGAATGTAAGGTGGGAACTCTGGTGATGAGTGTTTCCCAAATCTTCGGAAGCTTAATGCAACCATATTTATTGAGATTTGGTTGGTTTTTGAGAGCTGCTGCTGCTTCTAAGAAAAGTCTCTCTTTCTTGAATTTGCTGTGGTGGAGCATGGTGGTTTTCTTCCATGATACCCTGTGGGTGGTGTCCAAAACATGGTCACCCAAGCCTGAATGGCCATAGTTGTGTTTGAAGATGTAAGACTTGTGTTCCTCTAGACGGATGGATGCTGATTGCCTGTCTGTCCAAAGTATGCCAGCTTACAGGAACAGGGTACTTTGTAAACTCCAGGCAGAGAGAGAGGAGGAAGCTGCTCTTTCGTAGAACGGATAAGGGTAGCCAGTTTGCGGTGGGGCTTATATGCTGTGTGTAGATTGTACTGTTTTAGTATCTTGGCTATTTTTTCGGATGTGCCATGGATGTAGGGTATGGTGATGGCATTTTTAAAATCTTGTTGACGGGGAATGGGGGAGGAGTTGATTATTTTTTTGATACTGTGATCGCTGTAGCCATTGGAGAGGAAAGTGCTGTGTATGTGGTTAAGCTCAGTAGTGAGGGCGGTTCCACTGGAACAAAGATTGTGGGCTCTCTTGGTAAGAATTTTAATAATGCCATATTGTTGAGGGTGGTGGGAGAGTTTGTGAATGTATCTGCCTGTGTGTGTGGGTTTTCTGTATACGGTGAAGGTAAGTGTATCATTAGGCAGCCGTGTGACTAAGGTGTCTAGGAAGGGTAAACAATTGTTCTTTTCCTTTTCCATAGTGAACTGGATTCTTGGATGTAGACTATTGAGATGACTGAGGAAGGAGTCTAACGTGTCTGGGCCATGAGGCCAAATAGAGAACACATCATCTACATATCTTAGCCAGATAGAAGGTTGGAGTGGGGCTGAGTCTATGGCTCATTTTTCGAAATCTTCCATATAGAAATTGGCAAGGGGGGTGAGAGGGGGGGAACCCATGGCAGTTCCCTCTATCTGCTTGTAGATTTTGTTGTTCCAAGAGAAATACCCAGAGTTAATGGCAAAGGAAAAGAGATCTAAGATGTCAGAGGGAAAAACGTTTTCTAAGAGAGATAAGGTATCAATTAAGGGAATATTAGTAAACAAAGAGGAGATATCAAAGCTTACCAATATGTCTGTCTTCTTCAAGGTTAAATTTTCTGTGAGGGCTTTAAAGTGGGTCGAGTTTTTTATATAGGAAGGGGACCTTCCGGTGAGGGGGATCAGAGAGTTGGCCAGCTGTTTAGATAGTCTATAGCAAGGTGCATTGGTAGCATCTACTATAGGCCTGAGTGGGGAATTGGGTTTGTGGATTTTTGGTAAACCGCATATTCAGGGGGGGGGACGGGAGCGGAAAGGTTTAAGTTTTTTCGTGACATCAGGGGGCCAGGAAGATACGTTTTTGAGTAAAATTTTTAGTTTCTTAACTTGTGTTTTTGTAGGGTCGTGTTCTAGCAGGATGTAGGTAGCGCGATCGCGGAGGATAATGCTCATTTTACGATTATATTCACTGGTATTAAGAATGACTGTGGCATTACCCTTATCCGCTCTGGTGATGACGATACTTTTTTCTTTACGTAGTTTCAGGAGCCGTGCGTTGGGCATATGATAAATTACTTTTTGGCGGCGAAGAATGTGCGAGGATGTTGGCTACGTCAAGTCTGATGTTGTTAGCTATCTCCGACAGTAAGCGACCGATTCCACGTTAGATGTTCACCATTACATCAAGAACCTGCACTTCCTTCGGAGCGACGGCAAAATTACAGCCGAGGCAAAGGGCGCTGACGGCATCGTTGTTGAGCCTTTTGGAAGAGAGGTTTATTACTGTCTGGAGCGGTTGAATTTGTGGTTGTGGTTTGTTTTTCACAAGGTTGCTATACTTCTTGATGTGTTTATTCTTTGGAATTCTCTCTGTGCGGAAGTTTCCGAAATGCCAGAGAGAATCGACCAAAGTTCAGGGTTAAGAACGGTGGAGAGCTCTGAATGTAAGGAGCCAATGGCGGCGTTCGTCACTGCGAGGGTAGCATGTGTAGAGGCGTTTTGCTAGCGGAGTAATGCTTGGCTGGCACGGTTATATATACGAAGTGCTTTTTTAGAATGGAAATTGATCTTCATTTTAACGCAGTTTGGTATCACTCTTGTATCCCGACATCGTTTTAAAAAGGCCAGCCTATTTAGTTGCCTAGATAGTCGTAGTTTTGACTTACCGTATTGCTTGGATTTGCGTGCTAGTTCTTCTCCATGGATGATTAGAATACGTGTGTAGAGGCTTAAGTGCTGTGAGGACATCATGTTGGAGGCTTAATGGATTTTTTACAACACTCAAAAAGAATTAAAATAGAATTTAATACTTCCTCTCACCCCCTCCCTTGCCAATTTCTATATGGAAGATTTCGAAAAACGCGCCATAGACTCAGCCCCACTCCAACCTTCTATCTGGCTAAGATATGTAGATGATGTGTTCTCTATTTGGCCTCATTGCCCAGACACGTTAGACTCCTTCCTCAGTCATCTCAATAGTCTACATCCAAGAATCCAGTTCACTATGGAAAAGGAAAAGAACAATTGTTTACCCTTCCTAGACACCTTAGTCACACGGCTGCCTAATGATACACTTACCTTCACCGTATACAGAAAACCCACACACACAGGCAGATACATTCACAAACTCTCCCACCACCCTCAACAATATGGCATTATTAAAATTCTTACCAAGAGAGCCCACAATCTTTGTTCCAGTGGAACCGCCCTCACTACTGAGCTTAAC
The DNA here is from genome assembly GCF_054136105.1 of Typopeltis vanoorti. Lineage (NCBI taxonomy): Eukaryota > Metazoa > Arthropoda > Arachnida > Uropygi > Thelyphonidae > Typopeltis > Typopeltis vanoorti. Next base: position 62,147,879 of record NC_143552.1, read on the forward strand.
CACATACACAGCACTTTCCTCTCCAATGGCTACAGCGATCACAGTATCAAAAAAATAATCAACTCCTCCCCCATTCCCCGTCAACAAGATTTTAAAAATGCCATCACCATACCCTACATCCATGGCACATCCGAAAAAATAGCCAAGATACTAAAACAGTACAATCTACACACAGCATATAAGCCCCACCGCAAACTGGCTACCCTTATCCGTTCTACGAAAGAGCAGCTTCCTCCTCTCTCTCTGCCTGGAGTTTACAAAGTACCCTGTTCCTGTAAGCTGGCATACTTTGGACAGACAGGCAATCAGCATCCATCCGTCTAGAGGAACACAAGTCTTACATCTTCAAACACAACTATGGCCATTCAGGCTTGGGTGACCATGTTTTGGACACCACCCACAGGGTATCATGGAAGAAAACCACCATGCTCCACCACAGCAAATTCAAGAAAGAGAGACTTTTCTTAGAAGCAGCAGCAGCTCTCAAAAACCAACCAAATCTCAATAAATATGGTTGCATTAAGCTTCCGAAGATTTGGGAAACACTCATCATCAGAGTTCCCATCTTACATTCCAGGCCACCTACTACTGCCCTTAGAGGGCGCTCTATCTAGATAGGACTTTAGTGTCACCCACGTGGTTGGGCTTAGTATTGTTTGTTATTTGTGTATATGTTACATTAATTGTTTTTGTAATCCCCGTAGATGTCCTAGTGACTAGGACGAAATATAGGAAGTATTAAATTCTATTTTAATTCTTTTTGAGTGTTGTAAAAAATCCATTAAGCCTCCAACATGATGTCCTCACAGCACTTAAGCCTCTACACACGTAAGTTATTACAAGTTGTTACATTGTAGCAATGCATCAGGGGATCGAATATTGAAACACCTCCTAGTAAATCGATCTATAAGACCACGTGCTCAAAAAGGCAAAGATCTAAAACAGCTGCTACATTGGATGGCCAATACAAAGGCCTGGGTAACAACTGCTGTATTTACTAAAATGTTCAATAATTGCTTTGTACCAGAAGTGGAAACATATATGAAGCAAACATTTTAAAAATTTATGGAATTTACAACCATGTTAAAAACACTTTTTTATTATCCTGACGTTTCAATCTTCACATCAAGATCATCATCTGGAGCATATAAGACAAGGTGAGTTACATTATTAACTGTAAGCTAAAGAAAGAATGATTTGATCACATTATTCTACTGGCATGACCTCTAGTGAAAAAAAAAAAAAAAATACATCAAGCAAATTCTATTTACAATGACAGGAATAAACATTCTTTCAGATGGTTTTCTTTCAGCAACAATGATGTCCTATTTTTAGTATTACAATTCTTATTTTTGCTTTTAAGATACTGGATTTTCTACAGTCCTGTTTATAGTTGTTCTTAGTGAGGAACGTTCCGTGGGTCGAATTATACCTTCCATATGTCTGGGATTTTTAGACCATCATTATTGTTGTTCAGATTGGGGTGGTTGATAATAATCTCACATGCTTCCGTAAATTTCTGTTCATACCATGTTTTAGTGCGATGTAGACAGCTAGTGCTTTTCCAGTCAACTCCGTGTAAAGAATTCAGGGCATGATCAGAAAGGCCAGCTTCACCATAATTATTATATTTAATGTGTCGTTTATGTTCTTTTTGTCTGATAGGAATTGTGCGTCCTGTTTCTCCTATATATGGTATGTTGCAAGTACAGTAAATCCGGTATACTCCAGGGTGAGCTAGTGGAGAGAAGTGGGTCTTCGGATGAGTTGAGTAAGCTTTTTAATTTTGCAGGAGGTTTAAAGGTGGCTTTGAGGTTGTATTTTCGTAGTACTCTGTTTATTTTGTCTGATGTTCCTTTAATGTAGGGAATGGTTACAATTTTACTGTAGTCTGGTTTGTCTTTGTTTTGTATTGAGGTTTTGTAGAGAATTTTGTTAATAGTGTTTTGGCTATATCCATTTTTTTGGAAAGTATTAAAGATAATTTTAAATTCATCTTTTAGTGCCTGTTCGTTGGAATTGATTGTCAGCGCCCTGTTTTTTTATCGTGTTGATGACACCTAGTTTTTGTGTTGGGTGGTGGTAGGAGTTTATGTGTATATATTGTCCCGTATGAGTCTGTTTCCGGTTTGTCCCGTATGAGTCTGTTTCCGGTAAACAGTGAAGGAAAGATTGCTAGAGGGAAGACGTGTGGGATTACCAGAGGGAATATTAAATATAATAATTATGGTGAAGCTAGTCTTTCTGATCATGCCCTGAATTCCTTACACGGAGTTGACTGGAAAAGCACTAGCTGTCTACATCGCAATAAAACATGGTATGAACAGAAATTTAAGGAAGCATGTGAGATTATTATCAACCACCCCCAATCTGAACAATAATGATGGTCTAAAAATCCCAAACATATGGAAGGTATATATTCGACCCACGGAACGTTCCTCACTAAGAACAACTATAAACAGGACTGTAGAAAATCTAGTATCTTAAAAGCAAAAATAAGAATTGTAATACTAAAAATATTACATCATTGTTTCTAAAAGAAAAACCATCTGAAAGAATGTTTATTCCTGTCATCGTAAATAGAATTTAGCTTCATGTAATTTTTTTTTTCTTTTTTCACTAGAGGTCATGCAAGTAGAATAACATGTGATCAAATCATGGTTTCTTTAGCTTAAAGTTAATAATGTAACTCAGCTTGTCTTGTATATTGATGTATGCTCCAGATGATGATCTTGATGTGAAGATTGAAACGTCGGGATAATAAAAAAGCATTTTTAACACGGTTGTAAATTCCATAAATTTTTAAAATGAATGCTGATCACCGTGTAACTCTAAAAGAAAGGATTACAATAATTCATGGAGATTCGACCCACAAGTGATGCAATCAATACAGTAAGCTGAAGATTCAAGTTTCAAATTTGATCAATTGACTGGCTTGGAGAAAGCACTTCTCAGAGAACAGATCCAAGCTACCAGAAAGAACCTAGCGGCAACACAAAACCAGCTACTAAAAGAAAAAACTGAACTTTCAAGCTACGTAAACGAAGATATCTGGATGATCCTAGAAAAAATTACGGATAACACAGCAAACCAAATCCTCCAAACGAATAAAGGAAACCTAATTTCCAAATTCCAAAGAACGACAAAACTAGCTGCCATATTCAAAGTTCGTCACAGTGAACAACAACAACCAACCAGAAGCAAGAAACAACAGGAGCCACCAATCACCCACAGGTATCGATAACATAGTCAACCTATCTAACCACTCTCTAAACAAAGATGATATCTCTATACTTAACAAAGGTTTAAATTTTGCTATAGCACCGAAATCAATAAACACACTTGAATTTATATGTAATATTGAAAGAGGCCTAAGATTCATCCCTAATAACATAGCAGACAAAATACATTTAGAAATTGCCAACATTTTAAATCCTAACAAAACAATAACAAGCAACATTACTTAACACGAATTAATAGCGATAAAATCACTTAAAACAAATCCTAACAGTAATAACCAGAGCCGATAAAGGAAATGCCACCATTATTTTAAACCATACCACTTTTGTAGAAAAAATGACACATTAAATATAATAATTATGGTGAAGCTGGCCTTTCTGATCATGCCCTGAATTCCTTACAGAGAGTTGACTGAAAAAGCACTAGCTGTCTACATTGCACTAAAACATGGTATGAACAGAAATTTAAGGAAGCATGTGAGATTATTATCAACCACCCCCAATCTGAACAATAATGATGGTCTAAAAATCCTAAACATGTGGAAGGTATATATTCGACCCACGGAACGTTCCTAACTAAGAACAACTATAAACAGGACTGAAGAAAATCCAGTATCTTAAAAGCAAAAATAAAAATTGTAATACTAAAAACAGGACATCACTGTTTCTGAAAGAATACCATCTGAAAGAATGTTTATTCTTGTCATTGTAAATAGAATTTAGCTTGATGTATTTTTTTTTTTTTATCACTAGAGGTCATACCAGTAGAATAATGTGATCAAATCATTCTTTCTTTAGCTTACAGTTAATAATGTAACTCAGCTTGTCTTGTATATTGATGTATGCTCCAGATGATGATCTTGATGTGAAGATCAAAACGTCGGGATAATAAAAAAGTGTTTTTAACATGGTTAGAAATTCCATAAATTTTTAAAATGAATGCTGATCACCATATAGCTCTAAAAGAAAGGAATATATGAAGCAAACAGTGCAATCATTCAAACATGTACATTATCAGCTGAAATCATTACTTTGGTACAAGAAATTGTTAGAGAAGGTTTTGATACATTTAGCCAGAATGATGTAGACCAGTGGTTCTCAAACTGTGGGGCACAGCATGCTTTCCTACAGATAAAAATTAAAACTATCTTAAATCAGTTTTAAAAATAACAACAATAAAAATACAGAAAGAAAAACTTTTGATGATACAGGTTTTAATCATCATGAATTTCAAAATAACTAATAATTATTTTCTTCACTTGCACTTATAAATGTGTGCGCCAGAGGCAGTGTTGATAGTTCGGCAGCAGTCACATCCTCTTACAGGCAGCACTATACACATGCAGCTGAAAGCAGCGACTTAATGACATTAGGCCTAATATTGTGATACTTTAATTATTCTGTGTCAAAAACTGTTAAATAGTATGTAGATAACACAAAATAAACTGAATAAAAGTCGAACTTAGTATGTCTTCTATTTTGATAAATAAAACCGGTGTGTGTGTGTGAGGGGGGGGGGGTGTCTTACACCTGATTTAATATCAAACCATCTTCCTGTATACTCTTCAGTAACAAACAAATTTGTAACTTAAATTCCATTTACACCATTACACCATACAGATTTAGTTTTTTGAAAAGCTTTTCTCCTTAGGAATTTATCATGTGTCCTTTCTTAAATACAAAGGTTATTTCAAAAGTTCTGTATACCATATGTTTGTGGTCAGTGAGATAATAACTTCTAACCTTCCTATCAGTGACAATTCATACTGAATAAAAACATTGTGTTCATTATGGCTTATCTGGTATGAACTACAATTAATAAACATCAAGGAAAAAAATTAAGAAAAATTTTTTAATTGACCAGTTTCTTACCTTACTGCATACTTTTCATCTCTTGAGAGGAGAACGAGGCTGTTTGGCAACATTTTTTAGAAAGGTATGAAGACAACTTTTAAGTTGTACTGTTTAAGCACTTCTGATATCAGTGACATTTTTTATTTAAGGCAAAGAAACTGCACCTCTTTTCGCACAATATCTACACTACACCATCTACTGCTACTGGCCACCACTTTGTATTTTTATTTGTTAGTGCTCTCTGATCAATTTGCCTGTTATGCAGAACAAAAAAAAAGAATCTGAGTTTCTGGAAGAAACCATCTGCTACTTCAATATGAGATTGGCTAAATTACCTTCAACTGAAAAAAAGCCTACAAGAAGTTTTCACTCTTCACAATGAGCATCAAACCAACTAAAGGGCACATGATCCGTCATTCTTCCAACTGCACTAGAGGCACTAATAATATAATCAACAAGTTTTTTCTTGTTCTGAGTGTGTTATCTCCACATGGATTTTTATTTGGCGAGTTTAAAAAGTACAATTGTGAATAAGTGATGAATCACCAATCCATGTGTTTTAACGGACTTAGTGAGAGTGAGAGGATTACTGATACTAAGTATGATGAATAATATTCACAGAAATATACACCCCAAACTCTCCTCACTTCTAGGCACAACAAGAATAGTCTGTAAGAGTAGATAGTTTGTTCTAGCAAATGTCTTTTATTACATCATTGCATATATGGGACTTTGGTTGAGATGTTTCAGTAGTAGGTAGTTTTAATGAGTTAGTGTTCTATAATGGTGTTTGCTATAATAAGAGTCAAGTGTACATAGAAAATACATGTACCACTTCAAGATGTAAGAAAAGTATTTTCTGCAGTTGGACAGGTTTTCAATTTGGATGAACTTAAGAAGCAAAATGACATGTGGATCTTCACAGATGATAAGGGAGTGGTACATATGATATCACTAAATGATTAAAGTTGTGTGAAGTTAACCCAAAATAAAGAAATCTGACTTTGTCTAGAGATTTGAGTAATAATAATCAAAGACCTCCCCCCCTTCCCATGAGAAATAAGGCATGACTGAATTTCCTAAGCATTAAGGTTAACAAGGTTATCAGATGTTCCCACTGAAGATCACTATTTAAAGTTTTAGACAAAGATATTCTAGAATTGTTTAATTTTGTAGTGCATGGTTTGTCAAGTAATAAGCACAACGGAGTCATCAGAAAAGCTGTAAATTGGATTTACAGATGAAAAAAAAAAAACATAGTACTCTGGTATCCTAGAACTAATTGCAAAGGCTGAGGATAAAGATCCATCCACCATCATCACCTGTATACTGTGCAACAAGAAAGTGAGCAACTCAGTTGTAAAAGACAGGATATGATTCACAAGACTGGAGATCTTCATGCCAAACCCAGTCAACTGAATATATAAAAGGGATGGTCTCAATAATATCCCAGACAGAAATTTTTATAGCGAAACTACTAACAGTATCATAACTATGTAGGAGCTCTGAAAACATATTCATTTATTTATTATTAGTAAAGAGATTTCCTGTTAGCATCAACCGATTTCTCTATTATTTTAGAAAAGGCTGACGAAGTAAGGACAACAGAGTGCTAAAAGGACTAATTTCCAAACTGCAGGATAAATAGCATTTTAATAGAAGAGGATAAAAAGTAGCGCATAGTATCAGAATAACTAACAAAATTTCCTTCATGCTAGGACACTGTTTGTATTCAGGCTGAATAAGATTCTTGTGGTGACATTTTTAAGAATAATTAAAATAACCAGAGAGTGTTGTGTGCCAAAGTACAGAAGGAGAACTTTATGCAAGTGTTGAAGGAAAAGACAGAAAACTGCTTTCTTAGTAATTATGGACAGAATGCAAGTTTTCTGCTTTAGAAAGGATTCAATGAGTAGTAACATAAGGATTATTTGATATAAAGATTTGTTTCTTTTCTTAGGAAGAGTATATTAGCTCTAATTTCTAAGAAGCATAAATAAGTACTGAGCATATACCTGAATACATAGACCAATACCAGTGAAATGCATTTTGACCAGACCCCCTCAAAACCAATCCACCCATCCGTATATACACACACAAAAGCAATCACACAAAATGATTTAGCTCTCCTTGAGTTTTTAATTCAGAATTTCTTAATTTACTTTTTTTGTTTAAATAAAGACAGTTTTCCAGTCTGATAGTTATTGAAGAACTAACTCTTACTTTATTTCTCAAATCCATGTAACATATTTTATGCCACTATGTTTAGATGGAATGACCAAGTAAGGAAAACAGGGTTAATTATTTTGCAGTCATTTGCATATCAGTAAAGTCACAATCTAAACTGTCAAAATATTTACACAATGATGACAGCAGGTTGAAATTCAATGACAGATAAGATTTTCATTAGATGTGGGAGATAAAATGACTTAAGAATATAAGCCAATAAATACTGATAATTATGCAGTATCTGCAAATCATCTTTTTTTGCGTTAAAAGAATGACAGATTTAAAAATATAAAGTGTTGATGTTAAGACACGATTTTGACTTAGTGTCCAAAAAATACAGTGAAGGTGTTACTACATTTTTACATAGTATTGGAGTTATTAATACATACCTAAGTGGTCTTTGTCACCAACAGTAGACATCACTGGAAAACTTCCCAGAATAACACACCCAATACATCATGAATATCTAAAATAGCACTACATATTAGTGAACTTAAATGTTTCCTATTCACTAGGTAAATGACTGAAAATGCATTGCACTGCAGTGAACACTGAAAGCCATTAACATTTGATCAGCAAGTCGGAGTGACTTCCAACAACTGTAAAAACTCCACTTACAGCCATTTTATATCCATTGACAGCTGACCAACAGCTTTCTATGATATAATGTGGGAAAAAAAAAAAAAAAAAAAGGTATTAGTATGAAACATGTTTGAAGATGATATCATTTTAATGTTGCTAACACTTTTTTTTAAAAAAATCTGTCAGTCCTCTGGACAGAGAACTGAAAAAAACAGGGATATTAGGAGGTACGAGGGAAAGGTTGATACCACAGAGCACAATATTCTTCGATATCATAAATGTAAATAACTAATCATTTTTAAACAAAAAAAAAAAAAAATAATAATAAAAGGTGTGTGTATATATATCTTTTTGTGTGTAGAAGATATATAAAAGGATATATAGTTGTTAGCCAATGAGTGGTATATTTTCAAAATGATATTCTTTTACTTCATTTATCAAGTTACAATCAAATTACTTTAGTGATGACATTCCATGAATGTCATCACTAAAGTATGAAACACAAAACTAAAAATTATTATTAAAATGGATATAACAAATTGCAAAATATTCCCATTTTTCCATAAATGGTTTATAATCTTGCATTTCTGTAGTGCAGTTAGAACAACAATGTAATTAGATTAAAAAAAAAAGACCCAAGTTTGAAGTTCACTAGAACATAAGGAACCTTTATAAAGGACTTTTAAAGGCTAGTCAATCAGTCTTACAGAAGTTTCAGGATTTCGTTCCTAGTAACCCAACCTCTCTAATCACCCCCCCCACACACACACCAATATGGGCATAAGTTGCTAAAACATAAGAGGTGACTGTCCAAATACACAAATGAATGAGTGGTCCAAAATCTTAAAGGCAATATTATAAGTTAATTATGAATATAAAAAAAATGAAATAACAATATTGGCTTCCTATAATATTTGAAAATGATAAATGATAATTTTATGTTTTGCATATATTACACATTACCTGAATTAAACGAACAGCTTCTGCTAACATTGGTGCAAGGATACGAGTGGTATAAAAGCCTGGTCCATCTTTTACAGTGATGACTACTTTGCCCTGTTTTAGACCAAGCTGAACAGCAGCAGCTGCTGTATCATTTGATGTCTTCTCTGTGGTAATTATTTCTAGAAGTTGCATCTTATCCACAGGTGAGAAGTAGTGCATTCCAACCACCTGAATTTAATGCAAATCAATACCACTGCAGAATAAATACATATTCAAAAACAAAGTAATCAAGTAAAATAAAGCAGATTAGAGAAAATTCATTTCTTATTATTCTGCAAATATTTTTTATATTTGCAGAGTAGAAAAATAGCATTCAGATGTAAATAAATAAATTTTAATCAAAACAAAGAAATATCTCTCTCTCCTACTGATTTTTCTACGTAAACATTCTTTAACTTGAACATGCTTTTATTTATGTAAATATTTATTATTTTTTTCCTTCCTTTTTTTTTTGTATTCATGTATGAATAAATTTCTATATGGATGACAATTCCTACATCCAATGGTCTGTAGTAATCACATTTATGTTTTTTGAGAAATAGGACAAATTAATATATTTTCAAAATTTATATACAATTTGAGTGAGCACTCAGTTATCCAGATCTTAACTATCCAAATCCTCCTATAACCATTCCTTTAGTGCAGTGTTTTTCAAACTTCAGATATCTGCAGACCTCTTCTTAAATTTTCATTATTACCAAGTACCCCTTAATTAATTAATTAAAAAATAAATTAATTTATTAAAACGAATAAATTAATTAAAATTAATTTAAAATATTAAAAAATTAAATATCTATTTTATTTGAATTTATATGTTCATGTAAACAAAAAAATATGATTTATTTTTTAATAGAACAAACTTTATAAAAGATACTATAAAGTTTTACTTACTTGAAATAATTTATCATCAATGAGAGGAGTGAAATTGCTTATGGTGAGATAAAATTTCAGCAAAATCTGGCTCTATAGTTGTTAATTTCAATCTCAGATGTGCTTCGACATCTATAATGCGATTCCTCTTCTTCGTCTTAATATCTACAAGGGCTGAAAATCCAACTTCGCACAGATATGAACTTGGAAATAGAAAAATGAACCTTAGAGCTTTATCTGTTAATTCAGGAAATTCATTCTGTATTTGTAGCCAAAATGATGATAACATATTCTTGCTGTATTTATTTTTTAGGAAACCATCAGAAGTTAGTTCTAAAAGTTGTTCTTCTTCTATTGACGATAGACCCTTTGGCATAAATTTGTTTTTATTGAAAGGGTATCTTATCCACTCAATATTAATTCCAATTTTGGGAAATACTTTTCTAGATTCATTTGTAAGCTTTTTAAATGCTGCATGATAGTAATTTTCACATCATCATCAAATTTGTTCATTTGAACTTGCGAGCAATTCATGAAGCGATGGAAATGCATCAAATTCTCCATTACCAACCCGCTTTTGCCAACATGGCATTCACTTTATCATGGACATGAAATATAGAAATTTCCTTGCCTTGTAAAGATAAATTAAGACTATTTAATACAGTAAATATATCTGCCAGGTATGCTAATTGACTGAGCCATTTCCAATTATGTAAATGCTTTTTCAATTTCAATTCAAACTTTTCATCAAGAAAAACTCGTAGTTCATTCCGAAGTTCAAATAAACGAGTAAGGACTTTTCTACAAGAAAGCCAACGAACATCGGTATAAAAAAAAAGTTGTGTATAGTTGCTTCCCATTTCTTTGCAAAGCTGAGAGAAAAGTCTGGCGTTTAGAGGATGGCCTTTAATATAATTTATGATTTTTACAGCTTCATCAAGAACTCTTCTAAGGTCTGTAGACATCATATGTGTAGCCAAAGCCTCCCTGTGTATGCAGCAGTGTGTCGACTTTGCATTTGGTGCAACAGCTTGAATCTTTGAAACAAGCCCTTTTTTAGATCCGACCATGGATTTCGCTCCGTCTGTGCTTATTCCAACACAACTTTTCCAATCAAACTTATTTTGATGCATAAAGGTATTTATACTGTTGAATATTTCTTCTTCTGTTGTATGTTCTGGCAAGGGTTGGCAATATAAAAAGTAGTCATGAATTTTTAATTTTTTTCGTACCTAATGAACACTAGAAGATTTGCAAAATTTGTAACGTCGGTGGATTCATCTACCTGCAACACATAATAATGACTCTTACGTATATCGGATAACAATGTTTGTTTTATATTTTCAGCCACTTCAGTAATTATTCGATGAACGGTACTATTTGAAAGGCAAATCGAATCAAAAGATCTTTTTGCATAATCTCCGATCATAATTTCCGCTATTATTTTTGCTGCAGGCTTGACCAAAGTTTCACCAATTGTTTCCGTTGCACCACTTTTTTGCTATTAATAGTGACACATGATATGAAGCTTCTAAAGACTTCATGTTTTCACCTCCTGACACGATCAACATCACTTTTAAATTTTTTAGTTTATTTTGAAAAAATTCGACAGGTTTGTCCTTGCATTCATTATGTTTCGATTCAAAATGGCGATTTAAATTACATGGTTTCATGCTTTCATTTTTTAAAGTTTCACCGCAAATTACACATAATGGAATAGGTTCCTCTTCATTTCCTGTCCATGAAAATCCACAGTTCAAGTAATTTATATCGTACTTACAAAGTTTTCTCATCTTCTTCCTAGTTGGTTCTTTAGAGATGTCAAGATGACACACACTTATCAATTTCACTTGATCCAGATACAATATCAACATTTTCTTGTTGCTGACAGCTACTTATATCTACTATGTTCCTCTCTTTTGCGCATTTTAAAAATCCAGTCTTTAACCAGTGATCCATAATTAAGAATTTGAAAGCTAAAAAAAAATTACCATATTTAACTAACGGTCCTTCAACAAACGGCTAGTGAAAGCAGAACTCAAAACAGACAGCAATAGTAAGCCAGTAGAGATAAAGCAGCTATGAAGACGTTCATATGATTGGTGCAGTATTAACAAAAGATCACGCTACTAATTGACAAAGGCAAGCCGAAAGTTCAGTTGAAATGCTAATTCTCTTCAACCAAATTCCTTATATCTGAAACACATTTACTATATATTTCTTAGTTTTAACACGTTCACTCAAACAAAACATATGTTGCCAGTGCACCATGTGGTTTTGATTGTCTACTACACAGCATTTTATGTTGGAGGGGTCATGCGATTCATTAGTTCCATTTTTATCCCAGTTCTTTCTAATTGCACTGTTTGTTGAGAAACATATTACACAGCCTGCAGATGTCTGTACACCTAACTCCATGATACAATAGGAATGTTTTACGATCTCAAACTTAAATTTTATTCCATGCGTTAATGATGCATAGCCGAAAATTGCCACAGACCCCCTAAAGACCTTTTGCGGAAATTTTGTTTGAGAAACACTGCTTTAGTGGGATAGAATGTCATCTTACTGGTACAGCAGCACTACATAACTGTATACATCTAATTAATTGACCAGCCACTGGATTCTTCCATACTACTGGATAATTGAGAGATCACTGTATCTAATCTAGTAGTTATGATGTTGCAATATTAATAGAAGGCACTGAATATTATGAAATTATATATTTTAGTCTCTGTAGTATAGTAGAAAAATGATGCAACATACACATGATGGGATTAGGAACCTTTACGACCCCCCCCCCTCACTGAGTTAGCCAGTCTCATATGGAGTGAGCACAAAACAGGAAAACTTGTCACAGAACGTACAATTAGTTTGCAAGATGAAATGTAGAGTAAACTCTCATGATGTATCCTGGGATATTATAGAGGTGCCACATAATATAATAATAATAACAATATGCTTAGAGATTTTTGCAGAGTTTGCAATGATTGTAAAAGAGGAAATCAGTTTAAGGAATGAAAGAAAGTGTGCACTGTTGAGGTGAAGTACATTTTTTGTAGGATATCATCTTCTCAGGGACTGCATGAAAAGAACAAAAGGAAAGATGAACATGCAGTACTGAAGAAAGGAAAGATCACTGTGCAATATTTATATGATGTTCGACTGACCTAGTATGTGAACTCAAGGGGGGGGAAGAAAGAGAGAAAGATAAACTAATGATAAACTGAAATTGCAGAGCATTTTTTGGGTATAACTGTGGAACTGAACTTGGAGTGAGAATGGTTAAATTTAAGAAATTAATAGATTTATTAATGGCTTTTCTTCATCAATGAAGACTCATATCTGTAAAAGTAAATAATTATAAAATTCAGCAAAATGGTAAAGACTATCCTAGAAGGAACTGATATTTATATTGAAAGCAATATAAAGGATTCTTCTTTATCTAATTTCAATTGTTCTATTCAAATCGAAACATCAACAGGCTTAAACATAGAGAAAATTAAAAAATTTTTTTGATCTAGTCCTTCTGTTGATTTTTTTCTTTAGTATTAATTTTTTAAGCCACTTAAAAGAATTTGTAACTAACACAGTAAAAATCAGCAATATTGCAAGACAGCTGTGACAGTAATTTAATTTGCTGTAAATGCAATGTAGTTCAGTATTAGGCAGAATTCTTGAAGTATTTCACGAACTCATAATAACACTGATTAATAGTGATTCAAAATGAATAAACAGACAAATAAATAAATAAATAAATAAAACAAAACCTTTTCTGGTCTTCTGCTAGCTTCGGCAATTTTTGTTATTGGAAGAGCAGATGTATTTGAGGCAAAAATACAGTCATTTGAAACTCTCTTCTCCACTTCTTGCAATACTTTATGCTTAATTGCTAGGTCTTCAAATACTGCTTCTATAACCATGTCCACATTTTCAAAATTTCTATAGTCCAGTGATGTTTGAAGATTAGAGAGGAAACGATCTTTCTCAAAACTACAAAAAAATAGAAAAAAAAAAGGAAAAAAAAATTTTGGACCAATGATTTGAGTAATGTGAAAAATATTTCTATCATTTATAAATAAATAAAATGATCACATATTATTATCTGAGACCTCCAGGGAGTCAAGGACTCATTGAGAGAGACTATAAATTATCCAAATCAGCTGTCATACCTTCCCTTAAATTCATTCCCACTAGATGCACTCACTACACCTCAAGACAAACTATTCCACTGACTCGCTGCTCTGTGAGAAAAAAAACTTAGCTCATACTCCTTTCTTGACTGTGAACAAACTTAACTTCCATGGATGCCCCAGTGTTCTCTCCCCAAATATAACAAAAAATTTCATCAGATGCTATCCTATAATACCCATTCAAAACTTTATAGACCTATATCATATCACCCCCTCTTCCTCCTGTTAACCAGAGTCTGTAATCCACATACTTGCAATCTGTTCACATAATCTAATTCCCATAATCTGGATATAATCTTTGCAACTTTTCTTTGCACCCTTTCCACAGCTTCTTTATTCCCTTGAAATAAAGAATCCAGGAGACCAAATCAGCACACAATAATCCAAGTATGGTCTTATCAAAGCCTTATGAAGAAGAAGCAAAATGACTTCCTTATCCTTACATGTCAAGGTTCGCTTCAACATTGCAATTATCCCCTGAGTTACCTTTGCAACTTTTGCGATGTGACCTTTGAACTTCAAATTCCTATCCACCAATATGCCAAGATTCCTTACCTCCTCAGTTTTTTGTAGCATAACCCTGCCAATATAATATGCCCCTGGAAATCTAATCATGTCAAAATGCATAACTTTACACTTACTAACATTAAACTGACAGTCATTTTCGTTTAACCAATTTTTCAGCCTATTCAAATCATTTTGTAAGTGCTGAACATCAGTAGCATCCCTGATTGCCCTGCCTATCGTCCCATCATTGGCAAACAATTGCACATTTGATGTTAGACCCTGCCTGATGTCATTAATGTACAGAATGAACAATAATGGCCCAAGGACTGAACCCTAAGGTACACCACTGGGCACTTTAAATCTGGCAGATTCACTTCCACTGTATACCACTTTTGATATCTGTCTGTACCATCACCTGATCCAAGTTAAGAGTTTATATTCCAATCCCATATTCTCCAGTTTATGCAACAGTCTTTTGTGTGGTATCCTATTAAATGTCTTAGAAAAATCCAACATTATCATAGTGTATCCATTCCTTTCATCCAACACAGCTGTAACATTGTACTAAAAGATGAGCAAATTGCTAAAACATGACTTTGCTGTCCCTTGCAGAGTATACCTTGTTTGTATACCTATTTCTGTATGTGAGTTCTTACCAACTTCTCTAAATCTTCACTACCAAACCAGAGATAGTGATAGGTCGTAGTTCAACACATCAGTTTTTGTACCACCCTTGTACAATGGAACTGTCGTACATTCCTTCCATTCACGAGATGAGACTCAAGTTATACAAACATGTGAAAGGCCTAGCCAATTCGGTTGAACATTCCTTTAGCAAACTGGCTGATATTCCATCTGTCCCTATAGACAAATTCTTATCCATGTTACGGAACAGCTCTTCAACCTCATTTTCATGAACCTCTGACTCTTCATCCAATGTAGCAGTAGCACTGCACGCTAGGTTACATGCATTTGGTTGATATATCTTCGCAAAGCGAGCGTTCATTAATTGAATAATCTCATTAGCTTCAGACACTTGAGTACCATCTGCATTCGATTAAGTTATTCTTTCACGTTCATTCTTTCTTTTGCTTGTGACATAATGATAAAATTCTTTTGGATTACCTTTAGCTTGCATGGCCAATTTCTTTTTGTACTCTGATTTAGCTTTCTGCACAATACTTGTTACTTTTCTAGCCACAACTTTCTTGTTAC
Organism: Typopeltis vanoorti; assembly: GCF_054136105.1. NCBI lineage: Eukaryota > Metazoa > Arthropoda > Arachnida > Uropygi > Thelyphonidae > Typopeltis > Typopeltis vanoorti. The sequence goes on from NC_143552.1 coordinate 62,163,573, forward strand.
TTTATATATTTCATAACTCCTTTTACCCTTATTCTCAAGATATTCTTTCCATATCATCCTCTTCTTGTAGATTTCTTGTTTAATAATGTTGCATCCATTTCACTCCCAACCTATTTATTATTCGAACACTAGGGATACATTCAGATATTGCCTCATTTAAGCACTTTTTTCAAAGATTATCAAATTCATTTAATATAAATAACCAATTCTGCCCAATACTGAAATGCTGCTTGTTGAACATGAAATCACTTATTAATTATTCAATAGCGAATGTTAAATTTAGGGATATATATTATATCGAAAAAAAGAGTACATAAGCCATTCTTATGAAATTATCATAATGCCTAGATAATAAAAGATGTTTTATTGTTTAGACAAGATTTTTCAGTTTATAAAAGAAGATGACTTCTCAGGTCCAAAAAATTATTTAATAGAAATGCCATTCTTTATATTGCTAAACCTCTTTTTGTACCCCCCACCTCCCCCACCCTTTTTTTTATATGCAATATGAGAAATATCTGTTTGGGATGTTGAAAGTTTTTTCACTTGGTTATACTACAAATTAAAGATACCAAGAAATTTTATTCTTGGTTTAAGCTTTTATTGAAGTGTAAGCAAATAAACGTTGTCCCTGAAGTAATTTCAGGACTAGGCATAATGTATATAGAGGCTGATGACTTCATATCAATTGCATTAGTGTTGTAATGGCTTAAAGAAAAAAACTAATTTCTTGGATCTGAAGAGGAAACACTTAAGATGTTTATGCTAAGAAAGACAGGTAATTAGAATTATTCTCCCCTATCCCAAAAAACAGAAATCTCATATTGCCCATAGATATGAATATTGTCAGAAGCAAGCATGAAAGAAAACAATGTTTTTTTCTTTTAAGACATAATAGAGGATATAGTCAGCATCTTCACAAATGTACCTAGAAATAACACAGTGGATCTTCTTGAAAATCCTTTCCCACCGGACATTGTAGGCATGGAAAACAATTTTTTCATTTATCAAGACAAATATTGGGAACAAAAAGAAAGACTTGCCATGGGCTCCCCCACTCTCTCTCTCTCTCCAGCTTTAGCCAACCTTTTCATGGAAAATTTTGAAACAAATGCTTTAAAAAACTATCAAAAAGACCAACAGTTTGATTATGTTATGTAGATGATATTTTCATCATTTGGCCGGGAACGGTAATTGAACTGATTGCTTTTAAAGAGTATCTAAACAATTTGGATCCAAATATAAAATTCACTATAGAACTAGAAGAACATTAAAAATTAACTTTCCTTGATATCTTTATAGAAGTAAACAAAGAAGAAAATAGGTTATCATTTTCCGTACACAGAAAACCAACTACAGCAGGAAGATTTCTTAATGCTGCCTCACACCACCATCCATTGCAAAAAATAGGCATAATTAAAACCTTGAGAGACAGAGCGGCATATCTAGAACACAGATGAAGTGAAATGAAGAATTACACTAGCTGACACAGAAACTAACACTTAATGGTTTTGAACCAAGACAATTAAAAAAATTCTTAATACAGCTCCCACAACTCGCTTATCAAAACAAGATTTCAAGAATGCAATCATATAGCGTATATCAAGGATGTCACAGACAAATTGGCTACATTGCTCTGCAAGTACAACATAAAAGTGGTTTTTCTTCCTTTACAAAAAAAAAAGATCAAGATTCCTACATTCACCAAAACCTCTGCATCATCCCATGAAAAAATCAGGCATTTATCAGATTCACTGTTCTTGTGGCATCTGTTATGTGGGCCAGAAGGGAAGGTCAGGAGATCCACATGGCTGAACATATAAAAGACGCCAAAAAAAGAAGGGAACACAAATCAGGCTTAGCATTCCACACAACTACTACTGACCATCAAGTACTCTGGCAACAGAGTACTTGATGGTCAGTAGTAGTTATGTGGAATACTAATGTTGATAAGAACTGTTTCACAAGAAAATTTAAAGAAGCTGCAAAAATGCTTAGAATCCCTACATAATGCAATAAAAATCAAGGCTTGATTTTACATCAAGTCTGGTCTGCCTTTATCAAAAATTTAACTGCCTTGGACCTCGGATATAACACCTGTGAGTCACAGAACGTGATAACAACTAGCATTTTTCCAACAAGCATACAGTAACGAACGTATCATTTTGTATTCGGGTTCTCAATTAATGAACAGTTATGAAGTTAAAAAAAGACATCTAAATGACTATTTAATTTGGTTGTTGTGTTCAACTTTTATACACCATTACCCCTGATGATGTAAGTCTTATGACAAACGAAACTTGTCGGGTTTTTTACTCTTTTATTTTTTATTGTTTAATAAACATGTGATCTCAATACCGAAAACTACCTCCAGAACATAATAGAGGAATCAGTTTTTATTATGTCCAAAATTTACAAGGTTATTGGAACCTTAATCAAAATTGTTCAGTTTACAAAAGAAGATGACTTATATCTCTGGGAATGTTGGAAGTTTTTCACTTAGTTATACTATAAATTAAAGATGCGAAGAAATTATATTCTTGGTTTAACCTCCCGTGAGAGCAAATTGCACTTCTTATCCATGTTATTCATTAGGTGTTACGGAATCATATCCAGATTTAGCTGGACGTCCATAGACGTCATGGCCTGTTGGGAGTAATCCTTTATGGAAGTGTGAGCAAACAAACAAACTTCGCACCTGAAGTAATTTCAGGATTGGGCAACCCATATATAGAAGCTAATGACGCCACATGCTTGCCTTAGTATTCCGTAATGCAAAGCACACATCCTTATGGATATGTATAATGCTATGCATTATGGGATACTAAGGCAAGTGATATGCAGTTATTAGCTTCTATATACGAGTTGCCCAATCCTGAAATTACTTCAGGTAAACTTTGTTCGCTTGCACTTGAATAAAGGATTAAACCAAGAATATAATTTCTTAGCATTTTTAATTTATCTGTTTGGTATATATTCAAACTAACTGTGGAGACAAGGCTTTTCCTCCCTTTCTAGGTAAGGCAGTAAAATAGTTATGTTTTGATGAACTGCTAGCTAGTACATCAGACCAAATGTAATACTTGGGGAAGGGAGGGGGGAGCTACCTTCATCTAGTTTTTTTTTTTTAATTGTATTTATTTATATTTTACATGTCTCTTGCACACAAAAGGTGTTAAACCTATACCAAGGCAGGCTAAGGCAAGTGATATGCAGTTATTAGTTGTTGTTTTTAGTCTTTTTTTTATCCTTTTATTTGTATTAATTTTAACATAGTCTGTAAACTTCACTTGAGACAAAATAAAAATTTTTCAGACCACTTCAGGCCTCCAAGAAATAGACCAGTGATCTCAATTTCTGGCAAAATTCATTTTTCACCTAAAGACAATTATAAACATCCATGCTCACAGTGGGATTCGAACACACAGCCTGTTGGTTGGAGAGTGGTATTGTTAATGACTTGGCTAAGAAGCTGTGGAAATGTTAACAAGGCTATACTACTGTCAGCTGTATGTTTACTTAATTCTTACTCAAAAAAAAAAAAAAAAAACCTCATATATACAAGAAAATTTCCACAGACAGTCTCAGTAAAAATCAAACTATTGATGTTTTGCATTTCTGTCACTAGCACTACATTGGTACTGTAGTGCCAGTGACAGAACTGTTGTTTATGTGTTGCTTATCAGAAGCGTTGTTTATGTTAATGGTAAATTAACATAAACAAGTATATCATCCAGGTGGTGACATTGCAGAAACGAATGTACCAGTAGATTATACGGGAATTGTGGTTAATGAAGTGGAGGTGAGTAGTCTATTGCATAACCTCAATGTCAATACATCTGTGGGATTGGATGGTATACCAGCTCGTGTTGTACGAGAAGCAGTTAAAGTATTGTCAGTACCCTTGACCATTTTGTTTAATTTGAGTCTCGGGTCTGGGTTAGTCCCAAGCGGGTGGAAAGAGGGGAAAATAGTTCCACTGCATAAAGGTGGTTCCAAGACTGCTGTTGTAAATTACCGACCGATTAGCATATCAGGAATCATTGTCAAGGTCTTAGAGAAATTAGTCAAGAAAAGAATACAGGATTGGATAGATGAAAATGGGATATTGTATGGGGGACAACATGGTTTTGTGAAGGGCAGATCATGCCTCAGTAACTTGCTCACGTTTTATAACACAGTGACGGCTGAACTGGATAGGGGTAATGGGTTTACAGTGATACTACTGGACCTTGCCAAGGCCTTTGATAGGATACCACATGGAACCCTAATCAGTAAACTGGAGCAAATGGGTATAGATATAGGGTTGGTGATATGGATAAGAGAGTGGTTGAAGGAGAGATATCAACGAGTGGTTTATTCAGGAGTGGAGTCTAAAAGACGTCTTGTGACTAGTGGAGTGCCACAGGGCTCTGTTCTTGGACCACTGCTTTTCAATTTGTTCATCAATGATATTGAAAAGGATCTGAGAGGAAGTGTTCACTTGTTTGCTGATGATGCAAAGTTGGGTAGAGCAATTGTGAGTGCACAGGATGTCAAAATTTTACAGGATGATTTGGATAGTTTGGAGGACTGGGCTAGGAAAAATGGATGTCAATTTAATGTGGCAAAGTGTAAGGTTATGCACTTTGGGGTGAAAAGAATAGCAGCAGTATATCGCATTGGTGGAACCATACTCCAGGAGATTGATGAGGCCAGGGATTTGGGAGTGTTGGTGGATAGGGAGTTGAAGTTTAGGGGGCACATTGCAAAAGTAACTAAAACAGCTCACCAAATCACTTGGCTTATGAAAATAACTTTAACATGCAGAGACGAACAAGTTGTTATTCCTCTGTATCGAGCCTTGATAAGACCCCATCTGGACTTCTGTGCCCAGCTATGGGCACCAGGGTTTCTTGGTGATGGGGAGGAAGTGGAGAGGGTCCAGAGACGAGTGACCAAGATGATAGCAGGTCTGTGGAATGAACCTTATGAGAATAGGTTGAAGATTTGTGGGTTGCAGAAATTGGACGATAGGCAGAGGAGGGGTGATATGATTGAGACATTCAAATTACTGAAGGGTTTTTATAAGATTGATCCAGAAGATATTTTTGAAAATATGACTGGTGGTGGGAGGACTAGGAGCCATGCATGGAAGCTGGGCAAGAGCGTGGTTGACAAGGGTGTTAGAGCTAGGTTCTTTACTTGGAGAGTGGTAAATGAGTGGAATAAGCTTCCAGAGTCTGTTGTGGGTGCTACGACCGTGAATGAGTTCAAGGCAAGGTATGATAGATACTGTGTGAATGTTGAATAGTTGTTCTTGACATGATGTTAGGGCCTCCCTCGATGAGTCTGTCGACTCCTTGGAGTTTCCCGGAACAATAATAATAATAATAATAAATGACAATGTTACTAGCAAAAATTTTCATATGATATAATCTGTTTCTTCTTTTTTCCATTTACTAATACTCTTTCAAGTACATCTTACATCTTTATAGAGCAAAATTGTCAAAGTTAATTTTTTTTAACACTTGATGCAGAAAATTAGGCAGATGCTTTGCTCGTACAGCATGGTGGTTGTGTGTGCTTGTAAAATCTTTTAATGTATTTAAGACTGGTATGCTGCTCTTAGTCTGGAATCTTAAAAGTATAATAATGTATTTAACAACTTGCAAAGATGTATCAATTGATAAACACTAATAAAGCAGACAATCCTGATGTGAACAATGACAAGACAAAACTGGAAAGTATACTGTGATAAAACAACCTGAAGGCTTCAAGGCATTTATTTATGAAATACTTTTGTTCAGGCTATTACTGCTACTGAGGATGAGAAAACTCTCAGAGATGTTTGGAAGGAATATGATATCTTGCATTGTGCAAAGAATCTAGATAAAGTGTGCAGTAAAATGACAGCAGAGTGTAAGAATGCTGTTGGAAAGGAGCTTCTGAAAATACGTGTTCATGTATTCACAGTATTCAATAAAAATAAAGCTTATAAGAGCCTGGTAACAAGATAGTGCTACTAATTAAAGAGTTTGAATTGAAGTTTGATGAAGATGAAATACAACAGTTAGTGGAAACTGGAAGAAGAACTCTCAAATGAAGATCTTATAGAGATAGAAGTACAGAAATCTGCAAAAGAAGAAGAAGAAAGAAAAAAAACAAGAAGTCGAGCTCCCATACAGAGTTTACAGTGAAAAAGGTGGCAAAGGAATTCTTCTATTAATAAGGTAATTCAGTTGACAGAGGAAGTGGATACTAACATGGAGAGATTTAGCAAAATTGTCAGAATGGTGCAAGTTGCAATTATTGCAAATTTTCTATAAATATGATCTCCATGCCACTTTCATATTTCTTATTAACTAGCCACCTTTATCCATTTTCCTAGGGATCAACTTCATCCTCTTGCACATCCTAGTAGATTCGTCAATATCTTGAAGAAACACCAAAAATTCCATCTGCGAAGATCTATGTGGTAAGCTGGAACTGGCAGACTATGCTCTGGATATTCCATCACACAGACTTAAATGAGAGAGGACATCTTTGCTATATAGGTCTGATATCTTGTAAAATAGTCTCTCAGAACTATAGGTCTGAGAGAACAACCTCAAGAAGCATGACCACATTAATTCAAGAAAAGATCTGGTGGAGACAGTCATTCTGAGACCAAATACAGTTTGATTTCTTCAAAGAGTGTTAGTGGAAACTGTAGAAGAAGCTCTCAAATGAAGATCTTAGAGACTTTCTTAAAAGGATTGGATACACTACAAAAATGGACTGCTGAATAACTTTATGGTTACTCAGCATGTAGAGGGCATGTTTTTTTAGTACATTACTTTTTTTAGTTACAATTTGAATTGTTTTCCATAACTATCTAGTTGTTTGTTTGTCATTATTATAATTTGTGCTTCGAAGATGATAGGTAAAAACCAGAAAAATACGAGAATTATATATATACATATTTTATTATTATTTTTTTTTTCTTGGTGTGAGTGGATAAAGGGATTTGATACACTATGATGATATCAGACTTTGCTAAGGAATTTGACAGGATACAACATGAACTACTTACTAACTTGGATAAATAATAAAATTAGTTTAATCCTTTATCCAAGTGTGAGCAAACAAAGTTTGCGCCTGAAGTATCTTCAGGACTAGGGTAAGGTGATACAACACCAGGGCAACTCGTTGCAAAGGTGGAGAAAGCTACCAACACTCCTATCTCAGTATCTCCTATAATGCAAAACACATCTCCATGCGGATATGTCTAATGTTATGCATTAAGGGAAGGGCCACTACCCAGACTAGTTTCGACCTTTATTGAGGTCTCTTCAGTGGGAGCCAGGCCCTAGTGGAGATACCAGGCAGAAGCATTAGCCGATCATCTCTACCCATAGGAGTTGCCAAATGGTGTGCCACCCTTTTTTAATAAATTACTCTGGATTTAGAGAAAGATGTTGAAAGTTTATTGTTGTTTGTTGTTGAAAGGATTAAACTAATTTTATTATATTCTAACCAAGTGAAAAATAAACTTTCAACATCTTTCTCTAAATCCAGAGTAATTTATTAAAAAAGGGTGGCACACCATTTGGCAACTCCTATGGGTAGAGATGATCTGCTAATGCTTCTGCCTGGTATCTCCACTAGGGCCTGGCTCCCACTGAAGAGACCTCAATAAAGGTCGAAACTAGTCTGGGTAGTGGCCCTTCCCTTAATGCATAACATTAGATATATCTGCATGGAGATGTGTTTTGCATTATAGGAGATACTGTGATAGGAGTGTTGGTAGCTTTCTCCACCTTTGCAACGAGTTGCCCTGGTGTTGTATCACCTTACCCTAGTCCTGAAGATACTTCAGGCGCAAACTTTGTTTGCTCACACTTGGATAAAGGATTAAACTAATTTTATTATACTCTAACCAAGTGAAAAATAAACTTTCAATAACTTGGATAAAAGTGTGACAAATGGACAGGTATCAGAGTGTAGTATATGAGGTGTGTGGGGGGGGTAAGACTCTGCCAGATTATGAAGACCAGTGGTTTTTCCTGATGCGAGTTCTTCGATCAATGTCATTTACCATATATTGCTGTATATTAGTCTATATGTCAGGAGATTGCTTGGAGTAATGAAAAACTGCAAGGGTTGGATGTTGATAGTGCATGGGAAGTAGTAAAGGAGTGTTTAAGGGAAATAATGGCAGACTGCATACCTAGAGTCAGGAGGATAAATCAATCAAGTTAGGAGTTAAATGGATGAACAGCAATATTAATCAGAAACTACAAAAAAGCAACATTTGTTTACAGAATTCAAAGAGAAAGGTGACCAGCAGGCACACAAACAATATAAAGTATAGGCCAAAAGGATGATACCAATATAGCAAGAAGAGCAAAATCAGAATATGAGAGGAAATCAGCTAGTCAAAAGATAATCACAAGTCTGCAGGATTCCCTAACTAAGTTGAACAACTGCTGTTCATAAATTTGGTATGAAAATCGGCATCAAAAAGATGAAGACAATGAAAACAGGCAGAAATCTTGAAAACACTGACTGCATCCTGAATGAATAACTTACAGAATAAGTAAAATATTTCAGCTTTTTAGGAACAATTTTTAGTGAAGATGACAAATTAAATTTGGAAATAGACATCAGAATTAGCAAAGCTGGTATGGTAGAAAATCAAATGAATAAATTTATATGGAATAAGAGAGAATCAGTCAAAATTCAAAACCAGTTGCATACAAGACAGTGTTCAAACCAATTTTAACTTATGAATCTGAGAGTTGAGTTAGAAATAAAACTCTTGATTAAAGACTGGAGGCCACAAATATGAAAGTGCTGAGAAAGATTACAGGACTGAACAGATGGCATCATTGGCAGTATCATATTAAAAATGAGGATATTAGGAAAGAATTTGACATTGTTAGAATTCAGGGATGTGTTAGCAGAGCTAATCTCAGTTGGTATGGCCACTTAAACAGAATGGGAGAGGAAAGGTTAGCAAAACGAGTGTTCTCTGCCAGGTTGGCAGGAAAACGACCCAGAGGAAGACCAAGATATAGGTGGATTGATACGGTACAATGTGCCTTAGACAATAGAAATATAAGATCTGATAATATTGGAGTCTTGACTGATTATAGATCAATTTAGAAGAAATTTTATCATTAGGAAGTTGGTAATGATGTAACTTTTATTTCATGTACTATCATAATACCCTATATCCACCTGAAGGTATATCAGAAATTTGATGATGATTCTAAAATTTTGAAATACTGGAATGCTAACAGATAACAGGTTAATTTGGAGGAAAAAATTGTCAATAGGAAGTTACTAATGACGCAACTTTCTCATGTATTATTAAAACACTTAAGGAATTGAACAACGTAGTTAAGGATATAAATTAAATTAAACTTTAATAATCCCCCACATACAAATTAGCTAAACATTTGGCCAAAGAGCTCACACACTATACTGGCAACACACCATCACACATAAAAAACTCAGCCCATTTCAAAGCCAGCATAGAAAACCTTACACTCCAACATACTGACATAATGGTCAGCTTTGATGTCTCCTCTTTATTTACAAACGTCCCACTCAAGGAAACTTTAGAGCTAATCCAAGCTAAATTTTCTCCCGATATCTCAGCCTTATTTCAGTTCACAATGAACTCAGGCTATTTCGTTTGGCAAGGAAAATTCTACAAACAAATAGAGGGGACAGCCATGGGTTCACCACTCTCCCCACCCTTGGCCAATTTCTTTATGGAGACCTTTGAAGAAAAAGCATTAGCCTCTGCCCCACAAAAACAAACCATATGGCTTCGCTACGTTGATGATGTGTTCGCTATTTGGCCACATGGCTCTGAAACAGTTCTCTCCTTAACACACTTAAACAACCAACACTCCAGAATCAATTTCACTCTAGAAAAAGAGGAAAACAACAGCCTCCCTTTCCTAGACACACTAGTCACTCGCCAGCCTAATGGAACCTTGGTTTTCTCAGTTTACAGAAAACCCACCCATACAGGCAGATACATTCACCAACAATCCCACCACCCCTCTTCACAACAATATGGAGTAGTGAAAACACTATACAACAGGGCTAAACTTATCTGTTCAAACAACTTGGCCCTAAACACCGAACTAAATCACATCCTCAACACTTTCTCAGCCAATGGCTACCCCCCCCCCCCAAAAAAATCCAAAAAATATTAGAACCTACAAACCACAGATCCCCTCCCCCCTCCACAACAAGGATTACTCTAAATCCATCACCATTCCCTACATCCGAGGCACCTCGGAAAAGATTACCAAAATCTTAAAAAAACATGACCTGACCTCCTGTTACAAACCTTACAGAAAACTGGCATCCCTTATCCGCTCCACTAAAGACCAACCACTTCCCCTAGACCTACCTGGTGTTTACCAGGTCCCTTGCAGTTGTAAACTGTCTTACTTTGGCCAAACAGGCAGGACAACGAATATCAGAATTTCGGAACACAAGGACTACATCCGTTTTCACAAATACAGTCATTCTGGGCTTGCGGACCATGCTCTGGATACATGCCACAGAATACGGTGGAAGAAAGCTACAGTGATACACCATAGCAAATAGAAATTTGAAAGACTCTTTATGGAATCAGCCTCAGCCCTAAGAAATTCTCCAAACCTCAACAAATTTGGTTGTATGCGACTGCCCCAAATTTGGAAGGCCTACATCAGCAGACCTTCAGCCCAACGGCCAAGAACACCTACCACTTAACACCTAACACCTACTTAGCCCGCTAGAGGGCACCATCAGGACTGTTAGGAGAACAATAGCTTCATGTCTTCATTCCCAGTTTCTGTGTTGTAGTGCCTACGTGCACGTAACTTTTTTTGTAAGTTCCTTTAGAAGATGGCAATGTGACGTTGCCGAAATATCGGAAAATATTTATTAAAGTTTAATTTAATTTATATCCTTAACTACGTTGTTCAATTCCTTAAGTGTTTTAATAATGCATAACCAACGTATAAGCTTGTCTACGAGAATCAACTTTCTCATGTAGTAATATCATAATATTCTGCACACTGCTGAATCCTCATATCCACGCTGTCAGAAATTTGATGATAATCAACCCCAAAGGGCTCTCTTTTATTATGTTGCAAGTAAAATTCAAAATGATTATGGGAGAATAATAGAGTATGAGAAAGAGTATGAGAGGTGTGGCCTTCCTTGAGTTGTTGACTCCTGGAGGTCTCCAGTGATGATGATTAATGATAAAATTAGATCAAAGTTAACATCATGTATTTGACTTTTAAAATAAAGGAACATAACATGAATGTATGGCCTAACAGATAAGCTTTGGTATTGATGGTTATTCATGACTTATTTTTTAATGGTATTAACACCACCAAACAATTTTATCATTTTTTTTTTATTTTTTTATTTTTTGGTGTAACCAATAAGAATACAATTTGGTCGGCTAAATCCCAAATTGATACAAGACAGTGTTCAAACCAGTTTTAACTTATGGATCTGAGAGCTGGGTCAGAAGTAAAACACTTGACCAAAGACTAGAGACCGCAGATATGAGAGTCCTGAGAAAGATTATAGGCGTGAACAGATGGCATCAATGGCAATATCATATTAAAAACGAGGATATTAGGAAAGAACTTGACATTGTCAGTATCCAGGAATGCATTAGCAGAGCTAATCTCAGGTGGTATGGTCACTTAAACAGAATGGGCGAGGAAAGATTAGCAAAACAAGTGTTCTCTGCCAGGTTGGCAGCAAAACGACCCAGAGGAAGACCAAGATATAGGTGGATTGATACGGTACAAAGTGCCTTAGATGATAGAAATATAAGATCTGATAATGTTGGAGTCTGGACAAGTAACAGACTGATTTGGAGGAAAATTGTAGATAAGAAGTTAGTAATGATATAATTTTTTCATGTAGTACTATCATATCCTGTACACTCCTTGTGGGTACATGGCAGGAATTTGATGATGATGATAATGATGAACAATTTATCAAAGAGATGTTTTATTAACTGCTTATATTTTGCTGAATTTCAACTAGGCATCATCAGAGCACAACACACTTGTACACATGACAGTGAGTGACAGTCCTATTTTTTGGCACCCTCTAACGAAAAAACAAAACAAAAAACAGCTTTGGGAGTTTCTCTTAGGATAACAGTCTCCCAAATTTTTGGCAAATTAATGCAACCATATTTGTTAAGGTTGGGAGAATTCTTCAAAGCCATTGCTGACTCAAAAAATAATCTTTCAGACTTGTAATGACTCCTAAATAGCACATTTGCTTTCTTCCATCTAATCCTGTGTGAAGGAGTGTCCAAATCATGGTCTGCCAGTCCTGACTTGCCATAGTAATAGTAACGAATGTATTTTTCATGTTCTTCCAGGCGGATGTTAACTGATCTTCCTGTTTGCCCATAATAGGCCAAGTCACAGTCATAGGGAACTTCATACACTCCTGGGTGTGCTATAGGGTGAAGTTTATCCTTAGGCAAGCGGATCAGAGTTGCTAGTTTGACATGAGGTTTGAAAGTCGTGCGAAGGCCATGTTTCATCAATACTTTGGCTATCTTTTCTGATGTACCTCTGACATAGGGAATGGAAATGGTCATGTTGTGTTCTTGTGTATTAGGGGAGGGCAGAGTGGTGGGACTATGTAGTATTTTATCTATTTTGTAGGGATTATAGCCGTTGGCCAAGAACATATGGTGCAGATATTTGAGTTCTGTGGTCAGAGCTGTATCGTTAGAACAAATGGCTCTGACTCTGTGTGTGTGTGTGTGTGTGTGTGTGTGTGTGTGTGTGTGTGTGTGTAAGTGTTTTTAAAATGCCATAACTATTGGACTGGATGATGTTTATTTACCAATGTTGGTAAATAAACATCATATGTGTTGGTGTCGTAGTTGCTCACTTCTTTATTTCCCAATGTACTACTTATAGACATGTTTAATTTAATCAAGTCTAAATTTCCCCTGATATTTTTGAATTATTTAAATTTACTATGAATTCAGATTACTTTACATGGGGAGGAAAATTCTGCAAACAGATTAATGGTACTGCTATGGGTTCCCCCCCTCCCCCCATTAGCAAATTTTTACATGGAACACTTTGAAAACAAAGCACTTACCATAGTTACTTACAAGCCACAAGTGTGGTTATGCTATGCAGATGATGTGTTTGCCATCTGGCCCAATGGACAAGACACTTTGGATGCATTTATCACCTACCTAAACAGCCAACACCCGAAAATCCATTTCACAGTAGAAAACGAATCGAATAACTTTTTACCATTTCTTGATACATTAGTCACCCGCCTTTCAGATGGATCACTATATTTTTCCATTTACAGAAATGCCTACACACACACACACACACACAGAAAGATACCTACATAAACAATCATATCATCATCCATTCCAACAATATGGCATTTTAAACACACACAAAGACAAGACAAGACAGACAGACAGACAGAATCAGAGCCATTTGTTCTAACGATACAGCTCTGACACACAGAACTCAAATATCTGCACCATATGTTCTTGGCCAATGGCTATAATCCCTACAAAATAGATAAAATACTACATAGTCCCATCACTCTGCCCTCCTCTAATACACAAGAACACAACATGACCATTTCCATTCCCTACGTCAGAGGTACATCAGAAAAGATAGCCAAAGTATTGATGAAACATGGCCTTCGCACAACTTTCAAACTTCATGTCAAACTAGCAACTCTGATCCGCTTGACTAAGGATAAACTTTACCCTATAGCACACACCCAGGAGTGTATGAAGTTCCCTGTGACTGACTGTGACTTGGCCTATTATGGGCAAACAGGAAGATCAGTTAACATCCGCCTGGAAGAACATGAAAAATACATTCGTTACTATTACTATGGCAAGTCAGGACTAGCAGACCATGATTTGGACACTCCTTCACACAGATGGAAGAAACAAATGTGCTGTTTAGGAGTCATTACGAATCTGAAAGATTATTTTTTGAGTCAGCAATGGCTTTGAAGAATTCTCCCAACCTTAACAAATATGGTTGCATTAATCTGCCAAAAATTTGGGAGACTGTTATCCTAAGAGAAACTCCCTGCATAGCTGTTCTTTTTTTTTCGTTAGAGGGCGAAAAAAAAAAAGGACTTTAGATCTTTTGTCCATTGCAACTGTATTGTTTCACTCACTCACTATCACGTGTACAAGTGTGTTGTGCTCTGACGATGCTGAGTTGAAATTCAGCGAAATATAAGCAGTTAACAAAACATCTCTTTGATAAAATTGTTTGGTGTTGTTAATATCGTTAAAAAATAAGTAATGAATGAATGTATGGCTGATACTCATTATAGCAAATTCATGTCGGGACCACAGTGGATAATTTATTACAGTGAATTTCCTTTAAAATTCTGTCTGGAATTTTCAGTTAGTTATTATGGTTAGTAAGTGTGTTATAATGGTATTTGCTAGAGTGAGATTTGACTGTATAATACTTGGTTTATAAATTTGACAGACCTTTCTTTACACCAAATTTCCTTGAAATCAATGTGTGAAAAGGTAATTACTTTGTGGTATGCCGATGTGAAAAATCTTTTTCTAATTGCAGAGCTTCACGTGGACATGAATTTCCACCACAAACATAACACAACATACAGTGCTCACAAATAGCAAACACTGCTATGAACAAACAAATAGTCATGACCAAAGTGATATCTCAGCTCCAGAGGTATCATATTATATTAAAAAAATTCACTATAGCAAACTAAATGCTATAATAGACTATTTATGTGGTCCTTATAGAAAGTGAAACTTTTTGAGAATATGAAACAGATGAGAACCTCCATAGCTCAGCTGGTTTTGATGATGCCCTTTGGTTGGAAAGACCTGAATTTAAATCCCAATTAGAATATGAAGAAACTTTATCAGGGCTTTTCAAGTGAGGGCGACTAGGCCAGTCTTATAAGGAAGTGTCAGGGTTTTTTCTACTCAGAAACTTGGGTTTTTCATCCCACAAAACAGGCAAACTGATCAGTAGAATGCACACACTATCATCAGCCATAATACACTATGCAGATAGGATTAACTGCCCTGTCAGAGTATTAATTAGGTTTCAAAGAAGACAAGTTACTTGGCTGGGACCAACCGTTCAGTCTAATGACAAATGGGATGGATGGAAACTGATGAACAAACTGAAACCTCATCTTGCTCAAGAATGCAAAAGAACATTAAATTAGAGCATCAAAGTAGTAATTAGTGAAATATGAAGTTTTTAAATATAATACATTAATAAATTAAGAATATTTTGTGTAATTGATATTGGAATAAATGCACAAAGTTTGAAAAATATGGAATTCTGAAAGGCAGGGAATGTGGAATTTGGGTGGAAGTGTTACTACCAAAAAAAAAAAAAAAAAGTCTGCTTGAAGTACTGAGTCACAATGCTATTTTATCATTAAGCCACCTACACAAACAAACATACAATTCCTGTACACTCTACTAGTTTGACGGGTGAGACTTGACATAAGGATATTATGGAATTACAGCTTTACGGATTGTAAAAACTTTATTTATTGCTATTTTGTATTCAGATATGTAATACCTGAATACAAAAAACTAAATTCACAAGAATAAGCTCTCTACCTGATTTTGGAAACTTTTCCCATCTTAAATTGGGTCCAAAAATGTGGATATCGTGAAATTATCAGCACCATTTTTTTATTATTATTATTTTTAGTTGTTTAATATTCTGTCATCATAATCACGCATTCAAAATGCTATTCAGTAGTTGGGTGTTGCAAGTACTATCTACAAGCAACTTCTGGCACAAACATCTATTAAAATTATGATTTTTATTTTTGTTTGTTTAATATTCTGTCATCATAACCACGCATTCAAAATGCTATTCAGTAGTTTGGTGTTGCAAGTACTATCTACAAGCAACTTCTGGCACAAACATCTATTAAAATTATGATTTTTTTTTATTTTTCATAATTTCAAACTTAACACTGCCTTGCATAATTTTTAAAAAAATATTTTACCTAAAATGCTAATACACAAAACGAGAAAGAATTTAAATACCTTGAAATTCGTTTCTTTTTTACAGATTGACTCAGTCCTTTTTCAATTTGATTTCTTCCTCTTCCTAGACCTTCCTGACTCATATCCTTTAGTATTACCTCACATCCTTTGTCAATACTCACTTGAGCAATTCCAGCACCCATTAGTCCAGCACCTAATACTGCTAATTTCCTAGAGAAAAAAACAAACAATTTTAGTATTGTTATTAATTAATCATAAAATTCCTAAAAACTGCATGTACCATTAAATTATGCTATCTATAACTTACAGTGGTGCTATGGCTGCTCCTCATCTTTACTGGCATTAATATTCTGTAATTTATATTTATTTATAAGCAAACAATATACAGGCAGTCCCTGGGTTACAGATGAGATACGTTCCTGAGAATGTCTTTAGGTCGGATTTGTATGTAACTCGGAACCCTGATGAACAGTGCATATACAGTAATACTACTACTACTACTAATAATAATAACAATACTATTGTATAATGGCTCATATGTAGTAATAGTAATGCAGTGTAATACTGTAATAATAATAATACCCCTGTATTGTAATAATAATTTACAGAAACTATTGTGCTCTTTCTTTAAATTCAAACAAACAGAACATAAAAACAAACTCATACAAAAAGTTTAGATATGAGAAATTTCAAAAAAGAATATTAAAGGTTCTTTCAGGCATTTTTTCCAGAACAATCCACTTTCATCTAAGTTAAATATTTGTTCTGACACATAACTCCCTTCCTCAATAATTTTCTTCAAAATTTTAGGAAATTCAGTTGCTGCAGCTACATCGACACTGGCTGCCTCCCCATGCACTTTAATATTATACATATCTGCCCTATTTTTGAAATGATTAATAAACCAACCTTGAGACTAATGAGACTAGCAGCTAGCATAAAAATCCTGCACCAACAAACAGCTTACATCATGCGGGTTTGTTTACATGCACGGAAGAAACTAGTTCCAAAATTATTAATGTAATTAATAATCCTTATGGGGAGCTTTGGGAGACCGTTCATAAGTATGGAATGCCATAAGTCAGGTCGTCCTTAACCGGGAGACTGCCTGTATGTATGTATGTGTGTACACACACAATTGCACGCAAATAGTAGAAATAGTATGCATACCTTCTGTACCTCTAATCTGCTTATTTAATTTTATTTCATTATTATTATTTTTTTTTTTTTTTTTGTCAGAGAAAAAACAAGTTCCTCAGCTTTCATGTCAGATTAAAGGAGTTGCTTAAGAGTAGAAGCTGGATAACTGGGGGACTGCCTGTATGTATGTGTACACACAAAATTGCACGCAAATAGTAGGAATAGTATGCATACCTTCTGTACCTCTAATCTGCTTATTTAATTTTATTTCATTATTATTATTATTATTATTTTTTTTTTTGTCAGAGAAAAAACAAGTTCCTCAGCTTTCATCTCAGATTAAAGGAGTTGCTTAAGAGTAGAAGCTGGATAACTGGGAGGAAACCTGCACATAGCCATTCAAGGAATGTGGAGAACTGAATGAGGCTTTGGAACTAATTTCCAATTTTCTTCTTAGCTGACCAAACTGTATTCTTATTGGCATAAATCAAAACAAAATGACTGTAACTAAGTTGTGGAACTAAGGTGAACAGTGAAATAATATCAACTACTGGAACAAATTCAACTCAACAGCTACAAAATTCGAAATAGGCAACATCAGTGTAAGACATATCAATAGAAAATAATGAAATTCACAGAAGGATTAGAGAAGTACTACAGGTGACATTTGTCTTATTTGTTCTGGTAACACCAGTTACCAAAACAAATAAGGTGAAATTCTTCTAAATAATAAATACAAGATGTTATATACAGGCAGTAATGATGGGAAAGGATAGAGTAACTACAGTATTCAACACTAAACACATGGATAATCTTGTGAAATGACAGGCAATATCAAGTAGTGTGATGGTGGCAAATATCAAATGGGGAATTTTTCAAGTGACAGAAGGCAGCCAACAAAGAAAAATTAAAAATTGGTCTTTTGGCAGAGATCTAAAAAGCAGAGCAGGAAGTACCTGCTGGATTTCTGTTTAGGACATGGATCAGTTACTAATTACATGTTCCAACATAAACATGTGCAAATGGAAAGATGATACATGAAAGAAAAAAAAAAAAGAAAGGAAAGAGTCTCTGACTGTTATTGTTGATGGCAATACCTTCATGCTGGTTTAGTACAAAAGAGTGTATAGGGGAAGTGAAATAGGAAGTGATCACCATTTGAGCAGGATAAAAGTGAATATCATATTGTAAAGCAATGTGCATAAGAAAAGTTTAATAAGAATCAAAGTTGACCAGCTTTCAGATGTCAGCTAAAAACTCAAATATATAAATATTATTCAAGAAGAAACGAAAGCATTTGAAAACAAGAAGCAAACCCAAGAGATAGTGGAAAAATTTGAAGGAAACATTGAGCAATTCTGCCAAAGAGGCATGGGGTGGTTATTTGTAAAGAGAGAAAGATCTGAACTTCATGTTAGACTCAGGAAGTTACAGAGGCAGCAACAGAAAAAAAAACAAAAGCATATCAAAAGTTTCTAGCAAGTAATTCCATGTGTGCTCTGAAAGAATACACAGAAAAAAAAAAAAGACATCAATATAAAAGTAGCTAAACAAATGTCATGGGAAGACTCGGTAAGAATATAGAAGAAAAAGATGGTGCAAGAAGTGCAAAATGTTTTGGAGACTGTTGAAAAAAAGCTTAGAAATGGAGGAAAGAGCACAGTAAAAGACTGAGATTATAAAGCTGACATGAACCTGGAGATAAAGATATTCTACAAATTTGAAGTAATTATATAATCAGGAGTACATATCAATGATTGAGGTAGACCATTAAAAACTGAAATGTGAAAGTCAGCCTGAGGAGATTAATATTTGACCAGAAATACTCAAATATCGAGGAATAAAGTTGCAAGTGGCTGCAATGAATAATTCGAAAGACCTTGTCAGAAGATCAAATTACAGATGATTTAAGGAACTCTCATAGCACTCATTAAACCTGTATACTATAAGTTTTAATCCCAGTACGTGAATCACTTTTCAAGAATTCATCATCTGTCAAAATCATGTACAAGTCTGCACATAATTATTAAGACTGACTGACATGCACACACACACAGTCCATAAATACTAGATATTTGACAATAAGTACTTACTAAGATATATGTTTACAATTATTTTGAGACATTTAAAAATATAATGATAATTATTAATTATTATTACTGAGATTATACTGAAGATGTTTAGTAGTCTCTTATTGTCTTATTATTTACTTCTAATTCTTGTTTTATAAGGAATAGTCCTGAAAGTTATTATCTGATCCTTTTCATTAAAAATTGAAACATACTATTTGATTTTTAAGACCATGGATTTAATAAACATTTATACAAATCGTCTACTAGTTTCACTGGCTATAACTGTCTAGCTTTGTCAAGATGAGAAAGGTTATGCTAGTATTAAATGCAAACAACAAAAGAATGAAGTAACGGTTTAAAAACAGTTAGACAAATTGGAGAGCATGTGAGACATCACATGCATAAGGCGTGAAGACTTAATTATTGTTATTGAGTCGCGTTTTATAATTTTTCGCGTAATTTAGTTCCATTAAACTCAATGAATTTAACAGACTTTTTCACGTCTTTTAATATTATTCCCTGGTTTCTATTGAGATTATTTCCTGTTCTTAGGACTACTGCAGCTTCTTTAAAGGTTCTACATCTCAAATCCTCTTCGATATATGGCATGGAACTGTTGTCCCAATCTATTGAATGGTTAGAAGTTGAGAAATGATGTGCTAACCCTGAGGTGTCTGTTCTATTATGATTGACGTCTCCAACATGTTCCTTCTTTCGAATTTCTAGGCTTCTTGAAGTCTGGCCTATGTAGGCAAGTCCACACGTACATGGTATGCTATAAACACTTGTGTATTTGTAGAAAGCAACGCTATCCTTAGTGGATCTTAATAACAGTCTTGTAGTTGTGGTAGGTTTAAAAACAACTCTGATATTAAAAGGTCTCATGATTCTTGCTATTTTGGTGAAGATTGATCCAGCGTAGGGTATGACGATGGATGATACGTACTGGTCGTCCAAGGTTATTTCTATAGAGAATTTTGTTGATTATATTTTGAGGATAACCATTTTGTGATAGAGTTTTTGATATAAGGGAAAGCTCAGCAAGTACGTCTTCTTCCTCTGTGATGACATTTTTGGTTCTGTTTTTTAGCATATGTATAATGCTCAGTTTCTGTGCATAGTGATGATTGGATGTATAATGGAGATAACGTCCTGTATCTGTAGGTTTACGATATATTGTAAGTTTGATATTTCCATTATCTTGTTTTTTAACACGTTCGCTGCCATGCTACTTTGGCATAGTCTGTTCCCATACGCCGAGCAATTTCACTTCTTCAAGGTCAGTACGGTAATCTCGTTGCTGGCGGTCAGCGTCATACGAGTATACTCGTAGTTGGTTTGTGCAGAGCATATACCATCTATGAGAATACACAGTTTTGATGCTTGCTCCACAAGCCAAGCATTTTCACTTATTCAAAGTCAGTACAGTAATCTCGATGCTGGCAGTAAGCGTCATACGAGTTTACTCGTAGCTGGTTATCCAACTACGAGTATACTCGTAGTTGGCAGCGAACGTGTTAACTAGTACATCTAAAAAGGATAATTGATGATTGTTTTCCAGTTCCAATGTGAATTTAATTTTATGATGGAAGGAGTTAATGTTTTGGAGGAACTCATGTAAGGTATCTTCCTTATCTTTCCAGATAATGAACACATCAACATATCTCCACCAGACTGATGGTTTTGGATTTATTTTTGCTAGGATATCATTTTCTAATTTTTTTCATGAACAGGTCCGCCCACGGTGGTGACAGGGGACTGCCCATGGCTAAACCTTCTAGTTGTTGGTATACTAAGTTGTTAACTTTAAAGTAGTTGGACTTGAGACAGCAGAATAGTTATGCAATATCATTTGGAAAGAGATCTTTTATAATCTTAATGACTTCTTCAATTGGTATTTGTGAACAAACAGACCACATCTAGACTTGCCAATAAGTCTGTGTTGGATATATTAATGTTTTTAAGTTTTTCAACAAAGTGTTGAGAATTCTTTATACATGAAGCTGATTTCTTATCTTCTCTTTTAATAGGTTAACGAGGTGTTTGGCTAGTAGGTATGTGGGAGAGTATCTGCCATCTATGATCAGGCAGAGTGGAACCTCATCGTTATGTACTTTAGGAACACCATAAAGGCATGGAGTTATTGGATGTAAAGATTTTAGTTTTCTTTGTAAGCCCCGAGGTTTGTAAAATCACAACGAGACCAATCAAAAGATTGGTCTCATTGTAGTTTTTCATGGTTAGATCTTTCTCTAATATTTGATATGTAGACTGGTCAGCTAGTAAAGTGTTGATCTTTGTAATATAATCTTTGGTATTCAAAATGATTGTGGAGTTACTTTTGTCTGCCTTAGTTACTATAATGTCTTTGTTTCGTTTTAAGTTCAAAATTGCCTTCCTTTCTGAGGGGGTAATATTCTGTTTTGGTAGTTTTGCTGTAGAGAGGATGATTGTATTTTTGGATATTATTTCATTTGCTATTGTCTCTGAGAATAGAGAAAGACCTTTCTCAATGTTACATATGAAGTTTGTTTTTGGAATATGGTTAGAAGCAATAGAAAAGTTAAAACCTTTTTTTTAAAATTTCTGTTTCTTGTTTTGAAAGGTTGTAGTCCGAAAGGTTAAAAATAACTTTATCATCTGGGAGACTTGGTCTAGAGTTGTATTTTTTTCTATAGATTTTTTTGAATTTTTTGAAATCTAATTTTTTGATTTGAGATACCTTGCTAGACTGAAAGGCTTTGTTGTAGCTGTTGTGTATCATGCAGTCAATAATATTCCAAGTTGAGTTGTCTATGCTATTAGAAATATCATCAAACATGTTCCGGCATTCAAGGTCAATTCTGTTTAATGCATTTCTGACATATTGGATCCCCTCTCTCTCCAAGTAATTCTAAAGAAGTTTTATAATAAATGTATTTAGCTTTTTTTGATTTTATATGTTCTTTTACAATTAGGAACTTGGGGATGATAGAATACTGTTGACATCTATTATATATCAAAAACTCTATCACAAAATGGTTATCCTCAAAATATAATCAACAAAATTCTCTACAGAAACAACCTCCAGCAACAACCCAGTACGTATCATCCATCGTCATACCCTATGCTTTTAACATCTGAGTTGTTTTTAAACCTACCACAACTACAAGAACAGTTATTAAGATCCACTAAGAATAGCATCACTTTCTACAAATATGCAGGTGTTTATAGCATACCACGTACATGTAGACTTACCTACATAGGCCAAACTTCAAGAAGCCTAGAAATTCAAAAGAAGGAACATGTTGGAGATGTCAATCATAATAGAACAGACACCTCAGGGTTAGCACATCATTTCTCAACTTCTAATCATTCATAGATTGGATTACCATATATCGAAGAGGATTTGAGATGTAGAAACTTTAAAGAAGCAGCAGTAGTCCTAAGAACAGCAAATAATCTCAACAAGAACCAGGGAATAATATTAAAAGACGTGAAAAAATCTGTTAAATTCATTAAGTTTAACAGAACTAAATTACGCGAAAAATTTTAGAAAAGGGGACTCAATAACAATAACTAAGTCTTCAAGCCTTATGCGTGTGATGTCACGCATTATCTCCAATTTGTCTGTTTTTAAACCGTTACTTCATTCTTTTGTTGTTTGCATTTAATACTAGCATAACCTTTCTTGTCTTGACAAAGCTAGACAGTTACAGCTAGTGAAACTAGTAGACGATTTGTATAAATGTTTATTAAATCCATGGTCTTAAAAATCAAATAGTATGGTTCAAAGAATAGTCCTATTCTCTACTATAAGCAGATATTATGCAAATCAAATCCATTCATTTTTTTAAAATTTATTTTGTAATGTCAGCACAAAACTTTGTAAACTAACAGTACATAAGCATCAGTACTAAGAGTAGGTGAGGGATTAGATACAGGGTGTTCGGGATAAATTTGACATATTTATAATTAATTATATTTTTCCGTAAGTTACATGTATTAACACACACTTCTCTTCATTTAAAAGTTTGGACCCTTCTTCATTCATATACAAGATGTCAGAAAGGATGGATAGCTGGAACCCACCTGAATCATGGAAGAGAATAACTTGTATCATGATGATTCGTGCCCGCCATCAAAATAAGGATATTACGACTGCTGCCCAATGCTCCCTGAATACAGTAAAAACAATCAGGCATGAACTAGAGACTTGCAATGGTGACTACGAGGATGTAGCAAGAAGAAAGATCCCTAGCAGACGATCTGATTGCGTTCGTACAGCAGAATTCCTCGCAAATCTGCAGGAACAGGTGTTGAAGAACCCTGGCATTGGAATTCGGGCTTTGTTCGTGGAGTTGCTAACTGTAGTCAAGCCCTGGATAACAAGGGTAGCCAATGGTAGGCCGTATGTATGGCAGCAGGATTCGGCCCCTTGCCACACCTCTGGGAAAAGTCAAAAATGGTTGTCTGAAAATTTCTACGACTTCACCAGTCCAAATGTTTGGCCTCCAAACTCCCCAGACCTTAACCCCATGGATTATTTTGTATGGGGCGCAGTTGAAAAAGACACCAATCGCACTTCCAGTAATACAAAAGCCCAGTTAATGGATAAAATTAAAACAGTTTTTGCGGCCCTTCCCAGGGAGACTGTAGCATCAGCTTGTTCGAGGTTCCGAAGCAGAATTGAAGCTGTGATCGATGCTAATGGTGGTTATTTTGAGTAAATCTTGTTGATAGTATTGTAATTAACTCTGCCTGTAGTGTTTTTTTGTCAATTCATTAAATTTAATAGATACAAAGAAGATTTTCTTTTTCCTTACGAAACTGTCAAATTTATCCCGAACACCCTGTAATTCAGAAACCACACTATGGAAATGATTAAACTTCAGCCACTTCAGGTCTTCAATAAGCAAGGCGGTGGTCTCACATCACGAGGAAATTCATCTACCATCTAAAGATATTCACAAACAGCTGTGCTCAAGGTGGATTTCAAACTGGCAGCCCTGCCTGCCAGTTTGAAAGACTGTGTACACTTGGCCAGCTGCAAAATCTATAAATCAGTGACATGTA
Organism: Typopeltis vanoorti; assembly: GCF_054136105.1. Taxonomy (NCBI): domain Eukaryota; kingdom Metazoa; phylum Arthropoda; class Arachnida; order Uropygi; family Thelyphonidae; genus Typopeltis; species Typopeltis vanoorti. The sequence continues at coordinate 62,187,885 of NC_143552.1, forward strand.
TGAGCATCTAGTCTGCTTAAGATCATTTCAGTGAACCTCACTAGTTAACAGGAAAATATAATATATATATATATATATATATCCTTGTTTTGTAAAATGTGTTCAAGTCTTTAATTATACTAAGCTAATTCATGTAGTGAGTTATGAAAATCAGCTTAGGACAATACTCCATTACAATTGTGCATTTACTTAAGGAGTAAAAGATATTCACAAAGAATAAGATATACATTAATTTTTATGGTTATTTTGCCCAGAGTACCACTTGCATAATGTCATTGGCTTTTTACTCAATTTTTTAAAGGCATTATTGATATTTTAGAGACACAGATACATGAAAAATGTAAGGAAGAAATAATTTTGGACATACCTTTGTGGGATGTTCGAGGTTGTCTTTTTTTGGAGAAGAATGTGGCATATAACAATAAATATTTATATACCACTGTTGAAGTATGATAGAAATGAAGGGGGGGAGGGATGGCAGAAATGTGGAGATAAAAAAAATGTGGGAGCTAGAATTGTTGATAAAACAAAAAGGCATCAGGATTAAAAACAGAGTTTCCGAGGATGAGCTGTGAATTGTTTGGGAAGTAGGTGAAAGATAGAATATTTTTAGGAGAAAGGAGAAGAATAGAATATGATGAATCAAGATTAAGGGTCAGAGTAATGGGATGTGAGCCATTTTGACTGAGTGTCGTCTTCCGAGTTTGTGGGAAAAGTCAACAGGGTGTGAGCCACTTCAAGTGTTGTCTTCGGAGCTCATGGGAAAAGTGGAGTCTATGTCATGTTAACTTAGTGTTTTTGGGTTTATCTGTGTTGTTTTCCATTGGTCGGAATCTTGACCTAATTTTCATGTGGAGCAAAATTATTCCTTCCTTAAATTTTTCACATATCTCCCTTAAAAATTGAGTAAAAAAGCAATGACATTATACAAGTGGTACTCCTAAAGAAAAATAGGCAAAATAGCCATAAAAATTAATATTAATTTAGAGGAGTACCATAGAAAATTTTCCAGAAATAATATTTATAATATTATAATATAAAGGAATACGGAGAACAGACCAGGGCTTCTGACCTAATGTCCAATCCTCGCCTTCTCGTGGTGCAACCTGTTGGGTATCTACTTGGATACTGAATGAACGAGGATGGGCTGGCAATTTGGGATTTAACAGACCAAAGAGTATTATTAGTGGCTTAAACCAAAATACAAAATGATGGTACAACATGACAAAATTTCATGCCTGCTGGGGCGTCGCCCGGTTAAACAAGGGCCCATTGTTTTTGCAAGGGAACCAGGGTGAACAGCGAAAAGTCAGCTACTGGAACAAATCTGAAAACACACCCCAACTCAACATCACCAGAGTTAAAGATCGGTACTATCAACATAAGAAGCCAGAATGGCAAAGAAATGGAGCTAGCTGAGGAACTAGATAAGTACCAGATCGACTAATAGGGGTGACTGAAACAAAAAAGACAAAAACTGGAGAGATCTTTTTGAGCAATAAATACAAAATGTAATATTCAGGAAATGACAATCAAGGAAAAGAAGGTGTAGCCTTAGTATTCAACACTAAATACAAGGCTAATCTTCTTGAATGGTAGGCAGTCTCGACTAGAGTGATGTGGGCAAATATCACAATGGGGAACTGGACAATGAAACTTATTTGTGCCTATGGTCCCACAGAAGGTTCTACTAAGGTAGAAGTGGAGGAATTTTTTCAGTCTTTAGAGAAAGTAACTGACACAATGAAAAAGGAAAAGTTGGTCCTTGTTGGGGATCTAAATAGCAGAATAGGAAATGATTGTGAGACAGAGAAAAATATTTTGGAAAAATTTGGAGAAAAGAGCAAAGCTAATAATAATGGCAAAAACCTGTTGGATTTCTGCTCAGGACATGGACTGGTTATTACTGCACCATGTTCCAACATAAAAATGTGCACAAATTCACAAGGAATAAGAAAAGTCTCATTGACTATGTTATTGTTGATAGTGATGTTATCTCCCTGGTGCAGGACACCAGAGTGTACAGAGGATTTGAAATTGGCAGTGATCATTATTTAGTCTTGAGCAGGATAAAATTGAATTTCATATTGAAAAAAATGACATGTAAGAAAGTTTTAAAGCGAATAAAAGTTGAGCAGCTCTCAGATGTGAACTGTAGACTAAAATGCACAAAGATTATTGAAGAAAAAATGAAAGAGTTTGAGAACAGGAACCAAACTTTGGAGATTCAGTGGCAAGCCTTGAAGAAAACCCTGATTGATTTAGCCAGAAAGGCAGGTGGTGAGGTAGTCTGCAAATATAGAAACATCAGAAAACCATGGTGGACACAGGAAGTTAAAGAGGCACTGAAGGAAAAGAAGAAAGCATATCAAAAGTTCCCGGCAAATAAGTCTGCTTCTGTTCTTAGAGAATACAGAGACAAATGTAAGAAAGCTAAACACTTTGTAAAACTAGCTAAACGAAATTCATGGGAGGACTTTGGCAAAACATAGAAAATAAATATCAAGAAAGTAAGATATTTTGGAGGTTGTTGAAGAAGCTTAGAAATGGGGAACGAGTGCTGTAAAATGAGTTAGAGATGATAAAGGTGTCATGAAAACTGGAGAAAAAGATATCCTTGAAGTATGGAGTAATTACTTCGAAAAATTGCTAAATGAAACAAGCAGTAATAGTACACTGGTAAAAAAACACTCAACAAATACAGTCAGGAATACATATCCATACTTGAAGCAGAAAAAGCCATCAAAGGCTTGAAATGTGGAAAGGCAGCAGGAGTAGATGATATTTGACCAGAAATGCTGAAGTATGGTGATATAAAAGTTTTACAGCAGCTGCACTGCATAGTTCAGAAAGCCTGGACAGAGGGGCAAATTCCTGATGATTGGAGTAGAGCTCTCTTAGTACCCATATATAAAAAGGGAAATAAAACTGAATGTGAGAATTACAGAAGTATTTCCCTACTGAGTGTTCCTGGCAAGATCTATGCAAGTATACTTGAGAAACGGTTGAGAAGAATTGTGGAAGAAACATTTGGTGAAGAACAAGCTGGATTCAGGCCAAATAGAGGCTGTCGGAATCAGATCTTCACTTTACGACAAATAGTCGAGAAAGCATGGGAATATAACAGAGATCTGTATTTAAGTTTTGTCGATGGGACATTATATCAAGCAATACTTAGTCTTTATTTGAGTTGTAAGTCAGCAGTTAGAATTGAAGGAAGTACAGGAAGATGGTTAAATCTGGTATGAGACAATGATGTACATTATCCCCTCTGTTATTCATTATCTATATGGATCACATTATGAAGGAAAGTGGTATTAAACATGATAAAAAATTGGAGATGTTAATGTCAGATCTTTGCTTTATGCGGACGATGTTATACTTCTAAATAAATCCACTACAAGTCTATAGATTCCCTGATTAAATTGAATAACTGTTGTAATAGATATCGCATGAAGGTCAGCAATAAAAAGACAAAGACTATGAAAATAGGCAGAATTGTTGAAAATGTCAACTGTGTTGTGAACGGAGAGTCTGTGGAACAAGTAAAACATTTCAGCTACTTAGGCACGATTTTTACTGAAGATGGTAAATTCAATAAGGAAATAGACAACAGAATCAACAAAGCTGGTATGGTAGGAAGTCAATGGAATAAATTCATATGGAATAAGAGTGAAATTAGTCGGAACACTAAATTAGCTGTATACAAGACAGTATTCAAGATAATTTCAACTAATGGATGTGAGAGATGGGTCAGACGTAAAACACTTGACTAAAGACTAGAGACCGCAGATATGAGAGTCCTGAGAAAGATTAGAGGCATGAACAAATGGCATCAATGGCAATATCATATTAAAAACGAGGATATTAGGAAAGAACTTGATATTGGCAGCATCCAGGAATGCGTTAGCAGAGCTGATCTTAGGTGGTATGATCACTTAAACAGAATGGACAAGGAAAGATTAGCAAAACAAGTGTTCTCTGCCAGGTTGGCAGGAAAACGGAGTTTTGTTGATAATGTTGGAGTCTTGACAAGTAACAGGCTGATTTGGAGGAAAATTGTAGATAGGAAGTTAGTAATGATGTCATTTTTTTCATGTAGTACTATCATATCCTGTACACCCCTTGAGGGTACATGGCAAGAATTTGATGATGATATTTATAATAAGATATATAGATGTATTGCAGTATTTAATTTGAGTGTGCCAATTTTCATTTTTTTGTTTATAATTACCAGTTTATTTTGTTGAGGAAAATTACATTGTAAGAAAAGTAAATTTATTTTATTTTTTTAAACGAATAGATTGTCTGTTACATATGTTGTGACAGTGTATATATGTAAGTTTAATAAGTTTAATAGCGAATTAAATGAAAGCACTGATTGATTGATTGGAAATAACTATAGTTTAATTTAAATTCATATATGATATGAAAAACTTGCATATTTATTCATAGTGTGTGAGATTTTTCAAGTAAAGTGCCGTAACCATAATACCTAATGGCAGATTATTTTTTTTTTTATCACTTCATGACTGAAAAGAAAACCAGAAGTGTGTGTGTAGCATGCATAGAGTGAAAAGAACCCTATAACATAGCTCTGAGAGAAATTAGGAGATTTTTGGAATTTGAAAGAATATATTTATGAAGTCTTTTATATAGAAAGAAAAAAAATTATAAAAGTCATCAACTGTTATGTTACGACAATGATGACAGAACAACTGTCGGGAGAGGAGTTTGCAGCAAGCTGAGTTTTTAATTAGTACAAAAAAATGAACAGTTCTGTTTTGGCAATTCTTCAAATGAGAATGTTGTAGTTTTTGAATTATTAAGGATTTCAGATCCAAAAGTTTTATTTTCTACTCTCTGGAAATAAAACATCTCTAATGAATTTACTGGTAGCGACCCATGATCAAATACCTTAGTGAATGAGATGTTTTAAAAGAAAAAAAAAAAATTCTAAATTATATGAAGCTGAAAATTCACATGCCACTTGTCTCTGTTTACTCACCTGTGGCAAGTGGGCAACAGGATTTTTGGAAATCCTGTTGCCCACTGGTGCCTTTTGTATAGGATACTTTTGTTTTTCATATTTGTTTTGCATATGGTACACATTCATGCTGCTTTGATATTCAACATCCACCCACCCACCCACAGAGAGAGAGAGAACAAGCTTTCATGCATACATGACAGATAAAAAACATTGAAGAATTAGAGACAACATTGTAATATGTACAAACTATTACTGACATCTGTTTATGTGATGCTACTTTGAATCATCTTTGAATAGAGAACAATAAATACAGTACAGTCTGATATATCACATTTTTTACTGAATATCACTGTCGTAATGCAGTCCTACAGAAAAAAAAAAAAAATGTGGTGACAATTGCACCAGGAAACAAGGTAATAGATTAAATCATAAATTTTTATTATTTATTTATCTTATTTGTGAACATGTTATTGAGGAATCTGATACAAGTCACTAGATCATACCAACTGCATGAAGTGAAGGGAATGAAGTAAACTATCATGAAATTTCACAAAATGGAATCACACGGAACTTTTCTACTTCAAAGAATGTGTCAGCCAAGTCATTATATTATTTATTCTTATGAAGGAAAACAGACTAACTAGTGGCTATAATCACTGACACAACAAATATTAATTTCAAGAACTTATTTGAATGAAATAAAAAGAAATATAAAATATATCTAGATATAATGAAAAATAAATTAACACTGTGGGCTGAGGAAATTATTGGAGAAGAACAATGTGGCTTTAAGAAAGGAAGATCCCACACTTACACTCAAACAAATTATAGAAAAAAGAATAGAATTTAACCTGCCAGCATATATGGCCTTTCTAGATTATGAGAAAGCATATGGTCAAATCAACAGAACAAAATTATTCAATATACTATATGAATTGAAAGCTCCACCTCAAACCACAAAAATTATAGCAAATATAATGGAAGAAAGCTATATTAAAATTAAAATGAATAATGAAACAACCGAAAAAATTCAATCAAGGAAGTGGATATACTCTTCAATATATATATGGAAAAAATTTCAACAGAATGGAGGAAAAACAAATCATAGGAATTAAAATAGGAAGTAAAGAAGTAACCAGCCTTTTGTATGCTGACGATCAAGTTATTTTTGCTGAAAATGAAGACCAATTACAGAAAAATCTACACATATTGAACAAAACAATAAAACAGTATGACATGAAGATCTCAATAAGTAAAACGAAATCAATAGCATTTCAGGTAAAGAAATTAAAAGATGCAAACTAGTCATCCACGACAAAGTAATAGAACAAGTGAACAAATTTAAATATTTAGGAAATTACATAAGCCCCAATGGAGAAATCGAATTTGCATATAAAAAGCAAAAATTCCTAGAGGTCATTGGAACTTTGAACAGACAATTCAATAAACAGATATCTAGAACAACCAAAATAAAACCAAACCAATTCTGAAATATGCAGTGAAACATGGACTTGGGGAGAACGAGATAAAAGATAAGTGGAAGGTGCATAAATGAAGTTCCTAAGACTGCTTGCAGGCTATAAAAGAATAGACAAGATAAGAAACGAAGAAATAAGAAAACAGTTATCCATAATTAACATAACAGACGATATCCCAAATTATAGAAAGAACTGGAAAAACGACATGGAAGGAATGAATGAGGACAGATGGTCAAATATTGTCTGGAAATATAAACCAAAGGGACACCGATCAAGAGGAAAACCCAGGAGAAGATGGGCAGAAGAATTTTTAAACCCTTGAAAACATTACAGACAAACAATTGCCTAATACAGGAAGCCAAGAAGAAGAAGAAGATAAAAAGAAATGTCAATGTACTGAAAGCAACTTAAGTTTTATTAGGTTTATAGACTGAGCTGTTATTAACATGACTGAATCTCAGTGGTACTAGCAAAGTTATTTCAATGCATGTACCATATACCAGTTGGCTAGCCTAGTTGGCTGAGTGTTTACCATATCAGCTCTCTAACCAACAGGCTGAAAGTTGAATCCTAGCGTGGGAAATTGATGTCTTTAGATGGGAGATGAGAACACTGTCCCATTTATTGGAGGCCAAAGAGTCTCTTGAAAAGGTTTCATGTTTGGTTTCTAGAGCTTCTGGATTATGAAAAAAATAAATAAAAACAGAAAAAATCCTTCGCCAACCCAAAGTACAAATACAATGTGATGTGGTCTAAAACTGTTTTAGGAAGAATGTACTACAGGTTGATCTACCAAACTCTCGTGTATGGGCTCAACATAAAAAAAAAAAAAAAAAAAGATTAGTAAACTGCATTATTTTGACAATTAAAAATATAAAAAAGATCTCAATGATACTTTTTGATAAGGATTACAAGGTAACATGCAATCAGCATTAGCAATCATTTTTTTTAACACATTTGAAGGTTTAAGAGTAACACTAAATATCCAAGACAAAAAAAAAAAACAACAAAAAATGTTACAGTTAGTAAAATGCATTCAAAGTACACAACATTTGAATCTGTTTTACTTAATCTCCCTTGATCTAATTGAAAGAGGGAAGGGACAATTTTTTTTTATTATTTTTTTTATAACAATTCAAATACAAGAGGTTATTCTCATAATTTGGATCACTGATGAACAGGTGATAGGCAATGTACTGCATATTATACTAGGCAAGGCAAGAAATTACATTCTTGTTTTAATCCTTTACCCAAGTAAACAAACAAAGTTTGCATATGAAGTATCTTCATGACTAGTCTACTGGTATATAGAAGCTGCTGACTTTACATCAGTACAGCTCACTCTCCTACAGTCTGGTTTGCTCAATTTCACAAATGGCACTGGTCAGCATTGCTGCCAAAGGCACACCTTCCTAAGAAATGCCAACCTAGACCCCATAGGTTGGTAAATGACCACAAGCTTCCAGTAAGCAAGGTGCCTGGAAAGCGCATGTATAAAAACAGCCTGAAATGGCTGTTACCATGTTTGGTTTCCTATACAAGGTCTCTTGTTTCTATTCCTCCTCTCACTTAACATGCTGAGTAGACACCTTTCAAATTCATACCAATTCCACCATAGGTACCCAGAACCTCCCCTGTTTAAGGACATAAAACAGTTCTACAAGTCAGTCACAAGGAGAGTACATGGGAAAGAAGAGGATGGTAACAATGCAGTTCCTGATTGGAGTTCAAGTATAGAGATACAAGCAGGAGCTCCCAAGGCCTAACATGGACAAGAGACTGAATGTTTCCTGCATGGGAACTGCCAAGACAATATAGGTTGGGTGCTGATTTTGGAGTACACAAATTTAAATATAGTTGTGGTGGTGGTGGGTAATCCTTCAGGATTTGCAATGGTTTTTCCGACAAAAGAAACAGAAAAAGTATGCAGTGAGCAGGTCCTGGTAAAATAGGAGGTGATCTGCCTTAGCTGACACTTATTTTAATTGCTAGTAAATAGGTAAATATGACTTCTCCTTTGTATCACTGCCACTGGGTCTGGCTCCCACTGACGAGACCTCAATAAAGGTAAAAACTGGTTTGGGTAGTGGCACTTCCCTTAATGCATAGTATTATACATGTCCACAAGGAGATGTGCTTTTTGCATTATGGGAGATACTAAGTGATGAGAGCTTAGTCCACCTTTACCACGACTTGCCTCAGTCTTGAAGATACTTCAGGCACAAACTTTGTTTGCTTACACTTGAATAAAGGATTAAACTAAATTTATTATAGTCTAACTAAGTGGGCAAAAAACTTCCAAGACCTAACATTTGAAGCAGAATTTAATTATTTCCCCTGGGAAATGATATTTTTTTCTCATATACAACAAATTCTCAAGATTCACTGAGAAAGGTCATCCATTCCAGCAGTCATGATATCTTCCATACCTCATCTACAATTTATTTACCATCAGTGTAATCACTACTCTGGCAAAATCCAATCCTATCCAAACTGACTTTTCTTCTCCAATTAAGCCCCTCAAGCTAAAATAAATACAGGTAACCCTCGTATAACGTGGTACTTATACAACACAATTTTGATATAACACTGTCTACAAATTGTAGTAACCCATTATCTTTTCATATATTTTTCACTATGTGACTTAAAAATCAAATTTTATCTTCGTTAAATTTGAGCCACCCCTGTATCGAGCATGTAGTTATAAGTAGCGAATTTATCATCATCAATATACGTATCAAGGATTTAGGCCTAGCATGGCCTGTTCCGGCCTTAGAAGTCATCGTTGAATTGTTTAAGAGGATGTCCTGGTTTTCTTTTTCCTAATGGCTTGTACTTTAAGGCTTGTTTTGGTAATCTTTCTGTTTTCATTCTTTGAACGTGTTCCATCCATTTATGTTTATATTTTTTAATTTTTTCTATTACTGGTTCTTGGTTTAATTCTTTCATAATATCTACGTTTCTTTTGTGATCAAATAGAGTAGTATACTTTGCAGTTTTTCTCATAAACTTCATTTCTGCTGTTGTTAATCTTTGTTTGTCTTTTTGTTTTATTGTCCAGATTTCGCTTCCATACATTAAGTCCGGTAAGGCTAATGTATTGTATACTTTTAGCCTGGTTTGTTTTTGAACTAGGTTTGGTTTAAATATAGAGTTAATTATACCTGTTATTTTTAAATATTTTGCAATTTTTACGTTTATATCTTTTTCATTTGTGATCATACATCCTAGGTAGTTAAACGAATTCACCTGTTCTAAGATCTTGTTATCTATTACTATTTTAGTTCTTGCTGGATCTTGTCCTTTCAAGGCCATAGTTTTTGATTTTTCTGTTGATATTATCATACCATAATCTTTGGATATCTCATTTAGATTTAAAATAGCTTTCTGTAAGTTATCTTCAGAATTTGTAATTATTATTTGGTCGTCTGCAAAGAGGAGAGTGTTTAAGTTAACTGTAGGTGAAAGTTTAATTCCTTGATGTAAATTTTTATTCCATTTTATTATTTCATTTAAGTAGATATTAAAAAGAGTTGCTGAGAGGGGACATCCCTGTCGGACCCCTTGGTTTATCTCTCTTGTATATGATAGCTCGTGATTTAATCTTATTTGTATTTGATTATTTTCATATATGCTTGTGATAGCTTTTAGGATATTATTTGGTATTTGTCTTTCTTTTAATATGTTAAATAATATGTTTCTTTTAACTTTGTCAAATGCTTTTTCAAAGTCAATAAATGCAATATGTGTTTCTAAATTATATTCTCTTCTTTTCTCTATTATTAATTTTAGGCAAAAGGCTGGGTCTATACACGATCGTCCTTTTCTAAATCCATTCTGTACCTCTAGAATAAAGTTTTCGGAATATTTCATTAGTTTGTTATTTAAGATTCTGCTATATATTTTGTAACAGGAATTTAGTATACTGATACCTCTATAGTTTTTAGGGTCATCTCTATTACCTTTCTTAAAGATAGGAATCACAATTGCTTTTTTCCATTCTATTGGGGGGATACCAGTTGAGTAAATTTTATTTACAAATAATAAGAGTCTTTCTTTGAATCTTGTTCCTGCGTATTTATATAGTTCTGAACCTAGCTTATCTTCTCCAGGTGATTTTCCGTTTCTTGTTTCTTTCAGGCTGATTTCTAATTCTTCTTTAGTTATTTCCTTTTCATTTTCGTTAATTGTTTGCCAGTTGTCTTTTTTAAAATATTTGTCTGTCCACAGTTCTGTGTAGTAATTTAGAAATTCTTCTAATTTCAATTCAGTGTTTAATTTTATGTTTTCTTTGGTATCTGCATTTAGGTGTTTCAAAATCTTATATACATTTGGTGTTATTTTATATAAATCATGTTCTAAATTAGAAACAAATTTATTCCATGATTCTCTATGTCTTTTTCTGACTTCTCTTTTAGCTATGGCTCTTATTCTTTTATATTCTATTTCATCTTCTAATCTTTTACTGCTTAACCATTTGTGATAGGCTTCTTTTTTCTTTTTGATTATCACTTTGATTGTATCATCCCAGATCTTCAGTTTTTTTCTTTTATTGAATTTTTTGGTCTTTCCTAAGCTTTCATTTGCTGCTGAATTTATATTAGAGGAAATACCCTTAACGCACGCATATACGTTAATTGTTTACCGTATAAAGTGTTTATTGTTGAAAATTGTCTTCATTTTCTGCCAGGAAAGTGCATTAATCTCAAGCTGAGCACTTTATTTTCTGGTGAGTTACATAGATAATTACTATGCAATGCATTTTTTATGTAGAAAATTTATTTTTATAGTAATGGCCACTTAAGGGCTTTTGCGATATGGCTGAAAATGAAATTAGTGAATTAATTGATGGGGAAACAGATTTAAATGAGGAGTAGGTACAATTAATAGATGACATCGAACCAAATGGCGAGGAAAGTTCTGCTGAAGATTCTAATTGTGATGAATCATTAAAGAAATTAGCAGGAGGACTGGACTTGGCAAGAAAGTTAGGAAGTTATTTTACGGATAATGATCCCTGAATGGAGCACTCCGGAAAATTCACAAGACAAGTGGATATTTAGAAAATAAGGGGATAAACATCCTTTGCTGTTTTATAGCCAGTAAGCGAAACTAAAGATCGATAACTACGATCTATAAGTTTCATGCCGAAAAACTATCGGCAAAGGCAATTCGAAGTAAAGGTGGAGCAAGCGATTCTCGATATTTTCTCATAATGTAAAACACAGCTCCTAGGAGATGTAATACTGTCATTACATTATGAGGACAGGTCACTACCTGATAGTTTTTCGGCATGAAACTTATAGATCGTAGTTATCGATCTTTAGTTTCGCTTACTGGCTATAAAACAACAAAGGATGTTTATCCCTTTATTTTCTATATTAAGGTGCCAGAAAACTAGCCATAACTAAAATATAATTACATCTTTATGGCATTCGTATAGTGAAGATATGCGAGTTCTTTTCACTAAGCTTCGATATCTTCCGGGTCTACCTACTCACTGATGAGACCTCAAAAAAGGTTGAAACTGGTCTGGATAGTGACCTCTCCTCATAATGTAATGACAGTATTACATCTCCTAGGAGCTGTGTTTTACATTATGAGAATATATCAAGAATAGTGAGGGAGCTGGCTCCACCTTTACTTCGAATTGCCTTCGCCGATAGTTTTTCGGCATGAAACTTATAGATCGTAGTTATCGATCTTTAGTTTCGCTTACTGGCTATAAAACAACAAAGGATGTTTATTCCCTTATTTTCTATATTAAGGTGCCAGAAAACTAGCCATTAGGCCTTTTATCTTAACCAAGTGGATATTTGTTTAGCTCCATATTATGAACTTAATAAGAAAAACTGCAGCATAGTGCTAAGCACGGTCTTATTACTGACTTCTTGATAACTAAACCAGCCGAAGTATGCAATGAGAATTATACAAATGATGTCCAAGAGATTTCAAGTGATGATGACGTCTGGACGCTCGTAAATAAAGAACATCTACAAAATGTTAGTTTCGAAGACAGCGATGACGATTAAAATATGCACTTTATTTTATTTTGCCTAAAACATTTATGTATTATGTGCAATGAAGTTTACATACAATTTGTAATTTTTATAAGTTTATTTTATGCATTTGTTTCATAGTTTATGTTTTCTTAACTTACATGAATTATCTGAATTAAATAAAAATATTTTTTGTTGGATATGTCGTTGTTTATACAGTTTAAAAAAAAAAAACGATTTTGGAACCTAACCCTACTTTTTCTATGTGATCTAAGTCTCGCATAACGCGATTTATACAACACGGCATTTCTATGGCACCTAACATCCGCGTTATACGAGGGTTAACTGTACTAATATAACTTGCTCTTAGTAATGATTTAACAAAAACTGTATGCCTACATTATAATTTACCAAATAATAATAATAATCATCATTTTTAAAATTTTTTTTCTTACTCAGTTCTCCATTCAAATATGTCAGCTCTACTTTTAGTAACTAAGATTGCTATTGTGCTAGTTTACTTTTCTACAGAACATACTTCACCTAGCCACTCTTAATTTTGTGTCATATGGCAATGCAAACGTGACAAATGGGATAATCTCTGATTTTTATTGCTTCTTTCCATATCCAATTACTATACCTCTTCTTCCAATCTAATCAACGGCTTTAACGGCATGTCATTGTGGATGGCTTCCTTTCATCAGATTTCCCCATCAATGCTAGAGTGCCTCAGGGTTCTGTGCTCTTGCCCACACTCTTCCTCCTTTACATCAATAATTCACTTTCTCTGATTCCAAATACTATTCAGAGCTTCACAGATGACAGTACTCTTCATTCCTCTTCCTCATGTGATAAACTCAGCAGTACCATGCTGACTTCTGCAACATTCTGAAATGGGGCGAAGACAACTTAGCAAATTTGTTTGTTTAGTCATTTCAATTTTTTTAGTCATTTTTAGTCATTTCAATGATAAAAAAAAACAAGTCTGCCTTATTACCTGCAAGAAAAATCCTATATCATCCCCTCTCATTTTTGATAATATTCCAGTTTCCTATCAAGATCAATTTTCTCTTCTTGGATTGACTGTCACATCCAGTTTATTCTGACACAAACTTAGCCTCTAAAAAGCTTGGTGTCCTTTTCTGTTCTAAACATTACTTCTCTTCTCTCAACTCCTAACATTTTATAAGTCTCAAATCCATCCAACCTTGGAGTACCGTTCCCACATTTGGGGTGGAGTACCCAAGACTTCTCTAAGAATTCTTGATGTTATTCAGAAGTGGATAATCCACTTAACAGACGACCCTTCCCTCGCTATTCTACCACTTTCTTCAAACCATAGAAGAACTAGAGCAGTCATTGGCCAACACTCATACACCATCAAACTTTGAATACACTGAAATAACTTCTCATTTGTTTCCTTCATTCTGTCCACCTCTATTCTTTAGAACCATCTCCCCTATACTATTTTCCGCACTCTTTAAGAAACATTTCAACAGGCTACATTTTTCTCCTTAAACACTTTCTCATACATGGCACTGTAAGTGTTATAGGTCCTGTGTGGGGTCAAAATAAAAACTGAATTACTAAAATAATTCTTGCTGGAATAAAGGTCATTATTCCCTATCACCATCCAACAATGCTAACCATTATCCATGCCTCCTTGGTTCTTTAAAAAGTTAGAAAAATAGACATCGGAGAGACATTTTATTCAATGTTTTGTGCCAAAGCAGTGCAATACAATATGACTATGAGAGGTCAAATACAAACTTACCTCCATCCCAAATGGTAGGCAAACCTTAAGGTCCTTTGCAACCATCATGTGCAACTATTAAGTTTCCATCTCTCTCTCTCTCTCTCACTCACTCACCCACCCAGATCATTCATTGATCTGCGTGATCAGTGTGTGTGATGTACAATGATGGCATCATTGTACCATCACCAAAAGATAAGACTGATCTGAAATGTTCATCTCCTCCAAGTGCATAGATAAATATTATAATGTATCTCTCAAACTATATAGAGAATAGATAGCTCAACACATGCACACATTCTCTGATGTCTAGAAAGAGATCAAAAGAATGGATACAAAAAAAAAAATAAATAAATAAAAATAAAAAAATAATAATAACCAGCTTGGATACCAAAAATACTTGGGACTGCTTACCATCAAAACTGGAAAAAATCTTTCCAGTTTTGATGGTAACATTATCAAGAATTAACATCATATTATATCATCTTTAGAAGATTTCATAGTCATCTACATTACAGCTTGAAAGCAAGTTTATATTAGCCCATCCAATAAAAGGGAGATAAAAAGTCAGCCATCAAACTATCACCACACTGTCCTCAACACTTTCAAAAATAAAGTCAACTTCTTTTACCACATACAGGACTACCAATAAAGATTCTACTACTTTCACTCTACAGCAGATCTCCTAGCCATATTACTCACCTACTGAACAAGCTATATAGATTTGAAGAAAAAGCTATGTAAAAATGCTTGAGGTCACTCATGACATTTGCAAGGTATGTGACTGAGTCTGACACAGAGGCCTACTTACTAAACTACCAATCTTATGGTCTGCCTTCTGCAACTATTGGATCACCAGCTACCTATTTTATCATTCTTGTCATGATGGATGGCTTTCTCTAAGCTCATTTTCCCACTAAAGCTAGAGTACTCCAAGATTCTGTACTTTGCCAAGTTTTCCATGATCTATATAAATATATATACACCTTAACTTTCCCTCTAATACATCTTAAATGATCTCAGCTCTTATCCACCAGTTTTACTGATGCCAGTTCAAGATCTTCAGCAGGTAACCAAGCTATGGCTGAGCTGGGTTCGGTGGGTGAACAGCATAATTCCTCTGCAGCCAATATACTGTAGATTCAAATTCCAGTGGACCTGATTATGGCTTAAAATTTGGTCTCCAGTGCAGGATTTTTAGATTATTTAACCATTTGTTCTTATCAACATCAAAACAGTCATAATGTGGCTATGCCATATCACGCAGTCCCAAGTCCTGATAAATAGGTGAGGGTTGAGTGAAGTGCTAGCAATTCATTCTCGTAATAAAAGTGCTTTGCTATGGAAACCAGGATCACAGGAAAATCTGACCAAAAAGTAACCATAAATGAAGACAAACTGTCGAGAATGACATGTCCTAGTGAAAGCTCTTATGGAGAAATTAGGGAATTGAGGAATACAACAGGAATGTTATGGAATAGTATTAAGAGATGGGTATTAAATGCCTGCTCTGACCTCAACCCCCACCGAACACCTGTGGGATGAATCGGAGTGATGGTTGAGGACCAGAGCAGCATGTCCTTGATCTGTTGCTGAACTCAGTGCTGCACTGATGGAGGAATGGAGACAAATTCCATCTGATGTCTGCCGCACATTGGAGGAATGCCTCCCTCAAAGGGTGCAGGAAGTGATCAAAGCCAAAGGTGGACATGCCCGATATTAGAGTTTGCCTGCTGATATCAATTGTAAATTGCTAAAGTGTCCAGACAATTATTGGTAGATAGTGTATACACCAGGAGCATATATTCAGGATGTGGCAGGTGTGCAGTGCACACCCACAGAATAGCAATTTCACCGATATTATATTTTTTGCATTTATACTTATTATAGGAGCTCCTAATTGTTTTCTGGCTTCATGTGACTCCTTAAATTAATCACAAGAAAATAATCATCATGAAGAGGAGATGTTTTGATGTGTAAACACTATCACATTCATGTTAATATCTCGGGCGTGCAGTCATAAATATGGACACTTTTGAGTCCTTTAAACAGATGTGTAGATGGCAAAGCATGTCAAATTCTTAGTGTTCCTGTGGGTTTAATTGGCCAAGAAGGCGAGGCAAGGTGTGCACTGAGACAATAGCACCCAGACAGAAGTCATTAGTGACTGTGATTGATTATTGTGTGAAGTAATTCAACTGAATGTTGTCATGAGTTGTTTTTGTTTTCTGAGTTTCATCTGTTATGTGTGCATGATGTGTGAACTGATGTGTTTATGACACTGATACAGAGAAGTTTTTAATATACATATATTTATAATTTTCTATAAATAATTTAACTTTTTTAATCATATTTACAATATGAAGCAGTGTTGACGTTCGACTGAATGTCCTATTGTCTGCCAGAGCTTTCGCGGATTGTATGATTACAGTTGGAGGTTGGAACTTGAGTATAAATAAGTAAAGTGAGTTATTTCGAGCCTTTCTTTGGTTAAATCTGGAAAAATGATAATTTCCCAAGTGATTACTTTTTTCTGATTTCTGTGCGTATTATATGGCTGTGTTTAAAAATCATCTCACCACGAAGGGTACAACCCTTTGTGCTTCTCACATAAACAGTTCATGAAGCATAGCTATTGTTCATTTGACTTATGTTTTCCATATTTAAAATTATATTAATTGATAAATTAAAGTATTCAAAGTTATCCTACAATTAATTGCACTGGACCATTAAGATAAGCGCTGATGTACTATGCACTCTTAAAACTTTTATACATCAATAAAAATGCAATCATATGGTCAAATTGATGTGAATTTTGTAGTGTGGATTGCATAAGCTACATGACTGCACACACACTAAACCTAAATGGGCACGCGATGCCACTGATACACACAAACTCTTACCAACACAAAAAATGGGTGTCATTAACACACTAAAAAACAGGGCTTTGAAGATTAGTTCCCGTGAACAAGTACTTAAACATGAATTAAAAGCTATCAGCAATACCTTTCTGAAAAATGGCTACAGCAAAAATTCTATCAACATAAAATTCTTCACAAGATTCCACACAAATCTTGATTACAATAAAACTGTAGCCATTCCATACATTAAAGGGATATCAGATAAAATAAACAGAATACTACAGAAATACAACCTTAATGCCACCTTTAAACCTTCTACAAAATTAAAGAACTTATTCAACTCATCCAATAATCCACTCCATCTGCCGGCCCATCCTGGCCTTATATAGGTGAAACAGGATGCATGATTCCTATCCGAAAAAATAAACATAACTGGCACATTAAATTTAATCACTACGGTAAATCTTGCCTTTCTGATCATGAATACTCTACATAGAAAAGGCACCTTTTCTATGTAGTTTCCATCACACTAAAACATGGTAATGATTTAGTGTGATGTAATTCATGAATGTAAATTTAAGGAGGCCTGTGAAATTCTTATCATTCACCCTAATCTTAATAATGATGGCCTAAAAATCCCAAGCATATGGAAGGTACATATTCTACCCACTTAACCTTTCTCCCTCAGAGTTAATTATAATTAGGACTGTGAGTATCTAGGATCTCAACTCTAATATAACAAAACTCATGTTAAATTATGAATTAGGCCAGCACTTTTGCTGTATTAAAACTATCTATATGAATTTGTTCTCTGACGATGTTATTAATAAAATATAGCTTTGATGTAGTTTTTTTTTTCTTACTAGAGATCAGGCCAGTAGAATAACCATTGATCAAATCATTGTCACTTTGGCATACTTTGAAATGTAATATAACTTGTCTTTGTGTGTATACTTCAGATGATGACCTTAATATGAAAGTCGAAACATCAAGAAATTAAAATAATTATTCCTAACAAGCTTGTAATCTCCATAATTTTACTGAAATGAATGGGATGATAGTTTAACAAACCTAAATGTAAGGATCTGAAATCTGGGATCCACAGATGGGAGATCTATAGTTTTGATTGAGCTGTACAGGAAGAAGTGGAGGAAAGGATCCAAGAGTGATAGCAGATAGAAATCTGTAGTTTGGAGTGAGGGGATACTGCAGCTTAGACTGGTCACTGGAATTTGAAGAAGTTACTGTGGAGAGAGAGTAGAGGTGAATAACAAAAACGATGTTGGGGCTGTAGAACACTGGTTATGAGGATAAACCAACGGCATGTAATGTAGTAATTGTAGACACTGATAGATAGAAGATGCAGGGGGTGATACGACTGAGATGTTTAAGATGTTGAGAGGTATTTACAAACTGGCACAGAGAAGTTTTTCATATGGCAGAATGAGTGCCCATCCTCTTTGACTCATATCATATTATGAGTCAAAGAGGATGGGCACCCATTCTGCCATATGAAAAACTTATGATCGTTTTAGGGAGAGGGTGTTAGAGAGGATTTCGGATGGACTGGAAAGTGTACAAGATTGGTGGAAACATAATTCAAAAGTAATCCTGAGTTGTGCAATCGAGGTGCTTGGTGAGACATCTGGAAAGATTAGAGAGCAGAAGGAGGGTTGGTGGTGGAATAATAATGTTCAAGTGGCAGTGACAGCTAAGAGGAAGGCAAAGCAGAAGTGGGATGAGTCAAGAGTGGAAGAGGACAGAGAGGTGTACAGAGAGAGAAAGCAAGATGCCAAGAGAGTTGTGGCACAGGCGAAGGCCATGGCATATCAAGATCTGTATGATCAATTAGAAACAAAGGAAGGACAGAGAAAAATTTACCAACTAGCAAAATGCAGAAATAAAGCAGCAAAGGACATCTTATATGTGAGGCAGATCAAAGACGCTGAAGGAAGAGTATTATGGAGGGATGTGGACATAAGAAACAGATGGAAAATATACTATGAGGGACTTTTGAATGAGGAAAATGCAAGGACTCACAGAGGAGATGGGCAGCCTTCTGAGGGGATGGTGCAGAACATCAGTAGAGTGGAAGTGACGGAGGCCATGAAACGGATGAGGAATGGAAAATCGGCGGGCCCGACAGAATTCCAGTGGAGGCATGGAAGGCACTGAGGGAAGAGGGAATTGACCTGCTGTGGGACTTGTTCATGAAAGTTTGCCAACAGGAAAATATACCCGAGGAATGGAGAGAGAGTACTCTTGTCCCTATCTACAAGGGTAAAGGGGATGCACAAGACTGTAAAAATTACAGAGGAATAAAGTTGATGTCCCACACAATGAAAATCCTAGAAAGGGTTCTTGATGGTAGATTGAGGAAGGAGGTGGAGATTGCAAAGGAACAATTTGGCTTCATGCCTAGTAGATCAACAACAGATGCTATCTTTGGGTTACGGCAGATGATGGAAAAGTATCGAGAGAAACAAAAGGGAGCTACATCTGGCATTTATTGATCTGGAGAAAGCATACGATAGAGTGCCAAGGCAAGAAGTCTGGAGGTGTCTGAGGGAGAAGGTGCCGGAGAAATATGTCAGGTTGTTGCAGGAAATGTACAGAAATGTGAAGACCAGTGTTCAGACCTGTCTGGGACAGACAGTAAGCTTTCAAGTAACAGTTGGCTTGCATCAAGGGTCAGCATTAAGTCCGTTTCTGTTTAATATTGTGATGGAGGTGGTAACAGAGGAGGTGAGAGAAGATGCGCCTTGGACAATGTTGTATGCAGATGACATCTTGCTGAGTGAAGATTCAAGAGAAGAAGTGGGAACTAAACTGGAAAGATGGAGAAAAGTACTGGAAGAGAGAGGTATGAGACTGAGCAGAAGTAAGACAGAGTATATGTGTTGCACAGTGAGCGGCGGACAGGAGACATCTGGAGCTGGAAGGAAATGTCATCAGTAAGGTGAGAGACTTTAGATACTTAGGTTCAACAGTGGAAGAAGATGGAGGAGCTGAGAAGGAAGTGGGATGCAGGATACAAGTGGGTTGGAAGAACTGGAGGGAGATGGCTGGAGTGTTATGCGATAAGAGAGTGCTGATCAATCTGAAAGGCAAAATCTATAGGACAATAGTGAGGCCAGCTATAGAAACTGTGGCCCTGAGGAAAAATAACATCAGCAGGATGAAAATGCTTAGGTGGATGTGCGGTGTGACCAGAAAGGATCGTCTGAGAAATGACTATGTCAGGGGAACAGTGAAAGTTATGAACTTAGGAGCGAAAATACAGGCGGCAAGGTTGAGATGGTTTGGTCATGTGATGAGGAGGGAGGACGAATATGTGGGAAGAAGGGTCATGCAGATGGATGTGCAAGGAAGGCAGAAGCATGGGTGGCCTAAGAAGAGATGGAGGGAGCTGGTAGAAGAGGACTTGAGGATGAAGAACTTGGATGTGGTGACAGCCCAAGACAGGAAGGTGTGGAGGAGACTCATTATAAACAGTGACCCCACTTAAGTGGGAGAAGCTGCAGAAGAAGTGCCCATCCTCAGAGGTTGTAAAAGGAAGCATTTGATAAGAGGGTTAAAGTTAGTTTTTGCATGGGGAAATGGTAGGAGCACGATGTGCATTGCCTGAAAAGATGCCGTAGACAGTGAAAAGTTTAAGAAGCAGAATGACGAACTGGGTCATCTAAGGAGACATGCCACAATAAGTCACGACTCCATGGAGGTTCACAATAATAATGATGTACATAAACAAAAGTCACAGGATACTTTAGCACGAATATATTGACAAAGGTGTGCCAAAATGTTCTGGAGGCTATTGAAAATGCTTAGACACTGTAAAAAGGGATCACAGATGATAAGGTGAACACTGAGATAATGATAGTCTGGACGTTTTGAGTATTACTTTGAAAAATGTTAAATGAAATATGTAATAACAAAACAGTGGTCAAAATATAAACAGGAATGCAAATTGTATCAATATTTAATGAAGAAAGTACATAAGAAAACTGAAGTGCAGAAAGACGATTGGAGTAGATCACATTCCACTAGAATGTGTTCAAATATATGGAGGTATAAAAGTTTTACAGTGGCTAAACAGCTTAATTCAGAAGCCTGGTCAAAAAGGTTGAATTATCATTGACTAGAACAGAGCTCTCATATTATGCATATAAAAAAATGGAAATAAAAACAAAATGTGAGAATTACAGAGTTATTTTCCAAGTGTTCCAGGTAAGATACATGTAAACATTTTTGAGAGGAGGTCAAGAAAAATTGTGGAAGGCAAACCTGTGAAGAATAAGCAAGAAAGGCATTCAAGTCAAATCAGATTATCAGAATCAAATTTTTGCTTTAAGACAAATATTTGAAAAATCATGTGAATATAGTAAGAATCTATATAAAAGGCACATGATAAGGTGTCAAGAGAGGAAAAGTCTTTAACACGTTGACCGCCATATTAATCAAATACGATTCAGACTACATTTTTTCAATGCGTTACATGAATCATATTTGCTTCGTATAAAGATTTTCCTTTCAGGCTGCGTAGATCACTCGTGATTCATATCTAATTGAAATGCTTATGGGTAATGGAAATGTGGGGCCTGGTAAATAGGTTTATATAGTTAGCACGGTAGAATTTCAACTACATGTACAACAGGTGGCCTATTATAGAGGTTTTATTTTTTACCAGATTTAGGCCAATTTCTAATGTTGAATAAAACAATAACAATGGTGCTAAATATTTATTTATAATATATGTCATTATAAATGTGTCAAATCATAAATTTTTCTTGTAAAAAATTGAAAAATTAATAAACAAAAAATGACAAACAATAGACAAATAGATATGAAAAAAATAATTGGGTGAAATTATTACTAAACAATTACAAAGTACAGTTATGCACAATAGTAAAACAGCAAACACGATAAAATTTTCCGCACTGAACACATTTCCACAGTGTTTGTGTGGCCTTAGATGTACATCTTCTCCTAATACTGGTACCAACTTCTTCTAAAATATGTTTTTCCTTGTCTGAAGTGACATTATTTCCCTTTGGTGTAATTCCTAATAACTCTTTTGCGATTTTTTCTCTAAATTCTGTGATGCTAATGTTTTTATCAGTAACTCACTTATATACTATAAAAGTGTTCACCACAGCAGAACCTAAAAGAATTTCAACTGCGAGTTTTTGGAACCATTTCACACTTCTTCGAAGACAAGAAGTATAGAATACAAAATTAATAACGGAAAAAACTCACAAAGATTATTTAATAGTATAATTATCGCCTGTGTGTCATAGGCATCTTCAGTACATATTAAGCTCAAATTAAACAATAATTGACAATTCCAAAAAGCGCCACCTAAGTAGCTGGTGTAAGATAACTAAAAAGGTCAATAAATTTCTTAAAAAAAAAAATCAATACAATAAGAAGTTAGGAAAGATTAGCTGATTTGTAAAGTACTATCTCCCATAAAGGGGATAGATGTAAGCCGTCAGATTTGTTTAAGTTAGGAGAATGAAGTAGAGTTTCACATATGTTTTTTTATAAAGGTGTTCCATAAGGAACAGACTTTTGTGAAGAACTTTTGTCTTTCTCCAATGAACTCTATGTCTAGTGAAGATGGCATGTTCTGCAAGTCCAGACTTTTCAGGTTTAAAGTATTCAATATAAGATTGGTGTTCTTCTAGCCGAATAGAGGCAGATCTTCCCGTTTGTCCGAAATAAGATAATCCACAAGAGCATGGAATCTGGTAGACACCTGGATGATTAAGATGTGGAAGCTTGTCCTTAGGAGAAGTGAGAAAGGTGGAGATTTTTCTAAATGGTTGAAAGGCAACAAAAATATTCAGTGGTTTTAAAACTTTTGCTATACATTCACTGATACCTTCTACATAAGGGATAGAAATGCACGTTATTACTTCTGTGTTTGAAGAAGAAGACATTAAAACTACTCAAAGTTCTTTTAATGAAGCAATTCTATAACCATTAGATAGAAAGGAAGAAGTTATATATTGTAGTTCTTTCTGTAAAACATCATCTGAAGAACAAAAGGAGTGGGTCCGATGAACAAGTGTTTTAATAGTTCCTGCCTTTTGACTGGGATGGTGATGAGATTCCGCATGGATATAATGGCCTGTATGAGTCCTCTTTCTATAAACTGAGAAATGTAGGCTACCATCTGGTTGGCGAAGAATTAGAAGATCTAAAAAGGCTAACTGCTTATTTGATTCTACTTCTAGGGTAAACTTGATCATAGGATGAAGTGCGTTTAACTTAGTGAGAAATTGTTGAAGTTCATCCGAAGAGCCATTCCATACAGCAAAAATGTCATTGACATATCTGAACCCAATGAGTAGGTCTGGGAGAAATGTTGGTAAAGATACGTTGTTCACAATGTTCCAAAAAGAAACTGGAGATAGCAGGAGAAAGAGGATTGCCCATTGCTGTTCCTTCAATTTGTTGATACAACTCATTTTTAAAGGAAAAATAACCAGAATGTATTACAAAATCAAATATGTTTACAATGTCTGAAGGAAATTCCTGTTGTAGTAATTCAATGCTTTCAGAAAGAGGCACATTTGTAAATAAAGAATCTAACCTGATCATGATATCAGAAACATTCAAATGAAGATCTGAAATTTTATTTTTGAAATCCAAAGTATTTTTTATATAAGTATCAGTTCTTCTAGTTGAAAAGGAGAGTAAATTTGATAAAAATTTTGAATTTTGTAAGTGGGGCAACCTATACAATCTACGACTGGTCTTAACGAAATGCCTGGTTTATGAACTTTTGGAAGACCATAGAATCTAGGTGGACGAAAGAAGAAGGTTTTAAGTTTTTTCTTTTGATCTTCATTCCATGTAGATACATTATCTATAAGAGAATTAAGTCTCTTCAATTGACTCCGGGTAGGATCCAATGTAAGAGGCCTATAAGTAGAACAGTCACGAAGTAAAAGAGACATTTTTCTCTCATATTCCTTCCTATCTTGAATCACTACAGCCTTCCCCTTATCAGCTTTTGTAATAATTAAATTATTGTTATTCTTCAATGATTTCAATGCTTTAAACTCAGCGTAAGAAAGATTAGGATGAGGAGACTTGGCATTAAAAAGAATTTTTGCACATTCAAAATGTAATCTGTTGGCTGTTTTTTGGGATAAGGATCGGATACTCCTGTCTATGTTATGAAAAAAATCCATAAGTGGCACCTTATTCGGCGTAACAGCGAAATCATGTCCTTTTGATAAAACAAAAGGTTCACAGTGGACGTTCAGAAACATTTATAACTACTTTATCTATATCAATAGTATTATTACTGGATCTAGGTAGGCTGACCAGTGAATCAAATTTGCGTTTTAGCTTGTCACGAGAATCATTAAAGACCTTTAGGTAAGAACTTGAACATATGCGCATTATAGTATTAATTGTTTCAACCGTTAAAACAGATTCCAGAGCATTTTTTATGTCAATAAGTTCTCTATTTAAGAGGGCAAGAATTCTTTAGCTTTTAAATAGATCCAATGAGCTTTTGGGGACCTAAAACTTCGTTTATTCTAATTCTTCGCCAAACAGATGGTAACCTACATTTCTCAGTTTATAGAAAGAAGACTCATACAGGCCATTATATCATTGCAGAATCTCATCACCATCCCAGTCAAAAGGGAGGAACTATTAAAACACTGGCTCATTGGGCCCACTCCTTTTGTTCTTCAGATGATCTTTTAAAGAAAGAACTACAATATATAACTTCTTCCTTTCTATCCAATGGTTATAAGAATTGCTTCATTAAAAGAACTTTGAGTAGTTTTAATATGTTTTTCCTCTTCAAACACAGAAGAAATAACGCGCATTCCTATCCCTTATGTAAAAGGTATCAGTGAACATATAGCAAAAGTTTTAAAACCATTAAATATTTTTGTTGCCTTTCGACCATTTAAAAAAATCTCCACCTTTCTCACTTCTCCTAAGGACAAGCTTCCACATCTTAATCATCCAGGTGTCTACCAGATTCCATGCTCTTGTGGATTATCTTATTTCGGACAAATGGGAAGATCTGCCTCTATTCGGCTAGAAGAACACCAATCTTATATTGAATACTTTAAACCTGAAAAGTCTGGGCTTACAGAACATGTAATCTTCACTAGACATAGAGTTCACTGGAGAAAGACAAAAGTTCTTCACAAAAGTCAGTTCCTTATGGAACGCTTTATAAAGAAACATGTGAAACTCTACTTCATTCTCCGAACTTAAACAGATCCGACGGCTTACATCTATCCCCTTTATGGGAGATAGTACTTTACAAATCAGCTAATCTTTCCTAACTTTTTATTGTATTGATTTTTTTTTATTTTTTTTTTTTAAAGAAATTTATTGACCTTTTTTAGTTATCTTATGCCAGCTACTTAGGTGGCGCTTTTTGGAATTGTCAGTTATTGTTTAATTTGAGCTTAATATGTACTGAAGATGCCTGTGATACACAGGCGAAAATTATACTATTAAATAATCTTTGTACGTGAGTTTTTTCCATTATTAATTGCATATCTCTTTTAAAATTTAAGAAGCATAGGCGTTTACCTGATCAGACAGATCAATAAAACATTTGCTTTTGTAATAGTCTATAATAGCTTCCGGCTTTTGCACTTCATTACCATTTCATGCTATGAGATTTCATTTCGTTTGTGTGTTTTGTTGATAACATAAGCACTTCATGTTTATCGCATCATTTTATTACCACCACCACTGTGTCACTTTCTTTACCAATTATTTCACCCTTTTTCAATTTCTTCTGGTTAACATCATGTGGAATTCCCTTACGATGTTTCCTCAAAGTACCTACAAGGTGTGTTTGTCTGTTCAAAAGTTTGTGCGCTAATTCAATACTGGTATAATAATTATCTACATATATTGTGCGTCCATGGTCAAGTAGATTCTTACGAAGTCCCATAACAATTGAAGTTGGAACACTATTAGTGGTATTGGTCTTTTCTGCGCCACAGTATATCTTGAAATCATATGTATATCCATCTTCAATACACAATTCGAATAGTTTTATGTCAAATTTGTGTCGTTTATTCTTGATGTACTGACAAAAGGAAAGACGACCTCGGAAAGGAACTAAAGTTTCATCTACGCAAATATTACTCGAAGGCGTCATTATTTTCTGGAAATTATTTCTTATATGATTTATGAGAGGTGTAATTTTATAAAGTCTTTCAGAAGTATTTCCACCTTCGTCTGTGAAGTGCCAGTTACTGAGAAGAAGATCGAACCAATCCCCTTGACACAACTTGTTTGATTTCTGTAGAGGACGTTATTCGACCAATAGCACTCTAATTTTGGCATCTGCACTAAACTGAACCAAATTTGCAGACCCAAAAATATCTTCATTTCATCGGGATTTGTGTTTTTCCACTTTCTCATCCTTGCTTTTGGTAAAATTGTCTTACTGAGTTTTTGAAGAGCGTATCTGTTAGTTTCTTGCACCATTAGGTCAAGCAGTCCTTCATCAACAAACATAAAAAAGAAGCCTACAGGCTGTTTATTGTGCATTTCTTCAATAACATTTTGTTTTATTCCAAAACTATTATCCACAAACTGAAAATGTTTTAGATTATCACCTGTAATTTCATTCCATTGTAGGTCGGTTGAATTCACATTTCCAAGTATTTCATCTGCGGAAGAATCATTAGTCAAATACAGATTTTTTATAACATCATCAACTGTTTGTTCTACAGAATGAGCAGCAGTAAACTGAGATGTACTAGGAGTGAAAACTTCGGTATTACCAGTTGTAGATACTTTTATTCTCTTTCTAGCAATGAGAGAATCAGAATCTGAAGACACAGAACTAAGATCACTTCAGTTGTAACTTTCCGATGAATATTCGTATGGTTCGTCATCAGATAGAACTCCATTTATCATGGCTTCTAAATTTCTAAATGACGCTGTTCTTTTTTTGGACTCTCCAACATTAGGACAATTTATAATAATATTTATCACTATAACAAATTTATTCCACCGGACAAAACATCGAACGCATATAACTGTTCATACGAGTCATGGATATGCAAGTTTGACCATGTGTGAAATGCGAATCACGTGCGCACCGCTCGGCCCAGTCAGTAAAAAAATTCTTCTCAGGCCACGCGGTGCACACGATTCGCACTTAACAAATCTATTTAGCTGCATGAAATAGATAAAAAATCATAATCATAAAATATGATTCTTTTGTTACTTTCAGCAAATTGTAAAACAAAAAGTTGGCCTGGGGATCACAAAATTCTTTAACATTAGGGTGGTCAATGTGTTAAAATGTTACAATTAGGTGGTATCAATGGGATATTATACCCTACAGCATACCCTACACAGTTTTATATCAGCAATTAGAAATGAATGATGATGTTAAATGTAAAATCAGGTGTAAGACAAGGTTATATAACTATCATGGCTTATTCACTGTCTATATGAATCACATTATGAAGGATAATGTCATGAAAATCAGAGATATTAAACTCAGCTCTTTTCTTTATGTCAGTAGTTATATTATAAATGAGTTCAGTATAAGTCGTCAAGATTTTTAAACTAAACTTAATAACTGCTCTATTCAATTTGGTATGAAGGTCTGCAATGAAGAGACAATTTGAAAATAGAAAGCAACATGGATAATGTCAACTGCACCCATGGTGATGAGTGAGCCTATAGGAGAAGAAAAATATTTTGACTATTTAGGAACTATTTTTAATGAAGATTGTAAATTAAACAGGGAAAAGACAACAGTGTAAGTAAGGCTTACAGTAAGGTGAGAAGCCAAGTGAGTAAATTCATACAGAATAAGACAGAAATTAGCCAACATAACTAGCAGTATATAATTTCTTAGCTAATTAGATTCTAGGGATAAGGACCATTGTATCACTGTAAGAAAAACATTTCAGTATTCATTATCTTCTATACACACGAATATAATTTTTGTGAAATTTCCAGATTAAAACAAATCATTAAACAATCAACTATGGAGTTAAAACATGAGAATTGTTTACATAAATTCAGGCAGGATAAAATAATAACAATAATAATGTAAGAAGAAAGAATTAATATGGTATATGATGATAAGTTCATTAAATATGTGCTTGACTATGGACTTAAGAGTGTTCCAGGAATGAAAATTCAGAATGTGACAAATGCAATCAAGAAAGAGAAAGTTAAAGTAAAAGAGATGCCACTGCATATAGGAACAAATGACTTAAGTAGTGATAAATTCAGTATAATAGAGGATATGAAAAGACTGCTGGAAGAAATGAAAAAGAAGAGTCAGAGAGTGAACATTTATTGCCAAGATATGATGATGCTGAGTTAGCCAGAAGGACTATGATACCAAAAGATTCAATGCAGAGGCCATGTAGAGAAAATGGGTGCGAGTTTTGGATGTGTGGGGTGAATCTGATGGTAATGGCGAGAAGGTGTATGGGTGTGTGCAAGTTCAGTGATAATATGAGAACATGACAATGGTATAAATATCAATGAGAATGGTTATGCTTTAGGGTTGGACTTTGAGTGCGGTGATGGGAAGCAAAAGTTGCCCAAATGAACCAAGCAGACAGCATATGTAGGTATACAAAAAAGTCAGAGATAATGTATCATGTCTGTACACAAATGTCAGGAGCATCAGGAAGAAAGGAGTTCCCTTGATGAATATTTTGTGGTCTAAGATTGTTGACATTAGTGAAAACTGGTTTTCTGAGTCATATGCAGTAACTGGAATTGAGTGTAAAGGATATAGTATTTTTAGGAAGGAAAGAAGAGATACAAAAGGAGTGGGAGTACTACTAAAGATAGATAATATGAATCCAGTTAGGACAGAAACTCATGTAACAATAATAGTAATAATGTTCCATGCAGCAGTGAGTCTGACTAACAAGATGAAATATATTGAATGTACTGTTACAGGACTGGCAGTTCAGTTGCTGGAGATGACAAAAAGCATTTTCAAATTACTCTAATGGGAGTATTAACTAATGAGTAATCATTACGGGCGACTTTAATTATCCAAACATCAATTGGGTAACAGAGAAAACTCATGATAAGAATGAAAGAGAATTTATTGAGCTGTTAAGAGATAACTTGAAACCAAAGAGTATCAGATCCGATCATAGCATCAGAAGAATGTGATGCTTTATCACCAGATGATGACAGTGATCATACTGTACTGACATGGGCAGTACCAAATTATATGGATGTTCCAATTAGGAAAGATTACATGGTAAACTACAAAATTGGATTTTATGAGACAAACTTAAGAGAATACTATGTTCAATCCCATGGTAGCACAGCACAAGAATCTTTGAAAAGGTGTTTAAAGGTTGCAGTATTAGAATGTGTTCCTAAAGTTTGATGACCAAATAGGGTAGAAGTGAAACATATGTGCAATCTTATTAAGCATGAAATCCATAAGACGATAATGATGCAATTGGAACATTGTGAGAATATGGATGATGGGGAAATATATAAAGCACAGGCTAAAGTCAACTCAAAAGAATTTTATTGCTATGCTGCAAGTAAATGAAAGAACAAATGCCAAAGAATAACTTTACTGAATGTAGATGGTATCCTTATGTCAGGAGCAAAGATTGTTCAGATAATGTGTGCTCACTTTGCTAAGATCTATCAACCTGATGTAGGTAACGTAGAGGGTGGAGGACAGTGTTACCAATAAACAAGATGAAGAGATAGTGGTGCACGGGAAGGTGGATCTGGAGATGTTGCATAATCTGGCTAGGCCACTGACATATTTGTATAATGAGTCTTAGCTCAAAAAAGATTCCACAGGATCACAGGAATGGAAAGAATGTATGATAGTCTCGTTGTTGGACATTGCTAACATATTTGATCTATTCCACATGAAAAGCTGTTGCATAAACTAGAGGATATGGGACTGAAATATAAGCTACTGACTTGGAAAACTGGGTATCTGATAGTGGCATATAGGAGAGTACGAATCTGCTAAGTTTAAGGACCAGTGATGTACCCCCAGGGATCAGTCCTTGGTCCATTGTTGTTACATTACATCTATACATTAATGATATTGGGAAGGACCCAAAATGATAGAATATATTAATTTTAATAAATATTTTTATTCAGCTTAACATAACCTGAAATCAATGGCTAAAAAAAATTTAAGAAATGTACAAAGAAAAAAGTATGTTACAGCTCCAATAACCAGCAGACTATTCATTCAAAGCACACACACACTTCATGCTCTATTTGAATATAATGAAAAATAGTACAAAATGATAAAATATATCAACTTTAATGAACTATAATTTTACTCATTTTGTTAGCACAACATGCAAAAAACACTTCAAATATATAAATAAATGCAACTTCAAAAGCAAATATTTTACACACACACACACACACACAGGTTTCTGCACAGCATTGTGGTAATAACCTTCATAATGTTGATTTTGCAGAAGAAAAGGTGATAGGCTCAATTCTAAATTACAACTACCAAAACCTTTTTTGGAACCTCTCTGTCTCAAACTAATTCAAGATTGAGTCGATTTTTGCTTCATGCAAATAGGATTTCAGAAGAATCTCAGCAGTATTCTCAGAAGTAAATACCGATTAGAACTGTTGCAACACTGCTGAAAGGTGTGACTGAGTTCAACTGAAAGTGGGGTTTTTCAATTAAAGGTGAATTAGTTGATCTCATATGGAGGTAGCAGGGTTTTTGATCCCAGAAAATCAGGTTTTTAATCCCACATACAGGCAAATTGGCCAGAGAATTCACACAATTTACAGATAAAAATACTCTTAGTAAGCAGTGAAAGATGGCATTAGGTGTTGATGGTTAAATGCTACTAATGTAGCATCGTATGGCATGGAGTACCCTACCACGATGAGTTGGAATTCTTGGAAGTGTCACATAATAATAGTTGATATTTAATCATACTCTTCAATGACTTTAGTGACTTAAGCTTAAATATGAGTTAATAATAAAAGTTTCTGCCTTGAAATAAAAACATGAATGATAATCAACATTAAGAAGCATCCAAATCAGTTTTTATATGTTATAGTTTCATTTATCAAACAGACCATCTGTGGTGATAATACATCTGATGTTTGTTTTTTATTTGATTTTTAGCAGATATTTTCAAGCCTCAGTAATTAATTGTCTTTCTAAATGAAGAAAAAATTTCCATTGCTATTCATAGAGCGCATAAGAAATTTCGATCACTTTGTATACTGAAGGCAATTTGTCCCTTTTTCCTGCAGTAAAAACATAAAATAGCATCCCAAGCATCCAGTTAAAGGTTAATTAAAAAAAAAAAAAAGATACAAGTGAAATATACTTACTGGGGTGCTTTCTGAGGATTACCAAATCTGTTTTTCTTACAGAAATTTTGACCATTATAGAGGCCAATTAAGGCTCTAGATTCAGAAGTCATAGCTAGCTCTCCAAAGCCTAAAGATTCAACTTGGAATCCAGCAGATGGACCTTTTTCAAGACCTGTTTTAATAACCTTAAAAGGCAAAAAGGTGGGGAAGCAAGGGAAAAGAGAAGAATTTTATTTGATTAAAAAAATTTAAGCACTTGCTTCCTATGTAAATTAAACTTGTGCTTTTTTTTAGATAGCATGTTTACTTTACTATATGAATAAGAGTATAATAAACTCAAACTGTTTATAATTTGCTATTGCAAAATGTTAACAATGGACAAAATACTAACAAACTAAATAACACTGAAAATACTTATTACACAGATAAAAAATGGAACTGCTAGGCTGGTTGGCCTTAACATATCCTCTCTGTCTCCCTCTCTAACCAACAGACTGCAGGTTTGAATTCTGCTGTAGGCGTAAATAGTTGCAAGTGTCTTAGTTGCAAGTTGTCAAGGTGGAAGATGAAATGCTCATTATCTCATTTTATTTTGCAACCAGTCATATGGCAGCATTCTGACACATGCCTCAGCTCTGTAAATAGGATTTATGTTCTTTGTTCTAGCTTCATCTTGTGATTATGCTAATGAACTATATTTGCAATAATAAAAATTATTATTTATGCTTGTGAATATGCATTTTCAATTAATCTTCACTATATAACAAGTGCCATTAAAAACTCATTTTACTGCCCCACCCCACCCCCAACACACACTTATTGGAAGTCTGAAGTGTCTTAAAAAGCTTTTTTTTTTTGTCTCACAAAAAAAAAAAAAAAAAAAAAAAAAAAAAAAAAAAAAAAAATCCTTAACTTACAAAGAGCACTAATGTGCTGGTTTTAGACACTTCTGCTCATGGAGAATCCATTGCAATAATAGGGTAATCAATCCGTATTGTGGAATGAGTGTTTATGATTACACGTTGGAAAATTAACTTCTCTTTTATGATCCTTATAGTTTTTAAAGTGGTAACTATTTTGCTTGTATAACAGTTGGAAAATTTTTCGTATAAAGCATGTGATTTCGTGTGTTGGTGACCAATTTGTACATCTTATTTCTTTCTCCCCTTCAACACGAATTGACTCTTCTTGGCACCAAGCCAATGACGGCTCTCTAAAGTGTGGACGTACTATACAACCTTTAATGGATGGTAATCATATTAGAAAAAAAAATGCAGATATCTGCAAATTTTGATATTATATTTCATGTCAGAATACTGGCAATTTTTACGCAAACTTGGAACATGTGCATGAAATAATATGATGATTTTTTTTTTTTTTAAATAAAAAGATCCAATATTTAAACTTCTCTTCATAAAAAATTTACCATAACATGTGCTTCCCCCCTTCCCCCAAACCAATTCAAGCACTTAAATAAACAGGGTGGTAGTCTCACATCCTCAAGACATTTATGTGCAAGCATGTGCTATATTTAACATCCTGGGTACAAAGGTACATGCTGTGCAACCATCTATGGTATATTTCTGATCGTTTGGATGGTTAAATCTCTTAAAGTGAAAATCTCCTCTGTGAAGAGAATATCTCTGTCTGTTATTTGCATACCACCAGAGAAGTGCCTTTGATTTTATCACTCTCTGTCACATAATTTGTGGTGTTAGGAAGTGTCCAGTAGAACAATGATAGGCTATCACCCCCAGGACATTGGTTAGTACATGACATCATTTTCTGTGCTCTCACAGGATAACATCAGAGGCATGTCTTCACATCCCAACACAGCGTGGTTGATTTATTCTTTGGCAGTCAGATACATCTTCTGTATTATTATAATGGTTAACCGTCTGATAGAGAAACATTCTACTTGATAGTACTGATAGTTCACAAATGCTAATTTTACAAATAACATTCTACTGAAAAAGTTGTAACTAACATGCCGTATGAACTGTGTGAAAATGCATCTGTCCAAAGAGGAAGTAACATACATATTCTGAAGGGAGTTCCCAAAGGCAGTTGGCACAAGCAGACACTTCCACGCATCAACATGTGAAGGCTATTCAGTATTTTACTTTTCCCTAGCAAAAGAAAGGATTATGGAACAGTAGGTGATGCCCTAGTCTGAAATATCATAATCATTATAGTATACAGTAGATGCTTGCTTGCTATCAAGCCCCTAGGGAGCAGAGAAATAAATTTGGTATATCACAATGTTCACAATAGTGAATATAAGAAAAAAAAAGTTTTTTTTCATGCAAATAAAGTGATGGGAGATCAAAGGAAGTGGCAGGAAATATAAAATAAAAGGAATGGTAGAAAATAGAACAAATGAAATGGTGAAACTGGCAGGAACCAAACATAAAAAAACACCAACAGGCAGATTTAATGTTTAAATTTAGAAATGTTATGTTAGTATAAAAATTGATTACACTATTAAACGCTTCATAATAAATTAAATGTGCAATCTGTACCACTATCTTAATCAAATGAATAACATGCACGCTCAACAAAGTATGATAGAATTAAGTGAAAAGTTTCTATCACTACTAACTTCTTACAGACAATTTTCCTCCAAATCAGTCTGTTATTCGTGAGAGATTCAAAATTGTCAGTTCTTACATTTCAGTGTTCTAAGGCATATCTCACTGCATAAACCCACCAACACAACTATTTGTCTTAAAGTGAAAATCTGAACTCAGCAAGTTCTACAATTTTTCTTAACCTCTTCTCAACTTTGCTTGCATAACTTATCTGGAATACTCAGAAAGAAAATTCCTCTTTAATAATAAATTTAGTTTAATCCTTTATCCAAGTGTAAGCAAACAAAGTTTGCACCTCAAAATATCTTCAGGACTGGGGTAAGGTAGTGCAACACCAGGCAACTCCAAGCAAAGGTGGACCAAGTTCCCATCACTCCTTGTCTCAGTATCTCCCATAATACAAAGCACATCTCCTTGCGGACATGTATACTGCTATGCATTAAGAGAAGGGCCACTACCCAGACCAGTTTCAATCTTTATTGAGGTCTCTTCAGTGGGAAGCAGACCCAAACGTGGAGATATTAAGGCAGAAGCAATGGGAGAGGTCATATTTACCTATAGGTGTTGCCAACAGGTCTACCACCTTTTAATTGAATTACTCTGGATTTAGAGAAAGATGTTGGAAGTTTATTTTTCACTTGGTTAGATTATAATAAATTTAGTTTAATCCTTTATCCAAGTGTAAGCAAACAGTTTAAACCTTTATCCAGTGTTTGCTTACACTTGGATAAAGGATTAAACTAAATTTATTATAGTCTAACCAAGTGAAAAATAAACTTACTCTTTAATGTCACATTCAGTTTTATTTTCTTTCTTACAGATAGTTATTACCATCAGAGCTCTGCTACAATCATCTGGAATTTGATCCATGATCAAGTCATCTGAGTTAAGCAACTAGTCACCATAAAACTTATTTCTATTATCTCCATATTTAAGCATTTCTGGTCAAATATTATCTACTCTAGCTACGGTTCCACATTTCAGGTTTTCAATGGCTTTTTCCAATCAAAAGTATGGAAAAGTACTACTGACTCCATTCTTGACTTTGACTATATGACATTAAATCACTTCTTGTATCATTTAGCAATTCCTCCACCATCTTCATTAAATTCCTGATATTGTATCCTCAGCGATGTAAAGGATATTATGAGAGTGATAATATTTTTTTTTCATGTAGTACTAACTTCAGATTGACAATTTTCCTCCAAATTAATCTGTTATCTGTCAGTACTCCAATATTGTCACATATTTCTGTCTTCTAAGACACTTCTTACTGTATCAATTCACTAAGATCTTGGTGAATTGATACAGTTATTTTCATCTGTTATTTATTGCCATATTTAATTTGCTGCCTCCATTAAAAGTTGTGCCTAAATAGCTGAGATGATTTATTTGCTCTATAGATTTTCCATTCAGAATGTAGTTGATGTTTTGAGGTGTTTCTGCCTATTTTTAATATCTTTGTCTTTTTACTGCTCATTTTCATAGTAATATATTACATCAGTTACTCAGGGAATCTTACAGACTATATTTATTTATTAATATAACATCAATCTAAATGAAGCAAAGATCTGAGATTAACATCTACAATTTGGATATCAGGTTTAATGCCCTTTTTCTTCATAGTAGGAAATAATATGCACTTTTGTCTCATACCTGTTTTAACATCAAACCCTATTTGGCACCTCTTTCAATTCTAACTGCTGACTTACACAAATGGAGACTGTGCACTGCAAAGTACACTGTTTTACAACATATATATATATGGGTATATATGTTGTAAAACCGTGTACATGGGTATAATATGTTTTAAATGGGTGTAATATGTTTTACAACATATAACCGAAGTGTTCTGAAGAGTTTTTCTCTTGAAACTTTGTTATATATGCCTTTTCCAGATCTAGAAAACTTAGAGATCTTTGTTGCATTCCCATGACTTTTGAAACATTAGTCTTAAAGTGAAAATCTGATCCTGACAAGGCCTGAATCCAGTTTGTTCTCCAAGGAAACTTGGAGAAGAAAACTAGAGGGGTTTCTTACAATTTTTCTACAATACTTACAATGTTTCCATAATTTTTCTTACCTTTTTCTCAAGTATGTTCGCAAAAATATTATCAGGAATACTCAGCAGGAAGTGCAGACAACCTCACCACATATATCTGCGGCTGAAATCAATGTTTTCTCAAGAGTCTGCCATTAAATCTCCAACGTTTGATTCCTGTTCTCAAACTCTAATTTTTACTTGAATAATATTTGCGTATTTGAGTTTACACTTCACCTCTGAGAACTGCTCAATTTTATTCTTTTCTTTTCAATACAATATTCAATTTTATCCTGCTCAAAACTAAGTGGCAGGTCACTTCCTTTTCAAATCCCTCTATATACTCTTTGTATCCTGAGCTGCTATGAAGATACCACTATCAATAATAACATAGTCAATGAGATTTTCTTATTTGTTGTGTCTTCTTTCCATATGAATTTGTGCATCATTATGTTGGAATATGGTAATGTCTGGTCCATCTTCTGAACAGAAATCCATCAAGTACTCACCATTATTATTAGGTTTTCTCTTTTTTCCAAATTTTCTGAAAACATTTATATACATGTCTGGTAATCATTTGCTACTCTGCTGTTTAGATCTCCAACAAGAAGTGACTTTTCCTTCTTTTTTTTTTTTTGTGTTAGCTGCTCTCTCTAATGCCTCAAAAATTTCTCCATTTCTCTTTATTAGAACCTCCTGTGAGTGTTCAGTTTCTCATTCTGATATTTTCCCACATCACTCTACTTGATATTGCCTACCATTCAAGTGTTAGATCCTGAATGGAGAACTTTACAAGTAAATTCTTTATTCAGGATTTAACATGATAAATATTACTAATTAAGGAGATAATTGTACATCAGCCAATAATTATGAAAAATTTCTTTATGTTATGTGATAATGTGTAGCCCATATGTGCAATATATTGAAATTTATTCCTGTATAACTGAAATGAGAAGCAGAGAATTTTGTGTCAGAATAGTAAGAATTATGTAAGGGAATTGTTAAGTTATTTGTAAATCCCATTAAGTTGTCTAAGTACATTATGAAATTTCCAGAAAGATAATAAGTAGTAATCTGGAATAATCGTGTATAATCTATATGAGTCGAGCATAGCAATGGAGGCTGTACCTATGTGGAAAGTGACGTCAGAATGACTACCTGGAATAGGGTAACCTAACAGATTAGGGAGAGTGTAGGATCACCCAAGGGGCATGAACGATGGGGTTTGTGGATAAAAAAACACATCGAATAGAGGGCGCCTGATAGGTTGAATAAAAGATGATGCGCGATATTACAGGGCTTTTTTTTCTTCGGTTCCTGGATTCCAGTTTTAAGAGTTTTGTCGGGGGATTAGTGAGAGAGAGCGGTGGGTTGACTAGTGATGTCGGATGACGAGACCTATTCTTGAGAACACTTTAGGATTTCCAAGCAAAGCTGATCGTGTTACGACGTCCTATGTAGAATCGAGCCTTCGAATAAAGTCCCATCGAGGAGAACGGAGAAAATTTCCTGCGGAGTGGTAGATAGCACGCCACAGCCCGGAAATGATTCAAAGAAAAGCGTAGTGCATCGCCAGGCGCAAAGACGGCTGATAACCACAGTAAGGTAATCCAGATCTACATTAGATGGTGGCATGAAATCAGAAAGGATCCGGTAATGTAAAGAATTTCATTCTATGTTAAAAATCGCTTAGAAGAATAAAAAATTTGTGTATACTGTAAACTAAGAACACTAATAGAGAACTTTTAAGTAAATTAGTTAGGATCCCGTGGAACAAAGAAGAATTGTTGATAGGCAGTATTTTGATTGAGAATGGCTAGGCTTGACTAATGAAATTTAGAATTAAGATGGTTATTGATAGAGTATTAATGAAAGTGTTCAACATGTGTTCTGTGAATAACTTGTGAAAGGAATTATATCCTAGTAGTGTTATGCTTACACTTAATCTTATCCTTTCGTAATTGAAGGATTTAGCTTGCTCAAATTCATTGTTGTGATTTAGTATGATCTTTAACTTAGAGTGAGTTTTGTTCTATTGAGTATTTGAATTTTCTTAATATTCAAATACATAAACTCAGGTACCTTATACCTGAGTTTATGCCTGATTACAAATTCAAAACACCACTTATGAAATAGAACCTTTTGGTGGGAAGGAATTAGATATTATTGCTTAAGTGAGATTCGGGTCACGACTGCTAACTGAATCTGCACAGCGCTAGCATAAGATCAATTATTGTGTGTATCCGTTTTGAATTTAGAATTATTTCCCTGAACAAGAGTCTCTTCTGTTATAGGATATTGGCTGGTGCAGCATAAAATAAATTTTGCCAATATCCGAAAAGGAAATAGTACTGAATTAATATTTAAAGGCACAACAGTAGATTAGAAAATAGGCTATTTAGAGATAGAACAAGGGTAAAATATAGTGAAAAAGATGACATAACACAAGATTATCCTCATAATTGGTGTTTAATGTTAGAGCTGATACTGCTTTTCCACAATCATTATTACCTTATTATAACATCTTGTATTTGTTATTTAGAAGAATCTCATCTGTTTTTTTTCTTCTATAGTTCGCCCACCGATTAGAGATCCTTCGACACTTCTGCGCATGTCAGAAAAAGGGGAATCCATTCCGATAATAGGGTAATCACTCCGTATTGTAGGATGAGTTGTTTATTATTACAGATCAGAAAATGAACTTCTCTTTTATGATTATTGTAGTTAACTATGTTGCTTGTATTAACAGTTGGAAAATTTTACCTATAAAGCACATGATTTCGCATAGTGGCAACCAATTTGTACATCCTTCATTTCTTTCTCCCCTTCAGCATGAATCGACTATTCTTGGCAAGACGCCAAGCAGAGACCTACAAACGGTGGGTGAACTATAGTAGCATCAATTATGTCGATCTAGTACTTATCCAATTCTTCTGCTAATTCCATTTCTTTTCCATTGATGCTTCTTATGTTGATCATGCTTATCATGAACTCTGTTGTTGAGTTAGGGCTTGCTCCAGTAGCTGGATATTTGAATGTTTGCTCTGTAAGCCCTGTTTAAACAGACAATCCTCAGCAAGTGAAATTTTATCATGTTGTACCATTGTTTTATTTTGATTTAAGCCAATAAAATGCACTTTGGTTGGCTAAGTTGTAAACTGCCAGCCCATCATCATTCATTCAATCTGTACCATTCACATCAAAATTAACCTGAAAGCTTCAGCAGTCAGTCAACTTTATAACTTGTCATTAACATATGAACAAGTAAGCTTCCTAAATTGACAGAAACCCAACAATGGACAGCTGGCATAAACTGATATTGTTCTCTTAGAAAAACTGTAAATTTTATACTTATATGGTACAATATACAGTATTTCAATATTTCTAAGTTTAATTAAGTGTTATGAAGTTCGTAACAGCTCATTTTGTGTTTGAAATAATTGTTTATCCATAAGGTAAAAAACTATGCTGATTAAGAATTTTTAATTTTAATAGTATAACATGCACATATTTAGTTCACTACGAAGGTTTCAGGTATGCAACGTTAATTTATACTAATGTAATATTTACAAGTTTAAAACATTAATTCTACACTTTCATTTTTATAATTTTTTTTACACTTGTAGTTCTTTCTTATAAATGACTAATTATTGTTTACATTTGTACTGTTTCATGTTGTTTTGTGTTCTTTAGGG
Organism: Typopeltis vanoorti; assembly: GCF_054136105.1. Taxonomy (NCBI): domain Eukaryota; kingdom Metazoa; phylum Arthropoda; class Arachnida; order Uropygi; family Thelyphonidae; genus Typopeltis; species Typopeltis vanoorti. The sequence continues at coordinate 62,227,630 of NC_143552.1, forward strand.
TTCTTGCCAATCCTCTGTGTTCAATTATCAATATATAATTTCCCATCATTTCTTTTATTCTGTTTCTTACCATTTTCTTTCTTTATGTACCATTCCTGCAATTACATAAACACTTAAATAAAAGAGCCAATAGGCTTCACTTCGACGATGTAACATTATTTAAATTAAGGGGAATTAAATCCCACATTATTTCAAAGCTGAATAAGAAACTCAAAGTTTGAAATCAAAGAGTTGCATGCTGAATATAGTAAACTATAAAAGTTTCAGCGGATTGTAGTGTAAGCTAAAGCACATAGTTCAACACTAGGGCAACTCATTGCAAAGGTGGGTAAAGTTCTGATCAATATTCTTAGTATTACCTACAATGTAAAATACATTTCCTAGGAGATGTATGATGTTATACATTATGGTGGAAGGTCACTACCCAGACTGGTTTCAACCTTTATTGAGGTCTCATCAGTGAGTAGATAGACCAGGTAATACTGACGTTATAGCGAAAAGAACTTATGTGCTTTGCTATACGAGTTGTCAAAAAGGTGCACTCATAAATTACTTAAATAAAAAAAGCCAATATGCTTCACTTCGGCAATGTAAGATTATTTAAATTAAGGGGATATTAAATCCCACATTATTTCAAAGTCGAATAAGAAACTCAAAGATCGGAATCAAAGAGTTTCATGCCGAATATAGTAAACTATAAAAGTTTTGGCGGATTGTAGCATAAGCAAAGGGACGTAGTTCAACACTTGGGCAGTTCATTGCAAAGGTGGGTAAAGTTCTGATCACTATTCTTAGTATTACCCATAATGTAAAACATATCTAAAGGTTGAAACCGGTCTGGGTAGTGGCCTTCCACCATAATTTATAACATCATACATCTCCTAGGAGATGTGTTTTACATTATGGGCAATACTAACAATAGTGATCAGAACTTAACCCACCTTTGCAACGAGTTGCCCTAGTGTTGAACTACGTGCTTTAGCTTATGCTACAATCTGCCAAAACTTTTATAGTTTACTATATTCAGCATGAAACTCTTTGATTCCGATCTTTGAGTTTCTTATTCGGCTTTGAAATAATGTGGGATTTAATATCCCCTTAATTTAAATACATAAACGCTGTTCTGTATGATCTCCCACCATTTACTATATCTACTGATTGTGGTGTCATTTGTTAAGCAATTGGGTTCATTATTGTGAAGATCTGAGCTTCCGTGTGTTAAGGCTTAAGTGCTGGAAGGACGTCATGTTGGAGGTTTAGTGGAGTACTGACAGCACTAGGAAAAGATTAAAAACTAATTTTTAATGCTTCCAATATTTTGTCTCAGTCACTGAGACATCTTCAGGAAGTACGAATAACACACACACACACACACACACACACACACACACACACACACACACACACACACACACACACACACACACACACAGAGAGAGAGAGAACACAATACTAATGAAACGTGGGTGACTCTAAAGTCCTATCTAGATGGCCTGGGATGTAAACCAGGATATCTTAATTATTGCTTCTCAAATTTTGGGAAGTTTTATGCATCTGTATTTGTTGAGATTAAGTTGATTTCTGAGTGCTGCTGCAGATTCCAAAAATAGTCTTTCCTTTTATAAATTTACCAAGGTGGAGCATGGTAGTTTTCTTCCAGAAGATCCTGTGAGTTGTGTCCACTACGTAGTCTGCAAGGCCCGTTTGACCAAAGTTGTGATTGCAGATGTAAGATTTGGGTTCATCTAAATGGACAGTGGCTGATCTACTGGTCTGTCCAAAATAAACCAACTTGCAGGAACAGGGTACTTCATATACTCCAAGCACTACGAGAGGAGGGAGCTGATCTCTGGTAGAACGGATAAAGGTAGCAAGTTTCTGGTGGGGGTTAAAAATTGTGTAGAGATTGTACTTTTTTAATGACCTGGCAATTTTTTTCGATGTGCCACGGATGTAGGGGATAGTGATGGCATTTCTGAAATCTTTCCTAAGAGATGGCCAAGGAATGGGGAAGGAGCCAATTATTTTTTAAATTCTGTAATCATAATCACTGTAGCCACTGGATAGGAAGGTGTTGGGCCTTGCAGACCATATATCGGACACAACTCACAGGATCTTTTGAAAGAAAACCACCATGCTCCACCATAGTAAATTTAAAAAGGAAAGACTATTCTTGGAATCTGCAGCAGCACTCAGAAATCAACCTAATCTAAATAAATACAGATGCATAAAACTTCCAGAAATTTGGGAAACAATTGCAACAGGTCCCAGTTTACAACCTAGGCCATCTAGGAATGCCCACAGAGGTGCACCATCTAGACAGAACTTCAGAGTTACCCACATGTTTCTTTAATATTGTGTTGTCTTTGTGCATGCGTGTTACAAGTGTGATTTGTATTCCCTGAAGGTGTCTCAACAACTGAGAAGAAATATTGGGAGCATTAAAAATTAGTTCTTAATCCTTTCCTAGTGCTGTCAATACTCTATTAAACTTCCAACATGAAGGTCAGCTTAAAATAGCATTGATTTTATACGGCTAGGTAAAGGACTTTTCTGCAGATCGTTATGGTGGTGTTTTCACTATACTGTGTGTACATGTACTGTATCAAAATACACATGCATATAGCTTAAGAAATATAATGAATCCAAGTTTGGCTGGGTCTCAAATTGCTAGCTTTTTTTTTGTTTTCAGCATCTAAGTGAATTCCTAATAATGGGATGCAACCAAGGGAAAGTGAGAACTGGAAGATGGGTCAGAAACCTGAAGAAATTAGTGCTATCCATTTTTTAAGAACTATACAAAAGTATACCTGAATCAAGCTTCACCCTTTAAAACTCACCAATGAAATTCTGAAATATTCTTGCTTCAGATGTGAAACTGATATGTTTTAATTGGGTAGTCAGCAATATAATAAACAAAAAGGTATGACTTTTATCAATATATACATTAAGCATGAAGTTTTTGACACAAATTTAGTGCATCTCAAAGTGAGCACCCTTTCTTATACAGATCACATCTAAGTGGCACTGCACATCTTGCCATGAGTGAGCCAGGTGAGTCTATCAACAATTGCAATATCATCCTAATACACCTTCAGATCCTGAAGTCATTACTATTGTAGAATATTTCCTATCTTTCACATATTCCTACAACCTATGGGTATTTATTTATTTAGTGTATGGATATAATAAGAAAGGGATGAACAAAACTATCATCTCAACTGTCCTGTTTACAGTTGAGATGATATGGCATGCCTATATTTCTGACATTTAAAGTGTCTTAGTAGATTAAGGATGTACCCTTTAAATGTCAGAAATATGGGCATGTCCAAACTGCCTGTTGTAGCTCTACTACCTGTGCCCAATGTGGTAGTAAAGAGCATGATAGCTTTTTTTGCAGAGCAAGATTTGTCAGGGAGATCATCCAGCTTGCTTAAGTGGAAGATGAAAAGAAATACATAAAGTTAAAAACAGAACAAAATATGTCATATTAGAATGCAAAAAGGAAGTTAACCACTGCTACAACTGTTTTGAGATCCTCTTATGCTGAGATGGTGACAACTAAGAAAATGTCAACAGCATCTCAAACATGTCAATTCCACCATCTGATAATTTCACCATACCTGAACTTTATGACTGCAAGTGCTTCTCGGTTGAGTGCACTAATCACATGAACTACGGCCTTACTCCAGAGACAACTCCAAAATTGGTTCCATTCAATGAGACACTTATCAAAAAAATTATGACAAAAATATCACTTAAAGATAAACCACTAGACATTCCCACAGAAAAAATGGATACTTCAGTACCCACTGAAAGTAAATTAAACTTGCCAACTGACCCTAACACATCAGATGTATTGAATATTTTATGAGAGGAAGAGATGGACACTGACCATCAATACTTCCCAAAAACAACTAATAAATATAAACCTGACAAAGCTAAGCCCTCAACCTTCCAAAAACCAGACAAGTCTAAAAATTAACCAAAACAGCAGGAAAATTTTTATAATGGAACTGTTATGGGTTTTGCCAGAATATCGATGATAAAGATTTTGTTGCAGAAACACAAACCTTTCTATTTCTGTCTACAGGAAACATACTCAAGACCCTACCTTAAGGAATTTCGCCATTGTATGCAAGGACAGAACTAGAGGTGGTCCTGCTCACGAGGAGCAGGACCACCTCCAGTTCTGTACAACTGTCCACTAGCTATCCTAGTGGACAGTCGTACTTCTTTCCATCATGTCCAACTTAATACTGCTCAGGAGCGATTCACCTATCCGTGGGATTTCTTATTATAGTATGTTCAATTTATTTATCATCAAGTGCTGAGTTAAATGAAATCTATCTTTCTTTTAGGTTACACGGTGATCAGCATTCATATTTATGAATTTAGGGACACAAAACACACGTGTTGAAAAGATTATTTTACTGATTAATAATAAAATAATAACTTTACGTTTCAACTCCTGTATTGAGGTCATCTTCAGAAGGATACATGTATAAGAACAAGCTGCATGCTGTTGCACTCTATACAAGTAAATTACATCTACGTTGTTAACTAATCTTTTTTCTTAGCTTGGCCTCTAGTGATAAAAAAATAAAAAAATAAAATAAAATAAAAACTACAATAAACTCTGCTAAAGTCCTCACATACTAGGATTCTTCTGGATTTGTACAGTACAGGTTGCTATTGAATGTTCAGGAGGGAAAAAACACTCCACCAAGTCTTCTTGTATTGAGATTTTTTTTTTTTCCCGTTTTTTTTCTTCGAGGTTGCTATGAAGGTTGTAGATGGGTCCTACACATTCTTGGAATTGTTAGACCATCATTTTTATTCAGATCATGTTTGAGCATTTCACATGCTTCCTTGAATTTCTGCTTGAACCAGGTTTTGGTGCAGTGTAGGGACTTGGTACCTTTCCAGTCAATTCTGTGGTATGTTTGGAGTGCGTGGTCAGAAAGGCCGTCACATAAAATATCTCCATTTTCCAAAATGGAGGTTTTTATGTGACATTTGTGTTCATCCTTTCTGATTGGGATGGTTTGCCCTGTTTCCCCTATGTATGGTATGTTACATGTGCAATCTATTTTGTAAAACCCTGCATGTGCTAAGTGTGGCAGTGGATCCTTGGAAGAACTGAGTAGGTGTCTTAATTTTGTCGGGGGTTTAAAGGTGGTTTTGACGTTGTATTTGTGTAGTGTTCTGTCTATTTTTTTCTGAAATGCTTCTAACATATGGTATAGCAATAGCATTCTTGAAATCATTTTTGTTATTAGTGGTACCTTTGTGGAGGATCTTGTGAATGGTTTTTATACTGTATCCATTTTTTTATAAAGGTATGTTTGATGGTCTCATATTCATGATTAAGAGCTTGTTCATTTGAACAAATGGTTTGAGCTCTGTGTTTAAAGGTGCTTATGACCCCTAGTTTTTGTGTTGGGTGGTGATAAGAAGTTTTGTGTATGTACTGGCCTGTGTGTGTAGGTTTGCAGTAAACTGAGAAGGAGAGACAGCCTGAAGGAAGACGTGTGACAAGTGTGTCTAGGAACGGAAGAGAGTTGTTTTTTTCAATTTCAATGGTGAATTGGATGCATTTGTGTTGTTTGTTTTCAGGTGGCTAAGGAATGTATCTAGTGCTTGGCGGCTGTGGGGACAAATGGCTAAAATATCGTCGACGTTTCTGAGCCAAATTTTGGGCTTTAGGCACACCAATTCTAGAGCTCGTTGCTCAAAATCTTCCATATAAAAGTTCGCTATTGGGGGGGGGAGACTGGTGAACCCATGGCTGTACCCTCTTTTTGAAGGTAAAAATTATTTTGCCACACGAAATATCCTGAGCAGAGTACGTGGGCAAAGAGGGCCGTGATGTCGTGTGGAAATATGTTCTGTAAGAGTAGGATAGTATCATTGATTATTGATTGGGACATTGGTGAAAAGAGAAGTTATGTCAAAGCTGACTAATAGATTTAGGTCTTGAGTGTAATATTTTTAATTTTGTTTATGAATTGTTGTGTATTTTTTTATGTAGGAAGGGGAATGACCAACCAATTCCTTGAGTGTGGCCGCTAATTTTTTGGCTAAGTAGTAATTCGAACTGTCAATTCTTTCCACAATTGGACGTAATGGCGTGTCTGTTTTGTGTATTTTTGGCAGGCCATAAATTCTGGGTGAGAGGGCATACTGCGGTATTAATTTTTTAATTGTTTCTTCCGGCCACGTGCTAACTGATTTAAGTAGTTCAGTAGTTTTCTTTTTGTTACGTTGCATGGGGTTGTAATTTATCATTTGGTAGGTGTTGTGGTCCAATACCAAATGGTTCATTTTTTCAATGTAGGTTGTCCGATTTAAAACAACAGTGGCGTTCCCTTTATCTGCTTTTGTCACGGTTATTTTTTTGGGATTTGAGGGCAAGTTTATCCACTTTGTTTAGGTTGCTGCTTAATTTTTTGGTTGAATTTAGTAAACAGGCAGTTTCCATCCGTATTTTGTCATCTAAATTGGCGGGGAGGGATCTTAAACCTCTCTCGATATGATATATTATATCTAGTTTGTTTACTGACCTCGGAGCAATGGCGTAATTTAAACCTTTCTCCAGTAGCGAGAGTTCACCTTGTGTGAGGTTGTAATCTGATTGGTTAATAACCAGACAGTGGTCTGATGGTGGTTGGTTGCTCCTAACTGCGTTTGTGGGCAATTGGCTGCTCCTACCATTATGGCGTCGTAATTGTCTTGTGCTTTCCTGTAGTTTTAATGCTTGAAACTTTGTTATTAATTGTTCTTTGTTTTTGAGTAATAGGTGCTTGGCCAAGTCATCTGTGATCCTGTCTAGAATATTCCAAATTTCCAGATTAACGTAACTGGATAGCTCAAATTTCAGTTGTAACACTTTGGCCTGGGTAGATGCTAAGTTATTTCGTGCCTCGTGAATTTGTTCTCTAAACAATGCTTTTTCTAGCCTGGCATAGATACGGAGCGCTTTAGCTGATGTAAATTTCTTCTTCAGTTTAATGCAGTTGGGTATTAAGTTGCTGTCTCTACATCATTTCAAAAAAGGCCAGTCGATTAATTAACATGGAACTCTTATCTTTAGTTTAACATAGAGGCTGCACTGCTTGTGGGTCACATCTCCATGGATTATGATGACTCTTTCTTTTAAGGTTACACGGTGATCAGCATTCATATTTATGAATTTAGGGACACAAAACACGTGTTGAAAAGATTATTTTACTGATTAATAATAAAATAATAACTTTATGTTTCAACCCCTGTATTGAGGTCATCTTCAGAAGGATACATGTGTGTATAAGAACAAGCTACATGCTGTTACACTTTATACAAGTAAATTACATCTACGTTGTTAACTAATCTTTTTTCTTAGCCTGCCCTCTAGTGATAAAAATAAATAAATAAATAAAATGAAATACAATAAACAAAAAAATAAAATAAAAACTACAATAAACTGCTAAAGTCCTCATGTACTAGGATTCTTCTGGAATTATACAGTACAGGTTGCCATTGAATGTTCAGGAAAAAAAAAAAAAAAACACTTCAAGTCATCTTGTATTCAGATTTTTTTTTTCTTCTTCGTGGTTGCTATGAAGGTAGTAGATGGGTCCTCCACATTCTTGGAATTGTTAGACCATCATTTTTATTCAGATTCGGATCATGTTTGAGCATTTCACATGCTTCCTTGAATTTCCGCTTGAACCAGGTTTTGACGTGATGTAGGGACTTGGTACCTTTCCAGTCAATTCTGTGGTATGTTTGGAGTGCGTGGTCAGAAAGGCCGGTTTTTCCAAAATGGAGGTATTTTATGTGACGTTTGTGTTCATCCTTTCTGATTGAGATTTCAAGAATGCTACTATACCATATGTTAGAGGCATTTCAGAAAAAATAGACAGAACACTACACAAATACAACATCAAAACCACCTTTAAACCCCCCGACAAAATTAAGACACCTACTCAGTTCTTCCATGGATCCCCTGCCACACTTAGCCCACCCAGGAGTTTATAAAATAGATTGCACATGTAAATACCATACATAGGGGAAACAGGGCGAACCATCCCAATCAGAAAGGATGAACACAAATGTCACATAAAATACCTCCATTTTGGAAAAACCGGCCTTTCTGACCACACACTCCAAACATACCACAGAACTGACTGGAAAGGTACCAAGTCCCTACATCACGTCAAAACCTGGTTCAAGCAGAAATTCAAGGAAGCATGTGAAATGCTCAAACATGATCTGAATCTGAATAAAAATGATGGTCTAACAATTCCAAGAATGTGGAGGACCCATCTACAACCTTCATAGCAACCACGAGGGGAAAAAAAAATCTCAATACAAGAAGACTTGGTGAAGTGTCCCCCCCCCCTTCCTGAACATTCAATAACAACCTGTACTGTACAAATCCAGAAGATAATCATAATATAACAATATAAACTGTATAATTCCAGAAGAATCTACGTGAGAACTTTAGCAGAGTTTATTAAAGTTTTTATTTTATTTTTTGTTTATTTTATTTAATTTAATTTAATTAATTAATTTTTTTTTATCACCAGAGGGTAGGCTAAGAAAAAAGATTAGTTAACAACATAGATGTAATTTACTTGTATAGAGTGCAACAGCATGTAGCTTGTTCTTATACACATGTATCCTTCTGAAGATGACCTCAATACAAGGGTCGAAACGTAAAGTTATTATTTTATTATTAATCAATAAAATAATCTTTTCAACACGTGTGTTTTGTGTCCCTAAATTCATAAATATGAAATCTATCTTGATAACCTTATTTTGCAACTGCCTGAACCCATACTTCTGATGGGTGACTTTAATAGTCACAATACTCTGTGGGTTGGTGCCAACACAAATAGTTGAGGTCAAATCATTAAAAAAATCCTCGACAATAATGACCCCTCTCTTTTGAATAACAGACTTTCTTCCACATGCCTACACGCTCATATTCTGCAATTGATCTTACAACCTGTTCTCCCCTTCCATTCTTCCACTGTTCACGTGGAACGTCGAAGAGAACGTATATGAAAGAAATAACTTTCCTGTCCTTTGCACAATGTCTCACAGGAACCATGTTCTCTTACAAGAGGGCTTTGGCCTGAGCACGCTTTCAGGGGAACATGTCAAAAACAATCCTGGATCCACTTTCCCTAATCATTTAACCAAATTACTAGTACAAAAATCATGCAGGATAAAATCTGGAAAATGAAAGGCAGATATAGAACACACTGTCTACCTCAGGCCATAATGGAGTATCATTGCTAACCCAAAGCTATTGCAGACACATTGGAAGAAAATTTTGCCAGAATCTCAGCAACAACTACATATCCTCCTGAATTTTAATATTGAAAAAAGTAGCTAGAGAAACAAAGGCTAATTTTTCTACCAATGGGCTTGACTCATATCATCAGCCATTTGTTAAGGAGGAAATAAAAGGAGCTCTTTTATTGTCTCACTCAAGTGCAGTAGGGCCTGACGACATCCATTATAAAATGATAAAACATCTACCACCACCTTCTATGGACCTCCTTCTCTTAATATACTTGCAGAGAAAGAGTTTCTGGATTCTTGGCATAAATCAGTTGTCCTTGTTATCCCAAAACTAGGAAAGGATGCAACACAAGCAAATATTTATCGACCTATTGCTCTGACCAGCTGTCTTTATAAGATATTAGAGAAAATGGTTAATGCCAAACATTTCTGGTATTTAGAAAGCAACAATCTAGTCTACAATACACAATGTGGGTATCATTCAAATTTAGACTATTCGGTTCATTTCAGGAATGCATCCCTTGTATAAGAGATGCATTCCTGAAAGAATATATGGTATCAGTTTTCTTTGAGATGGAAAAAGCTTATAATACAACCTAGATATATGGCATATTAAAAGAACTCTATAACCAAGGTCTCAAAAGACATCTTCCTATATTTATTAAAAACTTTCTGTCTGGATGAACTTTAGAAGTCAAAGTGGGAAGTATGCTATCTCAGCCATATAATCAAGAACAGGATGTTCCCCAAAGGTTTTATCTTATGCGTGATGCTTTTTATTATGAAAGTTAATTTAATAGCTTCCTCCCACTGTAGACAATGCTCTATATGTTGATGACGTCACAATTTACTGTCACTCTAGTAACACGAGGGTAATTATTATTGTATTGGCACCTCCACGGAGTCCAAAGACTCATCATGGGAGACCCAAACTATCCACACAATCTATTATACCTATCTTTGAACCTATTAACATATAAAGCACTCACAACTCTCCAAGAAAAAATCTAGTCCTCACACCCCTACTAACCACACCTTTATTCAACTTCCAGGGATGACCCTTGTTCTGGCCCCTTCAGCCAATACTGAAACATTTCCCCTGCATCAATCCTATAAAACCCTTTAAGCAACTTAAATGTTTCTATCATATCTCTCTTTTTCTCCTATCAACCAACTTATGCAATCCACACACTCTCGATCCATCTTCATAGGGAACATTCCATAGACCACTCACCATCTTGGTTACTCGGCTCTGAATCTTCTCCACCACTTCCACATCCCCAAGAAACTTGGAAGACCAGACATGAGCACAGTAATCTAGATGTGGTTGTATCAAAGCCTTATCAAGAGGAATAACAACTTTCTTATCTCTACTTCTTAATGTCCAAGTAATGTTATTGGCTACCTTAGCAATATGTCCTCTAAATTTTAACTCTGTCTATCACTATCCCTAAATCTGTAGCTTCATCTACACCTTCTGTCCAAAAAGAAACCGAACTTTTGATAGAAAATAAAACACAGGCCAATTATAATTATTCAAATAATTTATTTCAATCAATATACTCTCCCTCAGCTTCGATACAGCATTTGGCATGGTCAATTAATTTGTTACATTAGTTTTTTTATATATCGGTTTTTGGATGCTGTTGAGGGTCATGGTTACTGCCGATTGAACACTTTCAATGGTGTCGTATCGCTTTCCTTTCATCGACAAATGAAGTCGGAGGAAGAGAAAGAAGTCACAGGGTGCAAAATCAGGTGAATACACGAGTGATCGAACACAAACTTGGTTTTTGCTCAAAAACTGTCTCACAATGTTTGAACGATGAGATGGTGCATTATCATGCAAAAGTGACCAGCTGCCTGCATCGTGATATTCGTGCCATACACGATGAATTCTCGCTATCAATCGCTTCAAACCCTTCGAGATAAAACTCACCATTGACAGTTTAGCCAGGCGGAACGAATTCTTTGTGGATAATGCCCTTGGAATTGTAGAAACAAATCAGCATTATCTTACTGTACATTATCTTACATTATCTTATCGTACTTTTGACTTCTCAAAGCAACTTTTTTTTTGGATGCCCCTCTTCTGGTGGTCTCTGCTCAGCACTCTGGCACTTTGTTTTGGGTTCATACTCAAAACACCATGTTTTGTAACCAGTAACGATCGTTTCAAGGAAGTTTGAGTCCTTATGAGTGGTTTTAATGAGGTCCTTGCAGTGTTCAATTCGATACATTTTTTGTCGTCGGTCAACTTGTGGGGAGCAAATCGCGAATTCAATTTATGAAGGTCCAAACTCTCAGTCAAAATGTTGTGCACAGTTGAATTTTGAATCCTCAATTCATCTTCAATCAATCTCACGGACGATTTCGGGTTTTCTTTGATGAAATCACGCATTTTTTGGATGTTGACTTCGCTCAGTCCAGCTTTTCATCATCCTCGAGCATCTCATGACCACTTTGAAAATCACTTAAACCACCCATAAACTTGAGTACAAAGATAAGCATTCATCACCGTATGCTTTTTGAAGCATTTGATGCATTTCGGTAAAACTTTTACCGAGTATAACACAAAAGTCAATCACAGCTTTCTGTTTGAAACTCATTTTCCGACCGTTCGTCAAAACACACTGTCAGTCTTTGCACTATAACTCCACTTCTAATGAAACAAATGTCATAAACAGTTGACACAACAATAATGAGGGTTGCCGCTTTCGACAACAAAAAGATACAACAGGTGGCGGCACTAGTTTCTTCTTGGATAGAGATTGTATTTCCTGAAGTACAATGTCATCAATGTGATATACATCTTGTAATCTATTTATCCCAAATGCATAATTTACATTTCTCCACATTAAAATGACACCCGTTATCTTTTGCCCATACTGACAGCCAATTTAAATTATTCTGCAAGCTCTCCACATCATCTTGATAAACTAATACTCTACCTAATTTTGCATCATCTGCAAACAACTGAATATTTCCTTTCAGGTTAGTTCCTATATCATATGTACAAATTAAATAGAAACGGTCTAATACTGAACCTTGAGCAACACCACTAGTCACCTGTTTTCACCTCAATTCTGCTCTCTCCATATACCACTTTTTGATATCCGATCAGCAGCTGACCATCTTATCCGTCCCCATTTGTTCTAATTTGCATAACAGAGTTCCATGTGGTATTCCATCAAATGCTTTTGCAAAATCCAGTAGAATCCTCATGTAGTTATTTATCCAACTATGTTGATATTTATTATAAAAAGAGAGTAAATTAATAAGGCATTTATGACCCCTTCACAAAGCAATGCTGACCCTCATACAGTATCATATTTTTATCCACCCATTCTTGAATTCTCTTTTTAACCAATTTTTCCATTACCCTTGTAACTCAGTAACTCTTATTTGCTTCTATCACCTCATGACCATCATCACTCCTTAATATTAATCTTCCATTGTCATCCTCCTCTTATTTGCCACATAAGAAACTCTTTGGGATTTCCTTTGGCCTGCTAGGCTAGATTCTTCTCATAATCTGATTCTGCCTTCCTTGCCATGCTGGTCACCTTTCTCCAGAGCATTTTCTTCTTCTGCAGCTCATGCTTAATGATGTAGAAAGTTTTTTTTAACTTGGGTATATTATGTATTCAAGATACCAAGTAATTTAATATAAGCAAACAGACAAGTAAGTCAAGTTTGAGCCTGCATGTAGTGCAAGTCAGACTTGCACTACGTGCAGCCTCAAAATTTACTTACTTGTCTGTTTGTTTACTTGGAAAATAGGATTAAAAGATAAGTTTATATAAAATTACTTGGTATCTTGAATACATGCTTAATGATATTACTCATTCATCTAACTCCTACCTGATTAACTCTCCTCACCTTAGGTATACAATTTAATACTGTTTCTTCTAGACAACCCTTAACTATCTCCTATGCACTAATAACATCCTTACCATCCAGTGTTTTATGCCTTCGTACAGATTTAAGCATCGTCGTAAGCTTGTCGTAATCACCTGTCTTGTAGTTCTGTCGAACTACAAGACCTCTTCTTGACAGAATATTCCTAATGTCATTCAATTCCCCAAGTAAAGACCCACATTGTCAATTTCACCAATTGGAGGCAATGTGGTCACCTTGGTTATGAATAGCTCTTCTGATCCAATGACCAGGTGTAATACTCTCAAACCCCTAGTCCCCACTATCTCATGCTAACTAAAGTACCATATTTGTCGGCATATAAGATGCACCTGCTTTTTTGTACACATTATTTAGGGAAAAAACTTAATAACAATAGTATAATGAATTTACAGTATTTCAAATATAACGTAATAAGTAAATCTACTTTCAACAAATACCTAATCTAACTAGGAAAGAGTATCCACCTTTTAATCTTCTTCATCAAAACCCAGAAATTCATATCCAGAGCTAAATGAAGAGACACTTGAAACCTCTTCTAAATCAGAATCTGAGTCCTCATATAACAAATTGTCCCCTGTACCATCCAGTGCACTACTAATGCCACACTTAAATGATTTAACCACTGTCTCAGTTTTCACAGCATCCCATCATGAAGCTTTGACCGACTCACAAATTCGCAAAATGCTAGGCCTCTTCCTTCTTCCTGATGGCATAACCTCAAAATCTGAAGACTGCATCCAGCTGTTCCACTTCTCCTTCATAAATCCCTTAAATGGTTTATTAATATAGACATCTAAAGGTTGAAGCTGACTAGTTAGACCTCCTGGAATTACAGCTAACTGAGTTTTCAATTCCTTGAGTTTATTTTTAACATCTTGTTCTGTTCTGTGAGAGCGAAACTAATTGCATACTAGCAGGGCAGGCTTCTTCAACAATCCGCCAGGGCATCTAAACCAAATTTTATCTATCGATAACTTCATTCCTCCTCCATCCATCCAGCCTTTTGCATGATCATGTGCAAACACTCCTTTAAGCAGTTTTAAGCGCATCCACTGAACTCTACATAACTGGAATGCTCTCACACACACACGCCGCAAGGAAGCAAGAAAGAAATTGCATAACTCGGAACAGAGAAAATTTCCAGAAATGAAAGTAATAAAAAACTGAGTATTGGCATATAAAACGCACCGTTTTTCAGACCTATTTTCAAAGAAAAAAAGTGCACCTTATATGCTAATTATTTCTTAATAGGTATATAAATTCTATTTCCTTCCTGCCACATGATATTTCTTCCTTTCAGTCTATATCTCCATAGTTGAAGCCCCCCCCCAAAATCACTTGACATGTATTCATGGTACTATTTTGCCAATGCATGTCTTCTGCATCATCTGTGGAACTCCCTGGCCTATAGCAATAACCAACTGCATATTTTGTCCTACTGGCTTTGATCTCACAACAGACTGCTTCAAATGAACAGCCACCCTCCTGAATCTCTCTTATTCTTTTTGGCTGCAATTCATTCGCTATCATCAGCAGTACTCCTAACCCCTACTATCTTCACTGAATATACTAAATCCTTCACATTCTATACCTGAACTACATCATCTGCTGTTAGCCAAGTCTCATTAATGCCTATAACTTTTGTTGAGGTTACCCTATTCAATATTTTTACTCGAGAGACTAGATTCTGCACTTGGTCATTCTCACACAAATTCACTTCTTTCCCCTCTAATTGTTTAAGTTTTACAAAAGAAAGACAACTTCAGCAAGCAGCTGATATGTTTCTCTATGGGCTCAAGTAATGGATTCAAGTTTTCAACAGAAAAATATGCCTGTGTACACTTCTGTTGAAAGCACACTCTTCACCCAGATCCTCAATTAAGAATGGTATGAACTGTTATTCCAGTAGCAACAGAAGCCAAATTCGTGGGACTCATCTTTGATAGAAAACTTATATTCCTTGTACACATTTGTCAACTAAGAGAAAAGTGCCAGAGAGCACTGAATCTCCTTTGCACTCTAACCTCTACTGAATGAGGTGCAAATCGATCTTCATTACTTTGTCGTTATTGTAAGCTTATCTAGGCCAAAGCTGGATTATGAGTCTCAAGGCTATGGTTCCGCAAGGTAGAATAACCTGTGATGGCTGGATTTCATCTATCATCAGGGTATAAGGATAGCTACTGGTGTCTTTTGCACATCACCCACTCAAAGTCTTTATATTGAAGCAAATAAACTGACACTATCACTTAGAAGGAAACAGTTGGGTGGATGGGCTGGCAATTTGGGATTTAGCCGACCAAATTGTATTCTTATTGGGTAAAACCAAAATAAAAAATGATCGTACATCATGACAAAATTTCATTGGGGCTGGAGCGTCGCCCGGTTAAACAAGGGCCCCCCGTTGTTTTCGCCAGTGAACCAGGGCAAACAGCGAAAAGTCAGCTACTGGAACAAATCTGAAAACACACCCCAACTCAACATCAACAGAGTTAAAGATCAATACTATCAACACAAGAAGCCTCAATGGCAAAGAAATGGAGCTAGCGGAGGAATTAGATAAGTACCAGATTGACATAATAGGGGTGACTGAAACAAAAAAGACAAAACTGGTGAGATCTATCTGAGCAATAAATACAAAATGTTATATTCAGGCAATGACAATCAATGAAAAGAAGGAGTAGCCATAGTATTCAACACAAAATATGAGACTAATCTTCTTGAATGGCAGGCTGTCTCAAGTAGAGTAATGTGGGCAAATATGAGAATGGGGAACTGGACAATGAGACTTATTTGTGCCTATGGTCCCACAGAAGGTTCTACTATGGTAGAAGTGCAGGAATTTTTTGATGCTTTAGAAAAAGCAACTGACACAATGAAAAAGAAAAAGTTGGTCCTTGTTGAGGACCTGAAAAGCAGAGTAGGAAATGATTGTAAGACATACAAAAATATTTTGGGAAAATTTGGAGAAAAGAGCAAAGCTAATAATAATGGCAATTATCTGTTGGATTTCTGCTCAGGACATGGACTGGTTATTACTAACACCATGTTCCAACATAAAAATGTGCACAAATTCACATGGAGAGAAGAGGCTAGGAATAAGAAAAGTCTCACTGACTATGTTATTGTTGATAGTGATGTTTTCTCCCTGGTGCAGAACACCAGAGTGTACAGAGGATTTGAAATTGGAAGCGATCACTATTTAGTCTTGAGTAGTATAAAATTGAATTTCATATTGAAAAGAATAACATGTAAGAAAGTTTTAAAGCGAATAAAAGTTGAGCAGCTCTCAGGTGTGAACTGTAGACTAAAATACACAAAGATTATTGAAGAAAAAATGAAAGAGTTTGAAAACAGGAACCAAACCTTGTAGATTCAGTGGCAAGCCTTGAAGAAAACCCTGCTTGATTCAGCCAGAGAGACATGTGGTGAGGTTATCAGCAAGGATAGAAAAATCAGGACTCCATGGTGGAGTCCTGATTTTTGGACACAGGAAGTTAAAGAGGCAGTGAAGGAAAAGAAGAAATCATATCGAAAGTTCATGGCAAATAAGTCAGCTTTTGCTCTTAGAGAATACAGAGACAAATGTAAGAAAGCTAAACAGTGTGTAAAACTAGCTAAATAAAAGTCACGGGAGAACTTTGGCAAGAACATAGAAAATAAATATCAAGAAGGTGGTAAGACATTCTGGAAGTTGTTAAAGAAGCTTAGAAACGAAGGAAAGACTGCTGTAAAAGGAGTTAGAGATGATAAAGGTGACATGCAAACGGGAGAAAAAGATATCCATGAAGTATGGAGTAATTACTTTGAAAAATTGCTAAATGAAACAAGCAGTGATAGCACAGTGGCAAAACACACTCAACAGGCATACAGTCAGGAATACATATTCATACTTGAAATAGCCATCAAAAGCTTGAAATGTGGAAAGACAGCAGGAGTCGATGATATTCGACCAGAAATGCTGAAGTATGATGGTATAAAATCTTACAGTGCTGCACTGCATAGTTCAGATGTCCTGGACAGAGGGACGAATTCCCGATGATTGAAGTAGAGCTCTAATAGCGCCCATATATAAAAAGGGAAATAAAACTGAATGTGAGAATTACAGAGGTATTTCCCTACTGAGTGTTCCTGGCAAGATCTATGCAAGTATACTTCAGAAACAGCTGATAAAAATTGTGGAAGAAAAGCTTGGCGAAAAACAAGCTGGATTCCGGCCAAATAGAGGCTGTCAGGATCAGATCTTCACTTTACGACAAATAGTCGAGAAAGCATGGGAATATAACAAAGATCTGTATTTAAGTTTTTTCGATCTGAAAAAGACATATGAAAAGGTTCCAAGAGAGAAGCTATTCAATACGCTACAGTTATATGGTGTAAATGGGGCATTATATCAAGCAATACTTGGTCTGTATTTGAGTTGTAAGTCAGCAGTTAGAATTGAAGGAAGTACAGGGAGATGGTTTATTGTTAAATCTGGTGTGAGACAAGGATGTACATTATCCCCTCTGTTATTCATTATCTATATGGATCACATTATGAAGGAAAGTGGTATTAAACATCTCCAATTCCGATATTAAAAATATCGGAATTGGAGATGTTAATGTCAGCTCTTTGCTTTATGGGGACGATGTTATACTTCTAAATAAATCCACTACAAGTTTGGAAGATTCCCTGACTAAATTGAATAACTGTTGTAATAGATATGGTATGAAAGTCAGCATTAAAAAGACAAAGACAATGAAAATAGGTAGAATTGTTGAAAATGTCAACTGTGTTGTGAACGGGGAACAAGTAAAACATTTCAGCTACTTAGGCACGATTTTTAGTGAAGATGGTAAATTAAATATGGAAATAGACAACAGAATTAACAAAGCTGGTATGGTAGGAAGTCAACTGAATAAATTCATATGGAATAAGAGAGAAATTAGTCGCAACACTAAATTAGCTGTATACAAGACAGTGTGCAAACCAGTTTTTACTTATTGATCTGAGAGCTGGGTCAGAAGTAAAACACTTGACCAAAGACTAGAGACCGCAGATATGAGAATCCTGAGAAAGATTAGAGGCGTGAACAGATGGCATCAATGGCAATATCATATTAAAAACTAGAATATTAGGAAAGAACTTGACATTGTCGGCATCCAGGAATGCGTTAGGAGAGCTAATCTCAGGTGGTATGGTCACTTAAACAGAATGGGCGAAGAAAAATTAGCAAAACAAGTGTTCTCTGCCAGGTTGGCAGGAAAACGATCCAGAGGAAGACTAAGATTAGAGGTGGATTGATACGGTACGATGTGCCTTAGACGATAGAAATAATATTGGAGTCTTGACAAGTAATAGACTGATTTGGAGGAAAATTGTAGATAGGAAGTTAGTAATGGTGTAAATTTTTCATGTAGTACTATCATATCCTCTACACCCCCCTTGAGGGTATATGTCAGGAATTCGATGATGATGATGAGTAAACAGTTGTCTTTTATTTATGGCCTAAAGATAAAGTCTCTTCCAGATCATCCTACACGGACTAGTCTCTTTTCTCTGCATCATGAAGCTCAATATCATACGTGCAGACAGTGTTAAAGAGACTATTCAATATTTGCGCTAAGGTGATTGATGGAGAAATATATGGAGATGCAGGCAGAGCTACATATGGTGTTTATAGACATGGAAAAGGCATACGACAGAGTGGCCAGACAGGAACTATGGAGGTGTGTGAGGAAGAAGGGGAGGTGGGGGGTGTCGGAAAAGTACATGAGGTTGGTGAAGGAGATGTATGAGGGAGCGAAAACTCAGGTCAGGTGTAGTGTCGACATGACAGAGGGGTTCCCCATTGTCATAGGGCTCCATTAGGGATCAACTCTGAGCCCCTACCTCTTTGATTTGGTCATGGATGTACTAATGGAGGACTTCAAGAAGGAGGTGCCAGGGAGCCTGATGTTTGCCGATGATATTGTTCTCTGCGAATCATCGAGAGAGGAGTTTGAAAAGACCCTGGAAGAGAGTGGAGAAAGGTATTGGAGAAGAGAGGCATGAAAATTAACCGGGTAAAGACCAAATATATGTCAACGGGGAGTGACGAGGATATGATCATATGACTCCAGGGTGAAAGGTTAACTTCAGGGAAGAAATTCAAGTACCTTGGGTCGATCGTCAGGAGGAATGGTGACCTGGATGAGGAAATACAGCACCGAATAACGTAGCTGGATGAACTGGAGGAAGATGAGTGGGGTCCTGTGGGACAAAAGAGTGAGTTGTAAGATGAAAGGAAAGCTGTATAAGATGGTAATGAGGCCAGCAATGCTCAATGGTGCAGACATGTGGCCTATAACAAAAGGCATAGGAGAGGAAGATGGAGGTGGCAGAGATGCGAATGTTGAGATGGATGGGTGCTGTGACAAAGAAGGACAGGATAAGGAATGACTACATCAGAGGGACGATCAAGGTGGGACCAATTGGTTAGAAGGTACAAGATTGCAGGCTGAGGTGGTTCGGTCATGTAGAGAGAAGGAGTGAGGAGTATGTTGGTAAATGAGTGGAGCATATGGAGGGAAGGAGGAAAAGAGGCAGGCCCAAACTCAGATGGAGGGATAAGGTGGCAGAGCATCTTAGGGAGAAAGGATGGAGTCGGGAAGATGCCCTGGACCAGAGAATCCGAAAGAAGAAGATTAAAGATGGGAACGTCGACCCCGTTAACACGAGATAAGGCATAGCGAAAGAGGAAGAAGATACTTCATCACCTGCCTACCTGGAATTGTTTAATGCACAGAGCAGCCCACTCTGATTTCTTGCCCATCTATACTGATGGCTCAAGAACCGACACCTGTGTTTATATTGCTGCTGCATTTCCTGAGATCAATATTTCCAACCAGATCCCATCTGAATGCAGTAATTACACAGCAGAGTTGCATGCCATTCAGTTTGCACTTATGTATATAAAAGAAACTGTTACCAAAAGTGTGTAATTCATATAGACACATTGAGCTCTTTACAGACTATCTCCTCTCCTATGTATAATCCACATCCAGTGTTGTATGAGATGTTACACCTGTTGTACAAAATGAAAATGAATTAATTTTGATGTTCAGTTGTGCTGGATTCCCAGTCGCATTGGAATTACAAGAAATGAGACTGCAGCTGCAAGATCAGCTCATACTTTTTCCATGTACTGTTTGACAGCATCATATACAGACAGCTTATAAGATCAAAGCTAATTGCTCAATGGCAGTCATCATGGCAAGATGCATTGACAAATAAATTATATGGCATTAAGCAATGGCATTCTAGTCAATGTAGAAAGAGAACAGAGGAAGTTGTTTTTGCTAAGATCCACACAGTTCACAGTCATCTTACACATTTTATTTACTTGATGTTGATGACCCTCCTGTGTGTGACAAATGCAATATGCATCTTCCGATTTGTCATATTCTGGTGGAGTGCCAGCACTTTACAAGAGAGAGGATTTGAAATTTTTACCTATCTAGCCAAGCCAGGTTAGATAGGTAAAATTACCTATCACACTTAGGCATATGTTATCAGCCTCAGGTAGATTGCATGATGTTTTTAACCTTCTATAAAGAATTAATTTCTACAAACACATTTGACTGTAATTTTATTTATATGCAGATAGCATTGCTTTGTTTGGTTTTTGCACATGCATATTGCTTGCTAGTTTATCTTTGACTATTTATGTACTACTGTAAATTTTGACCTTGTGTATTGCTGTAATTTTATTTATATGTAGATACTGTATTGTTGTAACCTTTGACCTTGTGTACTGTTTGCAACCTTTGCTATGGTACAGTATGATCTTTGCTGTTCCTGCTCCAGTAAACCAAAAACCAACCAACGAACTGAATCAATCATCCTTAGATCTTGGCCTTCATCTGTGCTTTTTCCTACCATATTAGCATCAAACACCAATTTCTAATCTTTTTTCTCGCATTCTTCATACACAAAGTTCTTTTTCTGATATCTTGATTTTTGATATGATTCTGTCATTGATGCCATCTGTTTAGAACCCTATATAAAGAAACATGTAAATCTTTACTTTACTCTCCTAACGTCTACATGTATCCCCTTTGTGGGAGATAGGGAAGATTAGCTGATTTAAAAAGTACTAACTTTTTTTAATTGTGTGTGTGTATATATATTATTTAATTAATTAATTATTTTTTTTTTAATAAATTAGAAAATTTAATGACCTTTTTTAGTTATCTTGCATTAACTACTTAGGTGGTAGTGCCTTTTGGAATTGTCAGTTATTGTTCAACCTTGTACTGAAGATGCCTGTGATACTCAGGAGAAAATTATACTAATAAATAATATTTTACGTGAGTTAATTCCGGTATTATTGTTTATTTAAATTGAGAACCCTAATTTTTCTAAGCACTCGCACATCTGTGGCTTCCAATCTTTGATCCCAACTCAACACATAACTTAAAACAGATTTGAACGCAGTTTTGTATATTGAGAGTTTAGTGTCTTGGCTAATTTCTCTCTAATTCCATATAAATTTATTCAGCTGATTTCCCACCATACCAACATTACTTATTCTGTTGTCTATTTCCAGATTTAAGTTGCCATCTTCACTAAAAACTGTGCCTAAATAAGTGAAATATTTTACTTGTTCTATAGACTCTCCATATAGAATACAGCTGAAGTTTTCTATGTTCCAGCATATTTTCATAGCTTTAGTCTTTTTTATTGCTGATTTTCATGTCAAATTTGTTATAGCTGTTATTCAAATTAACAGAATCCTGGAGATTTGCACTGGATGTGTGAGGTGTTTAGGAGTACATCATCTGCACATAAAGTACACAGCTAAATATGACATCTCAAATTCTAATATCGAATTTAATGCCACTTTTGTTCATAATGTGATCCATATATTTGAAGACTAAAAGTACAGATAATCTGAATCCTTGTCTTACACCTGATTTTACATCACACCATCTTCTCATATTTCCTTAATTCTAACTGATGACTTAACTGAAATATAAACTATGCATTGCTCTGTATAATGTTACATTTGCCCCATATAACTGTAATGTTTTGAAAAGCTTTTCCCGTAATAATATGAACTTAATAATGTAGCATGATCATTATATTCTAGTAATACCCCAATGAGGGTTATCTGAATTTCATCATAATGGGGAGGGGGGGGATTCAATTTGTTGACTATTATAACTGTTAAAGAAACTGCTATTACTAACTAATCTGAATTCAAATCATCAGATGAATATATTATAAATGTAACAATGTTTCTGTAATTTTCTAATACTAAAGGGAAAGTCTACTATAATTTAAATCTTAAACAGTGAAACTGTTGCATGAGAGTACTCAAGTTTCATTTTATTTCCCACAAATACTTGATTCTGATATTAGGCTGGAAATTATCATTTTAGTCTTGGGATTATGTTGAGATATGCAGTTGCAAGTTTGACTGGTTTATCTTGGTTTATACCAAGATAAACCAGTTTATCTTGGTTTATCTTGGTTTTGTGGAATAGAATTCCAGCAATATTGTGCCACAATTAGAGATTAATCAAGTTTAATCTATTCATGGTTAAAGGCTGATGTATACATGAGAACTCTTCTTTAAATTGAAGGATACTATTTTTTTTTCTTTTTTAAATGAAATTCACAAGTCTCATAGACAATATCTGGAGTCATATTTGGGAAAGTGCCATTTCTGTACCGTACATAACATCCAAAAAATTCTGTCCAACAGAATATAGAGAACAAAGGTTTTTCAAGGTTATACTGAGTTGCAAGTTTGACTGGTTTATCTTGGTTTTAGAACCCATTTTGTGGAATAGAATTCCAGCAATATTGTGCCACAATTAGAGATTAATCAAGTTTAATCTATTCATGGTTAAAGGCTGATGTATACATGAGAACTCTTCTTTAAATTGAAGGATACTATTTTTTTTTTCTTTTTTAAATGAAATTCACACGTCTCATAGACAATATGTGGAGTCATATTTGGGAAAGTGCCATTTCTGTACAGTACATAACATCCAAAAAATTCTGTCCAACAGAATATAGAGAACAAAGGTTTTTCAAGGTTATACTGAGTGACTGCCGGTTTTTTTTTTTTTTTTTTTAAAAGGAGGGTGTGCATCCAGATTGTTCCAATAACAGTTAAGTATCCAAGACTGCTTTTAATTTGAAATGATCAATATTATATTAATATAATTGATTAAACTGATGAACAGTAATACTAATATGATGATTAAAAAAAAACATACATTAAGAATTTTCAGTGGAGCAGGATATAATCCTTGTGTCGTTTTCATTACTTGAGACTTTGCCTTTTGAAAAATTTTTTCTCGCACAAAAGGATAGCTCATTGCGGTCTTCATTATTCCTGAAATATTAAAAAAAAAAAAATAAAATTCTGAAGAGTATAGATCATTAAATTTACTTTACAAAAAATTAAACTATTTTCTGCTTAAAAAAAAGTTCTATAATATTATATATTACAAAAAAATAATGATTATTTTCTTTAAGATGGAAGTGAGAAGCATTATTCTGTTACAAGCTCCAAAATCTTCTCTTAATTTAGCACCATGCTTAGTCTATTATTATGTTCAGTTTAGTAATATTTGAGTGGATCTGTCAACCAGCTTTTGGCTAGTGGATGAAGAATATATTCTAATGGTAAGGAAGTTTAGAGAGAGAGGCATATCTTGTAAAGGATTATGGGTCTGCAAGGAACCTGGTGCAGATGAACTATATAAACACCTGGTCTGTAAACTTTAAGGTGGCAAAAGCAATATTTATATTGTCTACGTATAAGCAAACAAAACTACATGTGAAATATACCCCTGTATGCTCCATGAAAAAAACCAAGTAAATATGTCTCAAAAAATTTGATTCTGCATAGGGGAGCTGATTACATGCGATAAACTGCCACTTGCAATTATGCCAATCATATAAATACAGAGAAAGCAGGAAAGGTAATGATAAATGTATAATTTTTTTTTTGGGGGGGTTGGTCGTTAAAGGCTACTGAATATCAGAATGCTTGATTGCAGTTGAAGTAAATATGGAAACTATTTAGATGAAAAGAACTGCAGCATTTAAAGATATGAGATACAATTACCAAATTATGTAGCATATGGTTAGAATTAGAAGGTGATTTAGTAGAGGATGAGTTACTGGATTGAAAGTAACAATTTTGGGGAAAGGTAATTATAGTCATACCGATTGACTGACTATAGTTACCTATCCCCAATATAACGTTCATATTGGGGATAGGTAACTATCATAAGGGAAAGGAATTCAGCACTGAGAAAGGAGTGGCACAAGGTGATCAGATATCACTAGAATTGTTTTCTGAAACATTAAAAGAAGTATTTAGGAATTATTCATGGAAAACTTTGACATTAACATCAATGAAGGAAATCTAAACTATTTACATTTTGCAAATGGCACTGTTTGCTAGCAAAAAATACAGAAGCTCAGGAAATGCTAAATGACTGACAAAGAACATAGGAAAAAGGTTTAAAAATTAACTGCAAAAAATGACAAATTCAGATCAACCAAATTAAAATTAATACATAATCCCATTGAAATTGTGCATGTCTGAAGTAAACTATATTTACCCCAGACAGTTAGCTTTAAGGAAAACAAGAGAGAAATAATTAGAAGAATCACATATGGAAATAAAGCATTCTGACTGTATAGAGATTATTTGTTAGATTTACTTGTATGTTGAAAAAGAAAGTTATTTAATCTATGAAAGCAAGACATAGAGATAGGACGAGTGTGGTCTGAAGAACCTTGAAGACAAGAATGCTCACATAATAATATAATTAGGTAGATGACTGTACTGTGAAGTATTGTCAAGTATGTAAATTGGAAATGGGCCATATTAGAGATTAACAGATGAAAGCTGGACAAAATTAAGCACTCAGCAAACACCAGCAGACAGAAAGAGAAGGAAATAATTGTTAATAATTTATAATGAATTCCCAAAATAAATGTATGAGTATAAATAAAAACTACAGGAATTCATATTTTGAATGGCATTGTGATTAGTGAACATTACTCATGTACTGTGATATCTTACCTCTAATTAATTCAAGAGCATATTTTATTATCTGATATATCTGACAGATGTTTCAGATGTTTATACAAAGCAATAATAAAGTTGTGTTACAAAATATATCACATCACATTAAGAAAGAAAAGTGAAATACAAAGAGTTAATTCTGGAGGATTTCAACTATGGGAACATAGATTGGAAGGAGAAGATGACACGTGGGAGGAAGGAAATGGAATATACTAGGGGTTTGAGAGTGGTAGATCTAGTAATTGCATCCGAGAATTTGTCTATAACCAATATGATCACATTGCTGCCTATTGGTGAGAGTAATCATATGGTCTTTACCTGGGGGATAGCTAAATGTGTGTAATTTTCAGTTAAGGGAGAGGGGGGGGGTATATGTGGAATTACAGGGCTGATAAGTATGACAAACAAAGGAGATTGCTTGGAACAGTACCATGGCATGTGAAACTGCAAGGGCTAGATGTTGATAGTGCATGGGAAGTAGTAAAGGAGTGTTTGATGGGAGTAATGGCAGACTGAATACCTAGTCAGGAGAGTAAATCAAGTGGGAGTTAAATGGATGAATACCATCATTAAGCTGGAGCTATAAAAAAAAAATAAAATAAACTATGGTGGGTATTCAAGGAGATAGGTGACAACAGGCACATGAGTAGTACAAAGTACAGGCCAGAAGGGTAATCAGTGTGGCAATAAAAGCAAAAGCAGAGTATGAAAGGAAATTAGCAGTGCAGGCCAAAGATAATCCCAAACAGTTCTTTTGATATGTTGCAAGAAAAAGGAAGCATGTTTATGGCAGAATGATGTTAATGAATGCCGATATCAGGGAGGTAACTAAATCAGTTTAAATAGTAGAATTACGAGGTGAACACTTTGCAAGAGTATATCATCCAGGTGGAGATACTGCAATAACAAGAGAGGCAAAGACTTATGTGGGAACTGAGGTAAGTGAAATGGAGGTGCATAGCATATTACAGTACCTTGATGTGAATACAGTTATGGGATTAGATGGTATACCAGCTCGGGTTTTATATGAAAGTGCTAGGGAATTGTCAGTGCCTTTGATCACATTGTTTAATCTAAGACTTGGATATGGGTTAGTCCCAAGGGGGGGAGGGGAAGAGAGGAATATAGTTCCATTGAATGAAGGAGGCTCCAAGATTGATGAATTACTAACTGATCAGCATATTAGGAGTTATTGTTAAGGTACTGGAGAAATTGGTCAAGAACAAAATACAGGAATGGATAGACTGAAATGGGATACATTTTTTTGCGGGAGGGAAGGTAACATGGTCTGGTGAAGGGTAGGTCACGCTTCACTAACTTGCTCACGTTTTATAATTACAGTGACAGTTCAGTTGGATAAAAGGTAATGGGTTTACAGTGATACTGTGGACTTTGCACAGTATCACTGTAAACTTTGAAAAGCTTTTGACAGGATAGCACATGGAATTCTAATCAATAAACTGCAACATATGGTGATCGATATAGGATTAGTGAGGTGGATAAGAGGGTGATTGATGAAGCGATATCAGAGAGTAGTCTATTCAAGAGTAGAGTGCCTGTGACTACTGACATACCACAGGGCTCTGTTCTTGGGTCGCTACTATTTAATTTGTACATTAATACATAGGGAAGGATCTGAGAGGAACTATTCAGATGTTTGCTGATAATGCAAAATTGAGTAGAGAAATAGTTAATCCAGAGGTTAAAATTTTGCAGGATGATTTGGATAGACTTGCAGTTTGGGCAGAGGAGAATAGATAGTTTAATGTGACAAAAGGTTATGCATCTTGGGGTAAAAAGATTTTAGCTATATAGCACATGGATGGAACTGTACTCCAGGGAAATGAAGAAGCCTGAGATTTGGAGGTGTTAGTGGATAGGAAGTTAAAGTTTAGAGGGCACACACCAAAAGTGGCTCAAGTAGCTCATCAGATTACTTGGTTACTGAAGAATACTTTGACGAGCAGATACAAGCAGGTAATTATCAAGCCTTGACTACTGCATACAGATCTAGTCACCTGGGTTTCTCAGTGATGAGGAAGAGGTGGAGAGGATGCAGAGGTGAGAGACCAAGATGGTATTCAGATCTATAGAATGAACCTTATGAGAACATGTCAAAGATTTGTGGATTACAGAAACTGGTTGACAAGCAGAAAAGGAGTGATGTGATTGAGATATACAAATTATTAAAGGATTATTAGAAGATTAATGCAGAGGAAATTTTTCAGAACAGGTCTGATGGTGGTAACTGCCCAAGATCTAAAATTAATTTACTTTTTTCATCCTTAGTTAAGTTATTGTGTGTTATGTTCAATTGAGTCGTTTGCAACTCCTGGTGATTCTATGAACATACACTCTCCATTCAGATCTGTCCCTGGCCATATCTTTCAGAATTTCCAAGCGCATTCCAGTTGCTTCTTTAACTCCATCCATTCATCTAATTCTTGGTCTTCCTCTTCTCCTGCTTCCATCGACTTTAGCAAGCATCATCATCTTCTCCAGGCTGTCATTTGCTTGCATAATATGTCTAAAGTATGACAAAGACGCATAAGCTATTATGCAACCTAAATAATGAGATCATGCGAATGTTTTATTTTATCCTCTATTGCTATTTTTGATGCGATATGATTTTTGTCTTCAAATGCAACAATTTTGTTTTCTTTTATGAAAATGAAACTGCATTATTGCTTATTTAATTTATAAACCAATCTTAATGGTTACCTTCATTATCTTGTAATCTTGAT
Source organism: Typopeltis vanoorti (assembly GCF_054136105.1). Taxonomy (NCBI): domain Eukaryota; kingdom Metazoa; phylum Arthropoda; class Arachnida; order Uropygi; family Thelyphonidae; genus Typopeltis; species Typopeltis vanoorti. The sequence continues at coordinate 62,255,674 of NC_143552.1, forward strand.
CATCAATAAATAATATGGTAAAACATTTCTTCTCAACAGGAAACTTTGTTTCAATATTTGATGTTTTTTGTGTGCCATTTCACAAACTGATCAATTTACATTTTTATCTTATACTCGATTAATTTCCATCTCCTCTGTTAATAAATTAACAGAGGAGATGGAACCTGTAACTTTTTTTTTGTATTATTTATACAAAAATTGCAGTTCGCACTAAATGTAAATGAAATGGATATTCTTATTTTCTTCTCATACTCTATAATTTTTCTCTATGTATTCTATCAGAAGTTCTCTCATAATCTTTAACACATTTATAACATGCAGGGACAAATCTTCTCATGCTGCACTTGACCTGAAGTGAGACATAAGAATTTGTCTCATGTTTTCTGTTAATGCATTACACGGGAATGCTGCAAACTGTGGCATGTACCTCCATTCAAAACCAAAGCTATGTAGAGGCAGAATCTGTTTGTTTCAGGATACATTAGGAAATAAAAATTACAGGAAATTTTATGTTTGATTGATATATTTAAATTACTTCAGGGCATTATGTGATATGTCATTAAATTACTACAAGGAATTATGTAAGCCTGCATTAATGAGACACATGAACCACAAGTAAAAAATGCATATTTAATATGAATAGAAATATACTCATTGGTGACAAAAGAATCACTAATAATTTACACTTGTGGAAGTTGCATATCCAACAACTTGCTACAACGCAGAATGTACACATATTCCTTATAATCTTCAGAAATACTTGTTCGAAATCATGGCAGCTATAATTTGGAGGAAAAAAGAAACATCTCAGGAGAGAGATTTATAAAAAATATTAATATCTAGCCAGAAATAAACAGTGCCTGTATATATTAGTAGCTTAGCGCCAAATGAAAATGACCCTATGCTAAAAGACATCTCGACCGACACAGACACCATACTGTAGATGCATTTCCCAAACTGTATTCCGTATAAGCTAGCGTTCCACAAGATGTAAACAGTGTTGTATGAAAAATCATAATAATTAAAAAATAAATAAATTTTGTCAATTTTTAACATACACTATATTTGTATCATTATAATTTTAACATATAGTTTTTGTTTCTGGTTGTTATTATACTTGGCATAGGCTAATCATTAAATAGACCACAGAACACTTTGCTACACCTAAACCTCTTTTTATGCGATAGATATGTTCCTAAAAATGACACGTAAATAGAATTCATGTAAAAAGAAATACTGACTCCATAGAAAAAGTGAAGATTGGTTCCAAACCTGAAATATAAGTACAATTAAAAAAAAACAAACATTAAATTCGTTAGGATCATAAGGTTTTTATTTACATTTCATGGAGAACACACATACATATGAATTTTAATAACTTAAAAAAAAAACATATTCATTTCAGTTGTTTGCTAAGGATTCTATAAAAAAAAAATGATGTTATTTGCTATCAGTTTCTGACAATAAATGCGAAAGCTTTCGTTTTCATGAGACTGTAATATCACTAGAACTACTAGATATGGTATTATCTAGTAGTTCTAGTGATATTACAGTGAAATACTGACTCCATAGAAAAAGTGAAGATTGGTTCCAAACCTGAAATATAAGTACAATTAAAAAAAAAAAAAAAACATTAAATTCGTTAGGATCATAAGATTTTTATTTACATTTCATGGAGAACACACATACATATGAATTTTAATAACTTAAAAAAAAACATTCATTTCAGTTGTTTGCTAAGGATTCTATAAAAAAAATTATGTTATTTGCTGTCAGTTTCTGACAATAAATGTGAAAGCTTTCGTTTTCATGAGACTGTAATATCACTAGAACTACTAGATATGGTATTATCGTCAACGACTTCTGCCTCAACTTGTGGAATTCTTCTTGTTATGTCTTGAACAAAAGTACCACTAGTTGTTTCAGTAGTTTTAGGCATGAACACAGTTATTAATTGCTGTGTTGATGCTTTAGATAAATCGCGATATAATTCTCTGTATGAAGACATTAACAACTTAAGCTCACGTGAAAACTTCCCAGCATGTTCTTCATTTGGATCACTGGGCAAAATAATGGCCTAAATTACTGGCCAGTTTAAGACCTTTAATTATATCAGCAGTAAAAGTAGGATTATCTTGATCATTATCTTCTTCGCTTTCAGGAGTCTCAGAAACAATCTCCACTATTTCGTCTTCACTGAGAGGTAACAATTCTTCGATATCTGCCGATGTAAGATCATCGAATCCTTCTCTGTCAATTTCACATGCCAAACTTATTATATTGGGGAATTCTGCAGTATGATTGAAGGGAACAGGAGCATTCTCTTTAACACATGCGGGCCAAATAGCTTTCCAGCATGCATTCATAGTTTCTGGTCTCAATTCAGATAACGATAATCAAACCTGATCAATACAATCCATAATTGAAAATTTTTCCACACATCCATAACTGAACAGTGTTTCATCATCATTTAGCTTGTTCAAAACGTACTGAAATGTTCGTCTCACATAATATGTTTTAAAAGTCGCAATTATACCCTGATCTAGAGGTTGTAGCAATGATGTGGTATTGGGCAGCAGAAAAAAAAAAATTACACATTTGGGTGTTCTATGGCAGGATGACTGGGTGGATTATCAAGAATCAAAAGAACTTTAAATTCAAGACCTTTGTCATTCAAATAGTGTCTAACTTCTGGCACAAAATGTTTCTGGAACCACTTAGTGAAAATATCAATGGTCACCCAAGCTTTTTTGTTGGCCATCCAATGAACTGGCAATTTTTTTTGAAAATCTATGCCCTTCATTGGCCATGGTCTTAATGATCGATTTATGAGCAGTGGTTTTAACATCCGATCTCCTAAAGCGTTCAAATAAAATAGGAGTGTTATGCGATCCTTTGCTGCTTTGAACCCACCCACAGTTTTTTGCATTTTTCATACGTAAGCTCTGTTTGGCATTTTTGGATGGATGAAAAGGCCGGTTTCATCCATATTCCAAACTTGTTCACGAGTGTAACTTCCATCTTCAATTATTTTAGCAAGTTTTTGTGGAAATGCTTTAGCAGCTGTTTCATCAGCAGAAGCCATTTCACCTTTAATTTTTATATTATGAAGAGCATATCTTTTAACCCTTTAACTGCTCATTTTATATTCTACTGACATTGTCCAAGTGCTGAATTAATTCTGCAAAAAATTTATAAATAAAATCAATTAAAGTTCTTACTAAAGTAAGAAGTCCGGACAGCCTCATACATTCTTGATATACACTTGTTCACTCACAAAATTGGCAATAATAGTTTTATAAAATTTGCATAATCAAGGGGTGTCCATTTGGTTATGCAAATTACTTAATTTATGTACAACCGTACATATATAGGCTCAGCACAGTAGGCATGTATTTCTGAGCCCGTAATAATATGTTCTCAGCAGTTAAAGGGTTAATAAACTTAGCCAGCTAACCAGTGCTTGCATGAAATTCATATTTTTTCCTCAATTTAGATGAAGTATCTGGCTGCAGTTTTTTAATCTGTTCATAAAATCTCAATGCTGATGGCTTGATGGGATTTCCATCAACTGCCATTCTTTTTTGTACATTACTTTTATCCACATCACTAAAGCTTTTTCAGTCTTTTCTGGAACTACATCTCTTGTGTATGATGACAATTTCGCACTCAATTTTGTACCAGAATATACCGCTTTTCTAATAGCCTCTTCATTTTTCTTTATAGATCTGACAGTTGATTCACGGACTCCAAAATGCTTACCCACAGCCGTCGCACCTTCCCCAGTTTGAAGACTATCTAAAATTTGAATTTTTATATCCAAGGAAACGGCTTTCCTTTTTTTTTTTTGGTTATCAGTAACATCATGTGAGGGCTACATTAAAATCTTCGGTTAATAAAATGAAAATTTTGAAAATTACATATAGCTTATCATTCATTATTTCTTGGAAAAATTATTAATTTTATAACGTGATTTTTATTTGATTTCACTTAAAAAATGCAAATGCAAAAAATGCGGTGACTGTGTTGTCAACTCAAACACCAAATTCAAACTGCTAAGAACTGCTTTTTTATGTGCAGTCAGTTATGTAATTCGCGGAATCCCAATAAATGAAATTCGTAAGAATTTAGAATTTTCTTAATTGAAACGAGAATGCAATTTTACAAAATTATCAGAATTTTCTAGTATTTAGAATTTTCTTGATTGAAATGAAAATGCCATTCTACAAAATTCTCAGAATTTTCTTGAATTACGGATTTTTCCCAACTTAGACTTCAGGTTGGTCATGTAAAAAAAAAAAAAAAAAAAAAAAAAGACATCCCAATTCATGTAACTCCAAATTCGCATAAAAAGAGGTTTAGGTATACTTTGGTATTAATGGTTAAGAATTTATGGAGACAACACACGTGTTAAAAATAATTACTTTACTTAATATTAGGAAAGTAACATTTGACGATTTGACCTCATCATCAGGAAAATACATATGTATAAGATACAAGCTACATGACACTGCACTTTACAAAGGAAAAATGAATCTAACTGCTTATTAATCTTTTACCTAGCCTAAACTCTTGTGAAAAAACTAAATTAATAATATTATATAAAAAAAAATACAAATAAATTAAAATAAATAAAAAATAAACACAAAATATTAAAAAATAAATTAATTAAAAACAGAACCGCATTAAACATTTCTAAAGTCCTCTCAATTTGAGAGGACTTTAGAAATTTAGTCATTTTTGTTCAAGTTTGGATAACGTTTTAGCATTTCACAGGTTTCTTTGAATTTTCTCTCAAACCAGATTTTGGTGCAGTGTAGGGACTGGGTGCCTTTCCAGTCAATTCTATGTATGTTTGGAGTGTGTGGTCTGATAGGCCTGTTTTAACATAACGAATGTATTTAATGTGTCATTTGTGTCAGCCTTTTCTGATTATGATTGTGCGTCCTGTTTCCCCTATGTGGGGTAGGTCACATGTACATTGAATTTTGTAAACCCCATGGGTGGGCCAGGTATGGAAGAGGATCTTTGGATGAACTGAGTAAATTTTTTAATTTTGTCTCCATAAGTCTCATCAGTGGGAGCCCACTGACAAGACCTCAATAAAGGTCGAAACCAGTATGGGTAGTGACCATTACCTTAATGCATAGCATCATACATCTCCGCAAGGAAATGTGCTTTGCATTAGGGGAAAATTTTAAGGAAAGTGATCAGAGCTTACTCCACCTTAACGAGTTGCCTAGCATTGCACTATGTGCAGCTGCAAACTTGACTTACCTGTCTGTTTGCTTACTTGGGAAAAAGGATTAAAAAACCTAGCCTACTTTACTTACTTTCCGAGTCTGGAACACCAATCATATCCTCTCCATCCAAAAAACAGCGGCTTGTATCGCCTTGTCATTGACCATCAGCATGTCATCCGTGGAGTACACATCGATTAGATCTAGGCAACATAAAAGATGTTCGTCAGTTTGAACGTCTCTGCAGTCACAGCTGTCATCATCTGCATAACCCCATTTCATCAGGTTACTTCTGCATCTGAACACTCCCACTCTAAGATGGTTCAGAGTCCTCCAGGTGCTATAGGGTAAGTGATATCCCTTGGTTAACTCTTCCTTAAAGTTGAACCGATTCCCTCCATAGAACAAGGCATCACTCCTCAGATTTATGGATCAGTGGTTTAGTTCTTTGCATAAAACTATGCCTTGATTTGAGTCGAGAAGCCGTGATGATATGGCCGTACATTGGATGTCTTTTGTCCATCATCTGCTCTTTTTTCTCCATCCTCACCAGCCACTTGATGTGTTATGCCTGCTAAGGGATACAGTTTGTTGACAGAGGTTGGTCTTAGGCATCCGGTTATGATCCTAATGGTATCATTTAAAGCCACATCCACGTGTTTCGCATGGGCGGATGCCACCCACACTGGGGTAGCATACTCCCCTGCAGCAAAACACAATGCCAAAGCCATCAAGCGAAGTACCTCTGGTTGAGCTCCCGCGTCGTGCCGGTCATTTTTCTTATGATGTTATTTCTTGCATAGATTTTTCCTTTTAGTTCCCGGCAATGTACCTTATACGACAAGGTACGATCCAGCTTAACTCCAAGATATTTGGGAATGCTGCAGTGTTAGAGGCGTTTTCCTCTCCAGACAATGTTTAACTGGCATTTTGCTTCCCTGTTGTGCAGATGGAAAGTGCATACCCGAGTCTTGTTTGGGTTAGGCTTCAGGCAATTGATCTCATAGTAATTGGAGAGTATTTCTAAGGCTTCTGTCAACCTCTTCTCAACCTCTTCAAACCTCCTTGCTTGACTGCATATAGCTGTGTCATCGGCATAGATAAACCATCTCACTTGTGGGTGGGTTAGCTGATCGTTAGTATAAATATTGTAGAGCATTGGGGCCCATAAGCTTCCTTGAGGTAAACCATTCTTCTGATTTCTCCAGAAAGATCGATAAAAGCTGCCCCAGTCACAAGCTTCTTCTTGTAACCATCTTCGATGTGCTGCGTGAGATTCAGAATTTGGCCACAGCAGGACTTTTCGGGACGGCAACCGGCTTGCTCGGGTATAAGTTTCTCGTCAATGTTTGCTGCTATTATTTCCAGAATCATTCGTTCAAAAACTTTATACGAGTGGCAGAGGAGAGAAACAGGGCAAAAATTCTTCGACTCTGTAGGTTCCTTTCCTGGTTTAAGTAAAGCTACCACCTGAGCTTTCCTCCATAATTTGGGCAACTGAAGAGATTCTACACTCCTATTCATCAATTTCACCAGCCATTGGATGGTTACCGGACTGAAACGCTTTATCTGTTCTGTCCGAATGTCATCCGGGCCAGCAGCTCTATTCTCTTTCAGGTGACATATAGCTTTTCTTAGTTCTTCTTTGGAGAATGGAGAGGCTAATGACTTAGTCTCATCTTCTTTAATGCAAGTTAGATTGGTTTTTAGTATCTTCTTGTCTGTCCTACCATTCAATAATACCTGGTGAGCGATCTGGTTCGGTGTGACCTCTGTTACGTAACCTGGAGTTTTAGTCGGATCGTTGCTTAAATTCTTCACCAGTTTCCATGCTAGTCTGCTGTTCTGTTTCATATCCAAATCCTGCAGTAGCTTCATCCATCTCTTCTTTCTACCATCCGTGAATTTGTCCATCAGTTTTTCGCCTCCCTCAATTATGTCTACAGCGAAAGGATCCTTGTCATATCTGATTTTATATTCTTTTAGTTGTTCTGACTGGTTTTCATTAAGCCCAGCGATATATTGAGTTCTGCACCCTCATGGTATGTGCCGCCGAGATATTATTTTGATGGTATTCACGAACTTTTCATAGTTACTTGGATCCACTTTAAGAGCATTTACTGTCTGATCGAGTTCCTTCGCAAATCCGTCCAATCTTGCTTTTTGAAAATTAAACCATCGCTTAAAAGGTACTATCTCTGGATCGATGACGGCTCTGACTTCACAAGTAACAGGTCTGTACTGAGTTCTTGGTATCGGCTCTTCTACTATCTTCGTCGCTTGCATGGCTACTTGTTCACTGATAAAGATGTTATCTGGATTATATCCTCTTCTTCACCTTCCACTATTGAATGATGATCTTAACTTGGGATCGTGGATCAGCTTCAGTCCTTCTCTCTCAGCCCAATTTTCCAGCTCAGCACCATTTCTGTCAGTCATTTTGTAGCCACATGTTAAACTCTGACAATTAAAGTCTCCGAGTATTATTTTAAGCTTCTGGACGTTAAAGTTGGCAGGTTCTTTGAAAATGAAATCTTCATTAGGTGGCTTATATACCGATGTGATTGTGCAGGACTTTATCTCGATGGTTAATATCTCTATATCATTATGGGATGTCATATGTATAGATTTAATATCCAAGTCTGGTTATTCATATAATATCCAAGTCCAAATCTCCACAAGGAAATGTGCTTTGCATTAGGGGAAAATTCTAAGGAAAGTGATCAGAGCTTACTCCACCTTAACAACGAGTTGCACTACGTGCAGCTGCAAATTTGATTTACCTGTCTGTTTGCTTACTTGGGAAAAAGGATTAAAAAAACCTACCTTATAAAATTGCTTGGTATCTTTAACAAAACACTTGCAGACCATACATGACCATTCACAGTCAAGAGAAATGTAAACCAACATAAAGACGCAGTACTAAATCATACGTGCATAAAACTAACTGTAGTACATACTGCACTACCGTGATAACTGCGTTATGAATATGACTGAAATACTGTATGCCATAAAAATTTTCTAATGATTCATTCATTAATGTATAAACTAGACTACCATGAAGCAATTGTATTGATTACACTAAGCTACCATAAAGCAATCATATTGCTGCTTCTTTGTTATCAATGAATGAATTCTGTAAATAAATATGAATTTCTTTTCGCATTATCTTTTCATTTTCAATATCTAGTATTAGTAATGCATATAACATGTACAGTGTTTTGTACCATATAAGGCAATATTGATGTAGGTATTGATAGACAGACGATTCATCTTGTAAACAAATGACAAACTTACTGTATCAATAAATACACTATAGTACTGTAAATGTAGTTTCTCTTTCTCATGATTTTCTTAATAACATTTTCTTTTTTGTAGCTTACTTTATTATAAGAATACAGTATGTAATACATATAACATACAAAATATGTGTTAATCGACCGTTTATGTTATTGGTAAAGCTTCCAGTCAACAGTAGGCTATTAATAGTTAAGTTATGTGCCAAATTTCGAACAACACAGGGGATTGGCACCCATACCCCCCCCCCCGCATTAGTCAAGGGTCAACTGTATAACTTTTACTGTAGCACCATAAACAGTACACACACACACTATCTGGATGTCTGCTCATCCTAATACAGAGTTGGCCCATCCTTCGTTGTTATAATGGCAGCCTTCAACCTGTGGAGCATTTTGGATTGGTTTGAAACTAGCATTCCAATCCATCCTACAGGTGTTCGATGGGACTGAGATAAGTACTCTGTGCAGGCCATTCAAGTTCTCAAATACCCAGTCCATCAAATCATTCCTGAACACTCACCTCACTTTGTGGAAGGATGTGGTGGCACTGTTGTGCTAATACTGGAAAGATCCTTCTTCATGGAACTGTTGCCATAAGGTTGGAAGCACATAAAATTGTCTAGAATGCCATTATAGGCTGCAATGGTAAGATTCCCTATCATTGAAACTAGGGACCCCGTCTGAAATGAATTTGTTGTGCCAACTTGACAGTTGGCACAACACATCCGAGTATATTTCTCCTGGCATCTGGCAAACCCAGACTCTTCTGCTGGACTGCCAGATGGTGAAGCGTGATTTATCACCTCCAGAGAATGCATTTCCACTGCTCCAGTGCAAAGAGTCCAATGGCAGCAAACTTTACACCTCTCCACCCAATGCTTGGGTGGAGAGGTGTAAAGGTTGGCATTGCCCTTGATGACATTAGGCTTATCTGCAGTTGTGCAGCCATTGAAATTTATGTTCTTCGGCTCCTGACAAACAGTTTTGGTGCTGGCATTGTTTACAGAGACATTTTGGAACTCAGTTTTTCTTTGCTGTGTGCTTTTATGCTTGGGAGTCCCATGCTGCCATTTTATATGGCCTACCAGATAGTGCTGTTGTTCTTTTATCATTTGTGGAAATGCCTTGTGCCTAGGCATTTCCATCTCACAGTAACATCACTTACAGTTGATCAGGACAGCTGCAACAGGGCAGAAATTTTCCGAACTGAGTTGCTGCAAAGGTGGCACCCTATGATAGTGCCACATCGAAGATCACCGAGCTTAGCTCTTCTGCACGGTCCATTCTGCCATTAATGTTCGTCTATAAAGATTGCAAGATTGTGTGCTTCCTTTTATACTTATAAGTCATGTTGTGTTATATAACACAGTGTGTGTGTGTGTACATTAATGATGTATACAGCCATATCCACTACCATGAAGGAGTGTCCAAATATTTTTGATCAGATAGTGTTGCCAAATAGAGATGTACTATATTTATTGACAAGCAGAGTAATTAGGATAATCAGAGACAAATGCAATGAAAATGACAATGTATAATAGCAAAAAAAACAAAACAAAACACCCCTTTCCCCACAGAATCCATGCTGCACAGACGCAAACTAAATAAAGTAGTTTTATTTTATCACTAAATTCAGTACACTGTTCTAAGAACCTATTCAAAATAACTGATAGGAGAAATTTATTAACTCGCATGTACTAAGTGCAGAAACCAAATGATTTATGTAATGTAAATTTCAAAAACAAATAATTTTTTTTAACGACTTAATATAAATAATATCACATCTGAGATTTTCAGTACTGTTAAGATAGTTTAGAAATACTAATTTTATATCTAAAATGGCTATGTTCTGAATAGATCTTTTGCAATAATAATTAGTTTATTTATTTTTTTAATTTCATGATTTCACTATATTGCATAACCAATAGTTTATTTTCTTACTTACTGAAAATGTGTAAAATATGCAAGTACAGGCATATCCAGGTCAAGTAACACATTAGGTTCTATGTAGTACTGAATTATATGCCTCCCCTCCCCACTTAATGCATACAATGGTTTAATAATTAAGCAGTCATGTGCATAACTGATGCAAATAAAATATTTATTTATGTCAGTTATGGAAATGAAACATTTAGAATCATTTTAGCAAAGAAAAGTTAAATAGGAATGAATAGTTATGAATGTCTTGAGGTGAGAGATGAATTTCATCATCCAGTGTGTGACCACCCGCCTGGTTTACTGGAGGTCTGAAGTGGCTTGAAACAGTTCCATGTTTGATTTATAGAGCAGAGTTTCTGGACCAATTAAACAATAAAAAATATATAAAATTAATAATAAAAAAAAAATACTCAGCCCACATGATGTATGAATATACTACATGTTTACCAAACATTTTTTGTATGTGGGAACCACATTAAAATACAGGTTGATCAAAATTACAGTATCCCTGTTTAAGGCCTTGAGAAATGCCACCCAGTGATCCAAATGTTGCGGAACTGCAGGATTATATTTCGTGTCATGTAGAAGCGATATGTGATGGGGAAAAAAAAAGTAGTTCAAAAATTCACCATCAGGAGCACTGTAATCACGAAATGAATGGGATTTGCATATCACCCAACTCAGCAGGTGCCAGGTGGGCTTAAAAAGATGAACATAGGATTTTTACCTTCATTCTGGATGTTAATACTGTCTAAATGATGGCAGTAACCTTACCCCAATGTGTTTTGCTCATGAAGCTGAACTACTAGAACAAATATCGACGAGGTCCACTATCCCCGTGTACTCTGTGACAAATGATAAGTCATTCTAAGAAAAGGGATCATAGGGAATTAGACCTGGAAGGTCGCAAACTAATCAGTTCAAAACAAGTGAATGAAGTTGCTACTGCCATTGTGGAGTAGACCATGATTAACAGCACTGGTTCCTGCAGTGCACATGCTGTATCAAGACACATGGATGTGCCTCACACAACTTTCTGGAAAATTCTATGGAAGATTCTGCATTTCTATCCATTCAAGATAACCCTGACACATGAGTTGTGCCCAAGAACTTCAAAAGTCAACTAACATTCGCTTTAACATTCCCTGCTCGAGTGGAGTTGGACGCTGAGTGGCTGTGGATGATTTTGTGGGGGAGACAAGGCTCACTCTCACCTGACTGGAACTGTGAATATTCACAATTGCCAGATATGTGCTACAGAAAATCTGCATGCAATCCAACAAATTCCTTTCTATTCACCCAAAGTTATTGTCTGGTGCAGGTTTATAGCTTCGTTTATCATTAGACCATTTTTCTGTGAGGACGTTTGCCAGTTGGGTCCTGTGACCTGCTCAGTCACTGCCGAGAGGTATCATGATATGATAAATATGTTGTGACACAAATACAGCAGCGACTGTGCATGGATTCAGTCATTTTCATGTAGGATGGGGCTGCTCCATACAGGTTCTTCGGGAGCATTTTAGGGAAGCCAGATATGTTTTCCACTGCATGGCTGCCTTGTTCACTTGATTTGGTCCCCTATGACTTCTGGCTCTGGGGATTTCTCAAAGACAGGGTTTATCGGAATGTGATATTTATGCTTGTGTCGCTTTTCTCCTTTCACACAGAGAAAAATTATCACATTTACATTCATTATATCATACAGTGTCCCCTGCTGGTGAATTTTGGAACTACTTTTTTTTCTTCTCAGATTTTACTTCTGCAGGATGCACAATGCATTCCTGCAAAGTTCTGCAGCATTTGCAGCACTGGGTAGTGCTCCACAAGTCCTTAAACAGTGATGCTTTAATTTTGATCACCCTGTTTTTGATAACTGTTATTTGATAAACCTGATATAAAAATTTGATATGTTAATCTATGATCTTATGCAGATGATGTTATACTCCTAAATAAATCCAGTGCAAGATTTCCTAACTAAACTTGAATAACTGCTATAATAAATATGGTATGAAAATAAGCAATAAAAAGACAAGAAAAATAGGTAAGAGAATTCAAAACATCAGCTACATCCTGATAGTACAGAAGTAAAACATTACAGCTATTTAGGTGCAATTTTTAATGAAGATGGCAATTTAAGTAGAATATAAAACATAATTAGCAAAGCTGGTATGGTAGGATACCAGTCAACCATATAAATTTATATGGAATATGAGAGAAATTAATCAAAATATTAAACTAACTGTATAAAAGATAGTGCTCAACAATTTTATCTGAGAACTAGATTAGAAATAAAATCTCTTGATCAAAGACTCGAGACCACAGATATGAGAATTCTCAGAATGATTGGTGAAGTGAATTGATGGCATGAAATGCAGAATATTAAATTCTGCCTTTGATATGGTATTATAATTAATATCATATTAAATAATACAATATATTATTATTATTATTATTATTTGAGACCTCAAGGAGTCAAGGACTCATCGAGGGTGGCAAAAAATCACCCAAACCAAATGTCATGCCTTCTCTTAAATGCATTCACACTAAATGCACTCACTACTCCTAAAGGCAAACTATTCCACTCACTCACTGCTCTGTGAGAAAAAAACCTAGCTGTTACCTCTTTCTTGACTGTAAACAAACTTAACTTCCATGGATGCCCCGGTGTTTTCTCTACCCACCTTCCATATAATGAAAAAGGATATCATCTGATATCCTTAAACTAATTTATCCTTTGATCCTTAAACTCCCCATTCTAGGGGAGTTTAAGGGTCAAAGCTGTATAACTGAGAGGAGACCTCCACATAAGCATCTAAAAGGAATGCGGAGAACCACCAAAGGCCTCTGGACCTAATTGTCCAATCCTCACCTTCTCGTGGTGCACCCTGTTAGGTATCTACCTGCATACTGAATGAACAAGGATGGACTGGCAATTTTGGATTTAGACAACCAAATTGTATCCTTATTGGCTTAAACCAAAATATAAAACGATGGTACAAGACATATTTTCATGCTGGCTGGGGCGTCGCCCAGTTAAACAAAGTCCCAATTGTTTTCGCCAGGAAATCAGGGTGAACAGCGAAAAGTCAGCTACTGGAACAAATCCTGAAACATACTCCAACTCAACATCAGAGTTCAAGATCTGTACTATCAACATAAGAAGCCTGAAGGGCAAAGAAATGGAGCTAGCTGTGGAATTGGATAAGTACCAGATCAATATAATAGGGATGACTGAAACAAAAAAGACAAAATCTGGTGAGATTTTTCTGAGCAATAAACACTAAATGTTTGAGGCCTAATCTTGAATCACAAGCAATATCAAGTAGAGTAATGTGGGCAAATATCAGAATGGGGAACTGAACAATTCGACTATCTGTGTCTATCTATGGTCCGACAAAAGGTTCTACTAAGGTAGACGTGGAGGAATTTGAGGCTTTAGAGAAATGAACTGGCACAATGAAAAAGGAAAAGTTGGTCCTTGTTGGGGATCTAAATAGCAGAGTAGGAAATGATTGTCAGACATACCAAAACATTTTGGGAAGATTTGGAGAAAAGAGCAAAGCTAATAATAATGGCAAATATCTGTTGGATTTCTGCTCAGGACATGGGCTGGTTATTATTTATGGTTCCAACATAAAGATGTGCACAAATTCACATGGAGAGAAGAGGCAAGGAACAAGAAAGTCTCACTGACTCATGGATAATGGTGTATAAAAGTTGAACACAAAAACCATATTAAATAATCAATTATCCTTTTTAACTGCATAACTATTCATTAATTGAAAACACGAATACAAAATGATACGTTCGTTACTGTATACTTCTTGGAACAATGCTAGTTCTTGTCATATTCTGTGGCTCACCGGTGTTATATCAGAGGTCCAACGCAGTTAAATTTTTGATAAAGGCAGACAACAGACTTGATGTAAAATCAAGCCTTGATTTTTATTGTATTGTGTAGGGATTCTAAGCATTTCTGCAGCTTCTTTAAATTTTCTTGTGAAACAGTTATTATTGACATATGACATGTTTGTCTGTTGCCAGAGTACTTGATGGTCAGTAGTAGTTATGTGGAATGCCAAGCCTGAATTGTGTTCCTTTCTTTTTTCGACGTCTTTTATATGTTCAGCCATGCAGATCTCTCCTGACCTTCCCGACTGGCCTACATAACAGATGCCACAAGAACAGTGAATCTGATAAACGCCTGTTTTTTTTCATGGGCTGATGTGGAGATTTGGTGGATGTAGGCATCTTGATATTTTTGTAAAGGAAGAAAAGCAACTTTTATGTCGTACTTGCGAAGCAATGTAGCCAATTTGTCTGTGACATTCTTGATATACGGCAGCATGATTGTGTTCTTGAAATCTTGTTTTGATAAGGGAGTTGTAGGAGCTGTATTAAGAATTTTTTTAATTGTCTTGGGTTCAAAACCATTAAGTGTAAGGTTCTGTGTCAGGCTGTGTAATTCTTCATTTTGCTAAAATACATAAACATTATTCAAGAAAAAAATGAAAGAGTCTGAGTGCAGGAACCAAACCTTGGAGATTCAGTGACAAATCCTGAAGAAAATATTGATTGATTCAGCCACACAGGTATGTGGTGAGAATGTTCCATGGAAACAGGAAGTTAAAGAGGCAGTGCAGGAAAAGAAGAAAGCATATCAAAAGTTCCTGGCAAATAAGTAAGCTTCTGCTGTTAGAGAATACAGAGAAAAATGTAAAAAAGCTAAACACTGTGAAAAACTAGCTAAACAAAAGTCATGGGAAAACTTTGGTAAGAACACAGAAAATAAATATCAGGAAGGCAGCAAAATATTCTGGAGGCTGTTGAAAAAGCTCAGAAATGGAGGAAAAAGTGCTGTAAAAGGTTTGATGTATTATTGATGTATGGAGTAACAACTTCGAAAAATTGCTAAATGAAACAATCAGTGACAGCACAGCAGTAAAAACACTCAACAGGCATGCAATCAGGAGTACATATCCATAATTGAAGTAGAAAAAGCCATCAAAAGAAAGCATGAAATGTGGAAATGCAGCTGGAGTAAATGATATTCAACCAGAAATGCTCAAGTATGGAGGGAAAAGTCTTACAGTGACTGCACTGCATAGTTCAGAGGGCCGGGACAGAGGGATGAATTCCGGATGATTGGGGTAGAGCTCTCATAGTACCCATATATATAAAAAGGGAAATAAAACTGAATGTGAGAATTACAGAGGTATTTTTCTAATGAGTGTTCCTGGTAAGATTTATGCAAGTATTATTAATATTATTATTTGACACCTCCAGAGAGTCCAAGGACTCATCGAGGGAGGGCACCTGCTCTACAACTCCATCTCCACTATTCAATCAGCAACTGAAAGCAACTACACCAACGCCATCTACCGCCAATATTTCCACAGACAATCACAAACATCCATGCCCATGGCAGGATTTGAACACACAGCTTTTTGGCTGGAGAGCAGATATGCTATCGACTCTGCCAACTAGGCCATTTCTCAAGTATACTTGAGAAATGGTTGAGAAGGATTGTGGAAGAAAAGCTTGGTGAAGAACAAGCTGGATTCAGGCCAAATAGAGGCTGTCAGGATCAGATTTTTGCTTTACAACAAATAGTTGAGAAATCACAGGAATATAACAAAGATCTGTATTTAAGTTTTATAGATTTGGAAAAGGCATACGACAAGGTGCTAAGAGAGAAGCTATTCAAAACGCTACAGTTGTATGGTGTCAATGGGACATTATATCAAGCAATACTTAGTCTGTATTTTAGTTGTAAGTCAGCAGTTAGAATTGAAGGAAGCACAGGAAGATGGTTTAATGTTAAATCTGATGTCAGACAAGGATGTACATTATCCCCTCTGTTATTCATTATTTATATGGATCACATTATGAAGGAAAGTGGTATTAAACTTGATATCAAAATTAGAGATGTTAATCTCAGTTCTTAGCTTTATGTGGATGATATTATACTTCTAAATAAATCCACTACAAGTCTGCAAGATTCTCTCTGACTAAATTGAATAACTGATGTAATAGATATGGTATGAAGGTCGGCAACAATAAAACAAAGACAATGGAAATAGGCAGAAGCGTTGAAAATATCAACTGCATCATTCTAAAAGTAAAGCATTTCAGCTACTTAGGCAGGATTTTAGTGAAGATGGTAAATTAAATATGGAAATAGACAACAGAATCAACAAAGCTGGTATGGTAGGAAGTCAATTGAATAAATTCATATGGAATAAGAGAAATTAGTCGGTACACTAAATTAGCTGTATACAAGACAGTGTTCAAACCAATTTTAACTTATGGATCTGAGAGCTGGGGTTAAAAATAAACCACTTGACCAAAGATTAGAGACCACTGATATGGCATTGCTGAGAAAGATTAGAGGCATGAACAGATGGCACCAGTAGCATTATCACATTAAAAATGAGGATATCAGGAAAGAACTTAACATTGTTAAGTTCTTTTTAGCTCTACTAACACATTCAGGAATGTGTTAGTAGAGCTCATCTCAGGTGGTATGGTCACTTAAACAGAATGGGAGAGGAAAGATTAGCAAAAAAAGCACTGAACTCCTAAAGGCAAACTATTCCACTTACTCACTGCTCCGTAAGAGAAAAACCTAGCTTTTACCCCATTCTTGGCTGGAAACAAACTTAACTTCCAAGGATGCCCTCATGTTCTCTCTCCACCTTCCATATAACGAAAAATTTCATCAAATGATATCCTATAACACCATTCAAAAGTTTGTATACTTCTATTGTATCATCCCTCTTTCTTCTGTTAGTATATAGATTACAGACCAGAGTCTGTAATCTACATGCTCGTAATCTGTCCTCATAATATAAATTTCATAAACCAGATATAATTTTTGTAACTCTTCTTTGCACCATTTCCACAGCTTCTTTATCTCGATGGAACCGAAGTGACCAAATCTGCACAATTATTGAGGTGTGGTCACATCAAGGCCTTGTAAAGAGGCAAAATGATTTCCTTATCCTTACATGTCAAGGGTAATTCAACATTGCAATTATCCTCGTTGTATTTGAAAGTTTTACTATGTGACTTTTGAACTTGAAATTCATATCCACCATTATCCTAACATCCCTAGTCTCACCAATTTCTTGTAGCATAACCCCGCTAATATAACATGCCGCTGCAAATCACAAAGTGCATAACTTTACACTTACTAACATCAAACTGATAACCATTTTCTTTTGCCCAAATTTCCAGCCTATTCAAATCATTTTGTAACTGCTGGATATTGGTAGCATCCCTGATTGCCCTGCCTATGTTCGCATCAGCGGCAAACAATTGCACAACTCCTGTTAGACTACTCATATTCCTCCTCCTCCTCATCATGCTTGTCAAGGATTCACTCTAGGCCTAAATCAAGCCTTAAATTACAAACCATTATGAAAAAGAAAACCTTGACGTCTTCTTAAGAGATTCAATGATGACTTCTAAGACAGGAACAGATCAAGATTTTCTTTTTCCTAATGGTTTGTAATTTAAAGCTTATTTTGTAATCTTTCTGTTTTTATTGTTTCAATGTGTTCCATCCATTTATGTTTGTATTTTTTAATTTTTTCTATTACTAATTCCTGGTTTAATTCTTTCATAATTTTTTAATTTCTTTTGTGAATGAATAGAGTATACTTTGCAGTTTTTCTCATAAGCTTCATTTCAGCCGTTATTAATCTTTGTTCATCTTTTTGTTTTACTGTTCAGATTTCACTTCCATACAATACGACTGGTAGGGCTAACATATTGTTTTTGAACTAGGTTAGGTTTAAATATAGAGTTAATTACACCTCTTATTTTTAAATATTTTGCAATTTTTAGGTTTATATCTTTTTCATTTCATATGTAATCATACATCCTAGGTAGTTAAATGAATTCACCTGTTCTAAAATCTTGTTATCTCTTACTATTTTAGTTCTTACTGGATCTTGTCCTTTAAATGCCATCATTTTTAATTTTTCTGTTGATATCATCATTCCGTAATCTTTGGCTATCTGATTTAAATTTAAAATATCTTTCTGTAAGTTATCTTCTGAATTTGTAATTATTATTTGATCATCAGCAAAAAAGGAGAGCGTTTAAGTTCACAGCAGGAGAAAGTTTAATACATTGATGGGAATTTTTATTATTATTTCATTTAGATAAATATTAAAAAGAGTTGCTGAAAGAGGACATCCCTGTCGGAATCCTTGGTTTATTTCTCTCATACATGATAGTTCATGGTTTAATCTTATTTGTATTAGATTATTTTCATATATACTTATGATAACTTTTAGAATATTATTTGGTACTTGTCTTTCTTTTAATATGTTAAATAAAATGCTTCTTTTAACTTTGTCAAATGCTTTTATAAAGTCAATAAATGTAATATGTGTTTCTAAATTGCATTCTCTTCTTTTCTCTATTATTAATTTTAGGCAAAAGACCCAGTCTACACATGATATCGTCCTTTTCTAAATCCATTCTGTGCTTCTAAAATAAAGTTTTCAGAATATTTTATTAGTTTCTTATTTAAAATTCTGCTAAATATTTTGTAACAGTAATTTAAAATACTTATACCTCTATAATTTTTCATGCCACTGAAATACTATTAAAGAAAATTTATTCTTTAGAGCCAAACCCTTTCATTAAAATTACTTCTAGCAAACACTGTTTTAATTAGATGATTTTTAATTCCCTGTGGGTTTGCATTATGGTGTAAGGTGGTTGTTATATTGGAATCTTTCAAAAATAAACTAATCAAAATTATTATATAACAATAATAATTATGGCATATTGAGCACAGAGATAGTATTTATAATCAATTACATAAAGTTCTGCACACTTAAATTCAGTATGATTTCTTAACACTTACTTTCCATAAGTGGCCTCTTCCGATTTATTTTTAAGGATTTATTTGCCAAATCATGAGCTACACTGACAGCAAGTTCTTCTAAATACTCCAATGTCCTCTCTTCTGGATTATTTAAACCAGGTCCTAAAAATATAACAAAATACACACACACACACACACACACACACACACACACACACACACACACACACACACACAAAATAAATAAATAAAAATAAATGCAAGGGAAAAAAAAAAAGAAAGAAAGTGAGATAAAAAGAGGAGGATAATATAACTGAGATAAAAATGACTTTATTTTTATAGGCAAGTATATTTTAGATTAGATTAGATATATAGATTCAACATGGGACTGAAGAAGGCAGAAGAGCTATCAGGCAGGATAAGGGAAAATTTTTATGCTAATAAACGTAGAGTTCCAGATGAGGAAGCACAATTAGAAAAAGATGTTTCGTTTAGTGAGTGATATAAAGCAAGTTTAAGCCCAACTTAGGCATAAGATTGAAAGAACAGTTTTTTTTTTAATGTTGCTTCCACCAACAAAAGGTTATTTATAAACCTATCATACATTGTGTACCACAGCATAGGGATATATACATATTTCTATTTGTATCAATTTTATATATTTTTTCTATTTCATTTAGAAATTTACATAATGCAGAAATATCTTGCCAGTGATGAGTGGATTTTTGGAGATCTGAACTAACACTATGTTCCAACATAAAAATGTGATCAATTTCATAGACAGAAAATACAAGAAATAAGAAAACTTTCGACTATGTGATTGTTAATAGTGATGTTTTCCCACTGGTTCAGAACATAAGCATAAGATTTGAAATAGGAAATGATCACTATATAATTTCAAGAAGGATAAAATTGAATTTGACATTGAAAAGAACAGTGTACAAGAAAGTTCTAAAATGAATCAAAATTGAACAGCTTTTAGAGGTGAACTGTAGACTCAAATAGATAAACATTATTCAAGAAAAAATGAAACAGTTTGAAAACAAAAACCAAACCTTAGAGGTCCAGCAGCAAACCACGAAGAAAACAATGATTGATTTAGCCAGAGAAAAATCAGAACTCCATGGTGGACTTAGGAAGTTAAAGAGGCAGTCAAGAAAAATAAGAAAGCATATTAAAAGTTCGTGACACTTGTGCTCTTACATAATACAGAGAAAAATGTAAGAAAGCAAAGCACTGTGTAAAATTAGCTGAACAAAAGTCATGGGAGGACTTTGGCAAGAATATAGAAAATAAATATCAGGAAGGTGGCAAAATATTCTACAGGCTAATGAAGAAGCTCAGAAATGGAAAAAAGAGTACCGTAAAAGGAATCCAAGATGAAAAAGGTGCCATGAAAACTGAAATAAAATATTCTAGATGTCTGGAGTAGTTACTTTGAAAGACTGTGAAATGATACAAGCAGTGTCAACATGGTGGTAGTAAACACTCACTGGAATGCAGACAGGAATATATGTTCATAATTGAAGTAGAAGAAGCCACCAAAAACCTGAAATGTGGAAAAACAGCTGGAGTGAAAATAGATAAAATTTGACCAAAAATGCTCAAATATGGAGGTACATACGTTTTACAATGGCTGCAGTACATAATTCAGAAAACCTGGTCAGAGGGTGTTCAATTCTGAATGAGTGGACTCATAATACTCATCTATAAAAATGGGAAATAAAACTACATGTGGGAATTACAGATCTCCCTACTGAGTATTCCTGGAAAGATTAATACAAGTATACTTGAGAAACTGCTAAAAATTATGGAATGGAAGCTTGGTGAAGAACAAGCTAGCTTTCTTACTGGACACTCACTTGGAGTGATGGTGGATGGCTCCGTATTTTCTAACTATACAACTAATGCTGGAGTCGCACATGGTTCTGTTCTTTTGCCTACCCTCTTCCTTCTATATATAAAAGATCTATTCCAGTTGACTGCACTCCTACTTATCCTATACAAATCACAACTCCACCTGACCATTGAATAATGTTCTCACATCTGGGGATTGTGCCCCTAAGAGCTCCCTAAAAACACTGAATTCTATACAGAAAGGGTAGTTAGATTGATTGATGACCCTTCTCACATTAATAGACTACACTCATTTTCACATAGGCATCCAGTTTTCACAGCCTGAATTTTCTATTAATACTTCGAAATCTGCTGTTCATCAGAATTAATTATGCCAACCTCTGTCAAATCCACATCCATGATTGCAGCAGCCAATCATTATCTTCTGAGTGCAGATTTCCAGAGACAGGCTAGGAAAGATAAGGAAATACATCTAAACAAAAGATGCAAGGAAATTGAAGAAAGCAACATTACAGGTAGAACAAGAGATCTGTTTAGAAAAATAAATGATGTTACAGGGAAGTTTATCCCTGGATTACAAATTATAAAAAGTAATTCAGGAAAATGAAGCAGTGAAAAAAAGATGCAAAGAATATGTAGAGAATTTGTACAAGAAAGATAATAATATTGAAAGAGAATATGAAAGGAGAGAATTTGTAGAGGATCCCATGATCAAAGGACATATGCGAGCTGACAAATCAATGGAAAAGGCAGTCATGTTGGGGAAGATTGAGGGAATGGGAAGAGGAAGACCACAAAAGAGTTGGACGGACAACATAAAAGAATTTACTAACTTGAACTTACAATAGCTGAAAGAAAGGACAAGAGGGATAGACAGCCTTTGTTCACAAGATCACCAAGAGTTGAAAATGACTGGATTGCACATAACCATAATAATTCTTAATAGGTATGTTAACATTATTAAAATACTGTAATTCAAACTTTTTGAAAGATGCATATCTGAATAAACTTTAAGCACAATAGAAATTATTTTTTTTTTAAAGTTTTGAACTATTTTCCTACCTAAAGGCTGAATGACTAGATCCACCAATCCCATTCTCTTAGCTTGATTAGCTCGAATGTTCTTACCTGTTAACATCATATTTAAAGCATCAGGGAGTAAAACCTGCACATACAAAACATTACATAATCAGATGATAAATAACACCTTACAAACTGTACATGAAAAATATAAATTTAAAAATATAGTTCTACTTACTAATTGTGGTAGTCTTTGTGTGCCACCAGCACCAGGCAATAAACCAAGGAGTACCTCTGGAAGAGCTAATATAGTTTTATGGTTATTTACTGCCATTCTGTAATGACAAGAGAGTGCAACCTAAAAAAAAAATAATAATAATATCATATGACTATTAACAAAGATTGGAGATAAAAAAACAACTAAAAATGACACACAGAAAACAAAAATTTATTATTTATTATGTTAATTAATAAAAATAAATTATACCGACTAGTTTCACCACCTAAAAGAGAACTGGCTTCTTGACACATCAAAACAAATATAAATACAAAGGTCATGAAATTGGTTAAACAATAAAAAAACTGTTACAAAATCCAAATAGGCAAGATCATTCCAGACAGTAAATGTAAAAACATATGGTATCCTGTAGCTATGCAGTTAATGATAGAAGTGATTACTGGCAAAATTGATATCTGTAATTTGAAAAGATTTAATGAGCGATTTCCACATAACTTAATGTTAGTACTTCATTTTTATTCAGTGATCCTTGCAAAGATGACCACAACAGATTCCTTCAGGAGTCTGGAATAAAAGATGCTTCATGATAGATGCCTATTTGTATTGTAATGGTTTTTCAGCGTTTAATCAACTTTATGATCTTTGTATCTATATTTTTTTTGATGTGTCTAGCACATCAAAACAAATATAGAAGAAGTCATCAGTTCTCTTTCAGGTGGTGAAATTAGTCAGTATAATTTATTTATTTTCCTCAAAGGCTCACTTTAGTGAGTACAAGAGTGGCAAACCCGAGGTGCCTGATTCTGGACCATGCCTCACTTCACATAATATACATCTGTTATATTATCTGTAGACTGATCCTTACCAGTCTCTTTCATTCTTATCCCCCCCCACCTCCCCCAATGCTATTCGAGGACTAGGGGTGAACCTTTCCTATCTTACTTCGTTCTTCTTGTTATTGGCGGATTATTTTTTGAGCTGACCACATAGCATATTTCTGAACTGTTTCCTGTGATCTAAAAACAGTCCCATCGGCTGTCCCGGATGCAGTAGCATTATCTTTGCTCAGTAATGGCTCTATATTCATAGGAGGTTTTGGCAATTTTAATGCAGACAGCTTGCCACTCCTTTGTTGCATTTGCCCTCTAGCTTTAGCTTGGCATATTGAGAGATAAGGCAGAGGGCAAATGCAGAAGAGTGGCAAACTGGCTGCATTAAAATTGCCAAAACCTCTTATGAATAAAGAACCATTACTGAGAAAATATAATGCTACCGCATCCAGGATAGCCGATGGGACTGTTTTTAGATAACAGGAAACAGTTCAGAAATATGCTATGTGGTCAGCTCAAAAAATAATCCGCCTCCTAACATTGAATATAAGGATACTTATATTCAATATAAAAAAACTAGGAAAGTGGGATATAATAGGTATTGCCAAAACACTGGCGGCCAGGAGAAGGCACAGTAATTTGAAGAATGCAAAACTATTTTACTCAGGATGAGAAGATAACACCCACAGAGCAGGAGTAAAAATATTAATCAGTGCCTGCTTGCAGAACTCCATCTTAACCACAGAACCACATGGTCCAAGAATTATAACAATTAGATTAAAAGAAAGAAACTTTAGAAGAAAAAAAAAAGCAGCAAAAAATACACACTGAAGAGAGAAAAATAAGCTACACTATAAAAGAATGAAAAACAAAATAGATAGAATATGTAGGTCTGCTAAAAATGCTTGGTTAGAAGACAAAGTAGATGTGAAGAAGTCAATAAAAAGAGTGATAGCAAGACTGTATATAAAATTATAAAAGAGTTAACAAAAATATCCCAAAACAGACCACTAAAAGTGAAAGAAAAAAAAAATATTGAAACTGGAACAATTCAAGAGATTAAAAACATTTGGAAAGAATATTGCCAGATACTTTTCCAAAGGGAAGAAGACTGGAAAACAAAAACTAAGAGACAGAAAGAGAAAAAGCACCATTCATAATGAAAGAAGAAATTCTGAATGCAATAAACCAAATAAACTTATCTAAATCACCTGATTATGCTGAACTTCCTACTGAACTGTGGAAATATGGTGGCATAGCTGCCATCAATTTCCTGCCTCGAACTTTTTAACCAAATACTATATACTGGTGCAATTCCAGATGACTGGAAGACAGGCATCATAATACCAATTCTCAAGAAGGGAGAATACACTGTGTGGAAATTATAGACCCATAACATTGCTAAGTCACAGCTATAAATTCTTCACATACATTATTCAAAGTAGAATCCAGATTTTAGTGAATAAGACAATAGGAGAAGATCAAGCAGGATTCCAACATGGAATCCTGCTTGATTCCATGGTGTATAGTAGACCTGGGAAGGTCTACTATACACCATATTTTTACAGTTAGCCTGGCTGAAAAGTACTGGGCATACAACTTACCTATATACTGCAGTTTTATTGACTTCAAACAAACATTTCATTCCACTGACAAGAACAAAATGATAAACATCTTAAAATCTATGATGCTAGATTCAGAACCACAAAGCATTATTATAAAGATACTAAAGCAACTGCCAAATTTAATAAATTAAAAACAGACAAATTCAAAGTAGAAAAGGAGTCATGGGGTTGCCCACTCTCACCAAATTTATTTATTATCTATCTCGAAGAAATATGCAAATCCACATAGCTGAAGAACTAGGTCTATAGGTAAGTGACATGAATATCAAGTACATCAAATAAGCAGATGATATTATAATTCTTGCAGAATCTAAAGACAATTGGAGAACACAATCATCATCATGGTTTATTTACAATTTGTAAGAAGGGAAATTCTTTGCTTGAGGATATTTATGTGTTTAATTAGTCTTATGGAATTCTGTGACACCTAGTGCTTCTGTTACAGCTTCTTTGATTAAATTATTGAAGTTGTTATTTTCAGAGTTATTACTTGAAAGCACTAGGTTTTTTTAATTGTATGCAAATAGCTTCTTTATATTTGTTTTTTTGCTGAGGGATCTGCTAAACTGTTTCATTTTATATATCTTGTTGCTGTTTTCTTTGAGTTGGTAGCTGTTAGCCGAGTTAAGAAAGAGGGTGTTGTAGGCTCTACAGTTCTGTATTGATCTAACCCATTTACAAGTATGGGATTGAGTTGAGATTTTGATCCATTTGGGTGCCCTCTTGTCCATTTTCTGTTTGCATGGTGAGGAAACTTGGTGTCAAGAATGTGCAGTTGTGGTCATTGCAAAGTTCTGAAAGCAGATGTGATCCATTGTGATTTGTTGTGTGGTGATATGCATATTGCCCTATACTTCTGGTGGATCCTGCTAAATCTGCTCCAATTTGTGCAAAATCTCCACCTATTATGTGGCAGTTATACATTAGGAGGTTTGAAAGATAAGTGGCAAGTTCTTCGTAAAATTTTGATTTGTTTTCTTCTTTGGCAACTTCTATGGGCACATATACTGAGCTAATAGTTTGCCTTGGGTTTTGAGTCCAATGTTATGGATAGTATTCGGTTTGAAACTTTTTCTATTGCAGATTTTATATATATATTTTATTTTATTTTTTTTACTGAAGATTCCTATGCCGCTATTGCCATGTTTTTCTGCTGAAGAATAAATACAAGTCCATTTTTTGTCTGTTGATGCAGTTTCATTCCAGTCTGTGTCAGTTTTACAGCAGTGTTCTTGGACACATTATATCGATTTTATTCAGTTCAGCTCCTCTGCATAGCTCAAAAGAATTTTCCACATTTTAAGAGTGTGCATATGTTATAACTGGAAACAATTAAAAGTGAAAAAAAAAATACAAATTTCAAATGAAGAATGAAAACTTTTAGAATGAAAATCAATTTAACTAAAACAATGAAAATAGGAAGAGAAGTGGAAACAATTTCAATAAACTTAGAAAATCACATACTTGAACAAGTAAAGCAATTTACAGGCAGTCTCATCACTCACAACCTTGACCACACAGAAACAGTAAAATACAGACTTAACAAAGGATGGTCTAATATGAATAAATTAAACAAAACATAAAAAAATAGAAGTATTTCAAAAAGCCTCAAACCAAAACTATAAAACCATTATTATACTTACAGCAACATATGGAGCAAAGTCTTGGACACTCAATCAGAAAGAAACACAGAAAAATCAGAGCATTCGAAATGAAATGGTTAAGAAAAACAAATAAGACTCATTGTTCAGAACACAAAACAAATGAGCAAATCAAACACAAATTAAATTATAATGAAAGATATCATAGCTGTAATTCTTAAATAGCAATTAAGATTGTTTGGACACCTCCAGAGAATGTCCTTTCAAAGATTACCAAATATAGTCTTGAATGGAATCATTGGAGGAAGACAATTAAGAGGTAGACCAAAAAGAACTTGGCTAGTCTTTGAAGGAAATGTCACAATTATCAAGCTTCAGAGACGTGACAGAAATGGCCAGAGATAGAAACAGATGACAAAGATTTGCACATAGGGGAACTTAACCAATCATCTGACAGGTGAGAAAGAAGAAGAAAAATAATTTATTTATTAATTTAGGTGATGACTAATACATTCCTGTTTTCAATGTTTTTATGATAAAAGATAACTGAATTATTCTATCATAATGCAGTAGGTATTTTTATGACACATAAAGCAACTCTGGTAGAAAAAAAAAAAAAAAAAAAATTATCATCATCATCATCATGCGTATCAAGGATTTAGGCTTAGCATGCCCTGTTCCAGCCTTAGAAGTCATGGTTGAAGAGGACATCCTGATTTTCTTTTTCCTAATGCGTCCTGGTTTTCTTTTCCCTAATGGCTTGTACTTTAAAGCTTGTTTTGGTAATCTTTATGTTTTCATTCTTTGAATGTGTTGCATCCATTTATGTTTATATATTTTTATTTTTTCTATTACTGGTTCTTGGTTTAATTCTTTCATAATTTCTTCGTTTCTTTTGTGATCAAATAGTATATACTTTGCAGTTTTTCTCATAAACTTCATTTCTGCTGTTGTTAATCTTTGTTTGTCTTTTTGTTTTATTGTCCAGATTTTGCTTCCATACATTAAGACCGGTAAATGTATTGTATACGTTTAGCCTGGTTTGTTTTTGAACTAGGTTTGGTTTAAATATAGAGTTAATTACACCTCTTATTTTTAAATATTTTGCAATTTTTATGTTTACATCTTTTTCATTTTCATATGTGATCATACATCCTAGGTAGTTAAATGAATTCACCTGTTCTAAGATCTTGTTATCTATTACTATTTTAGTTCTTGCTGGATCTTGTTCTTGAACAAGATCCAGGCCATAGTTTTTGATTTTTCTGTTGATATCATCATACCATAATCTTTGGCTATCTCATTTAGATCTAAAATAACTTTTCTGTAAGTTATCTTCAGAATTTATAATTATTATTTGGTCGTCGGCAAAAAGTGTTTAAATTCACTGTAGGAGAAAGTTTAATTCCTTGATGTAAATTTTTATTCCATTTTATTATTATTTCATTTAAGTAGATATTAAAAAGAGTTGCTGAGAGGGGACATCCCTGTCGGACCCCATTGGTTTATCTCTCTCTCTCTCGTATATGATAGCTCGTGATTTAATCTTATTTGTGTTCGATTATTTTCATATATACTTGTGATAGCTTTTAGGATATTATTTGGTATTTGTCTTGCTTTTAATATGTTAAATAATATGTTTCTTTTAACTTTGTCAAATGCTTTTTCAAAGTCAATAAATGCAATATGTATTATCTTCTTTTCTCTATTATTAATTTTAGGCAAAGGACCAGGTCTATAGACGATCATCCTTTTCTAAATCCATTCTATACTTCTAAAATAAAGTTTTCGGAATATTTCATTAGTTTGCTATTTAAGATTCTGCTATTCTTGACTAAATTCTACTAAATTCCTGTTACAAATATTTTGTAACAGGAATTTAGTATACTGATACCTCTATAATTTTTAGAGTAATCTCTATTACCTTTTTTAAAGATAGGAATCACAATTGCTTTTTTCCATTCTATTGGGGGAGGATACCAGTTGAATAAATTTTATTTAAAAATAATAAGTCTTTCTTTGAATCTTGTTCCTGCGTATTTATATAGTTCTGAACCTAGCTTATCTTCTCCAGGTGATTTTCCGTTTCTTGTTTCTTTCAGACTGATTTTTAATTCTTCTTTAGTTATTTCCTTTTCATTTCTCTTAATTGTTTGTTCAATTCCGTTAATTGTTTGCCAGTTGCCTTTTTTAAAATATTTATCTCTCCACAATTCTGTGTAGTAATTTAGAAATTCTTCTAATTTCAATTTGGTGTTTAATTTTATGTTTAATTTTATGAAAACATAAAATTAAACAGTGTTTAATTTTATGTTTTTCTATGGCTTTTAGCTATGGCTCTTATGATTTTATATTCTATTTCTTCTTCTAATCTTTTACTGCTTAACCATTTGTGATAGGCTTCTTTTTTCTTTTTGATTATTTCTTTGATTGTATCATCCCAGATCTTCAGTTTTTTCCTTTTATTGAATTTTTTGGTTTTTCCTAAGCTTTCATTGGCTGCTGCATTTAGTATCGTTTTTATATTAAGCCATTCTATTTCTTCATTTTGTTTTATTTTATCTAGATATTGGTTAATTCTTTGTTTATATAGCCATTGTACATTTGTGTCATTCAATAGTCTAGTTTTATAAACAAATGTTTCAAATTTTCTTTCTGTTCTTGTTACTTGTAGCCATTTAGGTGGTAATCTTAATTTTATTTTAACAAGGAAGTGGTCACTGCTTATTTCATATCCTCTGTGAACTCTAACATCTAGTAAAAATTTTGAAGTCTTTTCATTTAATATAAAATAATCTAATATTGATTTCCATCCTCTTGCTGCCCAAGTATATTTATGTATGTCTTTATGTTTATAGAAGGAATTCATTATTTTTAGGGGAAAAAAAAAAATTTTATATATATAGAACAATCATGTTTATTATTCTAATTACCTCAAGTCCACCACCAAGACAAGACCCCATAATAGCAGCTACGACAGGTTTGCTGCTTTGTTCAAGCCTTTCTAATAGCTGCTGACCTGATCTAGATAAAGATGTTACTTCATCAGAGGATTTACATGCTTCTAGCATCCTAAAAAAAAAAAAAATGAATGATTTTGCAAAATTCTTGGAACCATTATAACTGTTATATTTTTGTTAAAGATACCAAGCTATTTTAAACCTGGTTTTACTCCATTTCCCAAGCAAACAGACAAACAAGTCAAGTTTGCACCTGCAAGTGTTGCAAGTCTAGCTGACCCTGCACGTAGTGCAAGACCAAGGCAACTCATGGTAAAAGTAAAATAAGCTCGGATCACTAATCTTAATATTTACCCTTAATGCAAAGCATATCTCCTAGAGGAGATGTATGATGCTTTGTATTAAAGGGAAGGGCCACGACCCAGACCGGTTTCGACCTTTGAGGTTTCATCAGTGGGAGCCAGGCTAGAAATACCAAGATTTTAGTAATACAGCGCTTATAAGTATTTTACCAGAACAAGTTACCATAAGGTGTTTTAATTTTATTAAATAAAAATCTCAGGAGGAGATATAAATGTAGAAAGTATTTTACCTTGGGTATAATAAATGTTAAAGATACCAAGCTATTTTAAACCTGGTTTTACTCCATTTCCCAAGTAAGCAAACAGATAAACAAGTCAAGTTTGCACCTCCAAGTATTGCAAGTCTAGTTGACCCTGCACGTAGTGCAAGACCAAGGCAACTCATAGTAAAAGTAAAATAAGCTCTGATCACTAATCTTAATATTTACCCTTAATGCAAAGCACATCTCCTAGAGGAGATATATGATGCTTTGTATTAAAGGCAAGGGGCCACTACCCAGACTGGTTTCGACCTTTATTGAGGTCTCATCAGTGGGAGCCAGGCTAGAAATACCAAGATTTTAGTAATACAGATTACTTTATTATTTTACATTAATTATTTTACTTTTACCATGAGTTGCCTTGGTCTTGCACTACGTGCAGGGTCAGCTAGACTCTGAATTTGGGATTGCTTCTCATTAAGTTAATCCTATCCTAAAGTAGAAAAGGTTCCTACTCGGGGAGATAATACTAGACTCTTAGCCATTTTTACACAATACTTTACTTTAATGCTGCTGTATAGATTCAGACTGCAGTTGTGACCAAAATCTATAATTATATTAACTTTTTAAATCCTTCCCGCCAAAATAGGTTCTATTTTTTATAAGTGGTAGTTTGGAATTGTAATTAAGCATGACTCAGGTTCAGGTAAATATGACAAGTTTATTGGAATATCTAAACAGAATACAAAATCCATACACTCAATTATGACTCTATACTAAATGAAACTCGAGTTAAGAGGTTAACATATTCTAAATTAATTAAAGATCATAAAGCATGCGAAACACAATAACTGCATATTGGGATAGATAGCAAATGATATGAAGTTAAACTAAAATTCCCTTTGTGATGCTATTCATAAGATAATATAAACAAACATTCTAATGTTACTCAGTTACTAAAATCCACAATTCTGATCTCATTAAGTTAATCCTATCAAATCCTACAAAAGATCTCTTCCAAACAATTCTTCTTACTCTCTCAAAGGAGGTTAACTTTCTAATTAGAGACTATCCACAGAGTCCACAGAATACTGTTCTTAATTTCACATTCGCAAACAATCTTCTCTCTTCTAATGAATTTTATACACAAAATAGAGTAATTTTACCTTACCGAACTTTTTCTGCGTCTTTCAGCACCATGTGTACACCTGGTTACTTCTTGTCTATTGACTGTCCATACAGCAACGTAGGGGTTACGCTATCTTCATTATTTCTGCTGAAAACGGACTTAAATCTTTGCGTTTCAGGAACAACTCGATGGGACTTCTCAGCGACGGCTTGATTCTGCTAGGATGAAATTTTTACCTTCAGCTCTGCGTAGAATCCTTCTCCATTTTCAAGAAAGCCTGCTGTCCGACATCTTATCTTAGCACAGACGCTTCAATCCCCCCCCCTCCTTTACGCGAACTTCTGCTAACTTCCAAGCCACCAAACAGGAAAACGATACGACAAGAGAGATCCCTGATATGGTACTCATTCCCTTATATTTTTCGATAGAGCGCCTTCTTTTTCGGAGTCCCCTATGCACACGACCCATCTCTTTTCTCCCCTTGCTCTCCCGATGCTGTTATGCTCTTATATTCCCAGAATTCGCATCAAAGTATGTTGCGTGTATGCTACTACCGCCAGCGTTACACTGTACACGTGTAGTTTTATACCTTCCAAGAATTATTATTTAATAACTATTTGATGACTCACAGTTATTTTTACACAGCTTAAGTGAGGCTTAAATTAAATCAGATTATCCCTCTTTTAAAGACGTACTCTAAATAAAATCTTAATATGATCACAATAGATAAAATATATCGTACATGAAATAAAGAATGCAAATTTTATACGTAAAGTGAAGAAGTTTCACTTTTAATTTCTGATGTGCAGGTATTTTTTTTTTTTAGTAAGTTTAATATGTTGGATTCTGAACGAATGGTTTCTTTGCAAGATTCTTTCATTCATAACCAACAAAAACAACTTCATTCATCATCTAACATAACCAACAAAAACTGGTTGCATGCACGTGTGCGAACATGACACACACACACACCCTATATGGAATTATTTTTCTCAGAGAGAAGAGCACTAGAACATCACCAGCTATGTAATGAACATATATTATTTTTAAATGTCAGGAATAAATGACAAATTTATTCATGAAATATGGATTTCTTGGAGATGAGTTCACAATTAGAGAAAAATATAAGTAGTGTTAAATTTTATGCATGATACCTTCAACAATTCTCTCCATGTCATTAAATTACTTGAAACTCTAGTGTTAATGAAATTTAATACTGACACCGAGACAAACAAAACTATGTTGGGTAGGATGCTTAGTCTGCAGTATAGAATAAAAATATGAACATTCTCAGCTCAAAACAATTTAGAAGAAATTGATTTTTTGATCCTAAAATTTACCAATCATCAGCAGGATTTAAATCATGACTTTTTGCTTGTCGGGAAAAAAAAATTTCCTCAATTTCCACTTTACTTGTTTGTTTAAAAATTAAAATGATAAATTTTGCCATTGCGTTGAATTTGAATATTACTTTATTTTATGAAGTTTCTTTATGAATTTTTCCATTATTGAACAAATTCAAATGGAATGATGAATAAAGACAAGTTCTTTATTTCAGCATCATCATTTCTTGATATCTACTCTCAAGGGCATAGATGATACTATTATAATTCTCCCAAATTAATCTTTTATTTGTTAGATTCTCAACACACTGAAATCCTACATTTGAATAAATTTCACTAGAACTTAGTTATCATCTAAATCTTTTCTTGCCATCTGGCCCTCAAACACTTACTTTGCTAATCCTTTATATACTATTCCATTTAAGTGATACTTACTCTTCAAATTAGCATTCTTGAATGCTAATGATGTCAAATTCATCATTGATGCTACCTGTTCATTCCAGTAATTTTTCTCAACATTCTCAGATCCATCAGTTAGAACTGGTTTAAAGAAAATCTCATATACTGCTCGACGAGAGTTTTGGCTAAATTCTCTACAATCCATATAATTTATTCAACTGACTTGCCCATATAACAGCATTGTTTATTCTATTATTATCTATTTTTGAAACTATTTTGCTATCTTTACCAAAAATTGGTTCTCTATTTTTTTCTCAATAGCTTGAATTATTTAACTACAGGAATACCTCGATTATCGCAATTCTCAATTTATCGCAGTTTATAATTTGATACCAAAATTCCAATTATTGCGCTCCAAATTCGAATTATCGTGGCCGCGATGTGTAGCCCACTACATATGAAACCAGTTCGAGTCGCCACTCTCCAGGTATCGCTCTCTTATATCCAATGGCGCCTTCCCACCACTTACCAGTAACTATCCGCCCTTGCCTGAAGTACATGTGGATATTTATTTCTCTTGTTATTTATCCCTACAATGAATGCTAAAAGAAACAAGGATGATTTCAAGTCTATAGCTATCAAGAAGAAATGTAGAGTGATCAGCTTAGGAGATAAGTTGCATATGATAAATAAGTATGAAGCAGGCATAACCAAAGCTAAAATTGGAAGAGAGTACGGTCTAAATGAATCAACTGTTCGCCATATTTTAGACCATGCTGCATACTATAAGTAACTAGGACAAAGTGTATCGACCTCGTCTGTGTCCCAAACTACGAGAAACAGAAGCCATCTTATGATTGAAATGGAAACGCTATTGTCAGTGTGGATAGAAGATTGTAACCAAAAAAGAATTCCTCTTAGTCAAATGACTATAAAAACAAAAGCAATGAATTTGTTTGAAACTTTAAAAAGAAAACAATTAGAAAGCAAAAATGATTTGGCGTCAGTAGTTGGAAGAAACTTTCTCTGCAAGTTCAGGGTGGTTTGATCGGTTCAAAAAGCGATCGAGCATTCATAGTGTTTGTATACAAGGTGAAATTGCAAGTGCCGATGAAAAAGCAGCAGCTAGTTTTCCTGGTGAATTGCAACAGATCATTGGAAATTATACCTATGATCAGATATTTAATGCTGACGAAACAGGCTTATTATGGAAAAAAATGCCCACTAAAACATTTTTAGCAAAAAATGAAAAATCACAGACTGGCTACAAGGTTTCGAAGGAGCGTGTAACACTTTTACTATGTGGCAATGCTTCTGGAGATTACAAGATGAAGCCTCTCTTTATTTATCGTTCACAAAATCCTTGCCCGCTTAGAAGTTTAGATAAAAATTTTCTCCCTGTTCATTGGAGATCCAATAGAAAAGCATGAATGACAAAAACTATTTTTGAGGATTGGTTTAAAAACTGTTTTTGTGCTGAAGCTGAAAGTTACTGCAAGTCATTAAATCTTGATTTTAAAATCTTGTTGATATTAGATAATGCACCTAGTCATCCAACAGCACTGAATGATTTGTGCGAAAATGTAAAAGTTATTTACCACCTAATACCACTTCCATCATCCAGCCAATGGATCAAGGTGTAATCGCATCCTTTAAGGCATATTACCTACGAAGAACTTTTTCACAAGCAATAGTAAAGACTACAGGAGATGAAGCTATGACTTTGACAGAATTTTGGAAGGCATTCAATATCAAAAATTGCATTGAGAATGTCAAGGAAGCATGGAGTGAAGTAACGTCTAGCAACCTGAGAGCGACGTGGCAAAAGATTATTCCTCATTGTGCAAATGATTTTAAAGGATTTGAAAATGAAGTAACCCGTGTTATCAATGATATAACTGAGCTTGGCTTCGATCTAGGACTAAAAGAAATTGAAAAAGGTGATGTTCAAGACCTGCTTCAGTCACATGATAAGGAACTGGATGATGAAGACCTAATTAACCTTGAGAGAGAACGTGCTTATGATGCTCAAATCGATGATAATGACAAACAAATTGACTTGGCACCAAAGGAATTTACCTCAAAGAAATGGACGAAATGTTTAGAATTGCTGAAAATTTTAAAGAAAAAATGATGAACGGCGATCCTAATCTCGAGCGATCTCTGAAAGTTTGTCAGGAAATTGAAAATTCCATCCGTTGCTACTGAGTTTTATACGAAGAAAAAATTCCACCAGACAACTCTACACTAATTTTTATCCAAGAAAGAATAACTGCATGTACTTCTTATATATAAATAAAGATTAAAGAATAATCTTGTTTTTCTTAATGAACCTTCATTTTTTACTTAATACGTTTAACACATTTCTTTTTTACTTGATATATAAAATTTAATTAACAGATTTGAAAAATCCTTTGCATTGATCACCCATTTTACACGCATTATTTATCCCAATTATTGCGGTATTTTTCGTGACAACAATAACTGCGATAATCTAGGTATTCCTGTATTTCAGTAGGCCAAGCAGTGACATTTTTTAGAATGTCTTTTTTAATGTTTTATTTATTTTTTTATTTTATTCTATGAGCAAGCAACACATTCATTTTCTCATTTTAATCACTAGCGCTGATGACCACAATAGTGTTACCCTTGTAACACTATTGTGGCTCTCATGATTATGTTATTTGCCTTTGTGTAATTTGAGAATATGCAACTGGCTGTTAGCTACATCTAGACTGATGTTATTGTCAATAATAGGAAGTAATTTCCAGATGCCATGTTCTATATGTAGCATAATGGTCTAAAGATAGAACTTGATAAGGTGCTACTGCAAAGTTGTGGCCAATACTTAGAATGCTAATGGCTGCTCTGTCAAGTCTTCTTTTTATGAAAGGTTAACAAAGACCTGAAAATGCTGACTATGTGGCTAAGAAACACACATACTAATCTTGCCATACTTTTGTGATATGTTTATTCATAATTTTTTTTGTAATTCTTTACAGGCAGAATTTTCAGAAATATCAGAGAGAGTACCTCATAGTTCAATGTTGAAAACAGGAGACAGTTCTAACTGGAAAGAACTAATGGCTGGCTTAATAGCAGATAAGTTACTATTAGCAGCGAGGCATTCACCAATTACTTCCTACTATGACCAATAACATTAGGTTGAGGTCTAACATCTTAAGCAAGTGTCACCACCTAAAAGAAATCTCTCTCTGACAGCAGTTCCACATTCCCCAATTTATGTAAAAGTCTTCAGTGCTGTATTCTGTCAGAAGTGTTAGCGAAATCAAAACGTATCACGCTGTATCCATTCCGCCTGTCTAACTCAACAGTAACAGAAGGAGTAATTTGCTCAAA
Source organism: Typopeltis vanoorti (assembly GCF_054136105.1). NCBI lineage: Eukaryota > Metazoa > Arthropoda > Arachnida > Uropygi > Thelyphonidae > Typopeltis > Typopeltis vanoorti. The sequence continues at coordinate 62,291,920 of NC_143552.1, forward strand.
CATGCATGATCTTCCATTAGTAAACTCATGCTGTTCATTGCAATGTATAGATTCTCTGTCAACCCATTTCTGTGTGCGAACTCTAACCAACTTTTCCAAAATCTTCATCGACACTCCAGAGACACTGAAAGCTGGACACATCAGTCTTTGCACCACCTTGTGGAACTTTTGGTGGAAAAGATTGTATTACCATACAATCTTTTCACTCCTGTGGAATCTTCCCTGTTCTGCGACGACTTAAATTACATAGCCTGGCCAAAGGAAGAGCCAGTTCAGCTGAACGCTCTTTTAGCATTGGTGCTGATATCTCATCATTCCCTACTGCCAAATTCTTATTCAGTTTGTGCAACAGTTCTAATACCTCCTTCTCATACACCTGAGTTTCTTCATCAGTGAAGAAGTAGTGGTGAGCAGAATGTATAAACCAGGTTGATAGCTTTTAGCAAAATGGGCTCTCATTAGTTGTACAATCTGCATCTTTCACACATACCAACTGCATTCAGTAGTTATGCTTTCATATTCATTTATTCTTTTACTCACAGCATAAGGAAAAGCTCAAAAGAATTCTTTCTTCATTTTGTAGAGCCAGTTTCTTTTCATACTCAAGATTTAGCTTTCTGTACAACAGAAATAATAAAAATAATTTTCATAACTGACATCATCCTTATGCATATATATAAATTTAATATAAATTATATAACATATAAGTTGAGAAATGTCATTTGATTATTTATGTAAGCTACTTTGAAGTAATATGAATTTCTTATCTAATTATCTCCAATCACACATGTTATTACTAATTAGATTAGCTCAATTAAAAATCATGGATAATTAATGTTGTTATAATTATAAAAATTGTATCATTTGATTCATTTTTTAAATCTAAACATGCATATAAGTTTTATTATGGAATTCCCAATTGTCAAGAGAAGGTTCCATTAAAAACTTCTAATGTAGCCTACAGCTCAGAGTAAAAATGTCAATTTATACCAAATGTCCATTATTTAGTTGTACATTCTATTGTTATTTCAGAACTGCAATCCATTTCTGTATAAATAAGATTCACTTTATCTCTTGTAAAATTATTATTTTCTCAGCAACTCCATTGAGTGAAAGGCACTGCAAGAGACCAAATGTAGCTACTGTTCACATAACACTCATCATATCTCTCCTTTGATGACAAAACATGAAAAGCATGTCTTGCAACACATTCTACCTATTCACCATCCTCCAAGCAAAAATCTAACCTTAGTAACATCCTTGATAACCATACTCTTACACAATTTCAGAGATGACCCCTTGTTCTCTCCCTTACTGCCAGGCATTCAAAAAAGTCTTTGGTCTCAATCCCATAAAGCCACTTTAATGACTTATGTTTCTATCAAGTCTTTTCTTATTTGTCTGCTTTGAAGCCTACAGGAACTCCAATCTATCACATAAAAGACACTTCATACCCATGGAATTCAGATGACCATACTTGCACACAGTAAACCAGATGTGGCCTTATATAAAAAAGGAATAATAACTTCCCTATTTCTGCTTGCACTCTTAACTTCAACTCCTGTCTCCAATCACTCTTAAATCATCCATTACTGATTAAAAATGATGAATAATACTTTTTGGTATTATTTCAGTGATTTTAAATGCTGATGTACTTCCTTTTAAAACTTTTATTTTCTCTTTGTAAAATCTAAACATCTATGTTCCTCATACTCCTTTAAGTTTTTTTAATCACCTGAGATTTTAAATTGCCACTTTCTTACTTTTTAATTTCTCAAACATATCATCAATCTCATCAACATTATTGATCAAATGTGATGGCAGTTTCAATTCCCTTTGTTTCCAGTAATCAATATCAAGTCTTGATTCCATTAAATGTTTTAGTCGAATATTCTGTTTTAGGTATATATTTAAAACATCTTGAAATGAATTTAAGTTTTGTTTCCTAATCTCTTCTTTTTTTTTCCAGTCTTTCAGTAATTGTTCTGTGAAATTCTGAAATAGCTTCTCCGTACTGTTTGGTAGCAATTGTTCCTTATTCCTCTTTCTTAAATCTCCATTTCTGCTTCGCTGGTATCAACAAATTCTCAAATTTATATACTTAAGAATAAATTAACAATAGCTAAAAATAAATCATCTAAATTTTTGGTAATTAAAATTAAGTGACTAAATTTTAATTATAAAAAAATGATTCAAATTAAGGACTGCACAGAATCAAATGAATCTGAGGATCCTAATCAGAACCATTCATCAACACTCCAGAGACACTGATAGCTGGACACATCAGCCTTTGCACCACCTTGGTGGAATTTTGGTTTAAAAGGATTATTGTATAATTTGGGTAAATTACCATACTGTTAATTTACCCAAATTATATAAGAATCCTACTTCAGTGATTTTAAATGCTGATGTACTTCCTTTTAAAACTTTTATTTTCTCTTTGTAAAATCTAAACATCTGTGTTCCTCACAGATGTTTAGATTTGTATTACCATACAATCTTTTCCCCATCCTCTTATCCCATTTAGGTTCTTAACAGCAAAGGCTTCAAGGATGAAGGAAAACTAACTTGTTATTAAATCTGATAAAAGTATATGATTATTTAAATTCAGATACCTTATGCATTTGTTCTAAAGATGTCAAAGAACCAAAATATGAAAAACTAAAACAGAATTATATTAATAGAAAGGGGGATGGAAAATCCCTTTATGTTTTTAATAGCTGGGTACGAAACTCGGATCGAAATCCATCGTAATCCATAGAGTTTCATGCCGAAAAAAAAAACTGTCGGCAGGCCCAAGTATAAATGATCACTTGGATAGTACAGCACCAGGGAAATTCCATGCAAAGGTGGTGCAAGTTCCCTCACTAACTTTGCATGGAGTTGCCCTGGTGTTGTACTATCCAAGTGATCATTTATACTTGGGCCTGCCGATAGTTTTTTCGGCATGAAACTCTATGGATTTCGATCCGAGTTTCACACCCGGCTATTAAAAACATAAAGGGATTTTCTATCCCCCTTTCTATTAACATGTTCGCTGGTAAAATAGCCTTTCGGCTTATTAAATTAGTAATTAACATTAAATATAGGAGTACACCACTTCGGCAATTCGATAGTAGAGGTATGCAAGTTCTTGTTCATTTAAAACTTTGATATTCCAGGTCTACCTACTCACTGATGAGACCTCAAAAAAGGTTGAAACCGGTCTGGGTAGTGACCTCTTCTCATAACGTAAAACAATATACACACACACACACATCTCTTAGGAGCTGGGTTTTACATTATGAAAGAATATTAAAGTTAGTGAGGGAGCTTGCTCCACCTTTGCATGAAGTTGCCCTGGTGTTGTACTATCCAAGTGATCATTTATACTTGGGCCTGCCGATAGTTTTTTTCAGCATTAAACTCTATGGATTACGATGGATTTCGATCCGAGTTTCGTACCTGGCTATTAAAAACATAAAGGGATTTTTCATCCCCCTTTCTATTAACATGTTCGACAGTAAAATAGCCTTTCGGCTTATTAAATTAGAATTATATTAAGTTTGTTGATAGTGAAGATGACATCTTGGCTGTCAAGAATAAAGAGAAATCATTATTTTCTGCTCAAATTTAAAAAGAAATGATGAATCTTGACAACTTGGATTCATCAAAAAAAAAAAAAAAAAAAAAAAACCCTAGTTATTTTTGATGATTGTGTGACTGAAAGAGATCAAAGTAAAATTGTAGACTTATTTATCAATAGATGAAAGAAAAATGTATCAATTACCTCTCACTCAATCTTAATATTCAATACAATCACTATGAGAAGAAATGGTTACAGCTGAAATTCAGCAAATCATCAGAGAAATTTAAGGTTCCTAAGTACAGATGGGTTTTACAGACTATATTCAGCTACTGGATATAAATCCAAAGATGAGATAAAGGAAAAGTTTTAACCATATATATATATATATATATATATATATATATATATATATATATATATATATATATATAATATTTTAAAATTTAAGTAAATAAATTAAGAAAGGAGGAGATAGAGTTGGTTGGATGCAAGAAATTAAATCCATCTGAAATGTATATACCTAGAAATAATATATGACTCGTATAATACTGCATATTATTATTATTACTGTTAATAGGCATCTCCATGAAGTTCAAAGACTTATTGCATGCAGCAAACCAAAATTTCACCATGGGAGTAAGAAACTAACCATTATTAACACAATGCCTATCATACCTCTCCTTCAACTGATTCACTAACCAATTCCACTCATTCAACAACCTTGAAGAAAAATAAAAAAAATCTGCATCTCACATTCTTGTTAGCTGAAACTTGATTCAACTTCCAATGATGACCTCTTGTTCTGTCACCACCTGCCATATACTGAAAAAGTTTCTTTATCTCCATTCTAGTGCTGCTTAATAACATCAATAATAAGATCAAGTACTGTTTAATAATATTGAGAATCCACCACACAGGTTTATCCAATATAGAAGTGTTTCTCAAAGTGTGGCTCCAGGGTTAAACAAAAGGTCATTAGGTGGTGTACGAAGCACTTCTTTTTTTTTTTTTTTTTTATTACCTTATTACTTTTATGTTTTTACTGCCATACAGTCACAGATCAGAGCATGTCTATTCTATAGACCTGCACTTAATAATTTTTCAATTATGAAAAAAATCGAAAGGAAGTTTTAAACAAAATGTGTCTCTTGGAATGTATTAACTGACCTCTGTTAGGGCAGCATCTGGTTTACAGCATGACTACATTCTAAATGCATGGCTCAAGCTGTTTGCATTAAAAGTTTAAATTCAAACAGTCTGAATCACACAGAACTCTGCTAAATTTCTGTATCATTCCTATCTTAAACTGTAATGGTCCTCAGCAATTTTTGCACTACAGGAGCATGCATCTATTCATGTTTAATCATATTTGTGTCACAAATTGTAAACAGATGTACAGGTTATATGTGCATAGATTTTAGTAGCTGTTGTTGAAATTTTTTTTTACTTAGCTAGAAATTAAATGAAATTTGTCAAGAAATTATTTATTGTTTAATCCTTTATCCAAGAGTAAGCAAACAAAGTTTGTGAGTGAAATATCTTCATGAGTAGGCTACTTCTCATGAAGTAGCCTTCTCATGAAGTATATAGAGGCTGAATGACTTCATCATATTAATTATCTTAATATCCTATAATGTAAAGCTTACTTCCTTTTTAGAAATATATTGCTAAGCATTAGACAATCACAAACATCCAAGCTCACGGCAGGATTCGAACCCGTAGCTTTTTGATTGGAGAGCAGATTACGCTAACCACTCGGCCAACCAGGTCGGATGGTTAGCATATCCACTTTATATCACCATATAACCAAAGGCTATCCTTTTCCCCTTCTCACTGGTCTCATGCAGCTGAACAACAAAAAGAAACTAAAATCCGGAGATGACTAGGTGGTCAGCCTGATCTAAGTTAACTGCCTTGAGTTGTCTTTCTCTGCTTGAGAGGGCTCTAGTCATCCCTGCAGCTGTCCATAAGACCACAGTGAACTAAGAGGATGTAACCATTTAAAAATCTTCCATAAAAACACAGAATGTTTCACAGAACAATCTGGATTTGTTCATATCATCAGTTGGTGACATGATGGCATGCTTTCCTGGGACGTACATAATTTTTTGATGTTCCAATTAGAACAGATTACATGCTGAACTACAAAGCAGGAAATTATGATCAACTTAGGAGAATACTATCTTTGGTTCCATGGTATTAGACTGAATAAGAAAAAAATGTCAGCAATGCATGGGAATCTTTGAAAAACATGCTTAAATGAGGCAGTATCAATGTACCTATTTGCTTAAAGGAATGTTCAGCCAAATTAGCTTGGCCTTTCACATGTTTGTATAACTTGAGTCTCAGCTCACGAAAAGAAGGAATGTACGACAGTTCCCTTGTACAAGGGTAGTTCAAAAACTGATGTGTCTAACAACCAACCTACCAGTATCTCTGGTGTGCTGGTGAAGATATTAGAGAAGTTGGTAAGAACTTGCATACAGACATGGGTAGACATAAAAGCTATGCCCTGCAAGGAGCAGCATGAGTTTACTATAGGAAGGTTGTGTTTTAACAATTTGCTTATGTTTTATAACAATGTTACAGTTAAGTTGGTTAAAGGAAATGGATACAGTATGATAATGTTGAATTTTGCTAATGCATTTGATAGGATATACCACATGAAAGGCTGTTGCATAAACTGGAGAATATGGGATTGGAATATAAACTCTTGGCTTGAATAAGTGAATAGTTGACAAACAGATATTAAAAAGGGGTATACAGGGGTTGTGAATCTGCCAGATTTAAGGTGACCAGTGTTGTACCTCAGGGTTCAGTCCTTGAGCCATTGTTGTTCAAATGATATATTAATGACATTAGGAAGGGTATAACAGGAGATGTGCAACTATTTGCTGATGATGCAAAGATAAAAAGGGCAGTCACGTATGTTACTGATATCCAGCACTTGCAGAATGATTTGAATAGGTTGGAAATTTGGCCAAAACAAAAATGACTATCAGTTTAATGTTAGTAGGTGTAAAGCGGGAATATCGCATAGTGAAAGAAGAAGGCATAAAGTTATGCCATTTGGCATGATGAAATTTCCAGCAGTAGCATATTATATCAGTAGAGTTATCCTACAAGAAACTTATGAGGCAAGGGATCTTGGCATAATGGTGGATAGGAATTTGAAGTTCAAAGGTCACATAGCAAAAGTTACAAATACAACTCAGAGGATAATTGCACTTTTGAAGTGACCTTGACATGCAAGAATAAGGAGGTCATTTTGCTTCTTTATAAGGCTTTGAAAACTGCACCTGGACTATTGTGCAAGATTAAGTCTCCTGGATTCCAAGAGGATCAAGGAGCTGTGGAAAGGGTGCAAAGAAGAGTTACAAAGATTATATTGGGATTATGGGATTTAGATTATGAGAACAAATTGCAAGTATGTGGATTACAAACTGTGGTTAATGGGAGAAAGAGGGGCAATATGAAAGAGGTATATAAACTGAATGAGTGTTATAGGCTATCGTATGATGAAATTGTTCATTATATGGAAGGTGGGGAGGGAATGCAGGGGGAACCATGGAAGTTAAGTTTGTTCACAGTCAAGAAAGGGGTTTTGAACTTCTCATGAATTTATGAGAAGGCATGACAGTTGGTTTGGGCTATGTGTAGCCTTCCTCAATGAGTCCTCAACCCCCTGGAGGTATCAGATAATAATAATAATATCCAGAATATCTTTAGATTCAGTTTTCATGTCACCTTTACCATATCAGATTTCTTTCACTGTACTCCTTTTGCAATCTTCTTTAGCAACCTTCAGATTTTCCACTTTCCTGATATTTATCTCATATATTTTTATCAAAGTCTTCTGTGACTTTATTTAGGTAGTTTTACATACAGCTCAGCTATATTACATTCTTCTCTGCATTCTCAAATTACATTCTTTTCTGCAAGCTTACTTGATAGGAAGTTTGAACATAGTGTCTTCTTTTTCATGACTACCTCTTTAAATTCTTATGTACACCACAAAGTGCTGATTTTTATGTTCTTGCAAACAAGTTCACCACATACCTCCATTGCTGAATCAACATTTTCTCCAGATCTTGCCACTGAGACCCACGTTTTGGATCTTGTGTTTGAACTCTCATTTTTTTCTTAACTAATATTTGTATAGTACACCTGTATACTTAATATTTGTATACCTGTAAAAGCATGAGTTTGAAGTAAAGACCAACAGGATGAAATATATGGTGGGGTGTTGCAACAGACCTGGAAGTTCAGTTGGCAGAGTACTAAATGAGTAATCATTAAGGACAGCTTAAATTATGAGAACACTGACTGAGTAGCAGGGTAAGCTTATGATAATGAAAGACAATTTATTGTCCTTCATTCTTATCCACCCGTTAATGATAATGATTATTATCTTGCAATGACCTGGAATGGATGATTCAATTACAACAGATTACATGCTGAACTACAAAGCTGGAAATTCTGACAAAGTTGAGAGAATGCCATGTTCACTTCCATGGTATTGGTTACAGAATGGGAAGGATATCAGCACTGCACAAGAAGCTTTGAAAAGGTGCTTAAACGATTCAATGTAGGAATGCGTTTATAGAGTTCAATGACCAAACAGGGTGGGAGTGAAATGGATGTGCAATATTATTAAGAAGGAGATCTATAAGAAGATGATGCAGTCAGAATACTGTGAGAATATGAATGAGAAGAGTTATGAAATATATAAAGCAAGGGCTAGAAAAGTTGAGCATTGTACAAAAAGCTAGGCTAGAGTATGAAAAGAAAATCAGCCATGCAGGTAAAGACAACCCAAAAGAATTTAACTGCACTCATATTACAATTAAAAAAAAAAGAAAAAAGAATGCAATAGAATAATAAATGCAGACAGTAACCTCTGTGTCAGAAGCAGATGTAAGTGTTCACTTTGATCAAGATCTGTCAAACTGGTGTATATAACACGGTGCACAGTGTTACCACAACTACAACATTGGATGAAGGGTGGGAGGTGTATGAGAAGGAAGTTCTAGAGCAGTTATATAAACTGTCTGAGATTTCAGCAATGGTGACAGATGGGTTATCAGCACATATGCTTAAGGAATGTTCAGCTTATGTCCCTAACAACTGTGTTATAAATAACTATTTTAATTTCCCAACGTTTCAACCTTCATATTAAGGTCATCAGGGGGTGCTTAAGGGTCAAAGATGTATAACTGGGAGGAGACCTCCACATAGCCTTTAAAGGAATGCGGAGAACTGACCCGGGCTTCTTACCTAATGTCCAATCCTCACCTTCTCGTGGAGTACCCTGTTAGGTTATCTACCTGAATACCGAAAGAAACGAGGATGGGTTGGCAATTTGGGATTCAACCGACCAAATTGTATTCTTATTGGCTTAAACCAATATAGAAAATGATGGTACAACATGATGCCAACAAAATTTCATGCCGGCTGGGGCTTCGCCCGGTTAAACAAGGCCCCAGGTTTGTTTTCGCCAGGAACCAGGGCAAACAGCAAAAAAGTCAGTTACTGGAACAAATCTGAAAGCACATCCCAACTCGACATCACCAGAATTAAAGATCGGTACTATCAACATAAGAAGCCTGAATGGCAAAGAAATGGAGCTAGCTGATGAATTAGATAAGTACCAGATCAAAATAATAGGAGTGACTAAAACAAAAAAGACAAAAACTGGCGAGATCTTTCTGAACAATAAATACAAAATGTTATATTCAGGCAATGACAATCAAGGAAAAGAAGGAGTAACCATAGTATTCAACACAAAATACGAGGCTAATCTTCTTGAATGGCAAGCAGTCACAAGTAGAGTGATGTGGGCAAATATCAGAATGGGGAATTGAACAATGAGACTTATTACAATGAGAAGGTTGTACTAAAGGTACAAGTGGAGGAATTTTGATGATTTAGAAAACGCAACTGACACAATGAAAAAGGAAAGGTTGGTCCTTGTTGGGGATCTAAATAGCAGAGTAGGAAATGATTGTCAGACATACAAAAATATTTTGGGACAATTTAGAGAAAACAGCAAAGCCAATAATAATGGCAAATACCTGTTGGATTTCTGCTCAGGACATGGACTGGTTATTACTAACACAATGTTCCACCATAAAAATGTTGCACAAATTCACATGGAGAGAGAAGAGACAAGGAATAAGAAAAGTCTCATTGACTGTGTTATTGTTGATAGTGATGTTTTCTCCCGGGTGCAGGATACCAGAGTGTACAGAGGATTTGAAATTGGAAGTGATCACTATAAAATTGAATTTCATATTGAAAAGAATAACATGTAAGAAAGTTTTAAAGCAAATAAAAGTTGAGCAGCTCTCAGATGTGAACTGTAAACTAAAATACACAAAGATTATTGAAGAAAAAATGAAAGAGTTTGAGAACAGGAACCAAATCTTGGAGATTCAGTGGCAAGCCATGAAGAAACCCTGATTGATTCAGTCAGAGAGGCATGTGGTGAGGATGCAAGGATAGAAAAATCAGAACTTCATGGTGGACACAGGAAGTTAAAGAGCCAGTGAAGGTAAAGAAGAAAGCTTATCAAAAGTTCCTGGCAAATAAGTCAGTTTGTGCTCTTAGAGAATACAGAGACAAATGTAAGAAAGCTACACACTGTGTAAAACTAGCTAAACAAAAGTCATGGGAGAACTTTGGCAAGAACATAGAAAATAAATATCAAGAAGGTGGGAAGATATTCTGGAGGTTGTTGAAGCAGCTTTGAAATGGAGGAAAGAGTGCTGTAAAAGGAGTTAGAGATGATAAAGGTTACATGAAACAGGAGAAAAAGATATCTTTGAAGTATGGAGTAATTACTTTGAAAAATTGCTAAATGAAACAAGCAGTGATGGCACAGTGGTAAAAAACACTCAACAGGCATACAGTCAGAAATACATATCCATACTTGAAGTAGAAAAAGCCATCAAAGGCTTGAAATGTGGAAAGGCAGCAGGAGTAGATGATATTCGACCAGAAATGCTGAAGTATGGTGGTATAAAAGTCATGCAGTAGCTGCACTGCATAGTTCAGAAAGCCTGGACAGAGGGACGAATTCCCGATGATTGGAGAAGAGCTCTAATAGTACCCATATATAAAAAGGGAAATAAAACTGAATGTGAGAATTAGAGAGGTATTTCTCTACTGAGTGTTCCTGGCAAGATCTATGCAAGCATACTTGAAAAACGGTTGAGAAGAATTGTGGAAGAAAAGCTTGGTGAAGGACAAGCTGGATTCAGGCCAAATAGAGGCTGTCAGGATCAGATCTTCACTTTATGACAAATAGTTGAGAAAGCTTGGGAATATAACAAAGATCTGTATTTAAGTTTTGTCGATCTGGAAAAGGCATATGACAAGGTGCCAAGAGAGAAGCTATTCAATACACTACAGTTATATGGTGTCAATGGGGCATTATATCAAGCAATACTTAGTCTGCATTTGAGTTGTAAGTCGGCAGTTAGAATTGAATGAAGTTCAGGAAGATGGTTTAATGTTAAATCTGGTGTGAGACAAGGATGTGCATTATCCTCTCTGTTATTCATTATCTATATGGATCAGATTATGAAGAAAAGTGGTATTAAACATGATATCAGAATTGGAGATTTAATGTCAGCTCTTTGCTTTATGCGGATGATGTTATAATTCTAAATAAATCCACTACAAGTTTGCAGAGTCCCTGACTAAATTGAATTAACTATTGTAATAGATATGGTATGAAGGTCAGCATTAAAAAGACAAAGACAATGAAAATAGGTAGAATTGTTGAAAATGTGAATTGTGTTGTGAACGGGGAACCTGTGGAACAAGTAAAACATTTCAGCTACTTAGGCATGATTTTTACTGAAGATGGTAAATTAAATATGGAAATAGACAACAGAATCAACAAAGCTGGTATGGTAGGAAGTCAATTGAATAAACTCATATGGGAGAGAAATTAGTTGGAACACTAAATTAGCTGTATATAAGACAGTGTTCAAACCAGTTTTAACTTACGGATCTGAGAGCTGGGTCAGAAATAAAACACTTGATGAAAGACTAGAGCCCGCAGTTATGAGAGTCCTGAGAATGATTAGAGGCGTTAACAGATGGCATCAATGGCAATATTATATTAAAAACGAGGATATTAGGAAAGAACTTGACATTGTTGGCATCCAGGAATGCATTAGCAGAGCCAATCTCAGGTGGTATGGTCACTTAAACAGAATGGGCGAGGAAAGATTAGCAAAACAAGTGTTCTCTGCCGGGTTGGCAGGATAATGACCCAGAGGAAGACCAAGATATAGGTGAATTGATATGGTACAAAGTGCCTTAGACGACAGAAATATAAGCTCTGATAATGTTGGAGTCTTGACAAGTAACAGACTGATTTGGAGGAAAATTGTAGATAGGAAGTTAGTAATGATGTAAATTTTTAATGTAGTACTATCATATCCTGTACACCCCTTGAGGGTACATGTCAGGAATTTGATGATGATTATCGTCATCATTATATAGAGATAAACCATCAAATAGTATTATCTCTACATAGCTTTTATAAATTTAGACATACAATGAATTTTCACATTAGAGAATCACTTTAATTTACCCATACGTTACAACTTTAACAGACAGTTTATACTAAATGATATCACACTATATAATCAGCATACAACTATATACGTGACTAAAATTTTCCTGGAGGTAAACCGCAAGATGTTTTCATACATAGTGATGTCTTCGATTACAGAGGGTATCTGCAATAATAATAATAATCAAAAATGTAACTGTTATGTTTGAGAGAAAGAGGAATAAATAAAAAAGTAACAAAAAATCTGATTAAAAATTTTATTTGTACCCTATATCAGCACCCGCAATAAAGCACCCTGGTTTTCCAGATATAAGAACAACACTATTCACTTTGGGATTAGACCAAACCTCTCCCATCACTTGTTCCACTTCTTCTGATACTTCTCTGGAGAGTGTATTCACCTACAGAAACATAAGGAACTTAAATTTATCCAAGTAATTTGTCATTTGCTTTTTTTTTTTTTTTTTTTTGGCCAGTAATTGTTCCTTTAAGCTAATTATTTTATAACAAATACTAAATATCAGATGAACACAGATTTTCCAATTGATAAGTATATTACATATTTTTTAAAATATTCAAAAACATAAAGAAGAACATTACCATGAAAGTATATCATCCATAATACCACCAGCTAAAACAGACATGACAAATCACCGCTATCCATCTACAGCTAAACTCCAAGATCACCTAAGAGATGTTAAGACAATTTTCATTCTCTTAGCATCCGTTTCATTCCAGATATCCTTAACCATCTAAGTATATCATACGGGTAAGGACATTTGTTTTCTCAACTGCTTCTGGTAACCCAGTCCAATCATTCACTATCTTTCCAAACATTAAGACAACTGGATGGGAAGAAAAACACATCATGTACCAGAAAATTTCTTTTACATCTACTCTATAAAACCCCTTCAATAACATGCATGTCTCATTCATATCACCACTTTTCCACCTACATACTAAACTCACTGAACAAATCATCTGGAGCACTCCATCTAGGCATTGTTTTGGAACCAGATATGAATCTTCTCAATTAATTCTGCATTTCCAAGAAATTCAGATCAACAAACCCATACACAATATGCAAGATATAATTATAGCAAAGCCTTAATAAAGAGAAATAACTTCCTTATTCCAGCTTGTTATTTTATTTATTTATTTTTTTTTAAATATCCAAGTGATTATTTGAGATATATTTTAACTATTTTGCAATACATCTGACAAATTTCAACTGTGTCCACCACCACAATCATTCAAATTCCTGATATGAACCCACACTGGGGATACAGGATTACCTGAAAAGTTTAAATTATTACTAGCTTCCTACCAACAACTTTCCTCCAAATTAATCCATTATCTGTTAGAACTCCAATATTGTCAGATCTTATAGTTTGGTCTTTTAATGCACTTAGGGCTTCTTACTGTATTAATCCACCTAAATTTTGGTCTTCCTCTGGTCTTTTTCCTGCCATCCTGAAAAAACTTGTTTTGCTAACCTTTATCCTCTTCCATTCTGTTTAAGTGATCAAGCCACCTTAGATTAGTTCTGCTCACACAATCATGAACGCTAACAATGTCAAGTTCTTTCCTAAGAAATTATTTTTAATATCGTTCTGCCACTGATGCTATTTGTTTATACTCTAATTTTTCTCTAACCTCATATCTGATCTGTAGTCTTCTCCAGTTTTTGATTAAATGTTTTATTTCTAAAGCCAGCTCTGAAACCCATAAGTTGAAATTAGTTTGAACACTATCTTATATGCAGCTAGTTAATTTTGACTAATTTCTCTCTTATTCCATACAAATGTATTCAATGAACTTACTACTACTACATCAGCTTTGCTAATTCTTTTGTCATATTTAATTTGCCATCTTAACTAAAAATATACCTATTTAATAGTTCTACAGATTTTTCATTTAGGATACAGTTGATATTTTGAATGTTCCTGCCATTTTCTTATCCTGTCTTTTTTATTGCTGATTTCCACATCAAATTTATTATATGAGTTATTCAATTTAGTTAGGGAATCCAACAGCTTATACACTGAATTTACTTAGAAGTATAACATCAATCATCTGCAGAAAAGAAAAAGCTGAGATGAATATCTTCAATTCTGATATCAGGACAAATGTCACTTTCCTTCATAATATGATCCATATAGATGAAAAATAGCAACAAAGACAATGTGCACCCTGTCTCACACCTTAACATTAAACCATCTTCCTGTAGCACAGCACAAAATTAACATTACCACTCTGTCCTAAATAACCATTACCCTCTTTTGTCTATAATTACTCCTAAATTACTAGCCTCATCAATTTCTTGCAGTCCCATTCTACTTATTTAATAGGTAGCACGTAGTTTTTTTTTTTTTTTTTAATCCTAAAGTATAGCTTGACACTAAGACATACTGATTTGGCAACCATTATCCTTTACCCAAACTATCAGTCTATTTAAGTCCAACTACATGATCTCCACACACATTTATTAACTACTGCTCTCACAAATTTGAAATCATTACTAAACAACTGTATATCCCACTCAAATCATTCTCAATATCACTGGATATAAAAACTGAACAGCAGTGTTCCAAGCAAAGATCCCTTATCAAACTACTGGTCACAATCTACCAAATAGTATTGGTAGATTGTCAAGACTCCAACATTATCAGATCTTATATTTCTGTCTTCTAATGCACTTTTTTAATGTCTCATTTCATCTACATCTTGGTCTTCCTCTGAGGTCTTCCTCCTGCCAACCTGGCAAAGAACACTTGTTTTGCTAATCTTTCCTCTCCAATTCTATTTAAGTGACTACTAAAACACCTGAGATTAGTTCTACTAACATTCCTGGATGCTGACAATGTCAAGTTCTTTCTTAATATCCTAATTTTTAATGTAATACTGCCATTGATACCATCTGTTCACTCCACTAATCTTATCGGAGGTCTCCAGTCTTTGATCCAGTGTTATTTCGAACCCAGCTCCCAGATGCATAAGTTAAAACTGGTTTGAACACTGTCTTGTATGCAGCGAGTTTGGTGTTATGGCTAATTTCTCTCTCATATTCCATATAAATTTATTCAGATGTCTACCTACCAGCCAGCTTAGCTTATTCTGTTGTCCATTTCCAGATTTAACCTGCCATCTTCACTAAAAACTGTGCCTAAATAGCTGAAATATTATACATGTTCTATAGGATCTCCATTCAGAATGCAATTCATGTGTTAATTGTTTCTGCCTGTTTTCACACACACACACACACACACACACTTCTTTTCCATGACTGATTTCATGCCAAATTTGTTACAGCTGTTATTCAATTCAGTAAGTGAATCCTGGAGACATGCACTAGATATGTTTAGGAGTACAACTTAATCTGCATAAAGAAAACATCTAAATTTGATATCTCCAATTCTAATATCATGGGAGGACTTTGGCAAGAATATAGAAAATAAATATCAAGAAGGTGGCAAAATATTCTGGAGGTTGTTGAAGAAGCTTAGGAATGGAGGAAAGAGTGCTGTAAAAGGAATTAGAGATGATAAAGGTGAAATGAAAACAGGAGAAAAAGATATCCTTGAAGTATGGAGTAATTACTTTGAAAAACTGCTAAATGAAACAAGCAGTGATGACAGCACACTGATAAAAAACACTGACCAGGCATGCAGTCAGGAATACATATCCATACTTGAAGTAGAAAAAGTCATCAAAGGCTTAAAATGTGGAAAGGCAGCAGGAGTAGATGATATTCGACCAGAAATACTGAAGTATGGTGGTATAAAAGTCTTACAGTGGCTGCACTGCATAGTTCAGAAAGCCTGGACAGAGGGACGAATTCCCGATGATTGGAGTAGAGCTCTCATAGTACCCATATATAAAAAGGGAAATAAAACTGAATGTGAGAATTACAGAGGTATTTCCCTACTGAGTGTTCCTGGCAAGATCTATGCAAGTATACTTGAGAAACGGTTGAGAAGAATTGTGGAAGAAAAGCTTGGTGAAGAACAAGCTGGATTCAGGCCAAATAGAGGCTGTCAGGATCAGATCTTCACTTTACGACAAATAGTCGAGAAAGCATGGGAATATAACAAAGATCTGTATTTAAGTTTTGTTGATTTGGAAAAGGCATATGATAAGGTGCCAAGAGAGAAGCTATTCAATATGCTGCAGTTATATGGTGTCAATGGGGCATTATATCAAGCAATACTTAGTCTTTATTTGAGTTGTGAGTCAGCAGTTAGAATTGAAGGAAGTACAGGAAGATGGTTTAATGTTAAATCTGGTGTGAGACAAGGATGTGCATTATCCCCTCTGCTATTCATTATCTATATGGATCACATTATGAAGAAAAGTGGTATTAATCATGATATCAAAATTGGAGATGTTAATGTCAGCTCTTTGCTTTATGCAGATGATGTTATACTTCTAAATAAATCCGCTACAAGTCTGCAAGATTCTCTGACTAAATTGAATAGCTGTTGTAATAGATATGGTATGAAGGTCAGCAATAAAAAGACAAAGACAATGAAAATAGGCAGAATCATTGAAAATGTCAACTGTGTTGTGAATGGAGAACCTGTGGAACAAGTAAAACATTTCAGCTACTTAGGCACAATTTTTACTGAAGATGGTAAACTAAATATAGAAATAGACAACAGAATCAGCAAGGCTGGTGTCGTGGGAAGTCAATTGAATAAATTCATATGGAATAAGAAAGAAATTAGTCGGAACACTAAATTAGCTGTATACAAGACTGTGTTCAAACCAATTTTAACTTATGGATCTGAGAGCTGGGTCAGAAGTAAAACACTTGACCAAAGACTGGAGACCGCCGATATGAGAGTCCTGAGAAAGATTAGAGGCGTGAACAGATGGCATCAATGCAATATCATATTAAAAATGAGGATATTAGGAAAGAACTTGACATTGTCAGCATCCAGGAATGCGTTAGCAGAGCTAATCTCAGATGGTATGGTCACTCAAATAGAATGGGAGAGGAAAGATTAGCAAAACAAGTGTTCTCTGCCAGGTTGGCAGGAAAACGACCCAGAGGAAGACCAAGATATAGGTGGATTGATACGGTACAAAGTGCCTTAGACGATAGAAATATAAGATCTGATAATGTTGGAGTCTTGACAAGTAACAGAATGATTTGGAGGAAAATTGTAGATAGGAAGTTAGTAATGATGTAATTTTTTTCATGTAGTACTGTCATATCCTGTACACCCCTTGAGGGTACATGGCAAGAATTTGATGATGATGATGAATTCTAATATCGGGCTTGATACCACTTTCTTTCATAATGTGATCTATATAGATGATGAATAAGAGTGAAGATAATGTGCATCCTTGTCTTAACCCCCCCCCCCCTGATTTAACATCAAACTATCTTTCTGTTATTAAATGCAATTCTAACTGCTGACTTACAGCTTAAATAGAGACTATGTATTGCTTGATATAGTGTCCCATTTACACCATATAACTGTAGCGTTTTGAAGAATGAATGCCTTTTCCAGATCAAATAAAACTTAAATACAGTTCCTTGATATATTCAAGATTTCTCAACTATTTGTCTTAAAGTGAAAATCTTATACCGACAACATCTATTTGGTTCTGAATCCAGCTTTACTAGGCTTCCCTTCCACAATTGTTCTTAACAGTTTTTTTAAGTATATCCTTGTATAAATCTTACCAGGAACACTTAGTAAGGAAATTCCTCTGCAATTCTCACCTTCAGTTTTATTTTCATTTTTATAGATGGTATTATGAGAGCTCTGCTCCAATCATCTGAAATTTCAACCTCTGACTGGTCCTTCTGAATTATGTAATGCAACCACTGTACAACTTAATCTGCATAAAGAAAACATCCAAGTTTGATATTTCCAATTCTAATATCAATTTTAGAAGATATTAGAATTGGAGATTCTAATATCTTCTAAAATCTAGAGACTCTCATATCTGCGGTCTCTAGTCTTTAGTCAAGTGTTTTATTTCTAACCCAGCTCTCAGATCCATAAGTTAAAATTAGTTTGAATACTGTCTTGTATACAACTAATTTAGTAATTTTGAGTAATTTCTCTTTTATTCCACATAAATTTATTCAGCCGACTTCCTACCATACCAACTTTGTTGATTCTGTTGTCTATTTCCATATTTAATTTACCATCTTCACTAAAAATCGTGCCTAAGTAGCTGAAATACTTGACTTGTTCTATAGGTTCACCATTCACAATTCAGTTGATATTTTCAATGCTTCTGCCTATTTTCATTGTCTTTGTCTTGTTATTGCCGACCTTCATACCATATCTATTACAACAGTTATTCAATTTAGTCAGGGAATCTTGCAGACTCGTAGCAGATTTATTTAGAAGTATAACATCATCCGCATAAACAAAACAGCTGACATTAACATCTCCAATTTTGATATCAGGTTTAACACCACTTTCCTTCTTATATAATGTGATCCATATAGATAATGAATAACAGAAGGAATAATGTACATCCTTGTCTGACACCAGATTTAACATTAAACCATCTTCCCGTACTTCCTTCAATTCTAACTGCTGACTTACAACTAAAATACAGACTAAGTATTGCTTGATATAATGACCCATTGACACCATGCAACTCTAGTGTTTTGAATAGCTTCTCTCTTGACACCTTGTCATATGCATTTTCCAGATCTACAAAACTTAAATACTAATCTTTGTTATATTCCCATGATTTCTCAACTGTTTGTCGTAAAGCAAAAATCTAATCCTGACAGCCTCTATTTGGCCTGAATCCAGCTTGTTCTTCACCAAGTTTTTCTTCCCCAATCCTTCCCAACCATACTTGCATAAATCTCACCAGGAACACTCAGAATTTCAATTTTATTTCCCTTTTTTTATATATGGGTACTATGAGAGCTCTACTCCAATCATCTGGAATTTGTCCCTCTATCAAGGCCTTCTGAACTATGCAGTGCAGCCACTGTAAGACTTTTATACCTACATACGTGAGCATTTCTGGTCGAATATCATTTACTCCTGCTGCCTTTCCACATTTCAGGCTTTTGATAGCTTTTCTACTTCAAGTATGGATACGTATTCCTGACTGTATGCCTGGTCGGTGTTTCTTACCACTGTGCTCACTGCTTGTTTCATTTAGCAATTTTTTGAAGTAATTACTCCATACTTCAAGGATATCTTTTTCTCCAGTTTTCATGTCACCTTTATCAATCTCCAATTCCTTTTACAGCACTCTTTCCTGCATTTCTGAGATTTTTCAACAACCTTCAGAATATCTTGCTACCTTCTTATATTTGAGCATTTCTGGTTGAATTTCATCGACTACAGCTGCCTTTCCACATTTCAGGTTTTTGATGACTTTCTACTTCAAGTATGGAAATGCATTCCTGTTGGGTGTTTTCTACCACCATGCTGAAACTACTTTTGTCATTTAGCAGTCTTTCAAAGAAATTACTGCAAACATCTAGAATATCTCTATCTTCAGTTTTCTTGTCACCTTTATCATCTCTGTATCATTCCTTTTACAGTGCTTTTTCCTCCATTTCTAAGCTTTTTTAATAGCCTCGAGAATCTTTTGCCACCTTCCTGATATTTATTTTCTATGTTCCTATCAATTTTCTTCCCATGACTTTTGTTTAGCTAGTTTTTCACAGTGCTTCGCTTTCTTACATTTTTCTCTGCACTCTCTAAGAGCATCAGCTGACTTATTTGCCAGGAACTTGTCATATGCTTTCCTCTTTGACTGCCTCTAACTTCCTAAGGGCACCATGGGGTTCCGATTTTTCTATCCTTACAGATAACTTCACCACGTGCCTCTCTGGCTGAATCAATCTATGTTTTCTTCAGTTTGCAACCGAAACTCCAAAGTTTAGTTCTTGTTTTCAAGCTCTTTCATTTTTTGAATGAGACTATTGTGTGATGAGTAAAATGATGATGAACTGATATTTCAATTTCCACAACTACAGTATTATGTAAAATGAATAATGAAAGTTCTTTTATATGTTAACACAATTAAATACATTGAATATATTTAATTTGAAGAAATTAAATTTATTTAATTTATTGAATTATTGAATGAAATAATGAAGTACATGCACCAAATTATATACTTGGTGCATTTAAAGATAATCCAACATATAAAAGATAATCTACTGAATAATAAAGTTAAATAATAGTAATAAAATAATAGTAATACAGTGTCAATAACAAAATAAAAGTGGTTTATTAGATATATGAATGATGATTATGTATTATTCATATATCTAATATATGAATGATATTAGCAATATCTTTCATATTATACCTAAGTGTGAGGAAAGAAAAGTTTGCATATCTTCATGATTAGGCTACTTGTATATATAAATGGAGAGGTGGCACAAGGTTGTTACATGGTATACACTGGCTTTACAGTTAAGTGATATGTTGTATATATTTCATATCATTGATAGTTATTGGTAATATTATCTTTGTTTATGACTGTGTGATTGAGAGCACCAGAGTGTTTTTTCTAGATTTGTAAAGTGCATATTCTATAAAGAGCATTGTTCATGGCACTGATGCAAATATGAAGAATAACAAAATGCCAAGAAGAACAATGATTCACTAGAAGTCATTGTTCAGAGGAGGATTAACATGAGGAATATCTTGTGATGCAGTATGTTCTAATATTCTTTACTAAGAAAAACTGGATTGTGGTATGAAAGCAAGAGTAGAGAAAGAGAGAGTGTCAGAAATGTCTAATGAGTAAGTGCCAGAAATGCGAGACATGTCGTAAGGGCAAAAATGAAGGACAAATGTTAATGGTGAAAGAAATTAAATTGAGAATTGTAGATGAAAGAGTGAGCAACAGTTAAAGAAAAGAGTATGGAAGAGGTGGTTGAAGACAGAGTTAAGTTAAAGTGCAAGATATACCTACTTACTTCAAGATAGTAGGTATCACTTCAATGAGAACTGAAGTGATTACCTGGATAGTAGCCACCCATATAAGTATTTCAGTGAGAAAAGGATATATGTGGAACTATAAAACTGGTGATTATTGCAAACTCAAGAGGCAGTTTGCAGCTGTTTCTTTAATTTACATGAAAACACAAGGAAATAAGTAAATAATATTTTTTTAAAACTATGCTCGGCCGAGTGGCTAGCGTATCTGCTCTTCAGTGGGTTCAAATCCCGCTAATGCCATGGATGTCTATGAAAATACTAGTGGTGGTGGGCAGTAGATGGCATTGGTGTAGATGATGCCATTTGCTGTAGTTGGTGGATTGAGCAATGGAGAAGGAGAGTTGTAGAGTAAGTACCCTCCCTCGATGAGTCTTTGGACTCCCTGAAGGTGTCATGTAATAATAAATTTCAGCCTGAATATTACATGCTATCATTAGTAGCAATGTTAGTTAATTATGAAATAGAATGCTAACAATGGATTGATTTAAAACAGAGAACTGTATGATGTTACACATAAAACAATGCAAAAGGTATAAACTGAGGAAACATTGTGTTATTAGTTAATAACTGCATTTAAAAAAAAAAAAAACTTTAGTGTGATTAGAATAAGATTCTCCCATATTTTAGATAATGAGAAGCAGCCATTCCAATTTAAGTTTGGACAGTGAAGTAAGGCTTCAGTGCTTTTTTTAAACAAACATTAAAATTTATAGCGATGAAGATGAAGCATGTTTTAGATCATAAGATATTATGGTCTGTTTCTATTCCATGCTGTGCCAAGCCAGCTTTCTCAGATTTCCTGTTGTTGATGTAAGATTGGTGTATTCTCTTTTCTACTATCCAGTTTGTCCAAAGTAAGAATGATGACAGTCACAAAGAACTTGGTAGACACCACAAAGAGCTAGAGGAGAGCATTTATCTTTGGAAGATGGAAATCATGGTGATAATTTGTTGATAGAAGAAAAGTAGCCGCTAAATCTTATTTCTTAAGCATTCTGGAAATTGGTTCTGAGATTCCAAAAATGTATGGGATGGGAACTTCACATATTGTTTCCTTGTTATTTGAGCCAAGATTATAGGAATCCAAAAGATGTTGTGTGGTTCTTTGTGAGAAGCCATTGAGTTTCATATATAGAATTCTTGCTGTAATTAATTGTTGAGGCATAGAACACAGTGTGAACATGTTGTACTAAAGCACTGATAATTGCAATCTTCTGTGGGGGATGGTAAGCAGATTGAATAGAGGTTTTTCTAAGAAGAATTTCATAGAAGAACTTTCTAAATAAAGTGAAAATATTTCCATACAACTCACTGCTCTAATTTTTAACTTCAATATAAATTCTCTCTCTCTCTTCACTAATGTACCTCTAAAGGATAAACTACATTTACTTTCAGAAGCATTTCCACAGGATATAGTGAAATTATTTGACTTTATTATTCACTATGGATATTTTATTTGTCAAAATAAGTTTTACAGTCAAGTTTGAAGGAACTGCCAACGAGTCCACTCTCTCCTGCTCTTGCAAACTTCTATCCCCCGCCTCCATTTTGGCTTCATTATATAGATGTTTTTGTAATCTGGCCCCAAAATGAAGAAACATTGGCTACTTTTTTTTTTTTTTAATCTAATATAAACAATCTACATTCCAGAATTAAATTTATTATGGAAATAGAAAAAATAGTTAACAAATTATCCTTCTTGGAAATTCTACTCCTCCACTCATCATCAGGTGAACTTAATTACTTCCATTTATTGAAATCCTATTTCCTTGGGATGCTACATTCAAAAGCAATCTGCTAACCAACCCTCACAGAAGACTAGAATTATCAAAACTTTAGTGCGACACACTATGTTCTATGCCTCAACAATTAATTACAGCAAGAACTCTATGTACGAAACCCTACAGTTTCTCAGAAAGAACAACACAACATCTTTGATTCTTATAATCTTAGTTCAAATAACAAGGAAACAATATGTCATAAATACAAAATGTTATATTCAGGCAATGACAATCAAGGGAAAAGAAGGAGTAGCCATAGTATTCAACACAAAATACGAGGCTAATCTTCTTGAATAGCAGTCAGTCTCAAGTCTGAGTAATGTGGGCAAATATGAGAATGGGGAACTGGACAATGAGACTTATTTGTGCCTATGGTCCCACAGAAGGTTCTACTAAGGTAGAAGTGGAGGAATTTTTTGAGGCTTTAGAAAAAGCAACTGACACAATGAAAAATTGGTCCTTGTTGGGGATCTAAATAGCAGAGTAGGAAATGATTGTGAGACATACAAAAATATTTTGGGAAAATTTGGAGAAAAGAGCAAAGCTAACAATAATGGCAAATACCTGTTGGATTTCTACTCAGGACATGGACTGATTATTACTAACACCATGTTCCAACATAAAAATGTGCACAAATTCACATGGAGAGAAGAGGCAAGGAATAAGAAAAGTCTCATTGACTATGTTATTGTTGATAGTAATGTTTTCTCCCTGGTGCAGGACACCAGAGTGTACAGAGGATTTGAAATTGGAAGTGATCACCATTTAGTCTTAAGCAGGATAAAATTGAATTTCATATTGAAAAGAAGAACATGTAAGAAAGTTTTAAAACGAATAAAAGTTGAGCAGCTCTCAGATGTGAACTGTAGACTAAAATATACAAACATTATTCAAGAAAAAATGAAAGTTTGAGAACAGGAATCAAACCTTGGAGATTCAGTGGCAAGCTCTGAAGAAAACATTTATTGATTCTACCAGAGAGGCATGTAGTGAGTGCAAAGATAGAAAAATCAGAACTCCTTGGTGGACACAGGAAGTTAAAGAGCCAGTGAAGTAAAGAAGAAAGCATATCAAAAGTTCCTGGCAAATAAGTCAGCTTGTGCTCTTAGAGAATACAGAAACAAATGTAAGAAAGCTAAATACTGCAAAACTAGTTAAACAAAAGTCATGGGAAGACTTTGGTAAGAACATAGAAAATAAATATCAAGAATGTTGCAAGATATTCCGGAGGTTGTTGAAGAAGCTCAGAAATGGAGGAAAGAGCTGGAAAAGGAATCAGAGATGATAAAGGTGATATAAAAACTGGAGAAAAAGATATCCTTGAAGTATGGAGTAATTACTTCTAAAAATTGCTAAATGAAATTAGCAATGATGACAGCAGTGATAAAAAAAACACTGACCAGGCATGCAATCAGGAATACATATCCATTCTTGAAGTAGAAAAAGCCATCAAAAGTCTGAAATGTGGAAAGGCAGTTGGAGTAGATGATATTAGACCAGAAATGCTCAAGTATGGAGATATAAAAGTTTTACAGTGGCTACACTGCATAGTTCAGTGAGGCTGGACAGAAAGATGAATTCCAGATGACTGGAGTAGAGCTCTCATAGTAACCATATATAAAAAGAGAAATAAAACTGATTGTGAGAATTACAGAGGTATTTCTGTACTGAGTATTCCTGGTAAGATTTATGCCAGTATACTTGATTAACGGTTGAAAAGGATTGTGGAAGAGAAGCTGGGTGAGGAACAAGCTGCATTCAGGCCAAATAGAGGCTGTCAGGTTTAGATATTCACTTTACGACATATAGTTGAAAAGTCATGGAAATATAACAAAGATCTGAATTTAAGTTTTGTAGATCTGGAAAAAGCATACGAAAGGTGCCAAGAGAGAGAAGCTATTCAAAATGCTACAGTTGTATGGTGTCAGTGGATCATTACATCAAGCAATACTTAGTCTTTATTTGAGTTGTAAGTCAGCAGTTAGAATTGAAGGAAGTACAGGGAGATGGTTTAATGTTAAATCTGGTGTCAGACAAGGATGTACGTTATCACCTCTGTTATTCATTATCTATATGGATTACATTATGAAGGAAAGTGGTATTAAACCCGATATCAAAACTGGAGATGTTAATGTCAGCTCCTTGCTTTATGCGGATGATATGTTATACTTCTAAATAAATCTGCTATAAGTCTGCAAGATTCCCTGACTAAATTGAATAACTGCTGTGATAGATATGGTATGAAGGTCAGCAATAACAAGACAAAAGATAATAAAAATAGGCAGAAGCATTGAAAATATCAGCCGCATTGTGAATGGAGAACCTATAGAACAAATAAAACATTTCAGCTACTTAGGCACAATCTTTAGTGAAGATGGTAAATTACATATGGAAATAGACAACAGAATCAACAAAGCTGATATGATAGGAAGTCAATTGAATAAATTCATATGGAATAAGAGAGAAATTAGTCAGAACACTAAATTAGCTGTATACAAGACAGTGTTCAAACCAGTTTTAACTTATGGATCTGAGAGCTGGGTCAGAAGTAAAACACTTGACGAAAGACTAGAGACCACAGATATGAGAGTCCTGAGAAAGATTAGGGGCGTGAACAGATGGCATCAATGGTAATATCATATTAGAAATGAGGATATTAGGAAAGAACTTGACATTGTCAGCATCCAGGAATGCGTTAGCAGAGCTAATCTCAGGTGGTATGGTCACTTAAACAGAATGGGCTAGGAAAGATTAGTCAAACAAGTGTTCTCTGCCAGGTTGGCAGAAAAAAAGATACAGAGGAAGACTAAGATATAGGTGGATTGATATGGTAAAAAGTGCCTTAGAAGATAGATATATAAGATCTGGCAGTGTTAGAGCTTTGACAGGTAACAGATTGATTTGGAGGAAAATTGTAGAGAGGAAGTTAGTAATGATGTAAATTTTTCATGTAGTACTATCATATGCTGACACCCCTTGAGTATAAATGTCAGGAATTTGATGATGATGATCAAATAGAAAAATATTTTCTTGTAACCTTTGACGCATTTTCGCATAATTGGAAAACAAGCAAGTAGTTGGTCTTGCTTATCGACACCGCTCATTCCGCAATTGTATTGAAGAACACATTTAGGTTTTATTACTTTTTCTTCATCACCCCTCTTACTTCTCCTATATCTACCATTTCTTCTTTTAAATGCTTTGTGCTTATCATGTAAACATCCTTCTTATCGCGCTAACATAATGACAAAATTCCTCAACAAGATCAAGTTTTTGATTCGCCTTTTTTTATTTTATATGTCATCAATTTCTTAGGCATATTCTTGCGATTTTTTCTAACTGTCCCCACAACATTTGTGCTATTTTTTCTCAAGAAATAAAATAATTCTGGTGACGAATACCAATTATCTAAGAATAATGTATACTAAAATAGGTTCAGCCAACTCCATGCTGACGACATTTTGAGATGCAGGTGTTTCACTTCCCGGAATTTTATCCTTTCCTGTATAAATTTTGAACAATATCCAGAGTCTGATTCACATAGCTTGTAAAATTTTATCCCAAATCGTGCTCGTTTGCTAGCAATGAACTGTACATAATTTAGTCGACCTCTATATTTCATAAGGGATTCGTCAATTACTACATTTTTATCTGGTGCATATAATTGCTGAAACTTATTATTCAGGTAGTCGACTATATTTCGCACTTTACATATTTTGTTGTCTTTCTTTATTGTTTCATTATCCACGAAATGGAGAAAATGAGATATAGCCAACAAGCGTTTACGAGGCATAATTTTTGAATATATGGGTGTCTCGACCACAGCCTTCTTTGACCAATACAAGTCTATATTAGATTTTTTTTACCTGTGAAATAATTATACATAATGCAAAATATCCCTGCAATTCGTCGCTTGTTATTGGATACCATTCTTCAAATCTTTTTAGTAATTTCCTCGTTTATTGCTTGAGCTGCATATCTGCTAGTTTCTGTAACTATCATGTCAAAGAAATCATCACAAAGTATTTGTTTCAAAACAGAAAGAGATGTTGGATTTGCACCAAATCTTAGCAAAGCAATTGCATTGATGCCGGGAATTTCTGTAAATGGTTTTATAATAGGAATAGTTTCCCTTTCTTGCCAATTCCAGTCATTTTCTGTTACATCGGAATCATCGCTACTAGACGATGTAGGTCTCAAACGTTACGAACATTGCCTCGAACCGAACTTCCACTGCTACTGTCACTAGACAAGTCAAAAACGCCAACACTTTGATGATATAAATTTGTCTTGCTGGTTTTTATTCAAACTGTCCTCTCCACTTTCAATATCACTTTCAGCTAACATATAAATATTTGCAGACATATTAGGGACAATAAATTGCAACACAAACTAGTGAATTGAGTTTATATGCATATATATTCACTGCCTAACACCTTAAATTCATTTGAAATTGACGTGAACTTCGTAACGTCTGCGATACGTCAAAATCAATTTTGGTGCAATAAACAAAAAAAAGACTTGTCACAGACGTCTTTGTATGTTAACGGGTTAAAGTGAGACTTTAAGTTGTATCCTAATTCTTATTTAAATATATCATCATGAAGAAAACAGCATATTTCAAGTAATTTCTTATCATCTTTCCCAACTTTGCAGTTTTCACATACCACTGTCATTACAATATAACAGTGAATTGTAAATTAATTGATATTCAAGTATCTGTTCATGTGGGGATTTACTTTAGATTAAATATTCTACAAAATAGTATTTTTCAAGGCACTTAATGCCTCAAATAAGTATGGTGATGATCTCACATCAAGCAAAGAAGGGTATCTACCACTTACTTTAAGAAAAATGAAAGAAATCACAATGGTAACAACAGCATCTTCTTAAATGTGAATGACTCAGAATAGTGACTAAGCCACGATACCAGATATAATTTTATACAATTATGGAAAATGACAAAGTAATCTTTGTTACATAGGACTTTTACTGTATTTATACTCTATGATATTAATTATCTCTTTAATCTTAGTCATGCAAATGTCAAAAGCCACAGAGCACTCCATGTAGAGTTACTTACCTTGGAGTTGGGAGTATTAAATCGCACCACAGCAACATCATTTTTAATGATATAATTAACATGAGTTTTTGCTGGAAAAAAAGTGATATTTAATTAAATTACAAAAAATATAGCAGATAATAAATTATCACTAGATATTTCCATGAAAAGTACTATTCAAACATGTAAAAAACAAAAAACCATGCAGAAATTAATTAACAATAAACCAGTAATAAATAAATTTTATTGCTAGAATCTCACTTATCACTGAAGTTCTATAATTTCAAGATTCATGTTAAGAAACTCTCAGAATTTCAATACTGATAACAACTGCTTGAACATTCATCAATTTCTGATTATGATTTTATACTATAGTGTCCAAAACACACACTTTGATGTGGTGCTAGTATATTAATGTATCTTGTATACCTTTTGAGGGTACATATCAGGATTTTTTTTTTTAAATGCTAGCACCATATGCACATGTGTGGACAGATGTTACAATATATATCGTTAACCAATTTATTGCATATCTGTTTTCTATAACAAACTTTAGTCAATTCTTCAGCTTCTCCAGGATAGAATTACTAAATAGAAGAAAGACTACATTTATTCCTATTATGAAAAATACTCTAGGAATTTCTGTTTCCTATTAATAACAGAAACTTTGATTCCTGGATAGGGCTAATAAATTTAATTATTAAAGATGAAATTTCAAGGCAATTCAGATTGTTGTTATCAAAATTTAATATCTATATTAAAATGAACTAATGGCCCTTGTTCTATTCCTTCATTTAATTCCTTCTGTTTGATAACTTTATGAATATGCTTTCATATGACCAGAGTTGATTTTCTATAGATATCAAAAGCAGAAACTTCATCTATCAGTACCACAATATCATGTGATCATGGTGGAGCAGATGCTGGAAGAATAAGAGTAGTGAGGCACTGGTCTTATGGTACATTCCAAGTTTGGGTACAATATCAATAGTTTCTTTTCATAGATAATCCTGCATCTACTCCACCATTATCACATGATATTGTGGTACTGATAGATGAAGCGTCTGCTTTTGATATGTATAGAAACTCTGGTTATTTATACATGTAGGCTATTTTGCATGGAAAGGGAAGATATTCAAACAACTCGATGGGACAGCTATAAGCACCCCCCCCCCCTCACCAATTTCTACCAAGCAATGAATACAGCCACTCTCAAACCAGTTGGTTTGGCTGTGCTATCTTGATGATGTGTTTGAAATTTGGCAACATGGTCCAGGCACATTAGATACCAACACACTTCAGAATGGAACAGGAAGCCAACAACTGACTGCCCTTCCTAGATACATTAGTCACATGCCTTTCTGATGACTTATCTTTTTCTGTTTATAGAAAACCCACACATACAGGGAAATATTTGCACAAACAATCACACCATCATCAGTTCAACTATGTGTATCCTAATAGACAAGCTTAGGTGTTGAATGTTATTCATAACTTATTTTAAAGGTGTTGTTAATACAGTTAAAATAAGCTATGAATATGATATCTTAAAAACACTAATTCACAGAGCCAGCACTATCTGTTCTGATGACAATGCTCTTACCACTGAACTCACTCACTTGTGTCACACTTTTTTTAGCCAATGGCTATAATCCTCAAAGACACTAAATGCTCCCAGAAAATCCTATTTATTACCTAATATGCAAAACTAGAAAAGCTTACCATTCCATACATTCAGGACACATCTGAGAGGATATCTGGAGTGTTTAATAAATATCAGCTCCTTACTACATTTAAACGATATTTCAAATTGACAACTCTCATCCGTTCACCTAGAGACAAACTCTCTCCCTCCTTTATCACAACAAGGAGGGTATGAAGTGTCCTGTATTTGTGACCTGACTTACTATGAACAAGCAAGAAAAACTGTTAACATCTGCTTGGGAGAACATAAAAATACATTTAGCAACTATAGTTATGCCAATTTGGAACTAGCAGACCATGCCTTGGATAATCCTTCATACAGGATCAAATGGAAAAAAAAAGTGCTACACAGAAGTCATTATAAGTCAAAGAGAGATTGTTTTTGGAATCATCAGCTTTAAAACATTCCTAAAACCTCAACAAGTATGGCTGTATCAATTTATCAAAAAATAAGATTTAATATGATCTTAAAATGACTGGTCTGTGAGACAGTTTTTTTACACTGGTCCCACTGTTACCTGAATTGTTGCTGTTCTGTAACACATTGTTTTTGTACTCTGAAGATGTTTGATATAATGCCAGCAAAATATCAGCAAATAAGTTAAAATAAATATCATTCATTTTTCTATTATTCTTGTGTTGTGATTCACTACTGTTAAACAAATTGACATGAACTGCAAACACAAGCCTTTCTACTTGTTCAATCTATTATATAATCTTTTGGTTCTCTCTCTGAATCTGAGGAATCCCAAAAAAGTCTCAGACTGATCCATTCCTGAATCCAATGAGTCAAATTACTTTTACAAGACATGCAACAATAATAAAGAACCTGCTTTTTTACTTGAGTACCTTGTTTCATCCCCCATAGTAATGCAAATGTGCAGTTCTTGAACGAGTAATGATGTATTGTAGCATAAAGCTTGCAAACAAATCATGCACATAACAAAATCAATTCTTGACTGTTTCAGCATTACTTAGCATTTTCATACATGTATTTATACAGCAATGGAATAAATATGTTCCAATATTTTATTCCAGGTCCACATTTTTTTTTTAAATGTCAGTATTGCTTAGATAAAACTACAAACATACAGCATATGAGAAGTATATATGGACTAAAAAGTTCATGAACCCTGTGTTCTGGAGACCAAACACGGGTATTTTTTAAGCCACTTCAGCACTTCAACAATAACTGGCCACAAGCAGGCCATGAAAATCATGTAACCATCACCATAAAAGGATAGTCAAATACTCCTGGTATATTTATTACCGAGTGCTTAAGATTCAAAGCTGGATAACTAGGAGACCTCCATGTAGCCTTTTAAGGAATGCAGAGACCTGACCAGAGCTTCTAACTTAATGCCCAATTGTTTTATAAATCACGTCATGTCAACTGTTTCAGTTATGTAAAAAATCCTGTCAGCTATGCTGTTTATGTTATATCTCTGTAATGAGACTGTTTTTGACAACTTTATTAGAGTTGAAGAAATGGCCAACTCAAAATCTAATAAAAAATATATATTTAATGAAACTAAATAAAACTATATACATCATAAATAAAATTAAGAACTATAAAAACTATCTGGATTCAAGGCCTTCTAAATCAAAATTATAAAAAGGGATCTCCTTTATCTTTATAGGATTAATTCCTGCTCTTTCTGACTCATTCTATCAATTGTTTGCTTTACATGTACTTAATCTGTTTACCAGACTGAACCTTTTGTTTTCCACAATGAATTCCTACAAACAATAAATATTCATCAGAATTAGTTCTTTTTCAGGCCTTTTCTCAAAATAGTAAACTTCTTAACTTGCATGGGACTATGCAGTGTTTCCTTATTTAGGATGTATTATCTTCACTGTTTCAATGAGAATAAATATTCTCACCTCAAGTGGCTTTATTTACAAGACAATAAATCAAACTTATTACCAGGGAAAAAGTTTCCTTTACTTTATAAACACTGTATCAAAATAGAGCCTCTTCATTGAAGCCAGATTAGATTTCACTAGTCTCATCACTTGTTCCAATGAAATGATTAATATCACCAACATCCTTAAGACAAAAGACGAAACTTTTTCATTTAGCATTTCTTCAAAGAGAATATCTCTTTTTATTTACTATTCACTTGTTAACAATCTCATTTTTCCAATTCTAAGGATTCATCTTGCTAAGATGCCCTTTTAGGAATGTTCGAACTGTGAAGTTTTCCAAAAATTTACCAAAACAAAATTATCTAGTCTGCATTCTCAAACTTCCATTCAACCTGTTTTTTGTTACCTAAGTACCAAATGCGTCCTTTCTGTCTCTCTCTGTCAGCTGTCCATCCACCAATCTTCTTGGTGAGCATGTGCACTTCATCTAAACAGCAAATAAGAAGTTGGGAAGTAATGGATGATTGTCTAACAATGTGATATCCTTGTTCATCAGAGTACACTTAAAAATTGTGAATTACAATAAAGAACCATTGAAATTATTATAGTTATCAGATATCTGGTAAGCACATCAACCTCAAATACTTCAGATTATTTCTTTAAACAAATATCAAATGTTTATCAGGAAGAGGGGGTGATATGATAGAGACCAACAAGTTAGTAAGGGATTTTTATAAGATCAATGTTGGAGAGATTACAAGAAAATGGTGGGAGATCAGGGAGAACCAGAAGTCATCCCTGGAAGCTGTAAAAGGAGAGTGTGAGCATGAAGAGCTGTGAATGATTGGAATGCCTTGCCTGAGAGTGTGGTGTCTGTAGAGAATTTGAGTGTGTTTAAGGTGCGGTATGATGAGCTGTGTGTATGACAAAAGGATCTTGTAGATGAGTCTTTGACTCCATGGGTTCTTGAGATAATGATAATAATACTGCAAGTGCCAATTATGCATTGTTAAGAAACCAAAAGTAATAAAATTCTAATGTAGAGAAACAATTGTAAATTGTTTCTAGCAATATGTGATTTAGTGAACCAGACTGTATTCTTAATGGTTTAAACCATAATGCAAAATGATGGTCCAACATGGCAGAATTTCATGTTAGCTGGAGCATCGTCTGGCTAAACTGCTGAAAAGTTGCTACTGGAACAAATCTCAAATCAATATCAGCAGAGTCAAGAATTGGCATCATCAATATAAGAAGCATCAATGGAAATAGCAGAAAGAATAGAATAAATACAAGATCAACAAAATAGATGTTACCAAAACAAACAACAAAATTTTCTTTTAAGGTTACATGGTGGTCAGCATTCATAGCAAAGAGTTTAACAAATAATTCTAAGAAAATAACACTTGACGTTTCAACCTCTATGTCAAGGTCATCATCAGGAAAGCATATATAATGCACAGGGCACAACCTTAATATAAGAGGACTGTAGAGACATGTTTAATGAAATTCTGCTATAAAACTTTATTTTTTCTCATCTGTATATTATTATACTGATATGTATAAAAACTTATTTTATTTTGTTAATTAATTTATATTTGTATATTTTATATATTTATTTATTTTTTGACCAGAGGTCAGGCTAGAGTAAATGATTAACTAAGCATTCAGATTTATCTTACTTTTGCATAGCAGCATGTAGCTTGTGTCCTGTGCATATGTATGTTTTTCTGATGATGACCTTGATACAGAGGTAAAAATGTTCAGTGTTATATTCTTAATTATAATTAATTACTATGCACGTTTTTTTTCTCCATAAATTCTTCACTATGAAAGACAACAAAAATAGGTCAGATCACTCTAAGTAACAAATACAAAATGTTATATTCATGCAATAACAAACCAGGAAAAAAAGAAGTAGATTCAACACTTAAACATGAGGATAATTTTCTTGAATGGCAGGCACTATCAAGAAGAGTGATGTAGACCCATTCCTCATTCATTAGAATGAGGAACTGGACAAAGATTTATTTGTGCCTATGGTGCCATAGAATATTCTACTAAGGAAGAAGTGGAAGATTTTTCAAAGCACTAGAGAAAGAAGTGGACACAATGAAAAAGGAAAAATTGGATAGGAAAAGTTTGCTACTCTAAACAGCAGAGTACAAAAGGTCTGCCAGATATATAGAATGTTTTGGGAACATGACATTATTAGCATTCAGGAGATCTATTTCTCCTGAATGCTAATAATGTCTATTAGCATTCAGGAGAGCCATGCTATCCCTTACAAAGTATCATATTCCTATCCACACAGTCATGAATTTTGTCTTTCACCAATTTCTCTAATAACTTAACCACAACTCCTGAGATGCTGATGGCCTATTCTTCTATCCTGAGATCTTTATGCGGTGGGACTATTTTGTCCTCTTTCCACTCCATTGGCACAGTACGCGGGCTTAAACTAAACAACTTGGTCAGAGGTGCTGTTAATTCCCTTGCATATTCTTGTAATACATAGGCCGATATATCATCTAATCTCATGGCTGTGTTCACATTGAGGTTATGCAATTCACTTCCATTTCTTCAACCTGTATTCTTCATCATCATCATCATCATCATCATCATCATCAAATTCCTGCCATGTACCCTCAAGGGGTGTACAGGATATGACAGTACTACATGAAAAAAATTACATCATTACTAACTTCCTATCTACAATTTTCCTCCAAATCAGTCTGTTACTTGTCAAGACTCCAACATTATCAGATCTTATATTTCTATCGTCTAAGGCACTTTGTACCGTATCAATCCACCTATATCTTGGTCTTCCTCTGGGTCGTTTTCCTGCCAACCTGGCAGAGAACACTTGTTTTGCTAATCTTTCCTCTCCCATTCTATTTAAGTGACCATACCATCTGAGATTAGCTCTGCTAACGCATTCCTGGATGCTGACAATGTCAAGTTCTTTCCTAATATCCTCATTTTTAATATGATATTGCCATTGATGCCATCTGTTCACGCCTCTAATCTTTCTCAGGACTCTCATATCTGCGGTCTCTAGTCTTTGGTCAAGTGTTTTACTTCTGACCCAGCTCTCAGATCCATAAGTTAAAATTGGTTTGAACACTGTCTTGTATACAGCTAATTTAGTGTTCCGACTAATTTCTTTCTTATTCCATATGAATTTATTCAATTGACTTCCCACGACACCAGCCTTGCTGATTCTGTTGTCTATTTCTATATTTAGTTTACCATCTTCAGTAAAAATTGTGCCTAAGTAGCTGAAATGTTTTACTTGTTCCACAGGTTCTCCATTCACAACACAGTTGACATTTTCAATGATTCTGCCTATTTTCATTGTCTTTGTCTTTTTATTGCTGACCTTCATACCATATCTATTACAACAGCTATTCAATTTAGTCAGAGAATCTTGCAGACTTGTAGCGGATTTATTTAGAAGTATAACATCATCCGCATAAAGCAAAGAGCTGACATTAACATCTCTAATTTTGATATGTTTAATACCACTTTCCTTCATAATGTGATCCATATAGATAATGAATAACAGAGGGGATAATGTACATCCTTGTCTCACACCAGATTTAACATTAAACCATCTTCCTCTACTTCCTTCAATTCTAACTGCTGACTCACAACTCAAATAAAGACTAAGTATCGCTTGATATAATGCCCCATTGACACCATATAACTGCAGCGTATTGAATAGCTTCTCTCTTGGCACCTTGTCATATGCCTTTTCCAAATCGACAAAACTTAAATACAGATCTGTGTTATATTCCCATGCTTTCTCGACTATTTGTCGTAAAGTGAAGATCTGATCCTGACAGTCTCTATTTGGCCTGAATCCAGCTTGTTCTTCACCAAGCTTTTCTTCCACAATTCTTCTCAACCGTTTCTCAAGTATACTTGCATAGATCTTGCCAGGAACACTCAGTAGGGAAATACCTCTGTAATTCTCACATTCAGTTTTATTTCCCTTTTTATATATGGGTACTATGAGAGCTCTACTCCAATCATCGGGAATTCGTCCCTCTGTCCAGGCTTTCTGAACTATGCAGTGCAGCCACTGTAAGACTCTTATACCACCATACTTCAGCATTTCTGGTCGAATATCATCTACTCCTGCTGCCTTTCCACATTTCAAGCCTTTGATGGCTTTTTCTACTTCAAGTATGGATATGTTATTCCTGACTGCATGCCTGGTCAGTGTTTTTTATCACTGTGCTGTCATCACTGCTTGTTTCATTTAGCAGTTTTTCAAAGTAATTACTCCATACTTCAAGGATATCTTTTTCTCCTGTTTTCATTTCACCTTTATCATCTGTAATTCCTTTTACAGCACTCTTTCCTCCATTTCTAAGCTTCTTCAACAACCTCCAGAATATTTTGCCACCTTCTTGATATTTATTTTCTATATTCTTGCCAAAGTCCTCCCATGACTTTTGTTTAGCAAGTTTTACACACTGTTTAGCTTTCTTACATTTGTCTCTGTATTCTGTAAGAGTAAAAGCTGACTTATTTGCCAGGAACTTTTGATATGCTTTCTTCTTTTCCTTCACTGCCTCTTTAACTTCCTGTGTCCACCAGGGAGTTCTGATTTTTTTATCCTTGCACACAACCTCACCACATGCCTCTCTGGCAGAATCAATCAATGTTTCCTTCAGAGTTTGCCACTGAATCTCCAAGGTTTGATTCCTGTTCTCAAACTCTTTCATTTTCTTTTCAATAATATTTCTGTATTTTAGTCTACAGTTCACATCTGAGAGCTGCTCAACTTTTATTCGCTTTAAAACTTTCTTACATGTTATTCTTTTCAATATGAAATTCAATTTTATCCTGCTCAAGACTAAATAGTGATCACTTCCAATTTCAAATCCTCTGTACACTCTGGTGTCCTGCACCAGGGAGAAAACATCACTATCAACAATAACATAGTCAATGAGACTTTTCTTATTCCTAGCCTCTTCTCTCCATGTGAATTTGTGCACATTTTTATGTTGGAACATGGTGTTAGTAATAACCAGTCCATGTCCTGAGCAGAAATCCAACAGATATTTGCCATTATTATTAGCTTTGCTCTTTTCTCCATATTTTCCCAAAATATTTTTGTAATTCTCACAATCATTTCCTACTCTGCTATTTAGATCCCCAACAAGGACCAACTTTTCCTTTTTCATTGTGTCAGTTGCTTTTTCTAAAGCCTCAAAAAATTCCTCCACTTCTACCTTAGTAGAACCTTCTGTGGGACCATAGGCACAAATAAGTCTCATTGTCCAGTTCCCCATTCTCATATTTGCCCACATTACTCTACTTGAGACTGACTGCCATTCAAGAAGATTAGCCTCGTATTTTGTGTTGAATACTATGGCTACTCCTTCTTTTCCTTGATTGTCATTGCCTGAATATAACATTTTGTATTTATTGCTCAGAAAGATCTCACCAGTTTTGGTCTTTTTTGTTTCAGTCACCCCTATTATGTCGATCTGGTACTTATCTAATTCCTCAGCTAGCTCCATTTCTTTGCCATTCAGGCTTCTTCGTTGATAGTACCGATCTTTAACTCTGGTGATGTTGAATTGGGGTTTGTTTCAGATTTGTTCCAGTAGCTGACTTTTCGCTGTTCGCCCTGGTTCCCTGGCGAAAACAACGGGGGCCTTGTTTAACCGGGCGACGCCCCAGCCGGCATGAAATTTTGTCATGTTGTACCATCGTTTTTTATTTTGGTTTAACCAATAAGAATACAATTTGGTCGGCTAAATCCCAAATTGCCAGCCCATCCTCGTTCGTTCAGTATCAAAGTAGATACCCAACAGGGTGCACCACGAGAAGGTGAGGATTGGACATTAGGTCAGAAGCCCTGGTCGGTTCTCCGCATTCCTTTAAAGGCTATGTGGAAGTCTCCTCTCAGTTATACAGCTTTGACCCTTAAGCATTCTTTCATCAGTCAATATTACATGCCATTGCAATATCACCACCTAGATGGTATACTTGTGCAAAATGATCGCTCAGTAACGCAACTATTTGGTTTACTTTAGTTTCTCCCCACATCACCCTCTTTAAAGTCATCTTCCATAGTCATTCCTCCATCTATTGACCACACAGTGAAAGAATCTGTAGGATTTCTTTTTGCCTCCTTGGCTAGCTTTGGCCTTCTTTACCATACAGGTCACTCTTCTTGCCTGTACCTTTTACTGCCAACAGGCATACTGATCACCTTTTTCTTTATATTCCCTACATCTTTATCTGCAACTCATTAAAGATACTATTCATCCATGTAAATGCTACATAATGCATCCTTCTGATCCTGGTATACAGTTTGATACTGCTTTCTTCAAATATCACTTTCCAAGCACTCTGCACACCTCTCTCTCTCCACTTCAAATTCTTATGCTACAGCACTGCTGAAAGTGGACTCCTCAGCTTGTCATAATCACCTGCTTTGTAATTCCACATACATCTCTTTTTAAGAGAAAATTTTACAAGTCTGACAATCTCCCAGATCAAGACTACATGATCACTTTTCCTAAGCAGAGATATCGCACAAAAATGGTTTCTGTTAACAGTTGAAATATTTATAGTTATAGATGAATGGTTGAATATTTATAGCTGAGTAGTTGAAATAACTGAATATTTATAATTTTTTTAAAATCAATCTTGGATTCCCAAGGATCTCTCTCTCAGGGTAATGAAAAAAAAAAAAAAAAAAAAGCCAGAGACCTAAATGGACAAAGGAGAATGGAAATGAATGAGAAGAACACCCTAAAGAAATATTTCCAGGAATATCCCACATCACTCCCAAGTTGTCAAAAGTTAATTATGGATAAAGGGCCTCACCTTTTCTCTTTGGGGAATAAAAGATGCTAGCAGATTTACATATATTACATCCTTGTCATGTTTCCATGTTTTTTTAATGAGTTGTTTTAAAGTGAAAATCTGATCCTCAACTTCTATTTGGCCTTGAACACAGCTTGTTCTTCAAGTTTTTCATGTACAATTTGCTTAACCTTTTCTAAAACATTACAGCAGAATTTTCCTAGTGAGAGTTCAAATTTTACCTGAAACTCTCAGTAGGAAAATTTCTCCACAATGCTCACATTCAGCTTTATATATCTCTTTTTATAGATTGGTGCTTAAGAACTATCTCTATCTGCCTTTCCACAATTTTTTTCCCTACCTCGAGTACTGATATGTATACCTGATTGCATATCTCTTGAATATTTTCCACAGTGCTGTCATTGCTCATATCTCAATCTTTTAATCTTTCTCATATTTCATACCATTTTATAGTATAATCTATTATCTATTTCAAAGCTTTCAACAGCTTACAGAATATTTTGCCTTTCCTTATATTCATCTTCCCATGGTTCTTGTTTAGATGCTTTCCACATTGTTTCATTGTCTCACATTTTTCTTTCTATCCTTTCACACACCACATGCTGACTTCTTTCCTAGAAACTTTCAATGCATTTTTTCTCCCCCTCCTCATGACTCCAACTTCCTGCCACCATATAGTTTTGATTTTTTCTTTTCTTCCACACAACTGGACTACATGCCTCTCTGGCTGAATCATTGATGTTTTCATTAGAGTCTGAGTCTGCTACTGACTCTGCAAGGTTTGGTTCTCATCTTTTAAACCTTTTCATTTTTTCTTGAATATGTGTATACTGGAGTCTACAGTTCACTTCTGAAAGTTGATTGCTATGCAGCACAGAGGTTATTATAAATCAAGTTGTTTTTGGGTTTTATCCAAAACTTTTTTATCCAACAGTAGATGGTTTCAAATTAGGACATCAGTTCTTTTCATTTGTCCATTACAATTTTATATGGTTCCCACTAATAAATGAACTGCTAGTACTTGCTTACTGTCTCAAACCATTTGTGCTCTGAATCCATTCTGGTAAAATTATAGAGACTACTATGTTAGGCCTAATAATTTTAATTTGATGAGGCTTTAAGCTTCATAAGATCAGCATCTTGAGTATATACATATACTCAAACAGAGGAACAAGTCTCACACACACACACACACACACTCACAAAAAATACATCAAAGCTGCAGTCATATTTTACATAGCCAAGGAACAAATTCATATTAGCCTTTAATGATACAACATTAGTGGTGGATTAATCAGTATTTAAAATAAGGGCTGGGATTTATTATTAACAAATTATGACACAGTTATACTTATTAAGAACTATTAGAAAATAAAAAAATATATAGGTTGAATGTATGCCATCTGCATTCTTGAGTTTTTTTGGCTAAAATTTGCACTAATACCTGATCTTGGTGTGATATAACAGATATTTTTCTGCTCATTTCTGTCTAGAACAGTGGTCGCCAAAGTGGTCGATATAACATTGTTAGGGGTCGATAGAAAAATATAAGACATCATTGTACGGGTAATATTTAATTCGGTTAACTTGGATTACCTCCATCCTGATTGACAATGCAATTAAGAGTGAATTGTGGACATGAATAGGACCTGTAAGATGGAGCAAGGCCATGAAAATAGTTACGGAAGCCAATCATGTAGGCCAAAATGACGTATTTATCAATAAACGGATGTCGGTGATTCCTGCATAGCAGGAGCAAGATTGCAACACGTGCATGGTTGCTTATTTACTTATACTTACACGTATTCGATCCCAGTCTCATTTTTGCGCATCGACATACAAGTGAGCATTAATGTTCTAAAATTCACCAACATACATAATATAATTCAATCGTTATTCATTCATGAACTAAACTTCAATATGTTGAAGAGTTGAGCAGAGTTGGTAGTTTTGTACATCCTATATATATATATATATACACACACACACACACACACACACACACACACACACACACACACACACACACACACACACACACACACACACACCTATAGGAAGATTGTATTATCGTTATTTTGTTATCTAAATTAAATTTTATATATTATTTATCCCTCCTATCAAATATGCGATGTTAAGAATGACATCAAAAACAAAAACATACCCTTTGACGTTAAGCTAATATAATAATATATACATACAAGAAACACTAACTATAAAATAAACAATCTAAAACCTCACATAAGCGTCTTTTTTGCTTGTCCTATTATAATTACGTAATAGTAAAATAGAGGGGGGGGTCGATAAAAGTCAAGAAACTCTTGAAGGGGTCGACGGTCAAAGAAGTTTTGGCGTCCCCTGGTCTACAATATCTAAGGAATGATCAAAAAGACCAGATTTGCTATAGTTTATTTTAATGTGCATTTATATTCCTTTTTCCAAATAGGAAAAAGGAATATAAATGACAGTCCAGTTTCATCTACATGTATACAAATATACTTGTCGAATTTCATCTAGAAGTATCTTTAGCTTAGAGATTGTAGTGCTCATGGGCAAAATCTTCTATGGATTATAATTTTAAATTTAAAAATGAATAGACTGCTTATTGCAAATCCATTGATAAATTCAAGGCAACTATTATTCAATTAGAAGGAAATATAATCTTTACAGATCCAAAAATGAATCTAGTATATGCTTCACAAAAACTGCGTAAGGAATTATTACCTACTTCATTTTAGGAAACATTAATATTCTAAAAATTTAGTGCATCCTTCTTTACCATACTGACTAGAACAAAACCAATAGCTAAGTTAATAAATAATATACAAAGAAAAAAAAACAAGACTTGGCGCTTTTTTTTTTGGCTTCTCTTCTATAACAGTATATTCTTGCCTGTAATTTGGCTGTAACTTTAAATATTCACATCTCCAAAACAAACAAACTGCTGTGTATGGAGAGGTAAGGGAAGGTTAATACTTGTGAGGTGAGCTCTCATGTTAGCCATGTGTGGTGGTAACAACTGCACAAAACAATCAAATTTAACAGAAAGCCTATGTGCTGTATGTGGTACTACAGGATCTCCCGGTGCTCCTATTTAATCTTGGCAAATCATTTCCTACATGGCTAGGAAATCAGGAACAAAGTGTATATCGCCTTTCCTACCACAAACTAAAGAGGGACTCTGAGTGGATTGTTACTACCATCACCTCTGTGAATGACTAGCATCATCATATAAGAAATTACTTCAGAAAAGAACTAGATATTTATGACGTGTATCAAAAGATAAAGGAATAAAGAGAGAAATGGAAACAATATCTATTTAGGATGGAAAGATATTGGCTACAGTGAAGCCAGAACAGGCAAATGCCCAATCCTTAAAGAACATGTTGGAAGAAAATGTGTACACATGAAAAAAAAACTACATCTTTCTAGTGCTTTTCATTTCAGAAATATGAATGTTTAAAATTGAAATCTTATTCTTGGAAGATGTAAGCTTCAGTAATGTCAATGATACATTGATAAAATATCTAATTCAAAAAAAAAACAGTCAAAAGGTTTTCCTATTATAATGAAAAGGTTTTCCTGTGTAGAAGATATAAATTAGTTCAAAGAGAACCAATAATTATGAAAGCAACATTTCAAAGTATACCATATTAAGTTACAGATAAAAGTTAAAAAATAAGAAGATAAGTGTTTAGTTACTTACTCGACATTGACATACGTAAAGATGAAATATGTGGACAAGTTGCAGCTAAAAAATAAAAAAAAAAAAAAAAAAATAAATCTTAAATAGCTTTTCAACAATTTAATTTAATGCTCTGCTTAAACTGTTAAATCATGACATATTTTAAGGTCAACAACATTTAAACTTGCTGTCATCTCCATCACCTGTCAGGGAACTCACAATTAATTGTGGCAATCCAGTCCACTCATTCACCACTCTCAACACAAAAAAAAAAAAAAAAAAAACATTTATTGTCTGCAAACCCCTACTAAAAACACTCTTACACAATTTCCATGGATGGCTCCTAGTCCTCTTACTATTTGTCATATATTGAAAAATTTCCTTTGAATCAATTTTATAAAATCCTTTAACATCTTTTTTTTTTCTTCTTTTTTTTATCCCATGGTATTATTACACCAGCTCATAGAGGTCAAGTTCATGTATTTTATACAGCACCTTTTCTGGGTTGTTATAGAGTTCACATTTGGAAATATTCATACAGTTTAGCAAATGCATTGGTGATGCTTCCTCGATGTTACAGATTTTGCAGGTGGGGAAGACTTTAATGCCATTGCTAAACTTGATTGGTCTTGTGTGGCTGGTCTTGAGGCGAGAGATCATGGTAGTGGCACTGCGATTAAACTTGGAGTTAATGGTAGCTACTGGATTTTCTGCTGAGTACCAGTGGTGAGTCATGTCCTGAAGAATTGTTCTTTTTGTGTTTTCTTTTTGGGTGGTTTTAAAAAGATCGAAATCTGTGGTAGCACTTGATGTTGCGGCCATTTGTGCTACTTCATGTGCAGTTTTGTTTCCCTTTAATCCCACATGGGATGGGATCCATTGGAAGATTATTTCAGAATCCTTATGTAGTTTGTTTATGTTTTTTGCTATGTCTCTAAGTATTTCTTGATGGCTAGTGTAGCAGTTCTTAATAGCTTGAAGGGCTGCTAAGGAATCTGTGAAAAATATAAACTCCTTTGGGTTTTGTTTGTCCAAATAGCTGTGTTAATGGCTATTAATTCTGCATGGTATGAGTTGCATCCTTTAACATCTTAAAAAAGGTTCTATCATGTTCCATCTTTTCTACCTATCAACCAAACTTTGTAACCAACAAACCTTCAGCATATCCTCATAGGGAGCAATCCACAGATTTGTCGCAATAAACAACAAAATTACACGATAACCACAGTAATAAATTTACAACAAAGTAGATATTTCATAAAGTATAGATTTAAAATAAAGCACATATTGAAAATAACAGTACATCATCAGTGTGCAGAAACAAGCAAATCAAAGTAAAGGAATACAAGGTACATATAACAATCGGTTTACCAATTAAATCAGTTGCCATGAGCTAGAAATCAAAAATATTAATAAATAATCTTAAAATTATTTTTGAAGGTCACATAAAATATATCAAAAATACATAAACATTTTATGTAAACTTTGTTTACATAAAACAAAGTTTTATAGCAGATTTCTGACAAAACCAATGATGGATTTTTCTTGCGATTTCGAGTAGCTGAGTTTCTTGCTGCCCAAGCATCGAATCAGTCACATGCTGGTCATTGGCGCAATCAGTTGAGGAGTAAGGAGTAATTTCCGATGTTCTGACCCCATGAGACTACTTGTGGGAGTATTTTGGGAGAGATTTTTTTTTTTTTTTTGTACTTTTATGCATATATTCTTGTTCTAGTAGCAATGATTACATTTGTTGTCACTGAGTTTGCCATCAAAGTAAATGAAAGCATTTTTGAACGGTTTTATTTATAATATTGTGATTTATATCTATTTTTTATGCATTCTTGGTAGGTATTTATGATATTATTTGTTGCAGTACACAAAATGACTTCAAGCAAAAACTTGACAGCAAAAGAAGCAGAAGCCTATTTGGAAGGAGGAAGGTGGTGAAATATTGAATATTCATGAGAGTGAGACTGAGCAGGAAGTGAGTGATACAGAATCACAAAGTCCAAAATTGTAATTCTTATTTCTTCCATGCACAATGCCCATGTGAAATTGATGAAGAATGTCCTGAAAATAAATCTTGAAATAATAAAATTTTATAATTTCATGAAAGGGAGTGCTGATACATGTGTTAATTATGTATGATGTATAACCCTGGAAGATGCACTAAAAGATGACCAATGACACTGTTGTTCCATTTCTTGAATGTATCTGTAATACCCTGACTTACGTGAATCCGGAGTTACACGGTTTCTAATATGTACATATTCCCGTTCTGCTTCACGCCTTACCAACATCAAAACATTCAAAGCGTACTACATGGCGTTCGTTTGCAAGTCTGAATGAAGCTATGAGGCAAAATGAGCAACTGTCTGTTAAAGAGTTTTGGAAACAGTTTAATGTTTTAGATGCTGCAAGGATTATCGGAGATTCTTGGGGTGAAATTTCCCAAAAAACCTTGAATGGTGTCCGGAAAAAACTTTGTCCATCCGTTTCGCATTCAAAAAACTTTTTTAAATGTGAAACGGAAATGTTGCCAGAAACTCATCAAATTGCTAAGGCAATAGAAGAAATTGTCAACCTGCAAGGCAATTAGATTTAGAAGTCAACAGTGAAGATGTCAGCGAGCTGTTAGACTCCCATAACAAGGAGCTTACAAATGACGAGCTCATAGAGATGCATGAGCAAAGTGCTACTGAAGAGACCGAAACCT
Source organism: Typopeltis vanoorti (assembly GCF_054136105.1). Lineage (NCBI taxonomy): Eukaryota > Metazoa > Arthropoda > Arachnida > Uropygi > Thelyphonidae > Typopeltis > Typopeltis vanoorti. The sequence goes on from NC_143552.1 coordinate 62,336,710, forward strand.
CAGATCCAGTTCTACCAGAAAAGCACATGACAATTGCAAAATTAACAGAAGGTCTCAACTTAATTAAGAAAGGTTTACAGATTTTGGAGGACAGATTCTAACAAGGGACGAATTGTAGCCACAAGGAAAGGAATAAAAAAATCATTGGTTTGCTATCAAGAAATTTTGCGTGACAAGAAAAAGACATTATGCTGTCAGACAAATCTATTATATTTTATGAAACCATCGACATCGAAATAACTTTTTTTTTTTTTTTTTTTTTATGTACGAAAAACTACAATTATGATTATATTTCTTAAAAAAATATAGGTGGTTTTGTAAACCTTTGGTCCCAATTAACTAATATTTTGTATGTTTGTATATATAAATTACATGCAAAATTATATCCCAAGTTATGCAAATTCGACTTGCGCGCTTTTTGTTGGTCCCACCTACTGCGTAACTTTGGGGTTTAACTCTATTCTGTATAATTTTGGACTGCCCAAGAGTTCTAAAATGAGCAGACGGGACTTTCTAAAGTCCCATCTGCTCATTTTAGTAAGATGCAATAACTGTATTGAAAATGAAGACTGAATAGAAATGCTAATAATTAATATAAAAATAAAGGAATATTAATGATTTGTTTATTTCATTTTACTCAGCATAATCAAACCTTATAATAAATAAAAAATTTCATGAGAAATATCATAACTTTAATTTGGAGTCAAATACGCCTCATGCCACTAATTATGTAACAAAAAAGGTGCGACTACTTAAGGATTAGACTTCTCACCAGCTTACTCACTCATCTATGAATCTTCTCTACCACCTCCTAATCCATAAGAAACCCAGGTAACCAAATCTATGCACAGTAATGAAAATGTAGCTGAATCATGGCCTGATAATGGCCATGATAATCTCCCTATCTTTACTTGTTAGCACATTTTTCAACATCCAAGTAATCCTTTGATTACTTGATGTGGTCAGTAGGGGGTGTGAGGACTAGATTTTTTCTGGAGAGCGGTGAAGAATGGTTGTCAGAATCAGTTGTGAGTGCTTTGTCTGTTAATTGGGAGGTATGATAGATGGTGTGGATAGACTGGGTCTCTCACGATGAGTCTTCTGATCCCATTGAGGTGCCCATATAATAATAATCTTCTAGATTTGTAATGGATTTATTTAAAAGTATAAAATCATCTGCATAAAGTTAAGAGCTGAGATTTACATCTCCAATTTTCATATCAGGTTTAATACCACTTTCCTTCATAATGTGATCAATATAGATAATGAATAACAGAGGGAATAATGTACATCCTTATCTGACACCAGATTTAACATCAAACCATCTTCCTGTACTTCCTTCAATTCAAACTGCTGACTTACAACTCAAATAGAGACTTACTGCTTGATATAAACATTAACCATATAACTGTAGCATTTTTAAATAGCTTTTCTCTTGGCAGCTTGTTACATGCCTTTTCCAGATCTATAAAACTTAAATACAGATGTTCGTTATATTCTCACAATTTCTCAACTATTTGTCATAAAGTGAAAATGTGATCCTGACTGCTTCTATTTGGAATGAATACAGTTTGTCCTTCACCAAGCTTCTCTTTTACAATCCTTCTTAACTGTTTCTCAAGTATACTTGCATAAATCTTACCAGGAACACTCAATAGAGAAATAACTATGTAATTCTCACATTCAGTTTTACTTTCCTTTATATATGGGTACCATGCGAGCTCTACTCCAATCATCTGGAATTCGTCCCTCTGTCCAGGCCTTCTGAACTATGCAGTGCAGCCACTGTAAGGTTTTTATACCTCCATATTTGAGCATTTCTAGTTGAATATTATCTACTCCTGCTGCCTTTCCACGTTTCAGGCTTTTCAATACTTTTTCTACTTCAAGTATTGATATGTATTTCTGATTGCATGCCTGTTGAGTGTTTTTCACCACTGTGCTATCTGCTTGTTTCATTTAGAAATTTTCGAAGTAATTACTTTATACATCAAGGATATCTTTTACTCCAGTTTTCATGTCACCTTAATCATCTTTAATTCCTTTTACAGCGCTCTTTTCCTGAGTTTTGTAATCCCCCCACTCCAGAATGTTTTGCTACTATCCTGATATTTATTTTCTGTTTTTATCGAAGTCTCTCCATGAGACCTAATGCAGAGAGTCAGGGAAACCAGATCATCAAAGGAGGAATGGGAAAAAAGATATGCATATCTTCAAACCTGGTTATGTATGTGGCAAAGGGGTGGAAAAATATGATTTGGGTTCAGATCTTTTGAGTATTGCTGGGAAGGGAAAAGAGAAAGTTATAGAACAAGATCAAATAGACTGCATATCTAATTATATGAATAGGCCTGGTGGTAATTTATTATGTCGAAACACAAATGCCAGCAGCATTAGAAACAAAGGGTTGAAAGTTTATTTTTCACTTGGTTAGACTATGATAAATTTAGTTTAATCCTTTATCCGAGTGTGGAACATTCACTCAGTGTTGTACCACCTTATCCCAAGTCCTGAAGATACTTTCAGGTGCAAACTTTGTTTGCTCACACTTGGATAAAGGATTAAACTAAATTTATTATAGAAACAAAGTGATTGAGTTCATTGCTTTATTGAATATGATGTCACCTCAGATTGTTAGCATTAGTGAAACCTTTCTAAATTATCAGAATCAGAACCATAAACACACTCAAATTCTCTGCAGATACCATACTCTCATGCAAGGCATTCCAATCATTCACAACTCTGCATGCAAAAAAACCTGCTTCTTGCTCCCCTGCTCATACCCTCCTTATACAGCTTCCAGGGATGACCTCCTTCTCCCCTGATATCCCACTGTTTTCTGTAGAACAACCTCTCCAACATTGATGCTATAACATGGAAGATGCACTAAAAGATGATCATTGACACTGTTCTTCCATTTCTTGAATATATCTGGGGGGGGTCATATCTCCCCCTCTTCCCTTATCCACTAGATTCTGTGTACTGCATCTCCTCAACCTTTCCTCATATTCAGCATTCCAGAGGTTAGAAAATACCTTAGTCAGTTGCCTCTGGACCCTTTCCAACATCTCTTCGTCCTTATGAAAACGAGGTGACCAAATCTGTGCACAATAGTCCATGTGTGGCCTAATCAAAGCCTTATACAATGGAACAAGAATCTCCCTACTTCTATAAGTCAGTGTCCTCTGCATCATTTCCAGAAGTCCTTGGTTGTCCTCACAATTTTGGCAATGTGTCCCCTATATTTCAGATCCTTATCCACTATCATCCCAAGATCTCTTATCTTATTTCCTCCACCTCTGACAATATATCCCCACCAATCATAATTTCTACATCCTATCTTTGTTTCCCAAATTTTAAAATCTTACATTTTGCAACATTGAACTCGCATTCCCATTCACTCAATTTATTCAATCATGATTTTACTTCAAACTTGAGAGAGGCCTGGCTGTTTGTTCATCTGCAAACAGGGTATTAAGTACAATTTTCGATGGTCTAGTTTAAATGCTGGTTTTGAATTTATTTTTGTTTTCAATTTTTTAACATATGTAGAAATATTAAACGAGTAGTGACATTAAGCATCTTTGATGGATTCCTCAGTTTATTAGTTTTCATTTTGTAACTACTTCACTGATTCTTACAGCAATTTGACTGTTATTATTACATCCTCCATGGAGGCGGTAGACTCGCTGTCGGAGGGTCAATCAACTGACAACATATTTATCACACTGGATCTTAAAATCCTTAACACATCCTGCATTAAGAATATGTTCCAGAAATGTGTTCCATTCACCCACAATTCTCCATGTAAAAAGGCTATTGCGGGATGGCTTCTGGTTCTTCTGCCTTCAACTCATTATTATTATATGGCCCACATGGAGTTCAAAGGACTCATCGCTGGAGGTCTATACTCTCTCTCTCTCATGCAAATATATTTACTGTCTCAAATAACTACACCTAAGATTCTCTGCTGATTCTATTTCTTGATTCCTATGAACTATTTTCTCTGTTAAGTCTATATTAAGCTATCAATAACAATCGAATATTGAAGATTATGCTGTATTGTTTTCTATTCACTTTACACCAAACACATTCAACCTTTAGATCTGCCGCCTCCCCCACTTAACAAATAATGGTACGAATTACTAGTAGCAAACCTAAAGTTACATACATATATAAATTGAGTACTGCGTGTTCTAAATAAAACAAAGATTTTTACCTTTACGAGAAAAAATGCATTTTAAAGAAAGAGACTCTAGAATTCGACCAAATTGGGAAATTGCCATCTTCCCGATTATAGCAGCAAGGTTTTAGTAGACAAACGGTTCAATACGTGCAAGTCACACCAATAGTATTTTTTATTTAAATCCCGATGCGAAATGGAGATACCACAATGATGAAATAATTAAAATATAAATATTTTATATTTTAATTTAATAACACACTAATGTTTTTATATTTTTAAATTTAGAAAACAGACAAAAATATAAAAAAAAATCTAGCAGATGATTTCAAAGCATCGAGTGAGAAAAATGTTAAGAACCACATTTTACTACTTTCTCCACGTGACTCTCTTTCATATGATAAGCTTGTGAGCTTGCTATTAACTTGTGCTATGGCTTTATCATTGAGGTTTCAAGTTTTGTTTAGTTCTTTTCGTCAGAGTAAGTGTTGTTAATATGTTTCTGTAGTAAACCATGATAATTTGATCGTTGTTTAAAGAGCCAGGGTTGTTTAGTTTAGGTATTCATAAATTTTTCAGCTGCTATATTTTCTACAGTTCTGATCAGGAAGGGCGTAAATCCCCGAAAGTCATAACTTGAGGGACCTCCAAGATCCTTTTGGAGAGGAATTAAACAGAAACTTGACCATTTAAAAAAGAATAGAAACGTTTTATATAGCAGAAATATCAAGTTTTATTCCCCGTTCGTGGGAACGGAATCATAATATATATCAATATTGATTCCCCAAGAAACAGCTATAATTTCTGACATTTTACACTCAAAACAAAAACCGAATAAATCAGACGGGGCGAGCACAAAAAAATGGTTACGCGTAGTCCTAATCCACGTAATCTTAAGAGCCTTGGTTATATTTAGTCAATTTTTTTTGGGTGTTGGCCTGTTTATTTTATTTCTGTATTTATTGTGTCCAATTCAACTATTGAAACTTAAATAAAACTAATGTGAACATCATTGTTCAACTATCTTATCATAGTTTATATGATAACAGGGAGCTTTAGTGAGATCATAGTAATGGTCCGCTCTCTTATTATAGGTGGTCTTAGAATATTTTTCATTGCTTATAGGTAAAGTTATTTAAGGATGTCATTCATTGCATTGGAAATAAATCTATTATAAGTGTTTGATATTTTAGAACATTTCTGAAAACATGAGAACTATTTTGCAGAAAATGACAGCCATTTTGTTTTATTGGATGCCTTTAAGAATTATTTACATAAGAGTTTAAGGTATTATGTAAAGTGCATACCTGTTAGGACATTATTTCATGACAGCTAATGAGTGACAAAATTTCTTCAGTGTTATTGAATTTTGCTAGAGCCTGTTAATGGGGAGCATTGTCATACCAGTACTGAAGAATAACTACTATGAAATATTATTTTCAGTACTAAAAATAAAAGAATCAGAAAGATTAAATGTGAAGTTTTTTTTGCTTAGGTCTTTAAAGATTTTCACTTATGTGTCAAAGGCATCTTCATTACAGAAATCAAATATTTATGTAATGAAGATGCAAACCAGAAATTTCTGGGCCATCCATCAGGTGATACTGCTACAGTTTTTATAGAGCTCCTTGGCTAGGTGTAGATAAAAGGTAGCATAGAAATTGGCTGGATCATTAATTGTTTTGGAGTTGTAACTTTTATTATTAAGATGTAGCACTTTGTGAAGCAAGCCCTTGCTGAGTTCTGTTCTGTCAGACAGTATAGATAAGATAATTAGATAATTTAGGAACTGTGTGCTAGAGTGAAGATAGTACTTTTTCAAACTACCACAGGATTAAAGTAAGCATAGTAGTTTCATACCATGCAAAGACATCTATGAACATCTGTGCCATAGTGTGATTTAAACATAATGCTGTCTGCTCAGGCAACCAGTTCTACTCAAGAGGTTGAATTCAGTAATATTTTTTTATATTATGTACTTATTAGATAAACTATTTCAAGGACTCGCAGTATTATCTGTACTTAATAAGTACAGATTATCTAATAGCTGGCCTGGTTGGCCGAATGGTCAGCGTATCCACTCTCTGACCAAAAAGGCTGCAGGTTCAAATCCTGCCGTGGGCATGGATATTTGTGATTGTCTGTGAAAATACTAATGGTGGTGGGCAGATGATAGCGTTGATGTAGATGATGATGGAAGTGTGATTTGTTGTAGTTGATGGATTGAGTGGTGGAGACAGAGAGCTGTAGAATAAGTGCCCTCCCTCGATGAGTCTTTGGACTCCCTGGAGGGATCACATAATAATAACTGTGTGTGAGAGAGAAAGCGAAATAAAAAATTATGAAAAACAAGGTGTTGATGGGTACTAAAGTTGCAGCCTCTAGAAATTGATTTAGTTATCAAATTTTTTTTTTTTTCTGAGACAGTGAAGGAAAATAACAGCCTCTGTGTAGAAACAATACAGGCATCAGAGTAGATGTTAATGGCACTTGACAGGTGATAAAAAAATATTAAAGGATGTTGTAATAAAATGTTATTACAGTACTGTTATTACATAACACCTCCAGGGAGTCCAAAAACTCGTCGAGGGAGGTTAGAGCACCTACTCTACAACTCTGTCTCCACCACTCAATCCAGCAATTACAATGAACTGCAACCATCATCATCATCTACACCAACGCCATCTACTGCCGATCATCACCACTAGTATTTTCACAGACAATCGCAAACACCCATGCCCACAACGGAATTCCAACCCACAGCCTTTTGGCTGGAGAGCGGATACGCTGACCACTCGGCCAACCAGGCCGGCAAATGGATAAGTATATTTGAAAAAAACAATTAGCATGTTCTAGGTATAATTGTAATAAATTGAAGAGGAGAGCCAGGTCGATGAATGGCATGATGGATGAGCAGTTTGCAAATAATTTGAAGGGAAGGTAGAATTGTTTGAGAGAGAGTGCACAGTCAAAATGAGGTATAGATAAGAAAGGCAAACATTAAAGAGCCTGAAAAATTTTGCAAGGGCAGCAGAAAAAAAAAAAAAACTAGTTGTTTGCAAGAGAGAGAGAGAGAGAGAGAATGCACATTCAAGATGAAGCATACATAAAGACAAGAATAAGGAGCATGAAAAGTTTTGCAGTGGGAGCAGGAAGGTGAATATTAGGATGAGAGAGTGATTATCCTCCTTAATGTTGTCTCCACCTTGACTCGGTAAGGAGGCTTGCACACACACACACACACACTCACCAATGACCTCAAAACTATGGCAGTGATAGCTAATCTACTGGTAGAACCTCCCTAGCTGGACAGGTTGAGAGTTAGGGGCCAGATTAAGAAAGATACCCTGGTCCTCTAGGTTCGGGATTTTGTGTAGGGCTAGTTACCTTACTAAGTAAAAAATTTCTACAACTTGGATTTTTCAACTGGAAAATTTATTAGACCAAAACAATGGAAAATGACCAAGTAAGGATAAAGGTAACCAATTAGGAATCTTGGACATTTTACAAGCAGCCATGTGGAATGCGCGGAGCATAACAACAAAGGAATTAGATGTTGAAAGTTTTTCCACTTGGTTAAACTATAAATTAAAGATACCAAGAAATTATATACTTAGTTTAATCCTTTATCCAAGTATAGGCAAACAAGTTTGCACCTGAACTATTTTCAGGACTGGTACAACTCGTGGTAAAGGTGGTATGACTTCACATCACTTGTCTTAGTATCCCATAATGCATAGCATTATGGGAAGGGTCACTGCATAGATTGGTTTCTGGCACCCACTGAGGTCTCATCAGTGGGTGCCAGATCCAGAGGTGATACCAAGGTTGAAGCAATGCAGAAGTCATATTTTCATATACGATTTGCCAAAAGGTGTCACACCTTATTATTAAAATACTCTGTATTAGAGATAGATAGTTGTTGAAAGTTTTTCCTCTTGGTTAAACTATAAATTAAAGATACCAAGAAATTATATACTTGGTTTAATCCTTTATCCAAGTGTAAGCAAACAAGTTTATGCTTGAGCTATTTTCAGGACTGGGGCAACTCGTGATAAAGGTGGTATGACTTCACATCACTTGCCTTAATATGAAAATATGACCTCTGCATTACTTCAACCTTAGTATCACCTCTGGATCTGGCTCCCACTGATGAGACCTCAATAAAGGTCGAAACCGGTCTGGGTAGTGATCCTTCCCATAATGCATAGCATTATACATGTCTGCAAGGATATGTGCTTTGCATAATGCTATGCATTATGGGAAGGATCACTACCCAGACCGGTAGTGATACTAAGGCAAGTGATGTGAAGTCATACCACCTTTACCACAAGTTGCCCCAGTCCTGAAAATAGTTCAGGTGCAAACTTGTTTACTTAGATATAGGATTAAACCAAGTATATGATTTTTTCTAAAAAAAAAAAAAAAAAAAAAAAAAAAAAAAAAAAAAAAAAAAAAAATCAAATCAAATCGGCTAACGCCTTTTTATTCCCGCATATAGGGAGTAGGCAAGGCTGTTTTTAGCCCTATCTAACTTTTGGAGACTGAGTGGGCAGTTCAATCTTCACTGGTACCCAATCAGAGATAGCTGGCCCAAGACTATCACTAATTAAGTGGCATGCAGTGAAGAGAGACGGCTCAACAAGTGCCGCCATCCCGTGGTCCCTAACACTCATATTTAATGTCTGAAATAATGTGGGTTCTACTGCTGATTTTCCTGAGTTTACTGGACAAAAAACCCGCTTACCCGTGCCAGAGATTGACTAACTCGGGAACTGGTCGAAAAAAGGCTTAGAAAAATTTCCTCTAGTCACCGACTAGATTCGAAACGAAGAAGTCTTCCTTCGTGCGGTTAAGCACCATGTTGTGCAAATGCCACATCCACTGAGCTACACAGACTTGTATATGATTTCTTGGTATCTTTAATTTAAAGGAATTAGAATTAGGAAAACAACTAAAAATATTGATGTAGCCATCATAACAGAAACAAAAAAAAGAAATTAAAGGGAACAAAAGATACAGATAGTTTTACAGTGTTATATAGTGGAGTGGACCAACATATCAGAGCTTCTATTGTTGTGGCTGTTTTAATCGATAATAAATGGAAAAATAGAATACGAAAGTGCAGTTTTATAAATGGTTGAATTATAACAGTTAAATTAAAAACAAATAGAAGCTACTTAAATATCATAGGAGTATATGCCCCTGAAGAAAGTAGGAAAGAGGATTCCAAACAATTTTATGAGAAACTACAAAAATAGTTAAATATAATAAAAATGACTATATATGTATATTACCCCCCCCCCCCCCCCCCAACTGGCCATGACATCTATAGACATCCAGCTAAATCTGGATACGATTCTATAACACCCGTTGAATGACACAGATAAGAAGTGCAATTTGGTCTCACTATTTTCAATGTACTTTCAATAATTTAAAAATAACCAATACTTTAAAAAAAAAAAAAAAAAAAAAAAAAATCATCATCAGCTTCCTGAAGTTCAGGTTACTATTATTATTACATAACACCTCCAGGGAGTCCAAAGACTCATTGAGGGAGGGCACCTACTCTACAACTCTGTACTCTGTCTCCGCCAACTGCAACTACCTTCATCATCATCTACGCCAACGGCATCTACCACTGACCACCACCACTAGCATTTTCACAGACAATTGCAAACATCCATGCCTACAGTGGGATTCGAACCTGCAGCCTTCGGGGCTGGAGAGCGAATACGCTAACCACTTGGCCATCCAGGCCAACACTACATGATTCACTACTACTATATCACAACACTACATGATTAAGTTCAAATGATTATTAATCTCCTATTCATCAATTTTCCTCCAAATCAACCTATTTCTTGTGAGCACTCCAATATTGTCATATCTAACATTTTGTGCTTCTAAAGCACTTTTGACTGAATGAATCAATCATTAAAAAAAAAAGAAAAAAAAAATATATATAGATATATATATATGAGGTGGTATCAAGAAGTTTCGAGACTAGGTTTGTAACACACCAACAGATGGCAGCACAAGACTGCATGCACAGTCACAAGGAGCACCTACCCTCATAAGTCAGTGTGCCAAAAGACATCGTCCTGTGTACATCGGGAGCTGTGCAACTGATGCTATTCTGACCACCTGCGTTACCACATCTGCGATTTCATCATGGACAGCAAGTTAGAACAAAGAGCAAATGTGAAATTCAAGTTTGAAAAAATGTGAAATTCGAGGATCATTACCGGTGACACAACTTGGGTGTACTAGTACAATCCTGAGATGAAGCAACAGTCTTCACAATGGAAGAGCCCATCATCTCCATGACCGAAAAAGGTGAGGCAGGTCCGCAGCTCGATCAAGTGCATGCTCATCGTCTTTTTCGACATTCACAGCATTGTGCATCAAGAATTCGTCCTCAGGGCCATACTGTCAATAGCGAGTTCTACTGCCAGGTTTTAAGATGTCTGAGGGAGGACATTCGGTGAAAGCGACCAGATCTGTGGTGCGTGAAAAACTGGATGCTCCATGACGACAGTGTACTCTGTCACTGAGCTCTCCTCTCACGAGTTTCCCACCAGAAACAGCATGATCTCACTTCCTCACCCATCCTACTCGCCAGATTTGGCTCCTGCAGACTTTGCCCTCTTCCCGAAGATGAAGATCCAGCTCAAAGGTCACCTTTTTCACACCATTTAGGAGATCCATTGCGAATTGCAGAAGATGCTTGACATGCTTCGAAAAGATGACTTCCAGGACACATTCCAGAAGCGGCAAGAATGCTGGGAGCGCTGTATTGATATGCAAGGGGCTATTTTGAAGGTGCTAGTGTGTAAACGTAGATAAATAAAGTAATTTCTCGTAAACAGAGCTAGTCTCGAAACGTTTTGATACCACCTCGTATGTGTGTGTGTGTGCACACACACACACACACTTGGAATGGCAGAGGAACAAGATCTATGATTGATTATATCATTACTAATCAGAAACTAGCTCTATGTGTGTGAGAGAGAGATGTACATGTTTACAGAGGAAGTGAAATTTTTTCAGATCATTATTTAGTAGTCTCTAAAACAGAAATACTAGCAAAATGGAGAAAGGAAGTAAATAAGAGAAAACAAAAAATAGAACAAGTATACATAGTATATCTATTATTTTAATAATAATGACTTCTGTCATTATTTCAACCTTAGTATCTCTTCTGGGTCTGGCTCTCACTTCAGCAAAATATTGAAGTGGGAGCTAGATAACTGCTAATGCTCACAAGACAAAATTAAAAGTTTTTGGAAAGTGGGATCTTGGAAGCATTTCCTTTGGACTAACTCCTAATAGAGACCTTTGACTATATTCGGAATTCTCTTCTCCACTTGCCTAATATTACCAGTTCAAGAACTTGTATAACAAAAACGTTAAAACCTTAGAAGACTTGAAAATTGGGCTACTTTCCTTTTCTTCTAAAGCCATAGTACTTAAAACCATAATCTGTCCTGCTCAATTGTACATAATAAACATTACAGAAATTAAGGAAAAGCAATGATATAGTCAACCTGTGCATTTTTTTTTGGTCCAGTTGATACCGTGAAGTTAAAAAGGAATTTCTTCAACTATCAAAGAAGCATGGAGGCTTTGGGCTTCCAGTATTAAGATTTTGCTATTTAAGCAATACAGCTTCAAAAATCTATAAAATGCTGCAGACCAATCACGCATGTGGAGACCTTCTCCAGTACTACCTGGGTTTTCATCTCCTGCTATTTGGAGTAAATAATTATAAAGGTTCAAAAGTCGAGATTGTTCATGAATACTACAACATTCTGTGCTTAACCCTGAGATTGTTACAACATTCTGGCATTGATATTCTTTCCATTAATAAAAACAACACTTAGTATAAAGAAATCTTTAACCTCTTTTGCCATATATTTCCACAGATGGGTACTGACAGTAATGCTTAGTTTCATAACTTATTGAAGTTCCAAGGATACTGTAACATGAAGGATCTTGCTTGGAGAATTGCACATGGCACCTTCCAGTAAATGCAAGCAAATGGAAGTACTTCAGAGATCCAATCTGTGACCTGTTACCAATTGAAACAGTAGAACATGCATTCTACAGCTGCCCTCTTGCCCTGTGTATTTGGAACAGACTATGTATTTGTTGGGCATTCCATTAATTAAAAAAGAGCAGTTTTTTTTAAAGTATCTTCCCCCTATCCCCACCCACCTGTCAGCAATGGGAAGAGAATTTTGATTTTTATAATTAATTAATTAAAATACCATTTATGGAGAGGTGGGAAAAACATGGATTGGAAAACCAGCAACATGACATACAAATGCTTTACAATATTGTATTGTGGAAACTTTATTTTTCACTCAGACAGTTTTGTATTTAGAAGCATTCTGGGGAAGATACCAAATTTTTGGTTAGGTGATGTAAGACCACCCATATTATGCAATCTTCACCAAGAAGAGATACATTTCTGTATTTGTAGTATGAGAGGTGTTTTAAATGGTTCCATCCTCTTAGTTTAATGTGATCTTATGGTCAATGGAATGATTGGAGAGCAATTCCAGGTTACAGAAAGCCAACTTAGATAAGTTGGCCTTATCTAAGTTGCCTTAGATTAGGCAAGCCACGTGGGTATCAATCATCTTTGGTTTCAGTTGGTCTTTTGGTTGTTCAGCTATATGAGACTGGCAAAAAAGAAAAATGATAGCCTTTGGCTATATGATATAAAAGAGCTAAGGCCTTTCTTCCTCCTAATATCAGGCTCTTTTGCACCCATATACTAACTACTCTAAGCACATGATAAACACTCCTTTGCTTTTTCACCTCAAAAGGTCAAAACTGGTCAGAGTAGTGGCCCTTCTCATAATGCATACCATTATACATGTCCAAAAATTTGGTGTGCTTTGCATTAAGGGATAATGAGGCAATTGATGTGAAGTCATTAGCATATATATACAGGCTAATGACTTCACATCAGCAGCCTGTATATACAAGTATCCTAGTTGTGAAGATATTTCATGCTGAAACTTTGTTTACTTACACTTGGATTAAGGATTAATCAAGAATATAATTTCCTGGTATCTTTGATTTAGAATTCTAGAATATCACCATATGTGAGTCTTCCTTATCCAACACATTCATCACGTTACTCTGAAGCAAGGAGATTGTTAAAGCAAGACATGCTACACATTTAATGGAATGAAAACATCACAAGGAATGAATTAAAGAACAATTTAATGTTCCAGTATCTTCTTTTTGTCATTTTGTAACATAAGTGTCACAGAATAAAGTGGAACTTAATATAGTTTAGATCCTTGCTCTAGAAAGAGAGCACCCTCTATGCACATTAGTAGGAAGCCTTAGTTATAACTTTGCCTAAGAAATGTGTATTTTATTGTAAATTGTTAATTTTGCACATGGGTTAGAATTTGTACTATCAGCATTGTTGATTTTTATTTACTGCAATTTAAAATCAGATTGAAATATATTCTCTCTGCTATATACACTAGAAACCTGAGGTCAGGTTATGGTTAGTAGTAAGACACTACGAAAGAGTTGCATAGGTGTAGTTTCTTTGGAAAGGTAGCTGCATTTTGTTAAATAAGACAAGCATCAACTGTGGCTGAAAGAATATTGTGACTAAGGTTGCCACATATTCGGCTCTAAGCCAAACATTCCTTTCACAACTTTCCCACCCAAACAAGCAATACCTGTTCAAGTATACTCGATTTGTAGAGTCAGATGAATCTGTAGTAAGCATAAAAAAGCAGCAGCAAAGAAAAATGTGTATCAAGTGTGATATTGATTTAACAAATAAAGGAAAAGATGGTTTCTTTAAACAGAAAAACTTAATGCAAGAAATACATCAAATTGGCTGAACATTTATTATTATTATTAAAAAAAATGATGAGGACTGAAGATTGATAAAGGTTCTCCTGCTGAATTATGCAAGTCATTTTGTTAAACATCATCACTGTAGCAATTGTTACAAATGCTCTTTTGAGGTGTATTTGATTCTGATCTAGTTAAGAAAATCTGATGTTTGGAAAAACTAAATTTATTCTTATTTTCTTGATCTCCATGGAGTCACAACACTTATTGTGGGGAGTCAACACCAGTCAGTAGAAGTGTATTGTACCACTCCTTAATTTCATCCGACATTTGCACTTTCATCACCCTGTCAGGCAATGCATTCCATTCCTACCACTCCCTGTAAAAAAAATTTTCCAGTACAGTACGTCATGACAGGAGAGAAAAAGGGTTACCATTGGAAGTTGTGTAAGGTTGTGGTTTTCAGAGGTGTAAGAACTACATTTTTTTTTCTTTCTTTTCTTCTTTTTTTCCCATTCTTCTTGGAGAATGGTAAATGTATAGAATAGACTGCAGAGGCAGTTGTGGATGCTTTGTGTCAGTACTATTATCATCATGATAAACCTCCATGGAGTCGAGAGACGTTGTCGGAGGTGTCACTGAATCTGAAGTATATCTATCATATTGAATCTTAAATGCTTTCACACACCTGTGTATTTTGAAAGTTTGCTTAAAAATAAAGCAGTTGATACAAGATTGAAGACCATAGGCATGGTAGTTCTAATGAAAAATTAGTGGAGTGAAAAGATGTCATTGACAAATCCTTATTAAATATAAAGATATACAAGAGTTTCTTCTGAAACCTTTGTTTTTTCTTCCACTGAAGCCATCTTTTCACTCTATTTATTTTCCTTAGCACTTCTTTGTCTATAGTTTTCAGTCTTTTTTTCAGCTGGTTTATTTTTCTTCTAGATCCATAGTGTGAATGGGTTTAATTCAGTGTGAAAAATATTTTGCTGGCTGAGTCAGACCTTCCACTGTGTGTTTTGACTCCATGGAGGTTTGTTATCATCATTATCCTAACAACATCCATGGAGGTTTGTTATATTTATGTTCTTAGCTAAAAATTGCTAAAATGTATAACAAGGTTTCACTGAAAATGGAGCACAGGCTGTTTTGTCTTCTTTTGTTTATTTTTGCAGTTTCTCTTTTAATTGCTATTTTTCATACCAAATTTATCATAGGAATTACTTAATTTCTTCGTGTAGATTATTTAAGAGGATAACGTCATCTTCATAGAATAAAGAATGAAGTTTAATGTCTCTTATTTGAATATATCAGTGAATATTTAAATACCACTTTCCTTAATGATGTGATCTACATAGTTTATAAATAACAGTGGCAATAGTATATAACCCAGCCTCACATCTGATGTAATATCAAACCACCTTCATGTATTCCATCATTTCTAATTGCTGAATTGTAGCTTATATACAAGTTACAAATCCTACAGTATAACTCAGTATAAGATTTCATTTACAACATAAAATCTCCCTTACTCAAGTATGTTTTTTTTAAGATGTGGTGGATGAGAAGGTGCACAAGGATGAATAGGGTGATTGATGCTTTGAGTATGAGAAGTAAACATGCAAGAGAGTTAGTGATAGGAAGGAATATTGGTTGAGCATAGAAGAATGTGAAGATCAATCATTATTATTATTATTATTATTATTATAATATGACACCTCCAGGGAGTCCAAAAGACTCATCGAAAGAGGGCACCTAGTCTAAAGCTCATTCTAACTGCAACTACACCAATGCCATCTACTGCCCACTACCACCATTATTATACAGTTATTATATATATATTATTATTATTCCATGGAGTCAGAAGACTCATCATGGGAGATTCATTATTCACAGAATATTGTTTCTCTCCTTAAACTTTAATCTCATTCACTGACAAAGCATTTACAATCACCTATGGTAACCTGTTCTATCCATTTTCCACCCTCAATCAAAAAATCTAATCCTAACACCCTTGCTAACCACATTCGTATACAATTTCCAGGGGGTGATCCCTTGTTCTT
This sequence comes from Typopeltis vanoorti, assembly GCF_054136105.1. NCBI lineage: Eukaryota > Metazoa > Arthropoda > Arachnida > Uropygi > Thelyphonidae > Typopeltis > Typopeltis vanoorti. The sequence continues at coordinate 62,352,799 of NC_143552.1, forward strand.
TCCCTTCCTGCCAAGGACTGGAAAGGTCATCAGCATCAATCCTACAAAACCCCTTTTAATAAATCATTTTCTTCTATCGTGTCTCTTGTATTTTTTTTTAAATTTAATTTAATTTTTATTTTTTGCCTATCAGCTAGTTGATGGTCACAGACCTACAACCTGTTTTTATGGAGAGCATTCCATAGACCTCCCTCAATCTTTGTCACTTGCCTCTGAATCTTCTCCAAAACTTCTTCGTTCCCATGGAATCCAGGTGACTAGATATGTGCACAGCAGTCCAGATATGCACAGAGTAGCAGATTATGTAGTTCATCTCTGTGATGTTCACAAAGCAGCAGATCATGTATTTGTGAACTGCTCAAGCCACTGCTTTGCTCTAAATCGTAATTCCCTGTCCATAATTACCACCAAGTCCCTGTCCTGTTCATTTTCCTGCAATCCAGTTTCATAAATAGTACACAGATTGTGATTTCTGCTTTCTAAAATACATCACCTTACATTTAGCCACATTAAACGGGAAACCATTTAAGTTTGACCGACTGTCAGCTGTTTAGGTCATCCTGCAGATCTCCATATCATCTTCATTTAATATTGCTATTCCCAATTTTACAGCAAACAACTGAATATTTCCAGTCAAATCATTTCCTACATCACTAGTGTACAAACTAAACAACAGAAGACCAAGTACTGAGCCTTGGTACACCAATGGTCACCTGCTTTCTCCTGGAATCAACTCCTCCATAAACCACTCTTTGATATGTATCCATTAGCCCTTCTCTAATCCAAATTACCAGCTTCATATCTATTCCAATGTGCTCCCATTTGTGTAATAGGGTTGTGTGAAATACTGTCTTACCTTTGCAAAGTCCAGTAGTATCACTGAGTAGCCATTTCCTTTATCCGACTCCAATATCACTTTTTTTTTTAAATTATAAAAAGGAAGCAGATTACTAAGACAGAACCTGCCCTTGTGGTGAGTGTGGAAACTGTGAATGGGTTTAAGGCACGATTCAATGATCCTTTTGCATGAGAAAGTGTAGACCTACTGCAATCAGTCCTTTAACTACAGGGAGTTCAGATGTTAATAAATAATAACAATAGTAAAAACCATGTTACTCATTACAAAGTATCATATTCCTGTCCGCTCAGTCTTGTATTTTGCATTTTACCACCTTCTTCAATACTTTAACCACCATCATGAGATACTGATAGGCCTATAATTTGTTACTTGTCTTGGAGCTCATTTATCCCCCAAAAGAACTATTTTGCCCTCTTTCTTCTATTTTCAACAGAATTGAGGCTGAAATTAAACAGCTTGGTCAGAGGTGCTAATTCCCGTGCACATTCTCATAATAGATGGGCTAATATGCCATCTAATTCCCCATAGCCGTATTCACATTAAGGTTCTTCAATATCGTAATCACCTGCAGTTGTTCCCTCTATTCTCCCATTGGTTAATGTTGTTTAAGGTATTGCATATCACCACTTAGGTTGTATGCTCTTGCAAAATGATTACTCAGTAACTGAACTATTTGGTTTGTTTCTTCTGCTTCCCTACCATCAGTACTTTTTAAATACTTCCATAGCCATTTCTCCTTTTGCCACATATCATAAGAATTCTTTAGGATTTCATTTGGCCTCATCCAGCTGGCTTTCTCTCATAATTAGCTTTGGCCTTCCTTACAGGTCACTCTTGTTCCTTGTGTCCTTATATTGCTCATGGGCATGCTGATCACCTTTATCTTTAAACTTCATCTAGAATTTTTTTTTATCTGCATCTCCTGCTTAATGATGCTTTTCATTCATCTAACTCCTACCTAGTTTATCCTGTTGCCTCTGGGTATACAGTCTTGTATTGCTTTCTACAAATACCCATTGACCACCTCCTATGCATGACCATATTTTTCCTCCCCAAATTCTTATGCTGTGGCAGTGCTGATGCCTCAGCTTATCATAATCACCTGCTTTGTAATTCCACATATATCCCTGATTAACAGAAAATTTTGCATGTCTGGCAATCTTCCACATCAGTGCTACATGGCTGCTTTATTCAAATAGAGGTAGCATGGCTAGATTGGTCACTGTTAAGTTTTCCAGTGCATTGACCAAGACATTATTATTACACAACACCTCCAGAGAGTCCTAAGACACATTGAGGGAGGGCACCTACTCTACATGTCTCCATCATCTACACTAGCGCCATCTGGTGGTGGTAGGCAGTAGATGGCACTAGTGTAGATGATGACGGAGATGGAGAGATGTAGAGTAGGTGCTCCCTCGATGAGTCTTAGGACTCCCTGGAGGTGTCGTGTAATAATAATAATAATAATATTTTCACATACAATCACAGATGTCCATGCCCATGGTGGGATTCGAACCCACAGCCTTTTGGCTGGATAGCAGATACGCTAACCACTTGGCCAACCAGGCAGACAAAATTTACCCAAGTCCCACCAAGATAATATGATTAAAGAAGACTGAAAAAACACTAGTCAGAAGAACCATGGAAAGAAATTGAACATAAATTAAAAACAGGAGGAGCTCATAAGGCATATCAATTAACTGCTGCATATACTCATGATTTCAAAACAAAAAAAAAAAGAAAGAAATTACTTACTGATAAACAAGATGGCAAAGAGATGGTAGAAACTGAAAGATAAAATTACTTAAGTTGAATATGAAGATGGAAAAGAAATTCTTGGAACAGAGTTGATGGATGTAGAAATAAATGACCAATCAACTAATTATAAAACTGGAAAATTGTAGGTACAGGTGAAATACCAGCTTAAATTTTAAAAAATCTGGGCAATGCAACAATCGAAAATTTAAGTTGAGCAAGTTAGTTACCAAAGAGGTAAAGAAAATAGAGTGATAACAATACCCAAGAAAGGGAATGCAACATATTGTAAAAGTGATCTAACAATAAGCTTACTGAGTCATGCTTTAAAGATGATACTCAACAGTATGAACCAGGACTCAGCAAATGATGGAAAACTCCATTTGCCATGCAAAAAATGAACCTCTTGATTAATAAATATGTCCCAGTAAGTTGATAGGAGTTCCATCAAGTGATTAGTGGTGGTGCTGCATCTATATTTTAATTTTTTATTTTTATAAAGTTTGTTCTGTTAAGTAAAAAAAAAAAAAAAAATTCTTTTGTCTGGTCTGATGATACTTGCCAAGGGCATTGGGCAAGCTTTTCTGTCAAGCCCTGTAGTGAACCAAATAAAAACTGAATGTTATTTAATGAACAGTTTGTATTCCTAATGAAACTGGAACTAAAGTGATACTAGCCCTAAGAGCAAAAAACTGAAGTAAATAAATCTACATACACTCCCTTTATTGACTGGGAAAAAGACATTTGATAATACATAGTGGATCAACCTTTCTGAAATAATGAAAGAAACTGGAATCAATTGGAGAGATATAAATCTAAGGCTAAAAAATTGCGAGCAACCAGAAATTAAGGATATGGATACAGGAAAATGAAGCAATTACAAATTGCATCAATGTCTGAGTGTATTTCACAGGTGAGAAGGCTAAATAAGGTAGGAGTAAAATGAATAGATAAAGATATTAAGCATGCAATCTATAAAAAGAGGTTTTATGGAAATAGCACGAGCTGAAGGATAATAATCAGTTGTAGGAACAGCAATGAAATAGAACAAACAACAACAACAACAACAAAAAATTATGGGAAGATGGTGTTAGTGGATGTAAATGGTAGATTGGTAACTGTTTCAGAGGATATAGTTGAGGTATTCGTTGAGCAGTGTTTTATTGTATTTCATGCTCATTAATGCAACATCATGAGGAACTTGAGTGTATTGGATATGGTATAGGAAGTATATGAGGAATTAAATAAACTTGATGTTAATAAGGCAGTAGGACTTGATAACATATCACTGTGTGTGTCAGAAGGAATGCTCCAAGGAGTTAGTCTTTGATCTGATCATATCATCAATCAGAGGATGTGATTGTGAATGAGTGTCTTATTTTCCTCCATTTGGTGGTCACAAACTTGCCGTTGGCATACCTGTTTAACATGAGTCTAGTAACTGTGAAGGAAAGAGGGTAAAATTGTTCCACTCCACAAAAGGAAGAAGTAAGACTGAGCCTATAAATTATACACATTGTGTGTGTCTGGGGGAGGATGGTTAAAGTGTTGGAGAGGTTGGTTAGGGCTAGGATTCAGAATTGGGTTGATAATAACAGAATATCTATGATGGTCTGCGTAGGTTTATTAAAAAGAGGTCATGTTTTAGCAGTCTGCTTATATACAACAACTAGGTGACATGTTTACTGGATTAGAGAAATGCATGTGCATTGATATACTTGGATTTTTGAAATCCATTAATAGATTGCCACATGAGCTGGTGACTAAATTAGAACGGATGGGATTGAATAAGAGACTAGTGAGTAGGATGGGATTGATTATCCTCTCAATTAGATTTAATTGCCAAGTTGGTACTAAAGTGAAACAGATGGAATTCACTATGAGACTAGTGAGAAGGAACCAGAAAAGATTCACTGTTGGTCTCTGGATTGGTGGTCAGATGGGTGTCAATGGATTGTGTATGGGGGGGGGAATTGTATCCCCACCCTCATACACAAAGGAAGGTCAGTAGCAGTGTACTACAGAAGTCTGTTTTGGGACAGTTATTGTTTTGCCTCTTTATTAATGATATGGGACTGGCTTAACTGGAAGTATGCAGATAATGCAGAGTTGGGAAGAACTATGAAGAGGAGCAGATATCGTGGCCTTCAAGAAGAAGGATGTGAACAGACTGTGAGTGGGTAGTAAGTGAAGCTATCATGTTATAAAGTCTTGAAATTTGGTAGGCAAGGAAGGGATAAATAGTTTATAGTTAATGGGGAAATATTGAAGGAGGGGGGAGAGATGAGACATTTAGGAGCAACAGTTGATAGACCTTGAAGTTTAGGTATCACATTGTTAATATTGTGAGAGCCAGGAGTGGCTCATGCATAGGCACTGCGGAACTGCAGCACCCCTAATTTTGCTCGATATATAAATATTTATTAATTTATTTATATTTGCTTGTAATATTTAAATTTATTCGCCAATTCTCTTATTTTGTAAAAAAAAATAATAAAAATCCATCTTGTAACACTTGGAGGGTGAAGGATGCTAGCAGCACTATGTTTACCACAGTGTCATATTGCTATGCGTGCAAACATATGCATATCATAGTGAGATGCGAGCTATTAACGTGATGCGGCAGTGTCTGTCGTGCAGTTCCACTGTTGTTTATATGCAGTTTGCAGTAGTAGAGTATTCGTAGTGCTTATCGTGTTTACTCCATCTCTTTAATATTTGGACATTACAATTAAAGGATTTAATTGTAAATCCATTCCTTTAATTACAATTAAAGGAATGGATTTTATTTTTAAGTAATTTTGAATTACAGTAATCCCTCGATTAGTGTGTTTTCGATTAGTGCATCATTTTTTTTGATACCCAAATTCGATTAGTGCTCCTCTAAAATTCTATTAGTGCGCTATATATGTCTTAAAAATAAATGTTACACATTTTAAAAATTTTCTATCTATACATTTTTATGACTAACTATTTTAAAAAATCACTCACCAGAATGAAATAATTTAGTTACCGATTTAAAACATTTTACAAAGTTATTTTTAATGGCATACTACACTACTTACATGTATACTATGTTCCAAATTTTTACCACCAAAATTTATGTCGTCTGCTATAGTACACCCACAGATTCAAGACCCTTCGACACTTCTGCGCATGTCACAAAAAGGAGAATCCATTCCGATAATAGGGTAATTAATCCGTCTTCTAGGACAAGTTGTTTATTATTACACGTTGGAAAATTACCTTGTCTTTTATGATCATTGTAGTTTTTAAAGTGGTAACTATTTTGCTTGTATAACAGTTGGGAAATTTTATCTATAAAGCACATGATTTCTCATGTTGGCGACCAATTCGTATGTCCTTCATTTCTTTCTCCCCTTCAATGATAACGTTCAAGAGTTAATTAAATCTCATTCTGAAGAATTGCGTGATTCCAACCTGTTAAATTTAGATGCACAGCAGGAAAATCCCAAAGAATATGAAGAAAATTTAAGAAATTCAGCCAAAAGAGATTTCGCAGAAACAATTTGAAAGTATTTTTCATATAATCGAAGTTTTTAAGCAGCAATGCTTAGATGCTGACCCTGATGAAGAGAGAAGTAGAAAAATTTGCAGAAGAGTAGAAGTGGCATAGGGCCATACTGTCGGTTGTATGAAAAAAAGAAACAAAATGCCTGCCAAACTACGTTAGGTCAATTCTTTGTTAAGAAGTAGAATAATAAATTTATATTCCTAAATATGTTTTATTGTCTTTCAGCTTCATGGTTTTCCTTTAACTAGACCCTGAGACATACCTTAATTCTTTAAAAAAAAAAAAAAAAAAGTAAGGGTCAAAAAAGAAATCTGAGGAACGAATTATACATTTTCCCATAGGTTATTATATTCGATTAGTGCGTTTTCGATTAATGTGCCTGTTTTAAAGAACGCATTAGGCTCACTAATCGAGGGATTGCTGTATACTAAACTGTATAATTTTATCGATAATAAACAATATTTTTTCATGAAACAAAACAAGAAGAAAAATATATTTTATTTTTAAGCAATTTTGAATTATACCAAACTGTATAATTTTATCGATAATAAACAATATTTTTTCATTTTTCAAAAAATTTTTACCATAATTTTGATATTTTGTCCAAACATGTATACACTATACTTACAGTGTGTATGTATATTTTGAAATTTACAGTGCCCCCATGATTTCAAGTCACAAGCCACCACTGGTGAGAACATTACAACAAATAATGGCAATCATCAGGAGGATCTTGACATGCAGAAGCAAAGAGGTCATGGTTTTTTTATATAAGGCCTTGATTAGTCCACATGGACTACTGTGTACAGATCTAGTTGTATGATTTTCCAGGGAATAAGAATATCCTAGAGACAATCCAGAGAAGATTCCCTGTTGGGTCACTAGAATGCAAGTTATGAAGATAGATCGATGGAATGCAATTTGCAGAGCCTTGTGAATAGGAGATGGGATGTACAAGTTAGTAAGGGGTTGTTACCAGATTAATGAGGAGGAGGTTTTTCATTAGAAAAACTAAAAGAGTAGAAGGCAAGTGGAACAAAAGTCTATCTCTGGAAGCTGTATAGTGAGGATGTGAGTAGTTTTTTTGCATGTAGACTGGTTGGTGAGTGCAGAAACTATAAATAAGTTTAAAGCACGTTTAATGATTTTTTTACATAAGTGTGGGAATCTCCCATAATGAGTCTTTTGACTCCATGATGGTTTGTGATTTCAATAATAATAATATCAGTAAGCTCCTTATACATTCTAGAATTCTTGGTTCTAAGGTTAAAACTGAAATCTTAGCAACCGTGATTTGGTCTAAATCCATTTTATTCTTCACCAATTCTTTCTTCAATAATTTTTGCTAGCTGTCCCTCAAGCAGTCCATGGTAAATATTGCTTGATATTGCTTATCATTATTGTGAGTTTTATTATTACATGTATATTGTAGTGTTTTACTTGGAATTATGCAAACAAGAACAATAACAGCCATGGTGTCTTTGTTCAAAAGTTTAACATGATGGATTTTGTGTGTTGTAGTGTGTTATTACCATTGGTGAATTATAATACTTACAACATGAAAGTGAGAATGCAGAGAGGGTGTGTCAGAAATATTTTGTGAGCAAGTGATGGAAATGTGAGCATTGATAAAAAGGGAAAATAAAGTGGCAATGATGAAAGGTATGAAATTGTGAGTGTTTGAGAAAATGTAGGTGAAGGAGTGAACAGTAGTGAATGAAATGGGTGAATGTAATGTTAATTGCAAGAAGGCAAGGATAGAAATAGTGTGCTTATGCAGATTTCCTCTTAGGAGAAAACATGAGTTATAGCGACTTGAGAAGTTACTGCCATGTGACATACCAAGAAGACAAATACAAGGAAAATAGAGTAGGAAGCATACAAAAGAGTGAGAAAGTTGGAATAAGGGGAGAGTTTTATATGACAATTCTATAATAAGAGATGTACCTGATGAGTAGGTAATGAAATAGGAACAAGGTTGATGTAGGAATAGAATGTAAAAGACATTGTATTTTCAGAAGCGTGAACATATCAAAGAGCATAGTGGAATTATTTAATGAGCATTTTGTCTGTGTCAGTCATACTGGTATAAAATGATGCTGTGCAACACCTATCAGAGTGCAAGTGATAGAGGGATAAGAGGTGAAAGAATCAGAAGTGTATGAAGTGTTCATTGGGCTAGATGTTAATAAGGCTGTGAGAATGGATGACTTATTGTTACGATTTTTAAGGAATGTGTGAAGAGTGACCTTGACTTGGTTGTTTAATGAGAACTTTGCAATGGAAAGGGTTCCTAAGGAGTGGAAGGAAATCAAAATAATATCATTGCAGCAGCAGTGATATGGAGATGTCACCTCAGTGTTGCTAAGTGTAAAATCATATATTTTGGCCATAGAGGATGTAAAAGTTTGTCATAGAGGAGAGATTAAGATAATTACTCTGCAGAGCTTGTTAGATAGATGAATTACTTGGGGGAAAAGCATTATGTCCACTAATTTAAATGTAAGTAGACATTTTAAATTTAAAAAAATATACAGGGGAAGACTTAAGAATCTTAATTTGAGAAATGGTTGGAGAGATATAGTGTGCAATAGCAGAGCATGGATCCACCAGAGGTTATGTGAGTAAAGAAATGAAAAATATTTTTTTTGTGGTGAATGAATGGAACGTGCTCCAATTCTGAATATTTTCAAGGCTTATTATGATATGTATTGTGATCTATGAGAGTTTGGCTTTCTGTGATGAATGTTTTGACTCCATGAGGCCTAGAAACCCATTGTAGAATTGTCTGATATTGGTTTTTATCCTTTTGTGAGTGATTATCATATTAAAAAAAAAAAATGGCAGACATGAAGTATGTGGATCCATTGCTGATCACTACACAGAAGCAACTTTGATGTTATTGCATAAGAGATATCTGGCTTGCAGTAATATTTGACAACTGCTAACCTGTGGAGACGTCTGTTTGGTAATATGAAGTAATAAACTACTTCAGAAACATTTATTTTTTTTACTCATCCAAATGAACACATTTTTGTTATTTTATTAAATTATAATGTAGTAACTTTCTAGTTCATTTATGGTAATTTATTTCTGCTTTGTATTTGTTAATAGATGCAACACGGTGCCTTAATAGCCATCAGGCATATTTTGCTAAAGATTCCAAATTTACTAATGGTAAGTTTGTATTTATTCTACATGCATATAATGGCTTATTCAATTTTTTCCCCCTCATAATGTATAGTATTATAAAGCATATGAAACAGATCTTATGTTAGATATTTTTATGGTGCATTGCTTCAAATGAACGATGAAAACAAATTATAAATTTCTGAATGAATGATTTAGTACATGCCTTCTTTACCACTAAAAAGTCAAATAGTCAATTCTGTAACCATTCAGTTACACATATGATCAATGTTCATATGTGTAAGCCAATTATCAGCATTATTCCCTGAAAAATTAACTCTACCATCACTGAATGTATAAAATAAATTTCACTGACTGAACAGATCTGATAATATTTGAGATGTTTGTTGAAATTATTTTTATTATTTCAGGATTTGAGTCACAGGACTCATCATGGGAAGCCTATGTCAGACAGTATAAAGTCTTTTGTAGTGCTTCTCAAATGGTGTACTATGGCACATTAATGTGCCACGAGGGAGCCAGAGATGTGCTGCCATTCACTGCAAAGGCTAAAGTAAAACACCACCAATAGTACAACAATGAATATGTCATGAAGTACATTTCACATTAAAAAGAAGCCACTTGCATAATAAAATTTAAAATCTCACTCAGTTTTAATTTTTTATGTCTTACTATAAAAATATATATTATAGAATTTTAATATAGTCAGTAATGTAAACTGTAAAATACTATAAATTCATGGTTAATTACATGCACATCCAACATTAAGAACACGGATATGTCATGACAAAAATTTGCATTTGCCAAGTGTGCCACAGTTTGAAAAAGTTTTAGAATCACGAGTATTGTACCATTCTCTAAACTCATTCACTGTTTTTACTCTCACTACACTATCAGGCAACATATTCCATATTTCAGTCACTCTCTATGTAAAAAAAATCCAATTCTCACAGTCTTCCTCACCACCTCCATCCACAACTTACAGGATGGCCCATTGTTTTCAACTCTCTTCCCCTTATTCTACCATATGAAAAATCTGAACATCAGTCCTATAACTAATTCTCAACAATTTAGATGTCTCAATCATATTGCTTCATATTTTATCCATCATACTCTGCAGCCTACATGCCCTCACTCTGTCCTCATAACTAACGTTGTACAGTCCTGATATTTTTATTTTCTGCCTCTCTCTCTCTCTCTCTCCAAGGTGAATTTATCCTCTTCAAATATTGGTGATTAGATCTGAGCATAGTAATGTTGATGTAGTCTAATCAGGAATGTATACAATGGAATTGCCACTCTTCACCATGTAATAATATCTATCTTTTATTTTAAGTTTAGTTATTAAACATCGTCAGACTATGCCTTTGTAATGTCTTTTCTTGTTAGTCGTAATACTGAGTTTATCGTCATTGCTTGAGCTAGTTCTTCATGCACAAAATGTGATTATTCTTAATCCTTTTAGTCTATAGTTTTACTCCCCACCTTTCTCTCAAGGTTGTAAGTATGCTATTTCACGTGCTCAAAGTGTAGACACAAGAAAAGCTTCTGGTTGGAAGCAATTCCTTAAGCTGTATTTTTCCTGCATTGATCCTTAAAAATTTATTTTTTTAATTCGACTGTGCCATTAAGGATTGCGTAAAATAATTGTTTTTCTTTCCCTTACATGCAAGAAAAACATTCAGCTAAGCACGAGAAATATCTCTTAAATTAACTAATTCAAACAACTTCTAATTCTTAACATCAGTCAGTCGTAGCTATTACTATTTTTTTTAGGACACACAGGTTCTATAATTTTATGAGGCCAGTGCATTGGTAAGACAAGATCAGGCAAGCTATTAACAAAACAAACATGTTTATTCATTCAAAGACAAAGTAAATACAAAAGTTAAACTGCACATATCAAGTGTCTGGTGTTTTGACTAATTCAACTAGATAACAATGGAGACAATACAAATACAATACAAATACAAATCAAAGTGAAAGAGGTCAGGTCAACAGTTGTTGTAGCAGTTGGTCAGTATCTTTAACAAACCAGTTTGATTGTAGTGTAGCTCTTGTTTTCTGTGTATAGTTGTATGCTCCAGAAGATGACCTTGACATAAAGGTTGAAATGTCGAATGTAGATTTTAGTTATATTAAACTAAAGTTTTTATTCAAACATGGTAGTTGTCTCCAGAATTTTCAAAAATGCATTCTGATCACCATGTAAGCTTAAAAGAAAGTATACAACATTAAATTGCTTTAACTATGCAAGTGCCAATATATTCTTCAAACAACATGGACAACTCAATCTGCACAGCTTTCCTTCAAATATAAGCTAACTGTTATTGTCTTTTATGGACAAGACTTCTGGAATTATTATATGGCTGTCTCCATGGAATTGGACGATTCATTTCAACAGGCTCACATTAACCTTTATACACACAGTAACTACCATAACTTTCCTTAAATTGTTCACTGTCAGGGAACTCACAAGTAATTCTGGAAATGTATTTCACTCATTTACATTCTCCAAGCAAAAAAAACTAATCCATACACCCATGCTTACCACACTCTTACACAACTGCCAGAGTTGACTGCTAGTTCTCTCTCTATTCCTCATGTATTGAAAATATTTTGTGTTAGACTTATAGAAACTCTAATTTTCTGTCATGTTCCCTCTTTTCTCTCTATCAACTAAACTTTATAACCCACACACCTTCAGTCTATCTTCATAAGGAGCATTCCACAGATCTGTCACTAGCTTGCTTACTTGGCTCTTGAATCCTCTCTGCTACCTCCTGATCAACACTCAGATAGCCAAATTTGTGTACATTAAGAGAGATATCAAGCTATTTTGCAAACTTTTACAATATGCCCTCTGAACTTCAACTCTCTATCCACCATTACCCCTCAAGTCTCTTGCCTCATCAATTTCTTGCAATCCATACCATGAGTGTCATACACAGCATGTAATCTTTTCAATCCAGAATGCACAATCTTACATTTTCCAACAATAAATTGATAACCATTATCCTTTACCCACAATGCCGAAGTCATTCTACATCACCTTTAACAACTGTTATCCTCCCCAGTTTTGTATCATCAGCAAGCAACTGGATATCCCCTCCCTCCCTTAAATCATTTTGTACACAAATTAAAGAGTAGCAGCCCTAGTACAGAGCCCTGATGCACTCCACTACTCACCCTCATTCTCCTGGATTTCACTCCACCATATCTGCGTCTATCTTCCCCCCCCCTCTCCATCTATGCTACTTGCTTAATTTCTATTCCCATTTGTTCAACTTCCATGTTGTATGATGTCAAAAGCCTTTGAAAAATCCAGTAGTATCATTGTGTAGCATTTTCCTTATCTAATTCTGCTGTCTCTTATAAAATGTGAGTAAATTACTAAGGCAGGACCTACATTTTACAAAGCCACCATAGAGTATTGTATTTCTATCCACCCACTGATGGGTTTTACCTTTAACCAAATTTTCTAATACTTTAACTACCACTCATGAGAGATTAATTGGTCTGTAATTTGCTACTTCTGTGTTGGAGGTGTTTAACATTCTTTTCAGTATGCTAAGCATACTGAAAAGAATTCTGAACATTCTGCTAAACACCTCCTGTCTATTTAAATTCTCACATCAGCAACTTCAAAATCTCCACTGCACAAAATAGCCCTGAAAACTGATCACATAGCAACTCAACTGTTTCTTCTTCATCTAACTACCATAATCATTTTTACAATTACTTACTACATAGTGAAAAAAACTCTTTTCAATTTACTTGGCTTATTTAGTTAACTTTCTCTCATAACCTGATTTGGTCTTTCTTACCATACTAGTCACCTTTCTTGCTTGTATTTTGTGCTACTCTTGAATATACTGATCATCTTTTTGTATATTATTGTATATAGGTCTGATAGTTTTTTTTTTCCAAATGATTCCCGACCACTTCCCATACATTCTTCCCTTGTACTTTCTTAAGCCATGTCATTGCTCCAAGATGATTCCTAAGTCTGTGATAATTAACAGTTTTATAGTTCAATATAAACCCTTTCTTGATAGAGAATTCCATATGTTTAGTAACATCCAGAACAAGACTGCATGTAATAGATTTAGTTTAATCCTTTATCCCAGTGAGAGCAAACAAAGTTTGCGCCTGAAATTATCTTCAGGACTAAATATATATAGTGTTGTACTATCTTATCCAGTAAGTAGTGCAACACCAAGGCAACTCGTGGCAAAGGTGGAGCAAGCTACCAGGCACTTCTAACCCAGTATCTCCCATAATGCAAAACACATTTCCTATGTGGATATGTATACTGTTATGCATTAAAGGGATTGGCCATCTACCCAGACTAGTTTCGACCTTTATTGAGGTCTCTTCAGTGGGAGCCAGGCCCAGAGCTGGAGATACCAGGCAGAAGCAGTAGCAAGTCATCTGTGCCTATGGGAGTTGCCAAAAGGTTTATCACCTTTTTTAAAAATTACTCTGGATTTAGAGAAAGATGTTGAAAATTTATTTATCACTAGGTTAGACTATAATAGATTTAGTTTAATCCTTTATCCCAGTGAGAGCAAACAAAGTTTGCGCCTGAAATTATCTTCAGGACTAAATATATATAGTGTTGTACTATCTTATCCAGTAAGTAGTGCAACACCAAGGCAACTCGTGGCAAAGGTGGAGCAAGCTACCAGGCACTTCTAACCCAGTATCTCCCATAATGCAAAACACATTTCCTATGTGGATATGTATACTGTTTGCCACGAGTTGCCTTGGTGTTGCACTACTTACTGGATAAGATAGTACAACACTATATATATTTAGTCCTGAAGATAATTTCAGGCGCAAACTTTGTTTGCTCTCACTGGGATAAAGGATTAAACTAAATCTATTATAGTCTAACCTAGTGATAAATAAATTTTCAAAATCAAGACTGCATGGTCACTCTTTCTGATTGGAGGAAGAATGTTCATATTGGTAATGGATACATCTTCTGATGCTGTTACCAGATCCAGCACTCTTGAACTCCTGGTCCATTCCCTGACATGCTGTCTCAGATAATTATTCCTTAGCAACTGTATAAATTTCAGTTCCAAGATGCCATGCCTCCTTTTCTCCTTCCAGTATGTCCCTATAGTTGAAGTCTCCCATAATAATTGCTCAATTTGCATAGATTGCACTAATCTGCAGATGCAGTCGCATCTGTATTTTCTTCTGGATTATCTGGTCTGTAGCAGCAACTAACAACATATTTCAACTTATTGGCTTCTACCTTGCACCTGATAACCTCATGTGGACCATCTCTTCAGCTAAAATCTTAGTTAAACTTTGTTTTTGTGAATTAAAGTTCTTTGGCTGTTGTTGGCAATACTCTACCTCCTGTTAATTCCCTAAAAATACAATGTCCTTTACATTCTATCCCTGTAACTATATCATTTTTTGTCAAACAAGTTTTACTGATACCCATAATTTTTGGCCAAGCTAAATTGACAATGCCAAAAACTCCCATCCTTTGTTTCTGATACTTCTGGCATTCATCTACATTTCATCATCTCCTTGGACCCACAATTGCCTCTGCATAATGTCATTACTAACCTATTCTGATATGAAACCTGTGACACTCATTTGGCATTGCATAATTATTTCCATATACACTGTCATTTAACCCAGTGGTAGCTGAATCCACGCTTGATTGCACTCCCCCCATACTTCTAGTTCTCCTTATTTTTTGCTTACAGCCTTTCACGACACTCTCCAAACATCTAACTCCTGATCCATTCAAATGTAGTCCATCAAGCATATTCAATTCTTTTTGTCCATCAAATTCACTCCATATATCTGTATTCTGCACACCATTCCTCTTGCACGATCTTCTCATTATCTCATTAGTGTGAGACAATGAATCATCATCCTTCATACATTTTAATCTTATCATACCAAGTCAGCATACACAGCCTTTACTTTCTTACTCTTCCTTTTTGCTTCTTTCAGCAACTATTTGATATCTTCTATCATTTCATATTTCTGACCTTTGAAATCATTCAGGAGAGATGAAACCAGTCAACTTATTGGCTTATTTCAACTTATTAATTAACCAGTCAATTCTTTCACTTCTCCTTTCTGCAAACTAACAGTGCTACTAGCATCCTTCATCTTTACATCTGGGAAGTATTCTTTGATCACTTTCTCATTTATTACACCTGTTATCACTGAATCTCCTCGCACTACCTTCTCCTTACTCCCAGTTTCTTTCACTTTCAAACTTTCCTATTTAATTTTTCTTTAATTCTCTCTCCTGCTGTATCACACCCTAATTGTGTTTCTCCAGTCACATTTTGTCCTGTGAAAGAATCTGCATAATCACAGTTTCTCCATCTTTTGAAAGAATCTGCATAAGCATGCTATTTCTCTCTTCACTGTCACCTCGTCATCCACATTACCTTCAACCACTTCTTTCATGCTCATTTTTATTTTATCCACTATCATTCACTCCTTTCACATTCTCTACAACACTTTCACTATCCTGACTGACATTGTTAATATTAGTAGTTTAATTTTCGCACTTTCCACATCACTTGCATTTATTGCATTTGCACATGAAATATTTGACACACTTACTTTTCACTCTCTACAATCAGTAAATTGAACACATTCATTACACCATATGAAATCCTTTATGCAAAAACTCAGTGAATAATGAAGCCTTGGCGGCCATTTTCCTGGTATGCATTAGCGTTATTATTATTATTATACTGAGACCCCATGGAGTCACAGACTCATCTAGGAGATACCTTTTTTCATAAACACAGCTCATCGTACAATGCCTTAAACGCATTCAAATTCTCTACAGACAACACACTTCCAGGCATTGCGTTCCAGTCATTATTATTATTATCCGAATACCCTTATGAAGTCAGACTCATCGTGGAAAGTCCCTTTGTCATACAGCTCGTCATACCATGCCTTAAACACAATCAGATTCTCTGCAGACACCACACTCACAGGTAATGCATTCCAAACATTTATAATTCTCCTTACAGAAAAACTGGTCATGAAAAACACTTTTCAAACAATATTACATATTAAAATTTGTCAAGTAGAGTGATGTGGGCAAATATCAGAATGGGGAATTGGACAATGAGACTTATTTGTGCCTATGGTGCCACAGAAGACTCTACTAAGGTAGATGTGGAAGAATTTTTTGATGCTTTGGAAAAAGCAACTGACACAGTGAAAAAGGAAAAGTTGGTCCTTGTTGGGGATCTAAATAGCAGAGTAGGAAGTTATTGTCAAACATACAAAAATATTTTGGGAAAATTTGGAGAAAAGAGCAAAGCTAATAATAATGGCAAATACCTGTTGGATTTCTGCTCAGGACATGGACTGATTATTACTAACACCATGTTCCAACATAAAAATGTGCACAAATTCACATGGAGAGACGAGGCAAGGAATAAAAAAAGTCTCATTGACTATGTTATTGTTGATAGTAATGTTTTCTCCCTGGTGCAGGACACCAGAGTGTACAGAGGATTTGAAATCAGAAGTGATCACTATTTAGTCTTGAGCAGGATAAAATTGAATTTCATATTAAAAAGAATAACATGTAAGAAAGTTTTAAAGCGAATAAAAGTTGAGCAGCTCTCGGATGTGAACTGTAGACTAAAATACACAAAGATTATTGAAGAAAAAATGAAAGAGTTTGAGAACAGGAACCAAACCTTGGAGATTCAGTGGTAAGCCTTGAAGAAAACCCTGATTGATTCAGCCAGAGAGGCATTTGGTGAGTTTGTCAGCAAGGATAGAAAAATCAGGACTCCATTGTGGACACAGGAAGTTAAGAGGCAGTGAAGGAAAAGAAGAAATCATATCAAAAGTTCCTGGCAAATAAGTCAGCTTTTGTTCTTAGAGAATATAGAGACAAATGTAAGAAAGCTAAACACTGTATAAAACTAGCTAAACAAAAGTCATGGGAGAACTTTGGCAAGAACATAGAAAATAAATATCAAGAAGGTGGTAAGATATTCTGGAGGTTGTTGAAGCTTAGAAATGGAGGAAAGAGTGCTGTAAAAGGAGTTAGAGATGATAAAGGTGACATGAAAACAGGAGAAAAATATATCCTTGAAGTATGGAGTAATTACTTTGAAAAATTGCTCAATAAAACAAGCAGTGGTAGCACACTGGTAAAAAAAACACTCAACAGGCATACATTCAGGAATACATATCCATACTTGAAGTAGAAAAAGCCATCAAAGGCATGAAATGTGGAAAGGCAGCAGGAGTAGATGATATTAGACCAGAAATGCTGAAGTATGATGGTATAAAAGTCTTGCAGTGGCTGCACTGCATAGTTCAGAAAGCCTGGACAGAGGGACAAATTCCCAATGATTGGAGTAGAGCTCTAATAGTGCCCATA
The DNA here is from genome assembly GCF_054136105.1 of Typopeltis vanoorti. NCBI lineage: Eukaryota > Metazoa > Arthropoda > Arachnida > Uropygi > Thelyphonidae > Typopeltis > Typopeltis vanoorti. Next base: position 62,370,514 of record NC_143552.1, read on the forward strand.
TATAAAAAGGGAAATAAAACTGCATGTGAGAATTACAGAGGTTTCCTACTGAGTGTATATGCAAGTATACTGGAGAAATGGTTGAGAAGTATTGTGGAAGAAAAGCTTGGTGAAGAAAGAGCTGGATTCAGGCCAAATAGAGGCTATCGGGATCAGATCTTCACTTTATGACAAATAGTCAAGAAAGCATGGGAATATAACAAAGATCTGTATTTAAGTTTTGTCGATCTGGAAAAGGCATATGACAAAGTGCCAAGAGAGAAGCTTTTCAATATGCTACAGTTATATGGTGTCAATGGGGCATTATATCAAGCAATACTTAGTCTTTATTTGAGTTGTAAGTCAGCAGTTAGAATTGAAGGAAGTACAGGGAGATGGTTTAATGTTAAATCTGGTGTGAGACAAGGATGTACATAACCCCCCCCCCCCCCATTATTCATTATCTATATGGATCACATTATGAAAGAAAGTGGTATTAAACATGATATCAGAATTGGAGATGTTAATCTCAGTTCTTTCCTTTATGTGCACGATGTTATACTTCTAAATAAATCCACTACAAGTTTGCAAGATTCCCTGACTCAATTGAATAACTGTTGTAATAGATATGGTATGAAGGTCAGCATTAAAAAGACAAAGACAATGAAAATAGGCAGAATTGTTGAAAATGTCAACTGTGTTGTGAACGGGGAACAAGTAAAACATTTCAGCTACATAGGCACGATTTTTTAGTGAAGATGGTAAATTAAATATGGAAATAGACAACAGAATCAACAAAGCTGGTATGGTAGGAAGTCAATTGAATAAATTCATATGGAATAAGAGAGAAATTAGTCGCAACACTAAATTAGCTGTATTCAAGACAGTGTTCAAACCAGTTTTAACTTATGGATCTGAGAGCTGGGTCAGAAGTAAAACACTTGACCAAAGACTAGAGACCGCAGATATGAAAGTCCTGAGAAAGATTAAAGGAATGAGCAGATGGCATCAATGGCAATATCATATTAAAAACTGGGATATTAGGGAAGAACTTGACATTGTCAGCATCCAGGAATGCGTTAGCAGAGCTAATCTGAGGTGGTATTGTCACTAAACAGAATGAGCGAGGAAAGATTAGCAAAACAAGTGTTCTCTGCCAGGTTGGCAGGAAAACGACCCAGCGGAAGACCAAGATATAGGTGGATTGATACGGTACAATGTGCCTCAGACAATTGAAATATAAGATCTGATAATGATAGTATTGGAGTCCTGACAAGTAATAGACTGATGGAGGAAAATTGTAGATAGGAAGTTAGTAATGGTGTAAATTTTTCATGTAGGACTTTCATATCATGTACGCTCCTTGAGGGTACATGTCAGGAATTTGATGATGATTATTTTCGCTAATAATGTCAAGTTCTTTTTTTTAATATCTTTATTTTTAATATGATTCTGTTATTGATGCTATCGGTTCACTCCCCTAATTTTTTTCAGAACCCTCATCTGTGGTCTCTAGTCTTTGAACAAGTGTTTTATTTCTAACCCAACTCAGATTCATAACTTAAAATTAGTTTAAACACTGTCTTATATACTGCTAGTTTGGTGTCTTGACTAATTTCTCTCTTCATCATCATCATTATCATCAGCCACTGTCGATCGACTGCTGGATGAAGGCCTTACCAAGATTACACCAAAACTGCCTGTCCATGGCTCCCCCTTTCTCATGTCACTCCTGAAAATCTGATGATATCATCAATCCACCGTGATTTAGGTCTGTGTCATGGTTTTTTTCCTCTCGTGGAATCCGTCCAGTACTTCTCTTGTCCGTTGTTTGATCTTGTCTTTCAGCAATATGTCCAGCCCATTGCTACTTCAGATGTGTCACTCCTATGATGTCAGAGACATTGGTTTGATTTATTATCCACGTATTCCTTTTGTGATCCAGTCTTGTGATGCCAAGCATTCTTCTTTCCATACTAAATTGTGTTGCTCTTAATTTTTTGAATTTCCTTTGCATTTAGTGTTCATGTTTCACAGCCATATGTCAATATAGGAAGAATACATTACTTAAAAACTTTTCTCTTCAGGCATAATGGTAGTTGGCTTTTGAATATTGAATGTAATTTTCCAAATGCTTTCCACCTAAGTATGCCACCACATACTGGGGTGGCATACTTACTAGCTTCCCTCTCACATTTCTACTGCACAGGCTCTAACATCAAACTCAAAGATTTACGTTACTTCTTAGGTCATTCCTACCAGCTATCAATATCATCTCTTCTGTTTTCACCTTGTTTCATTGCCCTCACCATGCTCTCTGTCATTGCTCCAGGCATGTACTCCTTTTATGCTCTACTCTACACACCCCAATCATTGAATCTCCATACATGATACTCCTTACAGTTTCATTCATTCTTCTCTCACTGTCATTGCTGAACTTTTCTCCTTTTGTCCCCTGCTTTCTCTCCTTCCTCTTATCTATCTCTTACTCCCAGACTCTCTCTCTCTTTCTTGACCTCCTCCAGTTTCCTCTTTTCCTGTTTCTCCCATTTTCTTGCTTTTTCTTCTTACTGCCTTGCTCTCATGCTCTTCTCACACCTACTTTCATTCTCCTTGCCATAGCTAACTTTTCTAGTTTCTTAATCTCTTCATTCACCTTCCTCAACTGAGTCTTCATATCTTCCATTTCTTTTTTCAACAGTTCTGTTTCTCTCTCTTTACACATCCTGGTTTCACCTAACATTCACTTGCATAATCACAGCCACCCTTCAAAACATTTCCCACACTGTCAAATACATAGATCCCTGTTCTCCTCACTTAATAACAAGATACCAATATTTACAGATTTGCACTTATCTTCCATGTTACTGTCTTAGCCTTTAGAAACAACAGCAGTACCATGGAAATAAGTGCAAAACTGTAAATATCGGTATCTTGTTATAAAGTGAAGTGAACTTTATAACAAGTAAACCTCAAATAAACCTAGTGCTTCCTACATTTAATACACATATATTCATTCCCCATTTCTCTCCTGCCGTAATAATTAATCCACAGGATACATATGCATGCTGCATACGTAACATGCTTTGAAATTGACCATGCTACAAATACTGTAGTTTTCAAATGATAGCAGGATGGATGATACTGTGTTAGATACAAGATAATAAATTCATACCAAAATATCACACCAATCATACAATAAAAAAAAAAAAACAGTTAATTTCAATAGTGCAAACTTAAAAATTGGTATTAGTAAAGACACACACACAAGATCCTCCCTTAATTTTAATGCGTATCTTTATTTAATGCTTCATGTTGTCCATCTACTTCTGTCTTCTAGCAAGTGCTGCTTGTCATAATGGAATCTTTTTGCCTGGGTTAACAAAAGGTTGTAAACCTATACCACATTAGTGCTCTGAGTGAATCAGGCATTAAATGATCTGGAAATCCTACTCTATAGACCAAATATGAAACTTTTTTTTAAGCACTTTATATATAATTAGCATGGCAATGATGATGATTTCACTCTGGGCAGTGAAAATTATATCACCCATTGGTTTATGCTGATTCCATGATTTGGTTTTCTAACCTGTAGTGCATTTAATATCATGTGTAGGATAAAAGTTAAATAATCCAGAAAGCCTGCTAATAGGATACTGTTTTAAGCTCTAACTAAGCGAGATAGTGGTCCTGCATCAGACACAAAATTCCCTATCACCTAAAGGCTATCATTAACTTGCAGTAGTATTCGAACCTTGTCGGATGGAGGAGCAGAAATGTTATCACTAGCTCAACCAAAATGACATATTAAACAGCCTCTCATGGTTGGCAGTTCATGAGTTTGAAAAATTATTTTGAAAACTCTGCTATATTTCAGTCATGCTCCACATTTTCTGTTTTCTTATTATTTTTCCTCATTAGGTATCTATTTCATTTTGTTTTTTCACATTGCTCTTAAGTTTGCTGTGTTTAGTTTTGTTTTTGCATTCAGTTTTGTGTGCTGTCTTCTTTGTATTCGGTTTATTAGTTTATTTCTGTAACATTATATACAAAATTTTATATACAGTGCTCTGCCTCATTCTGTTTCTTGTTCATCAATAAATGATCATGTATTCACAGATTGCAACCCATCAACCCTGTGTCCTTTGTATGATTCTCTGCTTATTCTTCTCCTTTTTTTTTTTTTTTGCATGCAATAAATCAAATCCTTTCTTTTCTGTCTTGTTTATTATTACTAATTCTTCTTTCAAAAAGTTGCACAGTAATATGAATTCTACAGCAAGTCATGGTGGTATGATTAACATAATTGACATAAATGATATAATTGTATCATCTGTATTTGCATCTGAAAGAGTTTATATATATATATATATATATATTATGTTATTGTGTTTATTTATTTGTTTTTATTTTATTCACATTAGGAAAATATAACTTAAGGAATGTAGTTTTAGTAGAAGGAGTTCGCACGCCATTTTTACAGTCTGGAACATTATATAATAACATGATGGCCGTTGATTTGCAAAGACATGCTTTTCTGTAAGTATTCATTAAGCAATTCAGCATCATTCTCTTTTTGCTTGTTACAGAATGTAGGCATGTTTTTTTTGTAAAGATGGTGACTTTTCAATACATAATTGCTCATCTGTAACATAATAAGTAGTTAACTGTTTGGAAATAGATTTAACCCTAGTTTACATAAAGTGTTCATTGATTTCTAAGGAAATCAATGTCCAGCACACTAACTTGGCAAAATTAGAAATTAATTACTTTTTTATGAAAAAGATAGATGGTGTGTGTGTGTGTGTGTGTACATGCGTGTGCGCACGCGCGCGCACACACACAAATATATCATCATCATCAAATTCCTGCCATGTACTCTCAAGGGGGGGGTGTACAGGACATCATAGTACTACATGAAAAATTTACATCATTACTAACTTCCTATCTACAATTTTCCTCCAAATCAGTCTGTTATTTCTCAAGAATCCAGCATTATCAGCTGACCCATACCACCTGAGATTAGCTCTGCTAACACATTCCTAGATGCTGACAAAGTCAAGTTCTTTCCTAATATCCTCGTTTTTAATATGATATTGCCATTGATGCCATCTGTTCGTGCCCCTAATCTTTTTCAGGACTCTCATATCTGCCGTCTCTAGTCTTTGGTCAAGTGTTTTACTTTTGACTCAGATCCATAAGTTAAAACTGGCTTGAACACTGTCTTTTATACAGCTAATTTAGTGTTCTGACTAATTTCTCTCTTATTCAATATGAATTTATTCAATTGACTTCCTACCATGCCAGCTTTGTTGATTCTGTTGTCTATTTCCATATTTACTTCACCATCTTGATTAAAAATTGTGCTAAGTAGTTGAAATGTTTTATTTGTTCTATAGGTTCTCCATTCGCGATGCAGTTGGTATTTTCAATCTTTCTGCCTATTTTCATGGTCTTTGTCTTGTTATTGCGGATCTTCATACCATATCTATTACAACAGTTATTCAATTTAGTCAGGGAATCGTGCAGACTTGTAGCGAATTTATTTAGAAGTATAACATTGTCTGCAATGTTATACTGCAAATCTGAAAGCACACCCCAACTGAACATCACCAGAGTTAAAGATCGGTACTGTCAACATAAGGAGCCTGAATGGCAAAGAAATGAAGCTTGCTGAGGAATTAGATAAGAAACAGATCAACATAATAGGGATGAAACAAAAAAGACAAAAAACTAGTGCGATCTTTCTGAGCAATAAATACAAAATGTTATATTCAGGCAATGACAATCAAGGAAAAGAAGGAGCCATGGTATTCAACACAAAATACGAGGCTCATCTTCTTGAATGGCAGGCAGTGTCAAGTAGAGTGATGTGGGCAAATATCAGAATGGGGAATTGGACAATGAGACTTATTTGTGCCTATGGTCCCACAGAGGGCTCTACTAAGGTAGATGTGGAAGAAATTTTTGATGCTTTGGAAAAAGCAACTGACACAGTGAAAAAGGAAAAGTTGGTCCTTGTTGGGGACCTAATTAGCAGAGTAGGAAGTTATTGTCAGACATACAAAAATATTTTGGGAAAATTTGGAGAAAAGAGCAAAGCTAATAATAATGGCAAATACCTGTTGGATTTCTGCTCAGGACATGGACTGGTTATTACTAACACCATGTTCCAACATAAAAATGTGGACAAATTCACATGGTGAGAAGAGGCAAGGGATAAGAAAAGTCTCATTGACTATGTTATTGTTGATAGTAATGTTTTCTCCCTGGTGCAGGACACTAGAGTGTACAGAGGATTTGAAATTGGAAGTGATCCCTATTTAGTCTTGAGCAGGATAAAATTGAATTTCATATTCAAAAGAATGACATATAAGAATGTTTTAAAGCTAATAAAAGTTGAACAGTTCTCAGATATGAACTGTAGACTAAAATACACAAAGATTATTGAAGAAAAAAGGAAAAGTTTGAGAACAGGAACCAAACCTTGGAGATTCATTGGCAAACCTTGAAAAAACCTTGATTGATTCAGCCAGAGAGGCATATGGTGAAGCTGTCTGTAACGATAGAAAAATCAGATCTCCATTCTGGATACAGGAAGTAAAAGAGGCAGTGAAGGAAAAGAAGAAAGCATATCAAAAGTTCCTGTCAAATAAGTCAGCTTGTGCTCTTAGAGAATACAGAGAAAAATGTAAGAAAGCTAAACATTTTGTAAAACTAGCTAAACAAAAGTCATGGTAGGACTTTGGCAAGAACTTAGAAAATAAATATCAAGAAGGTGGTAAGATATTCTGGAGGTTGTTGAAGAAGCTTTAGAAATGGAATAAAGAGTGCTGAAAAAGGAGTTAGAGATGATACAGGTGACATGAAAACGGGAAAAAAAAAAAAAGATATCCTTGAAGTATGGAGTAATTACTTCGAAAAATTGCTAAATGAAACGAGCAGTGAGAACACAGTGGTAAAAACACTCAATAGGCATATAGTCAGGAATACATATCCATACTTGAAGTAGAAAAAACCATCAAAGGCTTGAAATGTGGAAAGGCAGCAGGAGTAGATGATATTCGACCCGAAATGCTGAGGCATGGTGGTATAAAAGTCTTACAGTGGCTGCACTGCATAATTCAGAAGGCCTGGGCAAAGGGACGAATTCCTGCTGATTGGAGTAGTGCTCTAATAGTACCCATATATAAAAAGGGAAATAAAACTAAATGTGAGAATTACAGAGGTATTTCCCTACTGAGTGTTCCAGGTAAGATTTATGCCAGTATACTTCAGAAACGTTGAGAAGAATTGTGGAAGAAAAGCTTGGTGAAGAACAAGCTGGATTCTGGCCAAATAGATCAGAGATTCACTTTACGACAATTAGTTCAGAAAGCATGGGAATATAACAAAGATCTGTATTTAAGTTTTGTCTATCTGGAAAAGGCATATGACAGGGTGCCAAAAGAGAAGCTATTCAATACATGACAGTTATATGGTGTCGATGGGGCATTATATCAAGATATACTTAGTCTGTATTTGATTTGTAAGTCAGCAGCTAGAATTGAAGGAAGTACAGGAAGATGGTTTAATGTTAAATCTGGTGTGAGACAAAGATGTACATTATCCCCTCTGTTATTCATTATCTATATGGATCACATTATGAAGGAAAGTGGTATTAAACATAATATCAAAATTGTAGATGTTAATGTCAGCTCTTTGCTTTATCGGACGATGTTATACTTCTAAATAAATCCGCTACAATTTTCAAGATTCCATGATTAAATTGAATAACTGTTGTAATAAATATGGTATGAAGGTCAGCAATAAAAAGATGAAGATAATGAAAATAGTTAGAATCGTTGAAAATGTCAACTGTGTTTTGAATGGGAAACCCATGAACAAGTAAAACATTTCAGCTACTTAGTCACGAATTTTTGTGAAGATGGCAAATTAAATATGGAAATAGAGAACAGAATCAACAAAGATGGTATTGTAGGAAGTCAATTGAATAAATTCATATGGAATAAGAGAGAAATTAGTTGGAACACTAAATTAGCTGTATACCAGCCATTGTTCGAACCAGTTTTAACTAATGTATCTGAGAGCTGGTTCAGAAGTAAAACACTTGACCAAAGACTAGAGACCGCAGATATTAGAGTCCTGAGAAAGGTTATAGGCGTGAACAGATGGTATCAAGGGCAATATCATATTAAAAACTGGGATATTAGGGAAGAACTTGACATTGTCAGCATCCAGGAATGCGTTAGCAGAGCTAATCTGAGGTGGTATTGTCACTAAACAGAATGAGCAAGGAAAGATTAGCAAAACAAGTGTTCTCTGCCAGGTTGGCAGGAAAACGACCCAGCGGAAGACCAATATATACGTGGATTGATACAGTACAGTGTGCCTCAGACAATAGAAATATAATATCTGATAATGATAGTATTGGTGTCTTGACAAGTAATAGACTGATTTGGAGGAAAATTGTAGATAGGAAGTTAGTAATGGTGAAAATTTTTCATGAAGTACTATCATATCCTGTACACCCCCTTGAAGGTACATGTCAGGAATTTGATGATGATGATATTGTCTGCTTAAAGCAAAGTGCATATGTTATTTCCTCTGTTATAATGAATAACAGAGGGGATAATGTACATCCATGTCTGACACCATATTTAACATTAAAGCATCTTCCTGTACTTCCTTCAATTCTACCTGTTGACTTACAACTCAAATAAAGGCTAAGCATTGCTTGATATAATGCCCCATTGACACCATACAACTGCAGCGTTTCGAATAGCTTCTCTCTTGGCACCTTGTCATGTGCCTTTTCCAGATCTACAAAACTTAAATACAGATCAGTGTTATATTCTCATGATTTCTCAACTATTTGTCGGAAAGTGAAGATCTGATCCTGACAGCCCTCTATTTTGACTGAATCCAGCTTGTTCTTCGCCAAGCTTTTCTTCCACAATTCTTCTCAATTGTTTCTCAAGTATACTTGCATAGATCTTGCCAGGAATGAACACTTAATAGGGAAATTCATCTGTAATTCTCATATTCAGTTTTATTTCCCTTTTTATATATGGGATCTCTACTCCAATCTTTATATATCGATGAGAGCTCTACTCCAATCATCAGGAATTCTTCCCTCTGTCCATGCCTTCTGAACTGTGCAGTGCAGCCACTGTAAGACTTTTATACCACCATACTTCAGCATTTCTGGTCGAATATCTATCATCTACTCCTGCTGCATTTCCACATTTTGATGGTTTTTTTCTTCTTCAAGTATGGATATGTATTTGTTATTGCATGCCTGAACACTGTGTTTTTTACCACAGTGCTGTTACTGATTGTGTCACGAAATGATTGTTTCATTTTGCAATTTTTTGAAGTAATTATTCCATACTTCAAGGATATCTTTTTTCTCCAGTTTTCATGTCACCTTTATCATCTCTAATTTCTGTTACAACACTCTTTCCTCCATTTCTGAGCTTGTTCAACCACCTCCAGAATATCTTGCCACCTTCTTGATATTTATTTTCTATGTTCTTACCAAAGTCTTCCCATGACTTTTATTTAGCAAGTTTTACACAGTGTTTAGTTACATTTGTCTCTGTAATCTCTAAGAACACCAGCTGACTTATTTGCCAGGAACTTTTGATATGCTTTCTTCTTTTTCCTTCACTGCCTCTTTAACTTACTGTGTCCACCATGGAGTTCTGAATTTTCTATCTTTGCAGACAATCTCGCCACATGCCTCTCTGGCTAATTCAATCAGGGTTTTCCTTCAAAACTTTCCACTGTATCTCCACGGTTCGGTTCCTGTTCTCAAACTCATTCATTTTTCTACAATCGAGTTTGTGTATTTTAATCCACAGTTCATATCTGAGAGCTTCTCAACTTTTATTCGCTTTAAAACTTTCTTACATGTTATTCTTTTCAAAATGAAATTCAGTTTTATCCTGCTCACAACTAAATAGTGATCACTTCCAATTTCAAATTCTCTGTACACTTTGGTGTTCTGCACCAGGGATAAAACATCACTATCAACAATGACATAGTCGATGAGACTCTTCTTATTCCTTGCCTGTTCTCTATGTGAATTTGTGCACATTTTTATGTTTGAACATTTGTTTTTAGTAACAACCAGTCCATATCCTGAGCAGAAATCCAACAAGTATTTGCCATTATTATTAGCTTTGCTCTTTTCTCCAAATTTTCCCAAAATATTTTTGTATGTCTGACAATCATTTCCTGCTCTGTTATTTAGATCCCCAATATGGACCAACTTTTCCTTTTTCATTGTGTCTGTTGCTTTTTCTAAAGCATCAAAAATTTCCTCCACTTCTACCTTAGTAGAACCTTCTGTGGGACCATAGGCACAAATAAGTCTCATTGTCCAGTTCCCCATTCTGATATTTGCCCACATCACTCTACTTGAGACTGCCTACCATTCAAGAAGATTAGCATTGTATTTACTGTTGAATACCATGGCTACTAATTCTTTTCCTTGATTGTCAATGGCCTGAGTATAACATTGTGTATTTATTGCTCAGAAAGATCTCACCAGTTTTTATCTTTTTTTTTTTTGTTTCAGTCACCGCTATCATGTCGATCTTGTATTTATCTAATTCCTCAGCTAGCTCCACATTTCTTTGCCATTCAGGCTTCTTATGTTGTTAGTACTGATCTTTAAATCTGGTAATGTTGATTTGGGTGTGTTTTTAGATTTGTTCCAGTAGGTAACTTTCGCTGTTTGCCATGGTTCTCTGGCGAAAACAATTGGGGTCCTTTTTTAACCATCCATCTTCCCTGCCCGCATGCAATTCTGTCATGTTGTTCCATCGTTTAGGTTTAAGCCAATGAGAAAGCAATTTGGTCGGCTAAATCCCAAATTGTCAGCTCATCCTCATTCGTTCAGTATCCAGGTAGATACCTAACAGGGTGCACGACAAGAAAATGAGAATTGGACATTAGATCAAATGCCCTGGTCGATTCTCCGTATTCCTTTAAAGGATAAGTTGAGGTCTCCTCCCAGTTATACAGCTTTGACCCTTATATAACAATCCCTTGATTAATGCACCAAATGTTTTCTTTAAAACAGTCGTATTTATCGAAAATGTACTAATCAGATATAATAATCTATGGAAATCAGGGCCTACTTGAAGGAAAACCATGAAGCTGAAATACAATAAAACATATTCAGAATATAAATTTAATAGATAACGTAGTTTGGCGGGCATTCTGTTTCTTTTTTCATAAAACTGATGATATGGCTTTATTGCCTCTTCTACTCTTCTGCAAATTTTGTTACTTCTCTCTTCATCAGGGTCAGCTTCTAAGCATTGCTGCTTAAAAACTTCGATTATACGAAAAATATTTTCAAATTGTTTCTGTGAAATCTCTTATAGTCAGCCAAAATTTAGATGTTGTGCATCTAAATTTAGCAGGTCAGAATCACTCAGTTCCTCAGAATGAGATTTAATGAACTCTTCGACGTTATCATTGTCAATCTCATCAAAACTTAGTTTATGCCTGGTGTTGGCAATTTCCTCATCAACATTATCCATTTCATTTGAAAAGCCTCTAGAATCATTTGCACAATGTTGAAGAATTTGCTTCCAAATGGCTTGCATATTGCTAGTGGTGATTTCATTCGACTTTGTAACTTTATGACTAGGCTGAGATTTCTCTGATTTGGCCAGAAAAGTATTGGAAGGCATTCGCTTCCAATAAATAGTCAGTTTCATTGACATTAAGTATTTGTTGGTCACAATAGCCCCTTCTTCCACAATTTTCAAAATTTCTGGATAATTTAGCACAGCTACTATCAAATCTTTAGTCTAGCTGTGTTATTTAGACCAGTGCTTCCCAAACTTATTGATGTAAAGCCCTCTTTGGAAATATTAAAATATGTCACGGCTCTCCATCGAAAAAAAATTGTAATTCAGACATATATTATTATAATATTTATTGAATTTATATTCAAGATTTTGCATTCATAAGCTTTTTTGTGATTCTTATCAATAGAAATGGAACTTATACGAATAAGCATGTATTTACTAATATTCATTAAATGCCGAAATATCGGGAAGCAAAATTTGTGAACCAACACCAATGTTTAATTTTTTCCATTAAAATATAAAAAAAATCACAAAAAAGAAATAATAAAAATTAAATGTGTTTCTTTTAAGATTTAAAAAAAAAAAAAAGAACTACTTAGTCTTAAAACATGTTAAATTTGTTTTCATTATTTGAAAGTGCTGATTTAGACAATCCATTTATCAAATTACACTTCCCAATTTTTATTATTATTATTTATAGAAAGCCAACACATATACATACTGGAAGATACCTACATAAACAATCACATCATCTAGTTCAACGCTATGGCAGTCTCAAAAAAAGTCTTAACTGTATGAATTAGCCTTATTGTTCTGTTTGTTCTCTGCAGCCCTTTGCTAAAGAAAATTCAGATATTTGTTGTAGTTATTTCAGGACTGTTTGTTCTAGTCATATAATCCTTTCTACAAATCTCAACTTACTTTTGTTGCACTTTTTTCTTCAATGGCAACAGCTCCCCACAAAATAGATAAAATACATGCTTCGCTCTCCTCAAACACACATAAGCAAAGCATCTTTGTTCTTCTCCCATATATCTGGGGTATATCTGAAAAGATAGCTGGGGTACTAAAGAAATATAACTTTAACCTCTCGATTCTCAATATACTGATCAAGCTTGATCAGCCAACCTCTCGTATATGGGCCCAAAATAAAAACAAACGAAAAAAAAAAAACTTAACTTTAAATTAGCAACCTTGATCTGCTCATGTAAGGATAAACTCCATTCTTTGTAACATCTTTGAGTATGAAATATGGTCTATTATAGATAGGAAGATCTGTTAAACATCCACTTCACTCACACAAGAAATACATTTGCTACCTTTGGTTTGGACATCCCTTCACACAGGATTAGATGGGAGAAAATGAGTGTGCTATATAGAAGTTGTTACAAGTCAGAGAGACTGTTATTAGAGTCATCAGTAACCATGAAGTCCACTTCTAACCCTAGTAGTAACAAACACTTGTGCCCTGAAGATACTGGTGTGAAATGCAACCAAATTTAAGCTAGTTATTAAATATCTCTGTATGATTTACTATTTTTCTTATTGTATATTAGGTAGAACCTAAAACATCTGCTCTTTGGCAACTTCAGTCTAACAGTCACAATTATCACAAAAACCATAGATCAATAAATACTTCCCTGCTCAGGCTACTCCAGGAAGAATGAACAAGTGAAATTGCATATATTTTGCTTGATTATCAGAAAGGTTTTTTACCTTTTGGATTGAAGCAATTGCACACTCTATATTCTTATGACTATATTGTTAGAAAATGAAGGGAAAGGAATTTAGAAATGATTGCAGATGAGTAATTGCAAATGATTGGAGTACATCAGAGGTGTTTTAAGAGAAGTTGAATGTTTGTGTAATATTGATAACACCGTAACTTTCAGTTTCCTTCTCAATATCACACAGTCGTCTAACTTGTCTTATACATCATTACAATACATCTCCCAAACTAATCCCCAGACCTATCAATCCTTTTTTCAAGATCTTCATACATCTATATTTGGATTTGCTCTACTGTTTTCCGATTTGATTACCTTGATTCAGAGAGGAGGTGTTGAGGGGGTGAGATTATGAAGATTGTGCAGCAGGTAAACTAGACAGCATGAGAATGGACTGGGGGGAGGGGGGGTGGCAGGTGAGTTCCAGAGGTAAATTAGAAAAGAACATGAAGAAATTAAAGAAAATAACATTTGATAGAAAGAAGAGGAATTTTATGGTATTTAATAATCACATCAGTAGTTTTATCAGTAACTATATGAAGATAAGATTTTTTATTGTTTGTTTATTTATTTATTTATTTCTTGTGAGTGAGTGGTATGAATTGTCATAGGGCAGTAGTGTTCGACCTTTTTTTACTACGCTAGCTACTTTTCTATAAAAAGTTATTCGGCGATCTACTCTCTTATATAGATCATGTTCCTCCAACTTGATATCTGATTACACACAAATAAACAACTAAAAAAAAATACACAACTAAAAACTTTATTTGGGTATTTAAAAATTTATTTCTCACTTTAAATTATTTTAATACAACAAATATTTTAATACAACAAAAAAAACAGCAACAAATATATTGGAATAAAATATTCATTTCTTTATTTTGGAAAAACCAAAGTTAGAAAAAACAACAGATTGATTACAAATTCACAAGCTACAGGAAATGATGGTTGATTTAAAAAAAAAAAAAAAAAAAGTTAATGTGAAATTTGGCATTGTTTGGACCTTGCAATATTTTCATAGTCAAGTCGATATGAAGAAGTGGCCAATCGCAGACAATCATCCAAATGATCATTTGTAATTTGGTTTCTTAATTGATTTTTTATCACTGTCATATTTGAAAAAGTGGATTCTGACAAGTATGTCGATACGAAACACGGCAGAATTTTTCATGCAATATCAGTTAATATTGGGAATTTTTCATGTGCATACTTCGAAATGACTTCATTGTTTATTGATTTTAAATGTAAACTATTCTGAATGTTTATTATCTCAAGTTCTACTTCAGTTTGATTTATATCAGACAGCCCACTAATTTTATTTGAAATTTCTGTGATGTTCAAGTTTTCTTGAAATGGATTATTGATAAAAGATACAATCATTTCAGTTTTATTAAAATCTTTAAATCTTGAATTTATTTATTTCTCAACTAATTCTATTTCACGAATAAATTCTTTTAAATCATAGCAAAGCATTTCTTGATTTTGTTCAAAATATTTTAATAAATATGGGAGATGTCTAAATTCGCGGTCATTTATATTTTTCTTTAATAAAAGTAAGTATTGTTGGAAAGTTTTTATTGAACTTAACATGTCAATTAAATTTTTATCTCTACCTTGTAACTCTAAATTTAAATTGCTTAATTTCATACAGAAATCTATTAAAAATAATAAGTGTAACAACCATCTTTTATCACTCAATTGTGGATAAATATCTCCTTTTTCATCAAGAAAATTTTTTATATCATTAATTAATACAGGAAATCTCTCTAAAAATTGACTTCTGCTAAGCCAGCAAACATTATTGTACAACAGAAGTTCTCTATCATCATCTGCCTGTAATTTAAATAACCGCCATTGCAGGGCTTTTCCTCAATCAGAATTTACAATTTTAAATGTAATATCCAAACATCTTTTGTGTTTATAATCTTTTACTACACAGTACTTGTTGGTGAATAATACAGTGGTACATTAAAAAATCTGAATATTTGTTATTGTTTTCACATAATGAAATGAAGCCTGATTTATTACCTATCATTGCAGGAGCACCATCAGTAGTAATAGACAAAAGTTTAAAAAGCGGAAGTTTGTGGTGTTTCACAAATTCATCAAATGCCAAAAAAAGTCTTCTCCCCCAGTCCTTCCCAATAATGCCATAATTTTCAAAAGTTCTTCTTTACTTGAATAATCTTGAAATACCATGAGAATAAATACCATTAACTGAGCAATATCAGTGAAGTCATTTGATTCATCAAATTGTAATGAAAACGCAACACACACTGGTGAATGTCTGACATTAACCTGGCCTGGAAACTTTTCTCCAGCAATTGGAACTCTTCCTTTCGGCAATTTGAAACCTTGTCTGCAGCCTAGAAAGAAGTAGTCTCTCTCTCTCTATTGACGTCTCGAACCGAGAAGTGCCTTTCTGGAAGCGGGAAACTCCTCTCTCGAGCAACGTGGATCTGGGCAGTCTCTCTGATGATACAGCGACTCTGTACCGGGCGGCCTCCTCTCTGACAGCAATTCTGGAACTGGGACCCCTTCTGCTTGCTTCAGTCCCTTTTTATTAGGCCTCCTCTGAGACCTCGCATGAAGTTTGGCAACCCCCAAAGAATCTGTACGAGTCTTTCATCTTAAGTTTCAAGTTCGGCATGCCTTTTGTTCTCCTCCGCTTTCTTTTGATTGTAAGTTGCCGGCCATCAGAAAGTTGTTTGAACTCTTTCTGACTGACTTCGGAGATGTTTACACTTAGAGCCTGAAGCCTTTCTCATACATACAAGTTTCAACAATAATCTTTCTAATGCTGCCATGTACAGCTTCGGCAACAAAAACATTGCCTTTGTTTTTAACACTCTAACATATTCTTATTAAAGGAGTATATACAGTTAGCTTCACAAGAGTTATTTACAAAAACATCTAATACAAACTATACTGAGACAAACAAAGTTTATTTTTTTACAATATTCACATGGGACTTAACCTAAGTAAAAAATCGATGTAATGTGCTTTGGAATATTTAATATTTAAGCTACAATTGAGTTTTTACACTTTGCTTATAATTGTATTCACTCGGCTCGCTGTTTGACTTCCACTGATCCAAATTAATTCATTTACCTGGATTTATAAGAAAATTACTGATTTGACAATTTTAATGAAAAATAAATAAACAATAGCAATACACTTAAAGCGAATTAAAAATAATACAAAATAATGATAAATAAAATATTATGTTTTCAGTTTTAATTAAATTTGTAAGTAAGGAAGAATACACAAAAGAGATCGACCAAAAATCACTCCGCGATCTACCGTCGACCACAATCGACGGGTTGAACACCCCTATCATAGGGTATGGTAAATGCATGAGCTGACAGTAAATTTAATACAAGTATAAATTTTCTGTCTTTTTTTTGTGCTTCTCTAGATGAGCCCTAGGCCTTCATGGAGGTAGTGAATAATAATTATTATAACATTGTTTTGGTTGATTTGTGTGATAATATCGATATCATTAATCCATTTCAGCTCATTGCTTCATCGAACAGGTATCCCTAAAGGTAAGCATGTGCAAAACATTTTTTTAAAATGCTAGAAATGTCAATTGCTTAAATATATGAAATATGATTGTAAATTGTAATTTAAATTGGTATTGAATTAATATTTTTTTATTTATATAGAAGTGAATTAATGTATTGTGACTCAGTCCCATGTAGGTTTCATGTTTGTGCACTTGAAATTACTATGTTCTTTCTCTGTCTAACCAGTAAACACATGTTGGAATTTCTGAACATCTGTATGCTTGTTATTTTTTGTATTAGTTTTACCTAATATTCCTGTATAATCTCTTTTGGTTTATCATGATAAGTAGTTTTCATAATGATGTTCAGTTCCTCTTTTTTTTGTTGTTGTTGTCTTATTGGAATAATTCTTGAGGTTTATAAAATAAAGATGCCAAGAAATTATATACTTGGTTTAATCCTTTATCCAAGTGTAATCAAAGAAAAGTTTGCACCTGAAATATTCTCAGGACAGGGCAACTCTTATATATAGAAGCTAATGACTTCACATCACTTGCCTTAGTATCCCATAATGCAAAGCACATATCCTTACAGACATGTATAATGCTATGCATCATGGGAAGGGTCACTACCCAGACTGGTTTCAACCTTTATTGAGACCTGCTTGGTGGGAATCAGACCCAGAGGTGATACCAAGGTTAAAGTAATGCAGAAGCCATATTTTCATA
Organism: Typopeltis vanoorti; assembly: GCF_054136105.1. NCBI lineage: Eukaryota > Metazoa > Arthropoda > Arachnida > Uropygi > Thelyphonidae > Typopeltis > Typopeltis vanoorti. Next base: position 62,388,069 of record NC_143552.1, read on the forward strand.
TACCAGTAGCCAAAAGGTATCACATCTTATTATTAAAATTCTCTGGATTAGAGATAGTTGTTGGAAGTTTTTCCACTTGGTTATACTATAAATTAAAGATACTAAGAAATTACATTCTTAGTTCTTGAGGTTTTAATGTCCTTAATGATATGGTTTTGGTCAGATGTGGATGGTTTGCATAAAAGTATTCCCAATATACATGGATTTTTGTATTTGGTAGTGAATTTTGTTTTCTATATTTTTGTTCTTGCACCAAATCTTATCAATGTGGCAGCTGTGGTAGAAAAGGCCATAAGGTTTTTATCTGTCCAGCTAAGCAAGCAGTATTAGTCCTCCTAAATGTGACTTTTTATTATTATTATTTATTATGATTTTTGTATTTGGTAGTGAATTTTGTTTTCTATATTTTTGTTCTTGCACCAAATCTTATCAATGTGGCAGCTGTGGTAGAAAAGGCCATAAGGTTTTTATCTGTCCAGCTAAGCAAGCAGTATTAGTCCTCTTAAATGTGACTTTTTATTATTATTATTATTATTTGACACCTCCAGGAAGTCCAAGGACTCATCGAGGGAGGGCACCTGTTCTACAATTCTGTCTCCACCATTCAATCACCAACTGACCACAACTACACCAACGCCATCTACCGCCGACCACCACCAGTATTTTCATAGACAATCACAAACATCCATGTCCACAGTGGGATTCGAACACGCAGCCTTTTGGCTGGAGAGCAGATACGCTATCCAGTCGGTTTTTTTCCCCTTAATAAATAAAAATATGACAGTAGGCATTTGCTATACTGAGTACTGCTGTTATGAATTGCTGAATTGTCCTGCCCCAAGTCCCATAGTAACAATGCACATTCATTATGTTGAATAATAAATGATTAAAAAATTTACTATTAATTATGAAAAGTTTCTGTGGGAAGTTTTCAGTATTGAGACACAATGTAAATAAAGAGGTTAAATAAAAATAAGCAATTAAAACACGACAAGTTTCATATGTCATAAGACCATCATTGGGGTACTGGTACAAAAAACGTTTTACATAACAAAAAAAAAAAAAAAACAATTAATTACACATATCAGATGTTATGATAACTTCACAACTGTTACATACAAATGAGAAACCAGAAAAAAAAAAAAATGTAAATTCCATACTAGTATGTGCGTGTCTGTGTTGAAACATTGCTAGTTGTTATCACATTCTGTAACATCATGCATGTCATATCCTAGGTCCATGGCAGTTAAATTTTTGATGAACATGAAATTGACTATATTTTTGAGAGTGATATCTTCATGCTGGTTCAGGATACAAGAATTTACAGAGGATTTGAAGTGACCATCACTTAGTGCAAAGTAGGATGAGCGAATATCACATTTTAATTGCTTATTTTTTAATTAAACTCTTTATTGTTAATTGTTTTAAGGGATCATGTGACCTAAATAAATATATTATAGATACTTCTATAGATATTTCTACATGTAAGTATCTATATATTATAAATACTTACATGTAGAAAAAAATATAGAATTTTGTTCAAAATCTCTGTTCCATATTTAGTGAAGAATGCAGATTGACTTGGAGGAGGTGGGGAGGAGACAGCTTATAATATATTGGAGTTTTGAATAAAATTCTGTATTTTTTTTTCTACATGTGTAAGTGAGCTGTATAATTATCTATAAATAAAAAATGTGCTGTAGGAAAACTTGATTTACTAGCAGATGATATCATAATCAGTAAATACATGAAAACCTCGCTTAGTGAGATTAATTAATCCATCAGTGAATGCGTGCTAAGTGAAATCGCATTAAGCGAATACAATAAACAATAGGAATAATTATAATTCATTCATCAGTTAGCTTAAATTAAAAAAAAAAAAAATACAGTATAAGCTATATTAGAGGATAAAATCATCAAAGCTAATAAAAATAAATTGTTTAACTTTTTATTTAATGTAAACATTTGATTGAGCTACTCTTTTACAAAAAAAATTAAAGAAAAATGTTTGAATCGTGCTCAACTTTTTCATCTTGTCATGCAATTTGCGATATTGCTTTATCAAGAATTCGGCAGATTTCGAAGGTTCATTCCATATCAGGATCAGCATCAAACAAAATTTCATTAGCACACTCAATGTGATCGAGTATGCTAATGAAATTTTAGTTCTTTTGCAATTAGCTTCTTAGTTGTAACATTCTCTTCTTGTTTGCACACTTTATCATCATCTTCATATTCACACTGTTCTTTTAATTGAAGGAGTTTATTCTCGTTTAACTGTTCTTAATGGGAATTGAGCAATTTTCTCATATCTTCATTATCCAGTTCATTAAATCCAAGTTCTTTTCCAGTTGTGCTGATATCTTCAGTAATGTTAGATCTTGGAATTTGTGCACGATAAACTAACATAGGCTTGAGTTTAAAGTCTCCTTCTGCATTGCCTCCTAATAAAAGCATAAGATGATCTTTAGATACTTTGTATCCTAGTTGAGATGCTTGTTTTAGCTAGGAAGGTTTATGTTGGCATACACTTCCAAAAGAGACCAATTTCTTTGACGTTGAATATTTGCCGATCATCATAATCACCCCCTCCTGAATTATGCTTTGCAATTCTTCAGGAAACTTGGCTACAGAATCTTTATCGGCACTAGCAGATTCCCCAGTTATTCTTACGTAATGTAGTCCAGTTCAATTTTTAAAATGGTCAAAACATTTTAAACTCGCAGTAAAGCTTTCACATTCTTCTTGAAATTTGATCTCTTTCAATGAAGTAAATATTGAGATCTTTTTGCCTGAATATTCTATATACTAAGAGTTATTCTCTTTTGGTTATAATCCTCACTCCAGAGTGATAGAAGACACTCCATCTTGATCATTAATCATCATCAAATTCCTGCCATGTATCCTCAAGGGGATGTACAGGATATGATAGTACTACATGAAAAAAATTATCATTACTAACTTCCTATCTACAATTTTCCTCCAAATCAGTCTGCTACTTGTCAAGACTCCAACATTATCAGATCTTATATTTCTATTGTCTAAGGCACTTTGTACCATATCAATCCACCTATATCTTGGTCTTCCTCTGGGTCGTTTTCCTACCAACCTGGCAGAGAACACTTGTTTTGCTAATCTTTCTTCGCTCATTCTGTTTAAGTGACCATACCACCTGAGATTAGCTCTGCTAACGCATTCCTGGATGTTGACAATGTCAAGTTCTTTCCTAATATCCTCGTTTTTAATATGATGTTGCCATTGATGCCATCTGTTCTCGCCTATAATCTTTCTCAGGACTCTCATATCTGCGGTCTCTAGTCTTTGGTCAAGTGTTTTACTTCTAACCCAGCTCTCAGATCCATAAGTTAAAACTGGTTTGAACACTATCTTGTATACAGCTAATTTAGTGTTCCCACTAATTTCTCTCTTATTCCATATGAATTTATTCAATTGACTTCCTTCCATACCAGATTTGCTGATTCTGTTGTCTATTTCTATATTTGATTACCATCTTCACTAAAAATCGTGCCTAAGTAGCAGAAATGTTTCACTTGTTCCACAGGTTCCCCATTCACAACAGTTGACATTTTCAGTGATTCTGCCTAATTTCATTGTCTTTGTCTTTTTATTGCTGACCTTCACACCATATCTATTACAACAGCTATTCAGTTTAGTCAGGGACTCTGCCAACTTGTAGCGGATTTATTTAGAAGTATAAAATCATCCACATAAAGCAAAGAGCTGACATTAACATCTCCAATTTTGATATCATATTTAATACTACTTTCCTTCATAATGTGATCCATATAGATAATGAATAACAGAGGGGGATAATGTACATCCTTGTCTCACACCAGATTTAACATTAAACCATCTTCCTGTACTTCCTTCAATTCTAACTGCTGACTTACAACTCAAATAAAGACTAAGTATTGCTTGATATAATGCCCCATTGACACCATATAACTGTAGCGTATTGAATAGCTTCTCTCTTGGCACCTTGTTATATGCCTTTTCCAAATCGACAAAACTTAAATACAGATCACTGTTATATTCCCATGCTTTCTGAACTATTTGTTGTAAAGTGAAGATCTGATCCTGACAGCCTCTATTTGGCCTGAATCCAGTTTGTTCTTCACCAAGTTTTCCTTCCACAATTCTTCTGAACCGTTTCTCAAGTATACTTGCATAGATCTTGCCAGGAACACTCAGTAGGGAAATACCTCTGTAATTCTCACATTCAGTTTTATTTCCCTTTTTATATATGGGTACTATGAGAGCTCTACTCCAATCATCAGGAATTCGTCCCTCTGTCCAGGCTTTCTGAACTATGCAGTGCAGCCACTGTAACACTCGTATACCACCATACTTCAGCATTTCTGGTCGAATATCATCTTCTCCTGCTGCCTTTTCACATTTCAAGCCTTTGATGGCTTTTTCTACTTTCAAGTATGGATATGTATTCCTGTCTGCATGCCTGGTCAGTGTTTTTTACCACTGTGCTGTCATCACTGCTTGTTTCATTTAGCAGTTTTTCAAATTAATTATTCCATACTTCAAGGATATCTTTTTCTCCCGTTTTCATTTCATCTTTATCATCTCTAACTCCTTTTACAGCACTCTTTACTCCATTCCTAAGCTTCTTCAACAACCTGCAGAATATTTTCCACCTTCTTGATATTTATTTTCTATATTCTCGCCAAAGTCCACCCATGACTTTTGTTTAGCTAGTTTTACACAGTGTTTAGCATTCTTGTATTTGTCTCTGTATTCTCTAAGAGCACCAGCTGACTTATTTGACAGGAACTTTTGATATGCTTTCTTCTTTTCCTTCACTGCCTCTTAACTCCCTGTGTCCACAATGGAGTCCTGATTTTTCTATCCTTGCTGACAACCTCACCAAATGCCTCTCTGGCAGAATCAATCAATGTTTTCTTCAGAGTTTGCCACTGAATCTCCAAAGTTTGATTCCTGTTCTCAAACTCTTTCATTTTTTGTTCAATAATCTTTGTGTATTTTAGTCTACAGTTCACATCTGAGAGCTGCTCAACTTTTATTCGCTTTAAAACTTTCTTACATGTTATTCTTTTCAATATGAAATTCAATTTTATCCTGCTCAAGACTAAATAGTGATCACTTCCAATTTCAAATCCTCTGTACATTCTTGTGTCCTTCACCAGGGAGAAAACATCACTATCAACAATAACATAGTCAATGAGACTTTTCTTATTCCTTGCCGCTTCTCTCCATGTGAATTTGTGCACATTTTTATGTTGGGACATGATGTTAGTAATAACCAGTCCATGTCCTGAGCAGAAATCCAACTGATATTTGCCATTATTATTAGCTTTGCTCTTTTCTCCATATTTTCCCAAAATATTTTTGTAATTCTCACAATCATTTCCTACTCTGCTATTTAGATCCCCAACGAGGACCAACTTTTTCTTTTTCATTGTGTCAGTTGCTTTTTCTAAAGCCTCAAAAAATTCCTCTACTTCTACCTTAGTAGAACCTTCTGTGGGACCATAGGCACAAATAAGTCTCATTGTCCAGTTCCCCATTCTCATATTTGCCCACATTACTCTACTTGAGACTGACTGCCATTCAAGAAGATTAGCCTCGTATTTTGTGTTGAATACTATGGCTACGCCTTCTTTTCCTTGATTGCCATTGCCTGAATATAACATTTTCTATTAATTGCTCAGAAAGATCTCACCAGTTTTTGTCTTTTTTGTTTCAGTCACTCCTATTATGTCAATCTGGTACTTATCTAATTCTTCAGCTAGCTCCATTTCTTTGCCATTCAGGCTTCTTATGTTGATAGTACTGATCTTTAACTCTGGTGATGTTGAGTTGGGGTTTGTTTTCAGATTTGTTCCAGTAGCTGACTTTTCGCTGTTCGCCCTGGTTCCCTGGCGAAGACAACAGGGCCTTGTTTAACCGGGCAATGCCCCAGCCGGCATGAAATTTTGTCATGTCGTACCATCATTTTTTATTTTGTTTTAACCAATAAGAATACAATTTGGTCAGCTAATTTCCAAATTGCCAGCCCATCCTCGTTCGTTCGTTCGTTCAGTGTCCAAGTAGATACCCAACAGGGTGCACCACGAGAAGGTGAGGATTGGACATTAGGTCAGAAGCCCTGGTCAGTTCTCTGCATTCCTTTAAAGGCTATGTGGAGGTCTCCTCTCAGTTATACAGCTTTGACTCTTAAGCACCCCCCCTTGATCATTAAATGGCTTCTATTTCGGTTGATCTGCATGTTTAAAGAAGCGGTAGGCAACTTTTCCTTGTTCTTTGTATTCTTTGTTCTTATTTAATATAGTCCAAACCGTAGACTTGCTGTATCCCAGCTCTTGCACAATCATTGTATTACTAGTGCCACTTTCACATCTCTTAATGACTTCAGTTTTTCTGCTCACTGCAGATTGGTGACAAAAAATTTTGCATAACATAAAAAAAACGCGTTAACTGATTAATCACTCACTTAAAGCTAGAAAGAAACTGGGCATCCAGATTTTGGGAATTTACGAGACAAGGTGTGCAAAGAATCTCCAGGCTCAAAATGGTGTCCACTTTTAAAATTGCAACTTGGAATGTCAGAACTCTGTATGAAGCTGGCAAATTAAGAAATGCCACAAGAGAAATGAAGAGGCTGGGCATCAGGATTTTGGGAATTTGCGAGACAAGATGGCCAGGATCTGAAAAGTGTCAACAAGATAATATGACAATGTATTACTCTGGGAATGATGAGAACAAACATCGACATGGTGTAGCTATAATAGTAGATGAAGAAATCAATAAATCAGTAATAAATTGGATTCCATTTTCTGAAAGGATAATGCTGTTACAACTTAAGGGAAACCCTGTTAACATAAATATCATCCAAGCTTATGCACCCTCAGCTGACAAAAGTGAAGAAGATGTTGAAGAGTTTTATGAACACCTAAAAGAGATTAAAAACCTAACAAAGAAACATGATATAAATATATTGATGGGTGACTTCAATGCAAAAGTGGGAAGAGGGGGTGATGGAGAAATTGTTGGAGAACATGGCTTAGGCACCAGAAATGACAGAGGAGATTGCCTAGTCCAGTTCTGTCAGGAAGAAGATCTAACAATAGCAAATACCTGGTTTAAACTTCCACCCAGAAGACTGTACACTTGGAAATCGCCTCAAGATAACCGGCATAACATTGTCAGAAATCAAATTGATTACATACTGATAAATAAAAGATTCCACAGTAGTATAAAGAGTGCAAAGACTTATCCTGGAGCAGATATCTCATCAGACCACAATCCCATAGTTGCAGAAGTACGTCTTAGATTAAAATCAGCTCAAAAATCACAAAAGAAGAAAAAGAAAATTGATGTAGAAAAACTGAAAGACCTGAACATAAATTAAAGTGCCAAGGCTCAGCTTAACCTGCGATTACAACAGATTAACATAGAAGAAAATAAAAGTGTGGAATCTCTTTGGAATAGCTTAAAGAATGCCATCATAACAACAAGTATTGAAGAAGTAGGTTATGTGAATAATATAAAACAACAGGAATGGATGACAGATGAGATTCTTTCTCTTATTGATACAAGAAGAAAGTACAAAAACAAAGACCTAGCCAGATATACAGAAACACATAACATCATCAAGAAAAAAATAAAAGAAGTAAAGGAAAATTGGATGAAAAATTTATGTACTGAAATTGAACTGCTTCAGAAGAAACATGATAATTTCAATCTGTATAAGAAAATCAATGAAATTTCCAGAAAACTCAGGAAAAAGCAAATAGTGTCTCTAAGAGACGAAAATGGAAAAATAGTTCTAGAAGAAGAGAATTTAGCACAGATTTGGATAAAATATGTAACAGAACTTTTCAATGATACTAGACAGAAGCCTATAAATATAAAAGATCATTCAAGGACCAGCAATCATGAAATGCGAAATAGAGAATGCTATACGAACAAGTAAAACAGGAAAAGCCAGTGGACCAGATGGTGTGCAAACAGAATTTTTAAAATTAATAGAACCAGATAACATCAAAATTCTTGAAAAACCATTTAATAAAATATATGAAAGTGATGAATTTCCATCAGATTGGCTCAAATCTACATTTATCACTATCCCAAAGAAACCCAAAGCGAATTCCTGTGGTGACTTCCGACTTATTAGTCTAATGAGCCAAACATTAAAAATATTTTTGAAAGTAATTCAGAATCGCATTTATAGAAAAAGTGAAGAAACTCTAAGTGAAACACAATTCGGCTTTCGAAATGGTTTTGGTACTAGAGAGGCCCTTTTCTGTACCCAAATGTTGATACAAAAATGCATAGAAAAACAGAAATTTGTCTTTATGTATTTCATAGATTTTGAAAAAGCATTCGACAAAGTCAGACACTAACTTAATAGAAGTCCTTCAACAAATAAGGCTAGACGAATAAGACTAATAACAAATCTGTATTGGAATCAGTCAGCTACCGTTCAATTAGACAACATTACCACCAGTGATATTAACATCAAAAGAGGAGTGAGACAAGGATGTGTGCTCTCACCACTCCTGTTCAACATATACGTTATCTTTTATTTTACGTTATTTTATATAAGGTAATCTTTAAAAAAGCATTGGAAGAATGTCCAGAGGGAATCGCAATAAATGGAAAGATTGTTAACAACCTACCATATGCAGATGACACTGTGCTAATTGCAGATAACATTATGGATCTCCAAAAACTCATTGACAGAGTATACATAGAAAGCCAAAGAATGGGAATAAATATAAACATCAACAAGACAAAATACATGATCATCAGCAAACATCCAGCCTCATCAATGAAACTGACGCTCAATGGGAAAAATATTAATCAAGTGTCAAGATATAAATATCTTGGTTGCTGGCTTAATGAACGGTGGGATCCAGAAATAGATATAAAGACAAGGATTGAAGTTGCACAGCAGTCCTTCATGAATATGAGAACACTATTCTGCAATAAAGACCTAAACATGGAAGTCAGATGCCGAATGCTGAAATGCTACGTGTGGTCTGTTCTGCTCTATGGAGTTGAAACATGGACATCGAAGGCGACAACCATGAAGAAAATCGAAGCCTTTAAGATGTGGCTATACAGAAGAATGCTAAAGATATCATGGACAGAAAAAATTACCAATGATGATGTCTTAAAATCCATTGGCAAAGCTAAACATCTTGTACAAATAATCAAGAAACGAAAAATATCATATCTTGGCCACATCATGAGAAACAGCAAATACCAACTTCTACAAACTATTTTGATAGGAAGAATTGGTGGCAAAGGAACTAGAGGAAGAAAAAGAATATCATAGTTTGACAACATCAGGAAAGAGCAGTGCACAACTGCTCAGATTAGCACAAGAGCGCAGTTTGTTCGCCAAGATGGTCGCTGACCTTCGATAGAAGATAGCACAATAAGAAGAAAGCTAGAAATAGTATCATTTCACTCAATCATGCTAACTGATTATCGTTCATATTGAATTCACATTAAGCGAGGTGTTCCTGTACTGCATACAAGTACATTTATTTTTAACATAATCACATTAGTCATTGACATGCTATACTTTGTTACCTGAGTGAGAGATTTGAAAGGGGCCACAACACCTTTGAAGAAAAATGGTAATGAGGTTTGGAAAAAAGCAACTTAATATTTGTTGAAGAAAGTATAAATGAAAATAATGGTTTCTTCTCTATCAACAGTAGAATTGATTTTTACATTAAAGCAATATTTTAAAAAATACCACAGGTTACAATAATCCAAAACATTCTAATTATAAATATATTTGGGGAGGAGGAAGAAAGCATATGTTATTCATAAAGAAGACCTTCGGGGAGAATTAAATGAACATGAAATTAACTATTCTTGTTTATAGTGATTTCTTCATGCTGGTTCAAGATACAAGGATGTACACGGGATATGAAATTGGAAGTGACCATCACTTAGTGGAAAGGGATAAGAATAAATCACTTAGTGGAAAGGGATAAGAATAAATCACTTAGTGGAAAGGGATAAGAATGAATCTTATCAAACTGCAGATTTCTGCAGTTTGATAAGACACACAGCAAGGTGTTGAAAATCCTAACCATAGGATCCACTGGGAAAAGACCAAACTTCTACATAGATCTTTATATAAACATGAACGTTTATATAAAGAAAGTACTGAAGCCTTACTTCACAGACCAAATCTAAACCGTAATGACGTTCTTGCTATTCCTAAAGTATGAGAAATTGTCATACAAAATTGAGTAAAATAATTTTTATATACGTTATCTTATTTTAATGTAATCTGTATTTTTTTTTCCTCCAGATATATTTTAATTTAATTCTATAACACGCTACTGCATGCATATTGGGATTCCATTGTAATCATGCGCCCTAACTGTATGTTATTCCTAGTATTGTTTGAATTAACTGTACTGACGATGTCCTAAAATGGTTGGGATGAAATATTTACTTATTAAAACTTATTACTGTGGTTATTACGTGTGTTTGTTTAGTCATCATTTAAATGTTTTGTTGAGATGGAGGACCATTGTATAACTTAAGCTGGGTAGTCACTGGTCGCAACATGTGTCACGAAGTGTCATCTTGACACTATGGATGCAGTTTCAGAGGTCAGGAACCATTATGAGAATAGCTGGCCAAGATCGCTCAAGGGCTACATCAACCAGAATTTGCGATTATCTGGCCCCATCAGCAATATGGATCCTGTGATACCCTGTCACCAACCATTTCTTGCAGTTGCTGTGGCTACAAGTAAAAACATTTCCACTTTCAAATTTTCAAATGGACTCTACACAAGGAAGCCAGTAGTTTATAACCCAGAACACCATAGAGCTTCTTGAAACTAGTGTCATGATGTATAGTGGTGTCACCAACCATTTCTTGCAGTTGCTGTGGCTACAAGTGAAAACATTTCCACTTTCAAATTTTCAAATGGACTCTACACAAGGAAGCCAGTAGTTTATATCCCAGAACACCATAGAGCTTCTTGAAACTAGTGTCATGAACATGTAGCTTGGAGCCCTTACAAACAAAATACCATTCTCTTTTCTGATGAGTCTCATTTTAGCCTACAAATGGATTCTAGATGTTATTTGATCTGGAGAGAACAAGGAATATGATAGAAGCTTTCCAACATCAGAGAAAGGGACACTTACAGTGGTAGCAATGTTCTCCTGTACATCCCTCTTTATATTATGGATAGTGGTGAATTCTGAAACAGCATGCAAAGGTACCGAATGATCCTCAAACCCTCTGTGCAACTTTGCAGGGGCATGGTTGGCCCAGATTTTCTTTCACGTATAACATTGCCATTAGTTATAGAGTTCAACATGCCATGTTCATTTATGTGAACATATTTTCAAGCATATTGTGATGACTTCTGTAATGTGATCTTTTTTTGGTAATTCCAACACACCCCTGTTATAATGTCCCTTATACTTGCCCACATTTTTCTTATCTCTTCATTTCATTGTTATTTTATTGTATGCTCCCATACCAAATTTTGTCCTGCTTACATTTTCTGAGGGGTTTATTTTGTTGAGCAGTGTTTATCACTATCTCTTCAAAGAGTGTAGATAAAGATATAAAAATGAAGTTTTTCTTTAAACTTACCACAGAATCTCTAGTTGCCTTTTTTGTTCCTTTTTCTCTCTTATGTACTTGCTATTCTTTTCTAAGTAAGGGCTATTTGATAATTTATAGTCATAGTACATGCTTATTACTTCTATTCAAAACAAAATTAGTGATAATATGGCTGCCATCAGTACACTGGGAATACATGTTGCAGTGATGTTTTAAAATTGAAAATGACTACACCAAGACATATTTTTAATTGACAAGTCTAGGTGTATTGGATGTTGTTGTTATTATTATTATTACGTAACACCTCTAGGAAGTCCAAAGACTCATCAGGGAGGGCACCTACTCTACAACTCTGTCTCCACCAACCACAACTACCTTCATCATCTACACTAACTCCATATGCTGCCGATCACCACCACTAGTATTTTCACAGACAATCACAAACATCCATGCCCATGTGGGATTCGAACACACAGCCTTTTGGGTGTAGGGTGGATATGCTAACCACCCGACCAACCAGGCCGCTTATTATTAATATTACGTGACACCTCCATGAAATCCAAGTACTCAGTGCAGAGGGCACTTCACTCTGCTACAAATATCTCCTTGCTACTTAATTCTCCCACTGCACACAACTACTACCAGCTGCATCTACTGCCCATCGCCACCACAACAACAACAACAACAGTATTTTTGTCTATAAATTGTGTGTGTTCTTATGGCTGATTTGCTTGTATTCAAGATGAAAACCTGAGTTTCCAGAAGGGAAAAAACTCTGCTACCTCCATATAAGATCAGCTAACTCACTCTCAACTAAAAAAGCGCATATAACAATTTCTTTCTTCATGATGAGAATTGAATTCGGGTCTTTTTCAATTAAAGGGTGTAATGTAGTCATTCTTCCATTTATGCTATGAAGGCACTTATTCATAATTTTTTAACAGCATTACAACACCAAACAAAATTCTAAATTTCTATAAATATTAAATAAGACATAGCAGTCCTTCAGCAGCAAACCTGTTCCCGAGCACAACTATGACAAGAACATGTAGTAGTCAATCTGTCAGAAGATGCAGTAAAACGCACTTAGTGCTGGACATATTTTTGCCATCACGCCCAAAAAAGTACCGATTTAAAAATTATAACCAGCGTAAAACATTGTATCTATGAACTTGCACTTTCAATGGCTAATAGAATTAGTTGGATGTCGCTCATATTCTAAGTAAATCGAAACCTCTCTAAATCACATTCTACCAAAAGAAATATCAGCACTTAGAAAGTTATATAAGAATAAACAAGTTATTGTAACTAAAGTGGATAAGGGGAGTGCTACTGTCAGAGCCACATTTACCATAAGGTGCATTAGGCACAAGCTGGGGACCTCACTCTCTATGAGGCCACATTTTAAAACCTTCCATTTGAACAAACATTTGAATATTCATGAAAAAAAATTCTTCTATATTGTTAGTAAAGTGAAAAAACATGAAGTTCTATTGTTCCCTTGCACTGATTTGATGAATAAAAGACAGCAAATTTACTATTACTAAATAGATTCATTGCTAAGGCTGATCTCTGGTCATTTCAGGGTTGATTATTTTTGCACATTTGAAATTTGTTTTTATTTTTTGGAAGAGACACAATAAATAAATTGTACAGCAAAAAAGGGTCAGATATCATAGGACAATAAAGGAAATTTCAAGTAACCCAGTACAGTACATGTAAAGACAAGTGACACAAAGGTTGCTCCAGCATAGTTAATCCATTAACAGCTCTAAAATCGGCTTTCAGGGATTAATGGTGGGGGTAATTGCATGATAAAAGATAAAATGCTGATTAAGTTTTGATTCATGAAAAATGCTGGGGTGTTCTGGCTATTTCATCTGGGAATCCGAAGCATTGTTGTCTTGGCTTGCACATCCCCTGAGACACTTCGCAAGTGCAGCAGTAGGCGGCCTCCTATGGGCGATTCCTGGACACCTTCGGGTTACTGACTGGCCTGCTACACTATTCATCCCTTCCAGGGTTAGCAGCCCTGGTAGTGGTAGTGGTAGCTCCGACTCTTATAGGCCAGAGCCAGGAAACTCGTCGAGTGTGAATCCAGATGTCTGTTTCTTGTTTGGAGGTGATCTTGCCACCCATCCTAGCGGCATCCTCAGGAAGAAAGTGAAAAGAAAGCTCTGCAAGGACTGTCATCAACCCATTTATTCAAGTTCTCATCATGCTTGTTCCGGCAGTCAAGGAGTTCCCAATCTCAGACACTTCATATGTCAGGTCTGTGATCATGCATTCTCCACTGCAGTCGACCTTGGCATGCATCGCACCTCGAAACATCCAGCTGAAGCCAATGCTGCAATAAGAACAGAGCGCGTCAAAGCACATTGGACTGCTGAAGAAAAGATCCTCGCCACTCATGAGATTGAGTTGGTGGCTCGAGGTATAGAAAAAAATCAGTGAGGCTTTATTTAAGGTGTTCCCATTAAGATCCTTGTATGCCATCAAGTGTCATAGACGTAAAGCCAGTTACAAAGCCTTAGTTCAAGAATTGGCAGCCCATCCTCCACCGGTAGGGACAGGTAATATCTCCTGTCCCTGCCTCTCCATCTTCCAGCCACCATTCCTGCTGTTAAAGAAGAGGCTTTGATTCTCAGACTGACATCATCTCTAGATGATCCTCCTCTTCCGGAATATAACCATCAAATTCTTAAATCGCTCATCCAGACTCACCTTCTGGGAATGGATATCACAGATCAATTGAATGACTACCTCCATGCTGAATTCTCCGAACACTTCATGCCTCGTCAACCTACATCTACTACTACCTACATCTCATTCTACAATGACTTTGTCAAATAGAAAGCAGAGGAAGAGGGCCTATGCAGCAATGCAGGCCCTCTATAAAAAGAATAGAGGGCAGTGTGCCAAATCCATCCTTGACAGTGCTTCCCCTCCACCTCTAGCAGACTTGCATGATGATTTTGTTAAATTCTGGAGTACAGTCTTTTCTGCTCCACATCATAATCGGGAAAGTGTGGAGGTGGAACAGAAAACACTGTACTAATTAAAATTAAAAAGTAAAAAATTAAAAAACTAATTAAAAAAGTCATTAAAACCCTTCATTAAGCAGTTATTTGACTTAGAAAACAATTTACAAACAAAGTAGTAAATTGCTTTGCTGGTTTCTGAAAAAATTAGCCACTCATTATTGAGAGTGATTTTGTTCCATTCGCCTTTTTACAGTAAAATGTGATTCATTTACATTTCTGACATATATTCTATTGCATTCTGTATATTCATTTTTTAAATTTTTGATTTTACCTACATTCAAAGGCATATTTATTAAAATATGCTCGATAAATTGTTCATTAATACTAATTGACAACACTGCTATATAAGTAAGATAAAAGATAGTTGCTTGCTGGTAAGTACAGACTCCGATTGAAAATTTTCTTCAAAACCCTCTTGATTTGTTTCATTTACTTCTTTCTCTCCTGTGTTTTCCACATTATTTTGATGTTCTTCATTTTCACTTTCATCTCCTCCTGATACTGATACCAATGCTTCGCTTTCATTCTGAGAAGTTTGAGGTACAACTTCAGTTCTATGAAATTCTTCACTTCCTTCATCTTCAGAAGAATGTAAGAAACACGAAATTGTTCCCTTTTGACTATTTAGCTGTTTTTCCTTTTCTCTGAGTCATTTCCTTTTACTAGCTCCAGATTCAAACTCTCTTGGCATCATTATGTGTATTATACTATCAAAAGCGAAATAAATATTTATTAAATTCAAAATAAACATATAAATGAAATAAATAATTACACTAAAAGCTAAGAAATACAAAAATAGAAACAGTAGTATTTTGGTATTCTTAAAATAAAAGAGTAACAGTAAAATAAGAATAATAAATTCATTGAAAAATATATTCTTACTGACTGCGAAACTACTTTACAAACACTAGCCAAATAATGGTTACTAAACTATCAGTTGTTATGCATGCATACGAACGACACTTAGCCTCCCTATTGGTCTGTGTCTACACGGTTAGCCTAGTGGCTACGCACTTCTCAACCATATGCCAGGGGAAGGAATGTCCTAGGTTCGATTCCCGTCGACAACGTGAGGAACTTAAGGATCTTTCTTAGCCATAGTCAAGTTAGCCGGTCTTGGGCGTGGACAGCAGGGTTTTTTCCCCCAGTTTATCTGGGGTTTTTCATCCCGGAAGCAGGCAAACCAGCCACGTGAATACACAGGCTACAGTCATAGATATAGTACTTAATCTCTCATTAGGAGGACTCAATCAGTCCTAAGGTGCAGTTGAGGAATGGGAGGGAAGAACCCCACATGAATAAATAAACTGGCTGAGGCAGATGAAATAGCCAGACCACCCCAGCATTTTTCATGGATCAAAACTTAATCAGCATTTTATTTTTTTATTTTATTATTTTTTTTTTGTACTGGTTATGGGCAGTACTACCCTTACATCATGTCCAGACTTGATATAGGCCTAAGCCTTTACAAGTGTTTTACCCTATGCCTGTTCTAGTTATCATTGCAGTCATTCTCTGGTGGCAACGCCATGCCACCAGTGTGCCCTGTAGGGCTCTCAAGGAAAGAACTTTTATATCCTTCTGCGTAGGCCCAAGCTGTTTTATCGAGGAATGGGAGGAATAACTATCTGCGCTCCATACGCCATGTAAAGAGATGGTGGCGCTGGTAAACCTCGGAGTTGCCCCATGCTCCTCCCATATCTTACTAACTAGATATTGGTTATTTTTTTTAGTAGTTCACTTTATTATTATGGCTATAGGCTAGTGGGCACCCTGTTCCCACCACCTGGGCATCAACTACCCAAACGTCACCAACTCTTTTAATCACTAAGTCTGGCTTAAGCAAACCTGCGGAGGTCCTATAATGTGGTTCCACCGCGGTCACCCAACCTTTGTTCTTAAAGTGGTTGTTCAGAATGGAAACCATGGCGTCATGCCTCCGCATGCGGACCTCATGGGTGCGGAAGCAACACTGGGCTATATGAGACAATGTTTCACTGCAGTGGCAGCCAGTCCTACAGTTTGAGTCGTCACTACCCCATCGAGCTGTGCGGGCTCGAGTAGGCAGGACATTGATCCTCGTCCTGATAAGGTCAATATACTCGAACCCAGGGAGGAGTTTGGTGCCATCCCTTACCCAATCATGCTGGGGAGGCACCAGATATGACTCTTTTAAAGGAGCACTATCTACAGAACAGTGCAACAGAGATGCCCACCTCTTGTGTTCTGTGGGTACTGACTCGATTAAAGTACCTTGATAATGGGACCAGCCTTTAGCCCACCTAAAGTCTTCTTGTATTAATGGGCTATAGAAAGCCTCTCTGCAGATAGGGGAAGAATATAGTTCTAACTTCGCGATTCTTGACAGCCACAGGTGTGGAATCAGCCATCTAAGTGATGGAACCCCAAGCCCACCATCCTTCACCCTTGTGTGGAAATATGCAGTAGGGGTGTCAGGCAGCAGTCAGAGCCATGATCTCAAGGTTGAATGGATAGCCCTGTCCATTCAGGACAGTACCGATATATGTCCTACCAAGCACGAACTTGTAAAAGCGAGGTCGGAGATAGTGGGAAAGGAGAAACAGTCTTTTCTGGGGCTTAAGAGGAGCTGAGATCGCTTCTTTGAGGAAAGCTGGGATAAAAGGGACAGAAGACCTACCCTTTGGGATGAACGTGATACCGAGGTATCTCCACTCTTCCAGGATGGTCAAAGCATGCAACGGCCTCCCATGCAGGGAAAACTCTATAGTCTCGACCTTAAGCTTCTTCTCACAACCAGAGGGGACAAGAGCTAAAGTGCAGGACTTCTCTACATTAATAGAAAGGCCTCGAATAGAGAAACAGTCAACTGCCCGCTCAAGGAGTTCCTGCAAGCCTATCTTAGTAGAGGCTACGAGAATAAGATCGTCTTCCTTTAATGCTAGGCCTTTGCGGACGATCTCTTGCGCCTAGAGAGTAGCCTATATATATATACACATAGTCTATATATATATATATATATATATATAGACTAGCCTTCTGACTAGGAAGAGAGTGAAGAAACTCATCTATGACGCAGTTAAAGAAAAGGAGAGATAGAGGATCACCCTGGCGAACACCTCGCACTGCGGGAATTGAAGTCGCACGGGATCCTGTAGTGATAGTGAAGGAGCTACCTAAGTATAGCTCCATAACATATTAAAGAAAGGGTTCTGGGCATCCAGCAATAGACAGCGCTTGAAGGAGAGCAGGAAGGGAGGTGCTATCCAAGGCCGTTTGGAGATCCAACGACGCCATATGTAGAGGCTTAAGGTGGGGGTCGGGAATCAGAGAGAAGAGAAGAAAGAAGATATATATTTTCAGCACAGCCATCCAAAGGGACAAAAGCTCTCTGTGATTTTATGACAAAGATTTTATCAAAAGATTTTATGATAGAGTCTAAATATCACAGGGGAGATGGTAATAGGTCTAAAGTGTGATGCACCACTTGAAGTTTCTTTCTTTGGAATGAAGATAGTTCTTGAAGCACGTAGATATGGTGGTATTGCTTTACTGGAAAGGAGAATGTCCACTAAGTCTTGAAGAATCTTCAATGGCACCTTCCGAAGCCTAGATGCAGGAAAGCCATCAGGTCCAGAGGCAGGGAAATTGGATGAAAGAGCTGCTTTAATCTCCTGGATGGAGACAGGCTGGTATATTTGAAAGGCAGGAATGAACCTCAATATCTTATGATGACCAACCTACGATATTGAGGTCCATTCCTGCCTTTCAAATATACCAGCCTGTCAAAGATCCTCACCGCTCATGAGAAATATAACACAAACCTTATGTGATCATGTGCGTTCTACTGGGCATATACAAGCGATGTGCACATATCGCAAAAGAAAATCAAGTTCTTTAAAGAGTTGAATTGATTATGAATTGATGAAGCAAATACAATCTGAAGAAAATTATTGGCAAGAGGTTTGAAATAATAGCTACCATTAAGTTATTGAGTAAACTAGGGCTGGCATTTAGAGGCAATACAAATATTTTTTCTGATTCTGATTCTTGCAGAAATTATTTACCGTGTTTACATTATTTAAGTGAATTTGACGATTTTTTTAAACATCACATGAAAATGTATGCCAATTGTGGTTCTAGCAGATCAAATTATTTTTCTTACCACACTTGTGATGAATTCATAGCATTAATAGCTAATAAACAAGAGAAATATTAATATCAGAAATTAAGGAAGCTGCTTATTTTGCAATAATACTCGATTCAACGCGAGAGACATTGCCCATAATGACCAACTAGCTGTTAGGTATGTTACCACAAATTCTGACATTAGAGAAACATTTATCAGGTTCTTCAGTATTACACAACATAATTCCTTATATTTAGAAGAGGTACTATTAAAAAAATTAGAAGAATTATCTTTGGAGATAAAAATGTGCAGAGGACAAAGCTATGATAATGCTGTCAATATGAAAGTTGTCTATACAGGTTTACAAGCTAGACTGAAAAAACATAGTCCCTCCGAACATTATATACCATGCTGTAGTCATTCCTTAAATTTAATTGGCAACTATGTCAAGGAATCTTGTCCAGAAGCAGTGCAAAATTTTTGTTTTATTCAAAATGTATATATGATAAGTAAATATGTCAAAATGTAAATATGACAAAACTATGATAAAGCTGCCAATATGAAAGGTGTCTGTACAGGTTTACAAGCTAGACTGAAAAAACATAGTCTCTCTGCACATTATATACTATGCTCTAGTCATTCCTTAAATTTAATTGGCAACTATGCTACAGAATCTTGTCTGGAAGCAGTGCAATATTTTTGTTTTATTCAAAATGTATATAATTACTTTTCATCTTCAACAAGCAAATGAGGTATTCTCCTTAAACAGTTAGAAAAAAAATCTTTAACAGTTAAAAGACTAAGTGAAATGAAGGTGGTCTGACTGTATATTGGCTTTGAAACGTGGATATAAACAAATTAAAGAGACATTACTTGGTCCATTTCTCCTCATGAAAAACCTATTTCTAAATTAGAGAGCTCATCATTGGCATTTTGACAATTCAGAAACAACAATTTTAACAGTTGTGTGGGACAAAATTTTACAACGAATAAATGCTACTAGTAAATCTATACACAATCCCGATATGGATTTGTTGTTAGCTAATAGTTTGTTACAGTCTTTAGTTGGTTTTATTTTAAATATAAGAAATAGTTTTGCTGCTTTAAATGAAGAAGTGAATTTATTAACAGATGAGACAAAATTTAAAGATGAGAAGGAAAGAGTGAAAAAAACGAAAAAAAAATGTATGACGAAGTTTCACAATCTAACATTGAGATTATATTACATAGAAAAGAAAATTTCATTGTTAATACTTTTAATGTCATATGCGATAAGCTAATTTTGGGAATTAATGAAAGAGCAAAAAACTATTTAGACATAATAGATATAGCAGACATTCTTGCTAGCATAGATGTTGTATCTTTGTTTACGAATGTCCCAGTGAATGAAGTCGTGACTCTTGTAGACAATCCATTTCCTCAAGACATCACTCAGCTTTATAGATGCCTAAATTCCAATTTTTTCAAGTAGAATGGGAAGATTTAAACAACTGTCAGTTGTTTATAGAATGAGGCTTCCATCGCACAAACCAAAGTCAACGTGGGAAGACACTTCCATAACAATCCAGTCTCATCGGCATTATATATTTGTTCCACAGTCATATTATTTTCGTCCACAATTTTCTGAAACTGCCCTATAAACTCATTTGCAGACAACTTCATCGGTACTCCTCTGTTCACCAGACACATCTAACTTACGGATTCCATTCCAGGCTTAAATTTCAACTTACGAAAGTGTCGTTGTTTTGGTATTGCCGATTAATTGGGTGCCAGTTACGAGAGATTTTACTGTACAAACTGGCTAAATATTATCCTCATCCATTAAAAACCCTCTGCACTCTAAAAAATCTTATTCTGACATTATGGTCTGTTTCGATGTCACCTCACTTTTCAATAATATACCTTTGGTAGAAACCCTTAACCTTATTAAGCCACATTTTCACCATGACATAATTGAATTATTCAGATTCACCATATTTGCAGGTTATTTCTTATGGAAAGAAAAAAACATACAAACAACTAGATGGCACCGTGGATTATGGTGCCATCTAGTTGTAACTGTGCCATCTAAGGTAACTTGCAGCAGTTAAAACTGCTGCAAGTTACCCTCCTTCCCCATTCCCTTCTAGAAACTTCTGTATGGAGCATTCTGAAAAGCAAGTACTCAACACAGCCACACTTAGACCAACAGCTTGTCTGCACTGTACTGCCTCATGGTACAGACACATTTAGATATATTTTTGGTACATCTTAACAGCAACATCCTAAAATAAACTTCACCATAGAAAAGGAAAGTAATAGTCTCCTCTTTTTAGATATACTAGTGACATGGCTTTCTAATTTCTCATTATCCTTCTCCATCTACAGAAAACCTTCTCATACTGGAAGGTATTTAATTAAACAATCACACTACCACCCTTTCCAACAGTATGGCATCCTCAAGACACTTGCTCACTGAACCAGGACTATTTCTTCTAATGACACAGCCCTTGAAACTGAGCTCAGGGATCTTTGCAACACCTCTTTAGCCAATGCCTACAGCATATATAAAATAGACAAAATATTACACAGGATCACAGTAAAACAATTTCCATCTCAGAAAAAAATAATAGTGAGAATTTTCTGCAAATATGATTTCCATACTACTTTCATACATTCTCCTAAAAATTGACTACATCCACTTGAACATCCTAGAGTGTAGAAACTTTGTACTGACTGGTAGGTCAGTTAACATCCGCCTTGAAGAACACAAAATTACATTCAATATCATTTGTATGACAAGTCAGGATTGGCAGACCATGCTCTGGATACTCCTTCACATAGGATCAAAAGGAAAAAAAAAGTCTATATTACATAGAAGCCATTACAGGTCTGAGAGGCTATTCATAGAATCAGCATCAGTTATGAAGCACCCTCCCAAATTTACTAATGATCTGGGAGGCTATTATTTTAAGACCTAATAAATAGTCTTTTCTAAATTAATTTTGTAGTTATCCAACTCACAGAGGATGCCATCAAAGGATGTTAGGTCCGTTACAATTTAAATTGTTTCCACAATTACTTAGTTTAGTGCTGTGTGCAAGTCACAGTTATCATTGTGAACTGATGATGCATAGAAAACCGGCAAAATGTTATTAAGTTTAATAAATTTATTTTTTCCTCTTGGTGATGTTTATACCATTAAGTATTATTATGAGTTCATATTTTCAGTTTTCTTGATAATTGAATAAAAGAACTCAGGAACTCAAAGTGTGGACTGCATGTATTTAATTTTCCTTCTGTGTCTAACAGAAGGCTGTTTGTTTGAACTGCTGATTGCTTGCTTCCTTTCAATCAAATGAAGAACTCTCTCTCTCTCTCTCAAATATTATTATATTGTTCTTTAATACAATTATAGTAGATATTGGCACCAGTCCACTTTGAAAATTTATTGAACCCATCTGCTGGCTTATAAAGAGTTAACGGAAGTTGGGAAGGATTGTTGCTAATTTTAAAAGCGACTAAAGTAATAATTTATGTCCAATGAATTATAGGAGAGTATCCCATTCTGGTGAGAGTAGAATCTTTCACTTAATATCTTTCTTCTCATTCTTCTGATTTTTCCTGCCATCACATCAATTAAGTGATGTTTTGTCAAGTTTTCCATATAAACATGTTTCCTTGTCAAGGTGCTCTGCTTTCATAAAATCAGCATTCACTTCCAGTTGGAAAACCAAACTTTCTTCTAATCCTTTTGTTGCACTGTCTTCATCATTGATTTAAACCAATGTTTTTTTGCTTATTTCTTAAGTGCACTTTTTACAGTAATTTGTTAATAATAATCTGCAGTTAATAGTTAACTGTGTGTGTGTGTGTATATATGTGCTAAACAAAGTAACTGCAAAAGAAAATTACATAGCTTGATGTTTGTGATTTTTTTCTTTACTAAAATTCAAATTTTTGTAATATCATGAGAAAATTTTCAAGTATTATAATATAAAACTTCTCTAGGCTAAGATTTGCAGATATGTTTCTGTAACACCTATTGAATAACATGGATGAGAAGTGCAATTTGATCTCATCCACCATGGCTGGTAGAGAGGTTAATCAATAACATGCTTGGCTTCTCTTTAATGAAGAGCAGCCACGCAAGATTTTGAATTATCCTCTAACAGGGGCATGGAAATGAATCCATATGTATATGACATTATGTGCAAGGGGGAGGGACATATTTAAAGTTTGGCACTTTTTAAAAAGTGCAATTAAAACTTTTCCATGAAAACTTTTACATTATAGGTGAAAAGTACTATCAGTCCTATTCTCCTGCATGAAATATGTCAACTTATGAAATCTATAATATTTTCCCAAAATCAAAATCGACTCTGTGTCAATGGAATTTAGCTCTAATAATATGAATTCACATAGATTGGGGATTGGATTTCAATGTCAAGGTCAGACAGGAAAATACTTATAAAGAAACAATTGGAAAACATAGTCCACATTCCAACCTTTAACCAACTTTTCCAATACTTCAACCATCACTGCCGAGATATTAATTGGTCTGTAATTTGCTGCTTCTGTCTTAGACCACCATTATGTAATGGAACTATCTTACTCTTTCCACTCCCTTGGAATCTTGCCAGAGCTTAGGCTAAGACATCAGAGCCAATGCCGGTTCTCTTGCACATTTGTGTTGCCAAACGGCCAGTAGTCTATCCAGTCATGCCATGTGTTGATATTTTTCTGTATGCTAAGAATCTCCTGTTTGTCCGTCTCATTTTCCACATCAGCCTCTGTCACATCAGCAATTGCAAAATCTCCACCTGGATAATATGCTCTTGCAAAGTGATCATATTCAGCAAGTCAACTATTTCTTCTTGTGTCACCTTCCTACTGTCAGCATTGATTAAAGTCATCATTCCATAATTATGCTTCCTCTTATTCACATCATAGCAAAGACGCTCTTTTGGATTTACTCTGACCTGTTTAGCTAACTTTCTCTCATAATCTGATTTGGCCTGTCTTACTATATTACTCATCTTTCTTGCCTGCACTTTTTTCTGCTCATCAATATGTGGATCACCTTTCTCTTTATATTCTCTCCACAATGTTTTCTGTTTTGTAGCCCCTCCTTTGGATCTCTACTCACCTACTTAACCCTCACTTGGTTTATCCTCCTGGCCATGGGTATGTAGTCTGATACTGTTTCTCTCACACAGTCTCTGACTACTTGCCATGCACTACTCATACTTTCCTCTTATAGCTTCTTAAGTTATGGTGCTGCTTCCTAAGTCTGTCATTAATTATCTGTTGTATTGTTCAATATAAACCCTTTCCTGGCAGATTTTTTTTCACATGTTTAGCAACCTCCCAGAACAAGACTGGTTCATTGGAGATGGCCTATGTTGGTATGGATATGTCTTCTAATGCTATTACCAGATTTTGGACTCTTAAACCCCTGGTCCCCCTCCATCACATGCTGTTTCAGGTAATTATCCTTCAGTAACTGTATGATTTCCATTTTGCCGTGTGCCCTTTTGCTCTCTCCAGTATATGTCCCCATAGTTGAAGCCCCCATAATAATTCCTCAGCATACACTCATTGTGCTAATATACCATGGCACCTAAAGGATTCATAATCATTTATTTATCTTCTGACAGTTTGTGCAGTAGGAGCAGTATTGTTGTTCCATATTTAATCGCCATTTTGTTTGTCAGTGATACCAGATTTCAATACCTCTGGAACAATTTATCCTCTTAATGCAGGTGAGCAATTCTTGTCTTCATTTGTTTGTTTTCATGAGTCTTCAAATATGAAAATCTATGCTGGCTAAGTTTGCATTCTTAGTAATGTTATTAGCGATTTAGAACGAAATCGTGGAAATGTATGAAACAATTTTTACTTTTTTCACAGTGCATGTACAATTGCAAAAAATAGGCTGTGTGTGTGTGTGAGAGAGAGAGAGAGAGAATGCCTTTTAATTTGCTTAGGCTTCACAAAATGTATAGTTAAGTTTATAAAAGAAGAATTTGCATCAGTATTTCTTAGCCAAGTAATGACAGTAGAAACTGTTTGCTATAAAACTGTCAGAAGTTCTGATGTCAGTTTCTGATCAAGAAATTTTGAAATAAGATGGAAAGAACAGAATGGGAATGTCAACAACAAAAGAGAAGACAACTTGGACTTGACTTTTCATTTTTTCAATACATATCATGTCACTGAATGGAATAAGAACTTCATGACATACGTCGAAGATAACTTCATTGCTTGCAATATAAAAGAATCAACTATGGTCATCTTTTCACAAGGCCCACCTAATAGAAATCAGGAATTGATCCTGTGCAATATATAGAAATTGCTTATTAGATCTTTTCATGTCAGACTTCACCTTTTCAGTCAACTATCTGCTCACAGTGCTGAACAATAGCTAACTCATCCCACCTTCCACATGTTTTCAGCCAGTTTATATCATAACAGTGCCTACATAGCTTATTTTAGTATTTCATATTATAGTTTGTTTGCCTTTATTGCGTTTATTTTTATGTATTTTTTACCCAGAAGGCAGAAGTTTTGATGGTGAGACTAGTCGGTTTCATTATTTCTACAGTTATCATAACCAAATAAAAGCCTAATTGTTACTAATTATACTTTTTGGTTGAAAGTCTCCATATCTAATAATAACATTGCCCTTATATTAATCATTCTTGGTTATAATTACTTTTTTAAAAAAATGTTCAGGATTTAGATTTTATTTTTTGTACATTTCAGATATTATTGATTATATAACAGTTGGAACAGTCATTCAAGAATCAAAAACTAGCAATATAGCCAGAGAGGTAAGCAAACTAATTAAAGGAATTCAATTTTTTGTTCTATTATTGTTGAGGTATTTTGAAAATATGATATACATAATTACCATGGCTTTAAAGCCCTAATTTTCATTGCAAAAAAAAAAAAAAATTCATACATTTTAAAAAGTTATTTTCAAATTGTGAAAAAAAAAAAAAAAAATATGATAAGAAAAATTCAGACTCACAGCTGAGAATTCTGATTTATAAATGTTACTGGATTTAACAGTAATAGTGTCCTCCAAAACAATCACAAAACCTTTTTTTTATCCATCACTTGATTTAGTTTTGTGTTAGAAAGAAATTTTCATCATCTGTACATTTTTGGAATAGTCAGTAAAAATTTGATCCCATGATAAAACTATTTATCTTCTAGTAAAGATTTTGTCTGATCCTGTTTGACTTTCTACAGGTTCCTTGTTTTCATATTTCTTTTCAATATTTTTTTTTTTTTTTACATAGAAAAGTCGATATTAAAGATCCAACATTATTTCAAAACTGAACATTTTCATAAACTATGAAAGTTTCATAAATTTGACCTGAGAGGCTTATGAGAATGCAATCCTCGGTATTGAGTTGCCTTAGTTTGCACTACTTAAAAGAACACAACTGTTTCCCAGGTATCCATATACAGGCAGCCCTCGGTTTACGCCTCACTTCCGTTCCTGAAAAAAAAAACGGGCGTAAATCGAATCGGCTTAAAACGAACCCAATTTTAATGGGGGTATTAAGTTATGTTCTGCTTAGTCAAAAAAATATGCACATGAAGTATGTGTAACATTATTATATTTAAAGCTTTGATAATACATACACATATATTTGTTAAAATAAAATTATTAATAACAAAAATAAAACAAAATTATATACAAAAAATATGAAACTTTGAAAAGATATTACATATTTCTATGTTGAAGTTCCTGGTTTCAGATCACCTGCATTTTTTTTTGAAAAAAGTGTCCAGTGTTAACTGCCTAGATTTTCTTTTTCTTTCTTTAAGGAGTTCAGTGTAAGGTCGAATAGATGCAATTACACTCCTTTTTGCATTTGCAATCATGGTCCATTTCGCAGAGTTCATCAGTCAATGTCTCTATGCTTGCAAGAATACACTGTAAATTGGCTGTTTTCATATCTCTCAGAGGACTTTCTTCGTTTTCTTTCTCCTCCTTTGGATGTTGACTTAATTGTTTGGCTAATTATTTTAAGTCTTCATTGGAAAGTGGTTTATTATAGCTCTCTAAGACTTCTGTCACATCTTCAGCTGTAATATCGTCCAATCAAAAGCGGTTGCAAAAGCGATGTTGTGTTTGGGGGCATGTAAACAATCTTGACATCCAATGGTGTTCTTACTTCAGCAAGATTTTGAGGATGTCCAGGGGCATTATCCAAGAGAAGCAATTCCTTGGCTGGCAAATCATTTTCTTTACAGAAGTGAAGCACAGTAGGACAAAAATTATTTGTGTACCAATCTATAAAAACATCTTGTGTAACCCAAGCTCTCTCCCACCTCTTGCACAAGCTTGGTAATGTCTTCAATAACATTCTCCTCTTGCTCTAATTCCTCGAACTCATACATAAATGCTGGAAGACGTTTTTGCCATGCTCCTTTTAAACACTTTGCTGACACTTTGTTCCAAGCTGCCTTGATGTTGTTAATGCCCTTCAAAATATCGAATGACCACCAATACTAGTCTTTAATAGTTTTTCCTGAAGTGTCCAAGACTTTTACCATTTCCATAAATGTTATACAGAGGTAATAGGCTTTGAAGATTGATATAATTCCCTGCTCCATCGGTTGCAAAAGCGATGTTGTGTTTGGGGGCATGTAAACAATCTTGACATCCAATGGTGTTCTTACTTCAGCAAGATTTTGAGGATGTCCAGGGGCATTATCCAAGAGAAGCAATTCCTTGGCTGGCAAATCGTTTTCTTTACAGAAGTGAAGCACAGTAGGACAAAAATTATTTGTGTACCAATCTATAAAAACATCTTGTGTAACCCAAGCTTTCTTCTTCCATTTCCAATAGACTGACAGCATGGCTTTTAGACCCTTGAAGGCGCATGGTGTCTGTGAATGGTACACCAACATTGGTTTAAGCTTCAAAGTTCCGGAGACATTTGCACCCAACAAAAGCGTGTCTATCTTTTGCAGCTTTAAAACCTGGAGCGGAACATTCTTCACAGGAAATGAAAGTGCGTGATGGCAGTTTTTTCCAGTAGAGTCCAGTCTCGTGAACATAAAAAATTAGATCAGGAGGATAACTTCCTTGTTCTACACAGTCGTGAAATTCTTAAGGAAAAGCAGCCACTGCCGCAACATCTGCACTTGTCGCTTCACCACATAATTTGACACTATGGCACTTACTTCGAGACTTAAATCTCATGAACCAACCTTTGCTTCCTAAAAATGTTTCTTTGCCTCCATCTGTCTTTTTAAGATCCTCAAAAATTGTTTTTACTTTCTTAGTTATAACAGCCTGTGTCAGAGGAATGTTTTTCTGATTCAAGTCATCCACCCATAATGCATAATGATTATAATTTTTCAATTTTTTCATGAAGTTTATCCCTGCTATAACTTACATGTTTTGCATTTAGTACTGCCGTAGATTGTTGTGCAGACTGTTTTATTTTATCTGCATTTTTCATAATTATAGTAACAGTCGATGGAGGTAAGTTCACACTTCTACAGACATTAGCACGTGTCTGCCCATCTTCCATTCTTCAAATCGCCTCCATCTTCTTTTCAAGTGTGATTGATTTCCGCACCTTC
Organism: Typopeltis vanoorti; assembly: GCF_054136105.1. Taxonomy (NCBI): domain Eukaryota; kingdom Metazoa; phylum Arthropoda; class Arachnida; order Uropygi; family Thelyphonidae; genus Typopeltis; species Typopeltis vanoorti. The sequence goes on from NC_143552.1 coordinate 62,416,428, forward strand.
TTAACACCAAGTTCTGCTAACTTTCTCACTTCTTTTATCAGACATGGTATATAATTATGAACTTTATCAATTTAAATACGTATGTATGTAAAAAAAAAATTAAATAGAACAATTAGGTAGATTCAACAGTAAAACTAGGTTTGCTACATATACGTTGTAGTAGCTCGGTAAACACTAGAGTGTCTGCTAGCCTTGTTTCTCAGTCAGACCACACTATAGCAAGAAATTATTGTGAATCGTCGTAAACTGCATTTGCCTTTAATTAGTGCATTTGATAAAAGTTTCAACCTAACAGCTGTTTCAAACTAGTTGGTTCTTTTCAGAGACCAAAATATAGGTAAAGGGTCTGCTCCAAAAACTAGGTAATCCCCCAGATCACTCTAAACTCGACGAGTGACTGAAGGATCATTTAACTCAGCAGAATGTAGCTGAAAGAAATATGAGTTCTTTGTTCATTTCTTCATTATCATAAATGCGAATATTTGCTCTAACTTCTGGTGTTGATATGATACCTGGTTTTTGGTATTATAATTGATAATGACACATACACACAAGGTGAATACCAAGGATATGAACAGGTTCAAAAATTTATTTACAGAAAACATGTATAGAAATTAAACTTCCACAAGTGTTCAGAGAACGTTAACTAATTTTGATTTACTAATAGAATTACATAAGTTTATTGTTGGATATTTTGTTTATTTTTCTGGATAGTGACTGGAATCTTATCTATAGGTTGTGTGGGTAGATGAATGGCAGTAAAAATGTTTTTTTTTTTTTTCCTATTTTCCTCAATAGCTTTCTTTCTATGGAGGATATTTATTCTTTTATGACTAAATAAACACATGTAAAAACCATTTACGTGTGTTTATTTAGGCATGATTTCTCCATAGGTTTCTTTATATAATCATTTATTCTTTTGTAATTTCTTTCTTTCTATGTGTTTTATTCTTATTGTTTATTACTAAAACAAATGTTGGATAGATAAGTTTCATCTACTGTTGTAAATTCATTATGAGAGTGGAATGGATGACCTCACACCAACAGCAGTGTACAAACTGTTGATATTTCATACAGTCACATGACATTGCTTATGTAATGCAAGTTATTTGAGAAAATAACTTACATTACATCCTTATAAACTGTTTCAGAAACATTATGACAAAGTATTATGAATTTCCAGTGATATAATGAACATATAATGACAGTGAACTTTCTTGGTACATATCACATCCATCTATCAAAAATGTTTTCTTATGAGAAGAAATAAGAATAGTAAACACTGAAACATGATTCATTGATAGGCTCAACATATTTCACACTATTTTTGGTATGCTACAGCATTCTGGATTTTGCATACTATTTCTAGACTTGGGCTCTGACAACTGGTGTTTATTTAGTGAAACTAAAACATGCTATAATGAAAGTGAATAATATGGAGAAACCCCTTATAAAGAATTATTTTAATTATGGTGTTTCTTTAAGCCAAAATTAAACGAGCAATTTTTATTACTTTTAACAATCTTGATAGGTGTTATTAGACAGCTTATGCTAATATATATATATATATATATATATATATATAGATTTGTAATAATAAAACTTTGATTTCATAAATATAATCTTTTGATTGTATTGTATTGTATTTTTGCATTGTATATGAATCTTATATTTTGTTGCTGCCTGTTGATATGTATAAACATAACTTTTTGCTTTCAGGCATCTTTGGGTGCAGGCATTTCTCTCCATACACCATCACATACAGTAACACAAGCATGTATATCTTCTAACCAGTCGATTACTACAGGTACTTTCTAGTTCATTATATGTTCTTTCTTGTTATTTTTATTTATTTATTTATGTGAAGATCTTATACATGAGAGATTGGGCAACCTGTAGTAGGTTAGTACTGTGGGTGGGCAGGAAGGAACTTGCTCACATATGAAGAGCTGTGGATTGTATTTCTTGGGAAACATACAATGGGGGACTGTTCCAGAGAGCAGCAGTAGAAGGAATGAACAAAGAGGAGGAAATAATTGTTCTGTAGGTTTGGAGAAAGTTATCAATGTCTCCAAAATAATGGAGAAAGCTATCAATGGTCAGCTTCTTCACTACCTAGAAGCTTGCCATTTAATCAGCAACCACCAGTATGGATTCCACCAATCCAGATCCATAGCTGATATATTAGCCTGATCATTCACCACTATACACATACCATGGATAGGTACAGAGAAGCATGTGCTGTTACCCTTGACATTTCCAAGGCTTTTGATTGTGTTTGGCATCAAGACCTGCTTTGTAGATTGCCTTCCTTCAGCCTACCCGCTACCGTCTGTAACTGGATAACCAGGTTTCTCTCTGGTGTTTCACTGTGTGTTATGGTGGATGGTTGCTGCAGGAGTAACTCTCCGTTCTCTCACCTACCCTCTTTCTCTTATACATAACTGAACTACTCTCAATCATTACAAATCCTATCCATAGCTTTGCCAATGATAACACTCTCCATGCATCCCACTCCTTTGACAAACCAGGGTTCCCATACATCCCTTACATGAAGATCATCTGCAAACAGTACCTTAAATACTGATCTCCATACCATCCTTCAGTGGGGTAAGGATAACCTAGTCACCTTCAATGTCACCAAAATTCAGTCTTGTCTTTTTTTCTCACAAAAGGGACCTCATCTCACCTTATCTCATCCTCAGTAATACACACATCACCAGACAGGATGACCTCTCTCTCTCTCTCCTTGGACCGCTATTTACCTACAACCTCTCTTGATACAAATACATCACATTAATAGCTTCCTCAGCATCTAAAAAAATTGGCATTCTTTTCTACTCAAAAAACTACTTTATACCCACTCAGCTGCTAACTTTATATAAATCCCAAATCTGTCCATCCTTAGAATACTGTACACATATTTGGGGTGGCACACTTAAAATTCTTGATGCTGTCCAGAGGAGAGCAGTTTCAGTCATAGATGACCCCTCCCTCACAGACTCACTTCATCTTCTATCTCATAAATGAAATGTTTCAGCTTTGTCTCTTCTACAGGTACATTCATGGTCACTGCTTTAGTGAATTGGCAAACATCATTCCTCCACTTGCTATTAGGTCTGTTAAAACTAGAGCAGTCACTGTCCAACATCCCTTTACAGTACAACTGCAAACTCATCGAACCTGCTTCTCCTCTTCCTCCTTTAATCCATCTACCTCTGAAACAGCCTTCCTCATGATGGGTTTCTCAATAATTTCAACCTATAGCTCTTTAAGAAGAATGTCAATAGGTTCTTCATTCTCAACCCTCATCTGCACCTCACACACAGCAGCTGGTGTGAGGTGCAGTACCTCTCATGTGGGATAAAAAAAAGGGGGGGGGGAGTGAACTGCGAAGGCATATCGAATAGCTGCTACATGCATTTCAGTTGATTTAGCACTGGAAGAATTATTGATGATAGTTCGTATGAACAGTGGCAATGATAGCATTTGTAGCAAATGCAAACAGCAGAAACTGAATGGCTTGTGTGCAAGTGAGTGAAGTGAATTGATTAAAGATAGAGGAGGAGGCAATCATTCAAACTGCTGATTTCTATTCTGAATGGAGTATTTTTAGGAAGTAAGGTCTTAGGGCACTACCCTCAATGTGAGAATAATATTCAGTGGTGCGATGGATTTATGATATATGTAGTTAAAAGCTATTCAGAAGTTCATTGACACCCTGGGCAAAAGAGAAAACTTAATTTCATAGATTCAGAGGAGGCAGTTGTGGTGATTTGTGCATTACAAGGAGGTAGAATAATGTGTTCTCATCAGCAATGGAAGAGTGTAATGTGTTATTATCAGCAAAACTGTATATTGGATTGATTATCGGATGTAGCATATATTATTGATATGTAGAAGGAAGATGGTGGGTGAGAGAACAGAGGTTTATGGAACACCTGCATTAGTGGTATAGAAGATATGTAGACATCCACCATCATACATAATGTGCATCAGAAAACTGGGAATCCAATTCCATAAGTCAGTAGGGCTAGACTAAATTACGGAAGTTCACTAAACACAGGCATGTCAGGACAATGAGAAACTTCTTGGACTGCCCTTGGCCATCCAGATGTTATGTCTTGTTATTATTATTATTATTATTATTATTACGTGACACCTCCAAGGAGTCCAAAGACTCATTGAGGGCAGGCACCTACTCTACAACTCTCCATCTCTACCACTCAATCCACCAACTACAGTGAATTCATCTACACCAATGCCATCTACTGCACACCACCACCACTAGTATTTTCACAGACAATCACAAACATCCATGCCCATGATTCAAACCTGCAGCCTTTTGGCTGGAGAGCAGATACGCTAACCACCCAGCCAACCAAATTGGCATGTCTTTCATTTTGTATTGATGTACACACCACACATGATGGATTTCTTTTTATTATAACCAATTCTTCATGGTGGTGATGGAATGTGTTTATTTCAGGATATATTGTATATTGGAAACCAATAATTAAGGAGATTCAGGTATTCAGGATTCAGGTATTCATTGGTATATTCAAATTACTGAAAGGTGTAAATATGTGAACTGACTGAATGATTTGCGAATAATTTACAGTTGTATTATATTTTTATGTCCAGTAAAGTTGCAGAAAGGTGTAGAAAATCACATGTGATCCTGTAACCTCTAGACATGCATGTTCACATTTATGGTAGCATAATTTAAAAAGAAAAAAAAAACTTAGGAGATTGAAAGAAAAAAGGATTTGTTTGCAAAATATAAATACCTAAACAGTAATAAATAGCTATATACATCGGTAGCTTTCTCCCTCCCCCATTGTATCAGAATCACAATGGGAACCAGGAGACCAAACCTGTATGAATAGTCCAAGTGAGGTCTTACAAGGCCTTGATAAGAGGTAAAAGACTTCCTTATCTTTACATGTCAAGATTCGTTTCAGTATTGCAGTTATTATTTGAGTTGTATTTACAATTTTTGCTATATGACCCTTGAACTTCCTTCCTACCAAAACTACAAGATCCCTAGCTTGGTCAGTTTTTTCTAGCATAATCCAACCAATATATGACATTGTGATTTCTAATCACACACCAAAGTGCATAACCTTACATTTATTAACATTGAACTGATAGCATTGAACTGATTTCCGAGGATATGGTTGTGAGGCCTGGACTGTAACAAAACAAGACATGAAAAAGTTGGAGGCATTTGAAATTTGGTGCTGGAGAAAGATGATGAAAATTAGTTGGACAGAAAAGAAAAGTAATGAAGAAGTTCTGAATATAGTTCATGAAGAGCGGTCTTATTGATGTGTTTTCATTAATGAGACAAATCAATAAGAGAAGAAAAAGCCTAATTGGACATCATTTGAGGCATGGGGGACTGATTACAGAAATAATGGAGGGGACTGTTGAAGGAAAAAGGCCACGAGGCAGACCAAGAATTTCATATATAAATAACATAATGATGCTAACTGGCACTAAGAGTTATGAAGAGATAAAAAGGAAGTCACAAGACAGGAGGTTGTGATGTGCTGCTATATTTACCAATTTTTGGATTGATGCACCAAAGAAGAAGATAGCTATTTTCGCATTCTCACAATTCTGGCTCAAATCATTCTTCAGGTATCATATCAACAGCACTCCTGACTACCCTATCTATCTTTGCATGATCAGCAAATAGCTTATATCATGTCAAATCCTTCCCAGCATCTGTACAGATTGAATAACAATGGAGAGGACTGATCCTTGAGGCACACCACTACTTACCTTGAATCTTGCAGATTCACCCCCCCCCATATACCACTTTTTGATGTCTGTCATTCAGCCATTCTCATATCCATGCCAATAGTTTATAATCCAATCCCATATTCTCCAATTTATGCAACAGTATTCCATGCTGTATTCTGTCAAAAGCCTTAGCAAAATTCAAAAGTGTCATGGTGTATCCATTCCCATGTCTAACTCAGTGGTAACATTATTATAGAATGTGAGCAAGTTGTTAAAACATGATCTTCCCTTATTAAATCATTTTGTTCATTGAAAAGTAGAGATTCCCTGTCAACCCCCTTTTGAATATGAATCCTAACCAACTTTTCCAAAATCTTCACCACCACCACTCCTGAGATATATTGATTGGTCAATAGTTGGATACATCGGTCTTTGCACCACCCTTCTGCAATGGAATTAGCATACATTCTTTCTACTCTTGTGATATCTTCTCTTTTCTGAGACTCAAATTATATAACCTGGTCAACGGAATAGCGATTTCAGCTGAATACTCTTTTAGCATCTATGCCAATATTCCATCTGTTCTATTTGCAGAATTCTTATTCAGTTTGTGCAAAAGATTAGTACTTCCTCCTCATAAAGTGAAAAGGAAGCAGTAAGTTCATTGTTGCATATACCAAGATGATAACTTTTAGCAAACAAAAAAGATTGTTCATTAGTTGAACAATCTTTTCTGCATCAGTCACCTGTGTTAAATTGTGAATGAAACTATGTTGTGTAATTTATTTTTTTTTATTCACATTTAACATTGCATATTATGTATTAATCATAATTTGTATAAAGATTATTTATTGTTCCTTAATTAAGGATTACTATTTAAATATTTATTGTAAACTTAACCTACTATTAATTTATTAAATAATAATATGTGTAGAAATTTATGATAACTAAATATATATGTAAAGTAACGAAAAGTGTATTATAAATAATTGTATATGTAATGAAAGAGCGCTGATTAAGTAGCTCAAATATTCTGTTTATTCTTATTTGTGAAAATTTAACGTTATGTAATCAGTTATGTAACAGTAGAGCGTTGTGTTACATTAGCGAAATGTTTACGTTCATGCGTTGTCATGGAGACGCATGAAATAAACAAGCACGAGTCGAATACAGCGTGACCTTCGAACTGAAAGGGTTGGAAAAGAAATAAGAGAAGATTATTAATTAGAGAGAAGAGAGGAAGTTTTTGCGGAGCGGAAAGGAAGGTAGGATACAAGCAAAAGAAGTGGAAGAAAATTATAAGTTCTCTAGGGCAGAAATTCATGAGAATAGTGTTTAGAAGTGAGCCAAAACATAGTGAATCATATACTTAGCTGCAAGTGAAATCAGCTGTTGTTATAGAGGAAAATTGATGTCGTAATCGGATAAATAAAGAACTGGACATTCAATGAAAAATTCTGATTAGTTCCAGTTAGTCTAGGATTACGTCTTAATTCTGTGTTGCCCTGAGAAGAATTATAATGAATTTATCTAGTTGCAGAAAAGTAAACAAGGAAGGATATCAGTACCATATTGCTGTTGTTTAGAGTAGTGAAGCGCGATTAACAATAGTTCAGTTAAAGCGTTGAAGAATTTTATTTAATGTGTTCCGCTAGCTCAAATGAGTTAATCCATAAGTGTGCTCGCAATAAATTGATGTATTGAAGATTGTATCTGGTAAGAGTAGTCATACATGTTTGTTTATTCTAACATTAACTATAACGTATCTTCGAAGTTCAAGGTCCGAAATAAGATTGCTTGGAATAATGTCTACCTTGATTAGTGCCTGCTGTGAATTTAAACATTAAGTACAGCTAATAGATATGTGCAGACTGATTAAATAAGAAGTTTTGTTTTATTAACTTGAGTTAAGAAAACTTGTAATTTTGAAGCTGTGAATTGCATGTTAAAGTTTAGAACATTGAATTGGAATGAGTGACTTAGCAAGATGTATTAAGTTATTTGTATTGTTTCATTTAAAAGTAGAATTCTTGTATTTGTTATATATCATATATTAAATGTTTTATTTTGTTAATCTAATTATTGTGTTTGCCTGAATTCCTTTTTATTGCACCGTTCATAAATATTCGAATCTTGCGGGAACCCCAAGTGGAATAGTAATTAATTTGGCCTAAACTAATGAGAAGACTGCTAACTTAATTAAGAATTGATCCTACTATTTTATATAGACTAATCTAAAAATAGGGTGGCGCAGTATAATTATAAATTTCTCTACTTTTGGATCGGTGATCAATTTGCAATTAGTTGTTATATTGATAAAAGTGACTTGAACCAAGATGGCGGATTTAGAACATAACATGAAAATAGAACGTCACGACACCTGTGTGCCATTTGCACTCAGTAGAGTTATTCTTTCAAATTCATTCTTTCTTTTACTTGCAGCATAATGATAAATTCTTTTGGGTTGTCTTTAACTTGCAAAGCCAGTTTCTTTTCATACTCAGACTTAGCTTTCCATACAACTCTTGTGACTTCTGTCCTGCTGCTTATAATTATCATAACTGACAGCAATCTTCCTGACAGGACCAAAAAGATACTGCAATATTAAGAGGTCTTAGAACTTTTAGTAATGCATTCGGAAATGCCTTTAAATATGGGAGTAGAATTCAGGTGATATCTTCAGGATATCTATGCTAGTAACCAAAAGCTGTTAAAGGCTTTCTTGATAAAGGATTCCTTAAAGCTGTTTTTCATAAAAGAAAACTTAATATAATTTAATTCTTGCTGTAAAAGGTCTTCACTGGAACATATATTATGAGCATGATGTAATAACCTTTTAATTTTTCCAACTTTTTTGACTAGGATGATGATAAGTAGTTTGATATAACAATCAGTATGAGTTATTTTCTAAAAACTGAAAACTGTAGATCATCATCATCAAATTCCTGACGTGTACAGGATATGATAGTACTACATGAAAAATTTACATCAATACTAACTTCCAAACTACAATTTTCCTCCAAATCAGTCTGTTACTTGTCAAGACTCCAACATCATCAGATCTTATATTTCTATCGTCTAAGGCCTTTGTACCATATCAATCCACCTCTATCTTGGTCTTCCTCTGGGTCGTTTTCCTGCCATCCTGTCAGAGAACACTTGTTTTGCTAATCTTTCCTCGCCCATTCTATTCAAGTGACCATACCAACTGAGATTAGCTCTGCTAACGCATTCTTGGATGCTGACAATGTCAAGTTCTTTCCTAATATTCTCATTTTTAATATGCTATTGCCATTCAGGCCATCTATTCACGCCCCTAATCTTTCTCAGGACTCTCATATCTGCGGTCTCTAGTCTTTGGTCAAGCGTTTTACTTCTGACCCAGCTCTCAGATCCATAAGTTAAAACTGGTTTGAATACAGCTAATTTAATGTTTTGACTAATTTCTCTCTTATTCCATATGAATTTATTCAATTGACTTCCTACCATACCAGCTTTGTTGATTCTGTTGTCTATTTCCATATTTAATTTACCATCTTCACTAAAAATCGTGCCTAAGTAGCTGAAATGTTTACTTGTTCCACAGGTTCCCCATTCAAAACACAGTTGATATTTTCAACGATTCTACCTATTTTCATTGTCTTTGTCTTTTTATTGCTGACCTTCATACCATATCTATTACAACAGTTATTCAATTTAGTCATGACTTGTAGCGGATTTATTTAGAAGTATAACATCGTCCCATAAAGCAAAGAGCTGACATTAACATCTCCAATTCTGATATCATATTTAATACCACTTTCCTTCATAATGTGATCCATATAGATAATGAATAACAGAGGGGATAATGTACATCCTTGTCTCACACCAGATTTAACATTAAACCATCTTCCTGTACTTCAATTCTAACTGCTACTTGCAACTCAAATAAAGACTAAGTATTGTTTGATATAATGCCCCATTGATACTATATATAATTGTAGCGTATTGAATAGCTTCTCTCTTGACAAATTGTCATATGACTTTTCCAGAACTACAAAACTTAAATACAGATCTTTGTTATATTCCCATGATTTCTCAACTATTTGTCATAAAGTGAAGATCTGATTATGACAGCCTCTATTTGGCCTAAATCCGGCTTGTTCTTTATCAAGTTTTTCTTTCACAATTCTTCTCAACTGTTTCTCAAGTATACTGGCATAAATCTTGCATGGAACACTCTCAGTTTTTATTTTATTTATTTATTTATTTTTTAAAACAAATAAAGAACAACTCTGCTATTTCTCTAGATACTCTTTAATGAGTACCTAGGTACTCATTAACTCTAACCTGCTACTATATGATTGGAAATCTTTTTAAGTTAATTTGACTGATTTCTGAAATTATTGATTATTGAGGATGATGGTTCCGTGCTTGTAGACACATTATACTCTAAATTATATGTTAAAATCAAAAATAAAACACGTCAGATTTTTAAATTGGTTAAATTTGAATTGATTATGAGCCTGTTACAACACTACTTTCAGTTTATTTCTGGGTGCTCAACAGTAAAATTTTAATGGCATGAACTTATTACTCCATACTTCATGTCACATTTATCATCTCTAACTCCTTTTACAGCACTCTTTCCTCCATTTCTAAGCTTCTTCAACAACTTATCTTACCACCTTCTTGATATTTATTTTCTATGTTCTTGCCAAAGTCCTCCCATGACTTTTATTTAGCTAGTTTTGCACACTGTTTAGCTTTCTTACATTTGTCTCTGTATCCTCTAAGAGCACAAGCTGACTTATTTGCCAGGAACATTTGATATGCTTTCTTCTTTTCCTTCACTGCCTCTTTAACTTCCTCTGCCCACCATGGAGTTCTGATTTTTCTATCCCTGCAGACAACCTCACCACATGCCTCTCTGGCTGAATCAATCATGGTTTTCTTCAAGGTTTGGTTCTTGTTCTCAAACTCTTTCATTTTTTTTTCAATAATCTTTGTGTATTGTAGTCTACAGTTCACATCTGAGAGCTGCTCAACTTTTATTCGCTTTAAAACCTTCTTACATGTCATTCTTTTCAAAATGAAATTCAATTTTATCCTGCTCAAGACTAAATAGTGATCACTTCCAATTTCAAATCCTCTGTACACTGGTGTCCTGCACCAGGAAGAAAACATCACTATCAACAATAACATAGTCAGTGAGACTTTTCTTATTCCTTGCCACTTCTGTCCATGTAAATTTGTGCACATTTTTATGTTGGAACATGGTGTTAGTAATAACCAGTTTATGTCCTGAGCAGAAATCCAACAGGTATTTGCCATTGTTATTAGCTTTGCTCTTTTCTCCAAATTTTCCCAAAGCATTTTTGTATGTCTGACAATCACTTCCTTCTCTGTTTCTAGTAGTAAGACTTACACGTTGGTTATACATAACTGGTAATTAATTTACGGAATTAACAACGCATATAAAGTATATTAATTGCTTCCTCCTTTATTTCTTGATATCCTCTTGTGCACATTATAGCATCATTAGTCGTCTCCTCCCTCTTGGTCTCTTTCCTTCAATTTTCCCTTCTGTCATTCTTTTCAGTAGGCTGGTCTCCTCTTAATACATGTCCTATCCGGTTATGCTTTCTTTTTCTTATGGTCTTTAGTAAATTCCTTTCTTCTTCAATGCTTTGTAATACTTCTTCATTGGTGATTTTTTTCTTTCAGTCCACTTTATTTTCTTGATTCTTCTCCATAACCACATTTCAATTTACCTCCAACATTTTATTTTCTTTCTTCCCAATTGTCCACGTTTCTTACCCATATAATGTCATTCTCCAAATATAACACTTAATAAGGCTTTTCTTTAAATTTTTATTCATTTTATTAATGAACAAATTTTTCTTGCTATGAAATGCATATTTTCCTTTGTTAATTCTTTATTTCCATGTCACATTTTCCATTTTCTTGTATTATACTACCAAGGTATTTGTATTGTCTCACTTGCTCTGCACTTTCTCCATTCATCATTACCTTGACACTTCCTGGTTTCCTGGAGACTCATCACTTTTGTTTTCTTTGTGTTAATTTTCGTACCATATTTCTTGCATATACTTTCACATTTTTGCATTAGGTGCTGTAGTTCATCTTCAGTATTAGCTAATATTGCTTGATCATCTGCAAATCTAATATTTTGTATTGTTCTTCCTCCAATAGTGATTCCTCTTTTCTCTTCATCAAATGCTTATTTTATCATTTCTTCTGCAAATATATTGAAGAATGTTGGTGACAGGCAGCATACCTGTCTTACGCCTCTGCCAATCACACATTTTTTAGTTTTTTCCCCTCTTTTGTCTTTATTTTGGCAGTCTGGTTCATATATAATTCAGTTATTAACTTTCGGTCTCTCCAATCTAAACCTATTTTGCATAACGTTTCCATCAGATTTTCCCATTTCACCATGTCAAATGCTTTTTCAAGGTCGACGATACATATATAAACATCTTTACTTCTATATTCTTTTCGCATATGGTCCTCATTACTTCAATTGCATCTCTAGTTCCCCTGTCTTTTCTAAATCCAAATTGGTCATCCCCCAGAAAATACTTCACTCTATTATACAATTGTCGATATAACATACTTAGCAGTACTTTAAAGCAGTGTTCTCCAAACTTTTTTTGATCGTGTACCCCGAAGACAGAAAAAATAAATAGCCCATACCCACAATTGATTGAGTAAAAATCTATTGTAATAAGTATTATAAAGAGGAAATATCATCAGATAATAATTAAAAATGCTAGATATTTTTACACATTATTTTTATTATTAACAGCTTACAAACATATTTATTACAATATTTAATGTGAACAATGGCCTTGCATTTCTTTAATAATTTCTTGAAATTCTGGTTTGATGGCTTCTGATACTGTGATATGTTGCTTCTTTAAATTATCTGCAATGATTTCTATATGTCTACCAATAGTATTTGCTGATAAGGGAATACAATTTAGTTTATCTGCATATTCTTTCCCATGGATTATTTCTGCCATTTTTATGGCGGTTGGGAGTACAAGTGTTTTCCCCAATGGTGTGTGGCTTTTGGTCTTTTGCAATTAAGAATGCAACCTCAAGAGATGCCTCCAAATATGTATCGTTAATTTTAGTGAATTTTTTAAGTTGTTGGATTGAGCATTACATGTCTTCAAACATCATTCAAAGAATTGTAAAGATTTGTGTTCATGTTCAGGATGTTTAGTTTTTAAGTGTCTTACTAATAATGAAGGTTTCATACTTCCATTACATAGCATCTCATGACACAATACACATGTAGGACGAGGTTCATTGTTGACTATCGTCGATGTAAATCCCCATTTCAAGTGGTTTTGTTGATAATTTCAAACTTTTTTGGGCAAGGTTTTGTTAAGTTTCAGATTAATGTTTTTATCACTTAATTTGACTGATAATGAACTTGTTTGAATAGAAGAATCAATCCTATCTTTTCCTTGTTGTTCGTCTGATGTAGAAGTACTATCATAATTATCTTCAATTCGCGGCTTCTTTGGAGGAAATTTTTTTAACCATTTATCCATTTTGTGAGGGTTAATTTGTAAAATTTAAATATAATTCATTTACTATTGATAATATCAAACGCTTTTTAAAAATGTAAGCAGTTTTGATAATATTAATTCACTATTTCTAGTGTAAACGTAAAAGTAAGCACAAAAAGACGTTGGAATTGCACAGAAACAATATATACTAAAAAATCGTTAAAGTTACTACTAATAGTCAAATAACACAGTCCAACACAGTTTTTGCTGACTTTTATATGCGACTTGTTTTTTACTAATTTGGGTGTGCTGATTTCAAATATGAAACCCATTTTTCTCTATCACGTCAGGTTTTTCCTCTATGGCATTTTCTTTTTGCTAATTTGTAAGTTTTTGATAGTTTTAAGGAGGCAGTACTATTTAGAGGATCAAAAAAATATTTTTGATCCTCTAAATAGATTTTTTAATATTATTTTCTGAAAGTATGTACTTTTAAAAATCTATTCCTAACTTTCTATCAAGAAATTTGAAAAATTCCCAAAGATATAACCTATTATTCAAAGCGGTGCGCAGATCAGAATCGGAGCGCTCACTGCTCTCGTTTGTTAGTAAACGAATAAATGCGTAAGAACCTGCAACGGCACGTACTGGCGCTTTGAATGCGAGAGAGGCCGATAATTAGATACATAACTCTTCTTCTTCTACGCGTTATTCCTGCTTCCTATGCAGAGTCCGCGTGTTATTTAGATGCGACTTCTTGTTAATACTACTCCCAACCGATCCGTCGCCTGGTCTGCTGCTGGGGGGATATGTTTTTGACTGTAGAGGCGTATGTTCACGGGGCCGGTTTGTCTGCTTGCGGGATGAAACCCTACTGACCGCGCCCAGTAGGGGTTTTTTAGGATAATTAGATACATAACTACTTAACAATATTCATATAAAATTACAAGAATATTTATTAAAAAATAACAATTTTACTTATGCATGAGTTTCAGGGAATAAATTTTTGTTTGTAGCAATTTCTGCTGTGTGTTCTGTTTTGGCAATCCCTTTGAATACTCCAACAGTAGTCGGCCATCATGTGAAAATCCCATCTTCCTTGGTACCGATCTTCCATAGTTTTTAAGTCTTGATGAAATCTTTCGCCTTGTTCATCGCTTACAGCACCTAAATTCTTGGGAAATCTACCAAGATGACTGTATAGGAAATGAAGCTTTATGCTCATGTTGCAACCTAGGCACTGGAAATTTTCAAGCATTGTTTTCACTAGATTTTTGTAATTGCACGCTTTTTTGTTTCCAAGAAAATTATTCGCAACCATCATAAATGAAGTCCAGGCCTCGTTCTCAATTTCGTTCATAGAGTTGATGAAATTTGGGTCTGTCATTAAAGTTCTAATTTGCAGTCCATGAAATACACCAGGTTTAATTTTTTCATAACTAAGTCGTGGAAATTTTTCACATATGTATTGGAAACAGTCACCTTGTAAATCTAAAGCTTTAACATACTGCTTCATAAGACCTAGTTTGATGTGTAGAGGTGGAAAAATGATTTTTTCTCTGTCAATTAAAGGTTGAATTATAACATTCTGTTCTCCAACATTTAAGGATATTCTAAGAGGCCAATGTTTCTGACTCCAGTGTTGGTTTCTAGCTCGACTATCCCAGAAGCATAGAAAACACGGAAACTTTGTATATCCTCTTTGAAAGCCAAGTAAAAAGTTCACCATTTTAACATCCACACAGATGATCCAGTTATGGTCTGTATATTTTAATAACTTCAGAACCTTTTTAATGTCCTCATATGTTTCCTTTAAGTGGACTGAATAGCCAATAGGAATTGAGCCATATACATTCCCATTGTGTAGTAAGACACACTTGAGACTTCTGCTTAAACCGTCGATAAATACAATCCACTCATTTGAATGATATTGTACAACACTCATTTCAGTTAGTAAACCTGACACATTGTTACAGTAAACAAACCCACACTCGTGTTTAAAATGTTGTACAAGATTACTTTCCCTGCTACGATAAAAAGTTATCTTCGTATCTTGCTCCAGTAAGTTTTTTTTTCATTTAATCTTGAAGCTAACAATTCTCATGATTCCTTTGATAGGCCCAAATCTCTTACTAAGTCATTCAATTCCGCTCGAGTAAAACGTTGCAGTCCAGAACCTAGAAATTAAATTTTCATTGTCTAAATCAACAACCGGGTCTTGCTCCTCAAGAACATCTGGCATATCCTGATCATGCTCGTTCTCAAGTAAAGGAAGTCCTTTATAAATTGGCACAGCTATTTCATTGGAATGAGCAACTGGCCGAATTGCTGAGTTGAGATTTGGATACACAATTTTTTTTTATTCTTCTTATTATAACCAGAAGTCTGAACTAAACAAAAATAGCAATCATCTACGTGATTTTTCGGTTCACGCCAAATCATTGAAATGCCAAAAGCTAATTTTTGGCTTTTTCCCTTGCTCCACTGTCGTAAATTTTCTACACATAACTTACACACTTTATTTGGAGCCCATGAATTGTCCTGATCTGCAAGTTTTACATCAAAGTATGCAAAGTACACTTTCTTAATGAAATCAGTGATATTTGTCCTTTGACTGGGAACAGTAAAGCTGCCACAAATGTAGCAGAAGGAATCTACACTATTGATACATTTTCGAGTAGTAGACATGATGTATTTTCTTCGCTGCCGACTAACATACAATTAACAAGACAAAAAAAAAACCAGAGACTTTATTGAAACGTTATAAGCACTCATCATACTTTCACGATCGATTAACGATTGACTGATTTCGATTCTTCTTTGTCCGCTATGACGCATATAGCATTCATTTGTTTTAATCAGTTGTCATCGCCTACTTTTCATCACCTAAATGTATTAGGTCGGTTATCGGCCTCTCTCGCATTCAAAGCGCCAGTACGTGCCGTTGCAGGTTCTTACGCATTTATTCGTTTACTAACAAGCGAGAGTGGTGAGCGCTCAGATTCTGATCTGCGCACCGCTTTGAATAATAGGCTATATCTTTGGGAATTTTTCGAATTTCTTGATAAAAAGTTAGGAACAGATTTTTAAAAGTATATACTTTCAGAAAATAATATTAAAAAATCGATTTTTTTTTATTCTCTAAATAGTACTGCCTCCTTAAAACTATCAAAAACTTGCAAATTAGAAAAAAGAAAATGCCATAGAGGAAAAACCTGATATGATAGAGAAAAATGGGTTTCATATTTGAAACCAGCACACCCAAATTAGTAAAAAAACAAGTGTCAGGTCATAATCAGTAGAAAAAAAATTTTTTTTTGTTGGCCAGTGTATTAATTAATACAACTGTGGTGTCACCTGTAGATAGCAGGATAGCTAAGCAATTTTCCTTCTCTAGTTGGGCTTGTCAACACTAGGATGCTCTACAAACAATGGCAATGATAAGAAGTAAGAGATTTACGATTTACTCTCTAGTTTTAAAAAACATGACAGCTTTGCAACGGATGATTATGTGTGCAAAGTCATCCAGTGTGCACTACTTGCAAATTTAAATTTACAGTATCTTTCTAACATCTTTGTCTATATTAGATATATGCTTAATTGATGAAAGAAAGTAATATTCTTTATCTTTAATTAATTACTTAATTTTTTTCCTATCAATATAAAATTTTTTTTGACGTATCGACTCGCATACCCCAGGTGGTACGAGTACCACACTTTGGAGACTACTGCTTTAAAGGCATGTGAGAGTATGCTTATGGTTCTGTTGTCACTGCACTTAGTAAGATTGCTTTTCTTTTCAATTGGTATAAGAATACTCTCTGTGAAATATTTAAGCCATTTTCATCATCATCATCAAATTCCTGCCATGTACCCTCAAGGGATGTACAGGATATATGATACTACTACATGAAAAAAATTACATCATTACTAACTTCCTATCTACAATTTTCCTCCAAATCAGTCTTACTTGTCAAGGCTCCAAGATCTTCTTTTTTTCTATCATCTAAGGCACTTTGTACAGTATCAATCCACCTATATATTGGTATTACTCTGGGTCATTTTGCTGCCAACCTGGCAGAGAAGACTTGTTTTGCTAATCTTTCTTCACCCATTCTGTTTCAGTGACCATACCTCCGCTAACACATTCCTGGATGCTGACAATATCAAGTTCTTTTATAATATCCTCGTTTTTAATATGATATTGCCATTGTTGATACCATCCGTTCACACCTATACTCTTTCTCAGGACTCTCATATCTGCAGTCTCTAGTCTGTGGTCAAGTGTTTTACTTTTGACCCAGCTCTCAGATCCATAAGCTAAAACAGGTTTGAACACTGTCTTGTATACTAATTTAGTGTTCCGACTAATTTCTCTCTTATTCCATATGAATTTATTCAATTGACTTCCCACCATACCAGCTTTGCTGATTCTGTTGTATATTTCTATATTTAATTTACCATCTTCAGTAAAAATCGTGCCTAAGTTATTAAAATGTTTTAAACCTGTGGAATCATTGACAATTTCAATGATTCTGCCTATTTTCATTGTCTTTGTCTTTTTATTGCTGACCTTCATACCATATCTATTACAACAGTTATTCAATTTAGTCAGAGAATCTTGCAGACTTGTAGCGGATTTATTTATAAGTATAACATCATCCGCATAAAGCAAAGAGTTGACATTAACCTCTCCAATTCTGATATCATGTTTAATACCACTTTCTTTCATAATGTGATCCATATAGATAATGAATAACAGAGGGGATAATGTACATCCTTGGCTCACACCAGATTTAACATTAAACCATCTTCCTGTACTTCTTTCAATTCTAACTGCTGACTTACAACTCAAATAAAGACTAAGTATTGCTTGATATAATGCCCCATCGACACCATATAACTGCAGCGTATTGAATAACTTCTCTCTTGGCACCTTGTCATATTCCTTTTCCAAATCGACAAAACTTAAATATAGATCTTTGTTATATTCCCATGCTTTCTCGACTATTTGTCGTAAAGTGAAGATCTGATCCTGACAGCCTCTATTTGGCCTGAATCCAGCTTGTTCTTCACCAAGCTTTTCTTCAACAATTCTTCTCAACCGTTTCTCAAGTATACTTTGCATAGATCTTGCCAGGAACACTCAGTAGGGAAATACCTCTCTAATTCTCACATTCAGTTTTATTTCCCTTTTTATATATAGGTACTATGAGAGCTCTACTCCAATCATCGGGAATTTGTCCCTCTGTCCAGGCTTTCTGAACTATGCAGTGCAGCCACTGTAAGACTTTTATACCACCATACTTCAACATTTCTAGTCGAATATACTACATTTCCACATTTCAAGCCTTTGATGGCTTTTTCTACTTCAAGTATGGATATGTGTTCCTGACTGCATGCCTGGTCATTGTTTTTTATCACTGTGCTGTCATCACTGCTTGTTTCATTTAGCAGTTTTTCAAAGTAATTACTCCATACTTCAAGGATATCTTTTTCTCCTGATTTCATGTCACCTTTATCATCTCTAACTCCTTTTACAGCACCATTTCCTCCATTCCTAAGCTTCTTCAACAACCTCCAGAATATTTTGCCACCTTCTTGATATTTATTTTCTATATTCTTGCCAAAGTCCTCCCATGACTTTTGTTTAGCTAGTTTTACACACTGTTTAGTTTTCTTACATTTGTCTCTATATTCTCTAAGAGCAAAAGCTGACTTATTTGCCAGGAACTTTTGATATGATTTCTTCTTTTCCTTCACTGCCTCTTTAACTTATTGTGTCCACCAGGAAGTTCTGATTTTTTTTATCCTTGCAGACAACCTCTTTAGTCTACAGTTCACATCTGAGAGCTGCTCAACTTTTATTCGCTTTAAAACTTTCTTACATGTTATTCTTATCAATATGAAATTCAATTTTATCCTGCTCAAGACTAAATAGTGATCACTTCCAATTTCAAATCCTCTGTACACTCTGGTGTCCTGCACCAGGGAGAAAACATCACTATCAACAATAACATAGTCAATGAGACTTTTCTTATCCCTTGCCTCTTCTCACCATGTGAATTTGTCCACATTTTTATGTTGGAACATGGTGTTAGTAATAACTAGTCCATGTCCTGAGCAGAAATCCAACAGATATTTGCCATTATTATGAGCTTTGCTCTGTTCTCCAAATTTTCCCCAAATATTTTTGTATGTCTCACAATCTATGATAACTTTAGTTTAATCCTTTATCCCTGTGAGTGCAAACAAAGTTTGCACCTGAAAATATCTTCAGGACTGAATATAGTGTTGTACTATCTTACCTGGGTAAGTAGTACAACACCAGGCAACTCTTAGCAAATGTGGAGCAAGCTACCAACACTCCTATCCCAGTATCTCCCATAATGCAAAACAAATCTCCTTGTGGATATGTATACTGTTATGCATTAAGGGATTGGCCACTACCCAAACTAGTTTCGACCTTTATTGAGGTCTCTTCAATGGGAGCCAGGCCCAGAGATACCAGACAGAAGCAGTAGCAAGTAGCAAGGTCATCTTTACCTGTAGGAGTTGCCAAAAGGTTTACCACCTTTTTTTATTAAATTAGTCTGGATTTTGAGAAAGATGTTGAAAGTTTATTTTTTGCTAGGTTAGACTATGATAAATTTAGTTTAATCCTTTATCCCAGTGAGAGCAAACAAAGTTTGCACCTGAAAATATCTTCAGGACTGAATATAGTGTTGTGGTAAGATAGTACAACACTATATTCAATCCTATAGCATGCCATGAATTGTTGCGTGATTATTTCAAACTATACGGCACACGGTTGAACAGCGCCTGGCACACACAAATTAATCGACGGGCGCCATGGTGTCCGCGGGCATAGAGTTGGGAATCCCTGTTCTAGACTGATGTAGCTTTGGCTATGGAAAGAATTGTTAAACAAGATTGTGCCTCAGGCTGTTCATCAAAAGTGTCATAGCTAAATTATCCACTCCTCTAAATCTGGAAAATGTGTAGCATCTTTCACAGTTCAACTCAAAATTCACATAACAAGATTTCTTCATTCATTCCTTATACTGCTATGTTTTGGAACAGTCTCCCTTCTTGCATAAGCATACAAATTATTCATACTCAAATCCAATGTTAGCAAGCTTCTTTCGCCTTGGTTTTCTGCCCATTCACAGTGTTAATCTTTTAGTGGTTGAACACTGGATTAAGATTGTTTCTTCTTTCTCTGCAGTCATTCTAATTGAACTATTTTTATTAGGAACACATGCATATGATGATTCTTCTGCCATGATGGACCTTAATGTTATCAGAAATCAGGATCTGTTGCAATATGCTGTATCCAAGACTCCTTTCCAGCAGAACGCCATTCTTCTAGCCACTCTCAGCCTTATGCCCTTTGGTACCATAATAATGTCAAATGGGTATAATCTCTGCAAGTTCTATACCTCCTTTCCAATAATGATTATCATACTTAAATATAAAGAGCTAATAAGCTTCATTTCGGCAATATAAACATTATTTAAATTAAGGGGATATTAAATCCCACATTGTTTTAAAACCGAATAAGAAACTCAAAGATTGGAATCAGAGAGTTTCATGCCGTTACTTATATTTAAGTAACTTAATGGTTGCACCTGTTTGGAAACTCGTATAACAGAGTATAAGTTCTTTTCACTATACACTTTGGTATTACTTTGGTCTAGCTACTCACTGATGAAGCCTCAAAAAAGGCTGAAACCGGTCTGGGTAGTGACCTCCCTCCATAATGCAATAACAGCATACATTTCCTAGGAAATGTGTTTTTACATTATGGAAAATACCTAAGAATGGCGATCAGAACTTTACCGACTTTGCTGCGAGTTCTCCAGTATTGTACCACGTACTAGGGTCACTTGCATTAGCTCACACTAGTGGTCGCCGATACTTTATAGTTTACTATATTCAGCATGAAACTCTCTGATTCCAATCTTTGAGTTTCTTATTCGGTTTTAAAACAATGTGGGATTTAATATCCCCTTAATTTAAATAATGATTATCATTTTCATTCTTCAAAAACAGACAGCTGCTTCAACTGAATACCTAAAATAATTCTTACTCGAATGGAAGATTTCATCACATACTCCACCCAAAAGTTCAGACAATCATCCAAACCATGGTTTGGCAATGAGTGTGTTAAGAAAAGAATTCTGCATGCTGCAAGTAGCATGAAATGAGAATTCTAGCATAGCAATCAGCCTACAAGACAGCACAAAGCAGTTGCTAAAAGACTATCAGCCAATCCTCATGTCACTTTGAAAGGGCCAAGTGCAACTAAATTATCTCCTGGGTAAATTAGCACATACGCCTACAAAAAGACCATTGGGCTGAACTTCTACCCATCTATATTTACACCTCTGACATCCAGATGGTATTTGTAATATCAGTGATAAAAAAAAAAACTTGACTTCCTGGCACCATTCTTTTCTAACTTCTACATCAACAATCAAAATAAAATACCATCAGCATTCCAAAGAACTGCAAACAGCAGATCTCCTCTGGTTTTTCATCAAAAAGACAGAAAAATTTTGAATAGCTTGGATACCAACAAGAGTTTTGGTCCTAACAGTACCCCCTCCCCATCAAAAATTTACTTAAAAACTTGTGCTCCTGAACTAACACCATCCTATATCATCTTTACAATCTCGCATTCACCTGGCATCTATATTTCAGCATCGAAACTATCCCTTAGGCAACCAATCCCAAAGAAATGAGAGAGAGATAAAAGGCAGCCATCCAATTACTGTATTTGCCAGTGTATAAGACGCACCCCCTTTTTTGTACACATTTTTTAGGAAACAAAACTTTATCACTGAATATTATAATGAATTTACAGTATTTCAAATATAAAGTAATAAGTAAGTCTACTTTCAACAAATACCTAATTTAACTAGGAAAGAGTACCCACCTTTAATCTTCTTTGTCAAAAGCCAGAAATTCGTGTCCAATGCTAAATAAGAGACACTTGAAACCTCTTCTAAATCAGAATCTGAGTCCTCATAAAACAAATTGTCCTCTGTACCATCCAGTGTATTACTAATGCCACACTTCTTAAATGATTTAACCACTGTCTCAGTTTTCACAGCATCCCACGAAGCTTCGACCCACTCACAAACTTGCGAAATGCTAGGCTTCTTCCTGATCACATAACCTCAAAATCTGAAGACTGCATCCAGCAGTGTTCCACTTCTCCTTCATAAATCCCTTAAATGGTTTATTAATACAGACATCTAAATGTTGAAGCTGACTAGTTAGATCTCCTTGAGTTTATTTTTAACATCTTCTATTCTGCGAGAACGAAACTGATCCCATACTAGCTAGCAGGGCAGGCTTTTTCAACAGTCAGACAGAGCGCCTAGACCAAATGTTATCTATCCATAACTAGAATACTAGAATGTATTCCAGTAACTGGAATACATAATTAACGTAACTGGAATGCTCTCCCACATCGCCAGGAAGCAAGAAAGAAATCGCTTAACTCGGAACAGAAAAAATTTCCAGAAATGAAAGTAATAAAAATCTCAGTATTGACGTATAAGACGCACTCTGTTTTTCAGACCTATTTTCAAAGAAAAATAAGTGTCTTATATGCCAGCAAATACGGTATTATCTAATTGCAAACCTCAGTTCTATTGAAAATGGAGAAAGGCAACAACAACAACAAGCAACTCCTTCAATCCAGAAGCCAGTTAATCAAAGACCACGAACATGGATTCTCCTACTCTCAGTCTACAGAAGATCTCCTGGCCTATATTGCTCATGCTTTGAAAAGGTTTATGGGAAAAAAATGTGGTCACTCTACATCAATGGTTCTTAACCAGTGTTCCACAGAACACTTGTGTTCCGCAAACTGGTTGCAAGTGTTCCGCTGGTGAAAGATGTCACATGACACAGTTCTGAGTGCAATTGGCTACTCTGATCCTAACAACCGAAGACTGCTATTGCAGGATATATTATATCTACACATTGTTTTTTGCACAGAGAATCCCTAGTTTCGAAAACATTATCGACAATATTAAAACCTGTACTGACTAAGCTGTAAATGTGGTAAATGACATGAAGTCAAGACCTTTAAAAACACACCTTTTTAAAAACTTTGCATATCTATGGAAGCCAAGTACAAATTTTGTTTTTGCACACTGAAATAAGATGGCTATCCAGGGATAAAGTGCTATTCCGAATATTAGAACTTCAGAATGAATTATTGGTCTTTTTTTTTTCAAAATGAAGGTAAAGATGCTTTTGTAAAATGCCTTCAAAATGATATTTGGTGTGCTAAAATGGCATATTTAGCCGATATTTTTAATCACTTAAATAGCGTTAATACAAGTATCCAAGGGAAAAATAAAAATATTTTGACATCCACTGACAAATTGTCAGCTTTTCAGAAAAAAAGCATCTCTTTGGAAAAACCGCATATCAGAAAAAAACACAGTAGATATGTTTCCTTTGCTCAATAATAAAAATGTCGAGGGAATTATTGCCATCATAATAGAACATGTAATAATATTGGAAGAAAAGATTGCAAGTTACTTTCCTTCCTTAAATGTACACAATTATGACTGGATACAAAATCCTTTTGGAACAGTTAATACATCGGGTTGTGAATTTTCTTTACAAGAAGAAGAACAATTAATTACCTTGTCAACGAATTGTACTCTAAAAATAATTCTCTGAAATAACTCTTGAAGATCTTTGTCCAACCCAAATACCCAGCTCTCTCCACAAGGGCACTGAAAATTTTGTTAGTTTTCAACATCATGTTTGTGTGAGCTCGGTTTCTCAATATTAACCAATATAAAAACTAAAAGCCACGAAATACTTACTAATATAGACAAAGAGATGAGGGTAACTATATCACATATTAGACCTGATATTGCTGAATTCTGCAAAAGCAGACAATTTCAAGTATCGCATTAAAATAAGTCCCATTTTTATAAAAGGCAAGTCCATGCATATTTTTATTATTAGTTTTATGAACTTAATTCGATTCAAAAAAAGTTAGTGTTCCCCAAATTTTTCTTATAATCAAAAGTGTTCTGTGACTTGAAAAGATTAAGAATTACTGCTCTAGATATTTAAATAGTTTCTGACTGGATCTGTCACAAAGGGCTAATCAACATTATAATCTATCTTGCACTTTATAATGGAACTTCCAATTTCCTCTATGGTTGTTCGCTGTGTGTGTGTGTCATGGTGGATGGGTTTCTTTTTTAAGATTTCCCAACGAATGTCAGGGTACTCCCCCATACTCAGGACTTTTGACCATGTTCTTTCTCCTATTCATAAACAGTCTTTCTATCCTATCCTGTCCTTTTCATTTGAAAAACTTTGCCATACCCATATATCTCAAGCTGGCCTGGACTGGGTGAGTGGTTAGCATATCTACTTTCCATCTATGGTAAGTTCAAGTCCCACTGTAGACATGTCTATGATGTCTTTAAGTGAAAGATGACTTTCATCACCCAGTGTGAGACCAATGCCCCATGTACTGAAGGCTTGAAGTGACTTTAAAAAAGTTCCATGTTTGGTCTCTACAGTAGGGTAAAAAATAAAAAAAATTCCAAAAATATATCAAACTAATTTTAAAAAATCCTTTCCTCACCCAATGATTGAATACTACAGATTTACAAAAAAAAAAAAAAAAAAAAAAAAAACTGATTTCCTCGCTATGTTTTGGTAGCTTCTTCTCTCTTCCATCATCTATGTGGATGATAAAGAGACGAATGAACTATTTCCACTTCTGTCTGTCCCGGGAGAGTCCGAACAATTCTGTCCAGTTTGATGTCGCTTGTTGCAATTAGGTTTTCAGGTCCTCTTTTATTTTGTCTATCCATCTAATTCTGGGCCATCCTTTGGATCTTTTACCTTCCATCGTTGTATTCAGGGCTTTAGATGATAGTCTTCCTGTTCCCATTCTGGTTACATGGCCAAACCATCGCAGTCTTCTTTCTTCGATTTTGTCTATTATTGTTATTTCTTGTTCAGTTGTTTCCTTATATCTTCGTTTCTTAGTCGATCCAGCAGAGATACTCCAAGTAATCTTCTTAGCCAACCCATTTCAGTAACTAATAATTTTTTCTCTTCAGCCTTTTTGAGATTCCAGCATTCACTTCCATAGAGGAGTATTGGGAGGACCATTGTTTCATAGATTCTTACTTTTGTTACTTGTTTCATGTCTCTTGACTTCCATATTTTATTAAGTTGTCCAAAAGTTTGGGATGCTTGACTGATTCGTCTGTTTATATCTTTTATAATTTCACCATTGTACTCAATAACTCCTCCAAGATAGGTGAAGTTTTCTACCTGCTCTAGATTCTTACTATCAATTTCAATTTTCAGATTGGTTCATCTTTTTCCTATTTGCATAATTTTTGTTTTGTCTATGTTTAATCCAGATTTTATACACTCCTTTATTTTATCAGAAATTCGCTGTAGATTTTCTTCTGTGCTTGCAAATAATGCAATGTCATCTGCAAATTTTAAATTTGTCACATTTTTCTCATATATTTTGATTCTGGAGTCTTCATTGTTTAAGGCCTTATTGATTGCTTCTTCCTATAAGTTTGAACAGGTCTGGTGACAGATTGCATCCCTGTCTTACTCCATTCTCCATGTGGAACCAGTTGGTTAAGGTGTCCTCCATTCATACTGCACTTTCAGATTTGTCATGCAGATTCTTTATTATTCTTATGGTTTTGTTGGGAATTCCAAATTCTTCAATAGTTCTCTTCTATGGATTGAATCAAACGCCTGTTTCAAATGTTTTGGCAGGGTAAGGATAAACTCATCAACTTCAATTTCACACAAGAAAGAACTCACCTCCCCTCACCACTGACTTACACCTCTAGCCTCTCCAGAGATAAGCACATCATAGCTTCCCCCCCCCCCCAGATAAAAAAAAACAAGGTGTTCTTTTATGATCAAGACATTATTTTTCACTGGTGCAACTCTAACACTCTACAAATCCCAAATCCATTCTAGGAGCACTCAAACACCTAGAGCAGCCAACACTTTGAAAAAAATTACCAGTTCCTTCAAAATTTAAACTTTAATTCTATGTTTTCATTTTTATAATTTCATACTCTTCAAGGTTTCTTTTTTATGTCTCCAATTTCCTTTCCTTTGTTCTATTTCCTGCCATTTCCTTTGTTTACTGACTTCAGTGAGTTTTCACCCCAAATATTTCACCTCTTAAGTAGAAAATCATGTTTTGGCTATGCAGTATTGGGTATTTATTAGCCTTTCTTTTTTATTTATTTATTTTAATATTATTTTATTTTTTGTAGTGGCAGCATGCAATGTGAAAGTGTGGTATACGATAGTCATTCTGTATACGATAACATGCTGGTTTATCAAGGTGCAAACTCTCTTTCCCAACTTTAAGTCTCGGACTATTGTCCTGGCATTTCTTAGTCTTCTTCTAAACAGCAAAATTCTTCATGCTGATGATGGATTCTAAATCAGTGGCAGTGTGTCCATAAGTGCTGCATTTAACGCAGCCCTTATGGATGAGCCGCCACTATTCTAAATACTTAAGGAGTTAAGCAAATTTCCCATTAAACTACACTTATTTTACAAGTTCTTCTCTGAAACAGACTTCCTTTGAGAACCATATTCTTGGTTCTACTAGGAATTAATTTAAGTCTTTGATTACTTCGTTAACCCTATCAGGATTCATTCTAGCTCTTCTCTGTCATTAATGAGGGATAATGATAACATCTCTGGTTGTGGCCCTCCCATCCAACTTCCTATCATCAGTTCATCCTACTATGTACATTGATTTTCTCATCACAGATGTTAAACAGGTGAGGTGAGAGTGCGTATCCTTGCCTATCCTAATATAGCCAGTTAACTCTATACTTGTAGTTAGAGTGGTGCCTGATCACTAAAAATGTAAGTCAGATAACAGTTTGAGGAAAACCAATTTCTTTCATCACCTTCCACAGTTGAAGTGCTGAACACAGGCAAAAGCTTTGAGTATTTTATAAAACATCAGAAACAGTCTTAACTAACATTTCCTGATGACCTGCCTGTAGCAAATGATCTTTCATAAAGTGCAGGGAGATCTCTGATGTCCCTGCACTTGCTGAGAAGCTGCCAGACATTTCAGCTTCGACTTTGAACTCAATCTTGTTTAGCGTAATCGTTTGTGCACCATTCTTGCACAAGAGATTAAATTTATAGTTCTATAGATCTTGTAGTCCTTCGGACCTTTCTTGTATAGTAGTACAAATAGTCACTTCTTACAGTCTCTGGGTCATACTCTTTATCTCCTTATCATCAATATGAAACACACTTATTTCTTCATCTCCTGAAACTTTAAGAATCTCAGAGTTGATTATATCCTGGAGTACACAAATAAAATAAATTATATTTCTGGTTAATACTGCTACTTATCAAAAGCCACATCATCCTTGTTAGCAACTTTTAACACGTGATTAAATTAGTGATGAAATAAACAAAGGTAAAAGCAAGAAAAGGTGGAACCTAGAAAAACTCAAAGGAGATGAGGGAAAGAAATTCAGAGAAGAACTGGAGAATAAAATAAGAAACAAAGAAGATATATCTAAAGAGACTATTGATGTTAATGCGAATTGGAATCAACTGAAAAACTTGATATATGAAACAGCTGCTGAAGAGATAGGTTTTGTGGAAGGGAAAAGAATTAAGAAGCCATGGATTACAAATGAAATGATAAGAAAAATGGAGGAAAGAAGAAAATGGAAAAATGTAAACACTGAAGAGGGAAGAAGAAAATACAAAGTATTAAATAATGAACTGTGAAGAGAAACTGATAAAGCAAGAGAGGAATGGTTAAAAGCAGAATGTAAAATATTGAAGAAATGGATAAAAGGGGCAATACGATAAAATGTTTGAAAAAGCATAAGAAATCTGCCATTAGAAGATAAGCAAGGAAAATTAAATTACGATATTGAAATACAAGGTGAAACATGGAAGGAATACTTCAAAGAACTTTATGCTAAAAATGAAAGACCAATGAAAATTGAATTAGAAGAGCAAAATGAAATCCCAACAGAAGAAAGAGGTCCTGAAATACTAAATAGAGAAGTAGAAACAGCAACTAAGGAATTAAAAAGTGGAAAGATGGAAGGAATGGATGGAATACCTAGTGAAATCCTAAAATAACTGGAGAACAAAGGTATAACTGAAACATGGAAACTCTGCAACCTTAATTAAAAAACAGGGTCAAAGCTGTATAACTGAGAGGAGACCTCCACATAGCCTTTAAAGGAATGCGGAGAACCGACCAAGGCTTCTGACCTAATGTTCCAATCCTCATCCTCTCATGGTGCACCCTGTTGGGTATCTACTTGGATACTGAACGAACGAGGATGGGCTGGCAATTTGGGATTTAGCCAACCAAATTGTATTCTCATTGGTTAAACCAAAATAAAAAATGATGGTACAACATGACAAAATTTCATGCCGGCTGGAGCGTCACCCGGTTAAACAAGGCTCCCGTTGTTTTCACCAGGGAACTAGGGCGAACAGCGAAAAGTCAGCTACTGGAACAAATCTGAAAACAAACCCCAACTCAACATCATCAGAGTTAAAGATCGGTACTATCAACATAAGAAGTCTGAATGGCAAAGAAATGGAGCTAGCTGAGGAATTAGATAAGTACCAGATCGACATAACAGGGGCGACTGAAACAAAAAAGACAAAACCTGGTGAGATCTTTCTGAGCCATAAATACAAAATGTTATATTCAGGCAATGACAATCAGAGAAATAATGGTGTAGCTATAGTACTGAACACAATATGAGGCTAATCTTCTTGAATGGCAAGCAATATCAAGTAGTGTGATGTAGGCAAATATCAGAAAGGGAAACTAGACAATGTGACTTATCTGTATCTATGGTCCCACAAAGGTTCTACTAAGATAGAAGTGGAGGAATTTGTGGCTTTAGAGAAATCAACTGACACAATGAAAAATGAAAAGTTGGTCCTTATTGGGGATCTAAATAGCAGAGTAGGAAATGATTGTCAGACATACAAAAATGTTTTGGGAAAATTTGGAAAAAAGAGCAAAGCTAATAATAATGGCCAATATCTGTTGGATTTCTTCTCAGGACATGGACTGGTTATTACTAACACCATGTTCCAACATAAAAATGTGCACAAATTCACATGGAGAGAAGAAGCAAGGAATAAGAAAAGTCTCATTGACTATGTTATTGTTGATAGTGATGTTTTCTCTTTGGTGAAGGAGACCAGAGTGTACAGAGGATTTGAAATTGGAAGTGATCACTATTTATTCTTGAGCAGGATAAAATTGAATTTCATATTTAAAAGAATAACATAAGAAAGTTTTAAACTGAATAAAAGTTGAGAAGTTCCCAGATTTGAACTATAGATTAAAATACACAGACATTATTTAAGAAAAAATGAAAGAGTTTGATAACAGGAATCAAACTTTGGAGATTCAATGAAAAGCCCTGAAGAAAACACTGATTGATTCAGCCAGAGAGGCATGTGGTAAGGTTGTTTGCAAGGATAGAAAAATCAGAAGTCCATGGTGGATGCAGGAAGTTAAAGAGGCAGTGAAGAAAAACAAGAAAGTATATCAAAAGTTCCTGTCAAATAAGTCAGCTTGTGCTCTTAGAGAATATAGAGACAAATGTAAGAAAACTAAACATTATGTAAAACTAGCTTACAAAAGTGATGGGAAGATTTTGCCAAGAATATAGAAAATAAATATCAAGAAGTGGCAAAATATTCTGGAGGTTGTTGAAGAAGCTTAGAAATGGAAAAAATAGTGCTGTAAAAAAGGAATTAGACATGATAAAGGTGACATGAAAACTGGAGAAAAAGATATCCTTGAAGTATGGAGTAATTACTTTGAAATATTGCTAAATGAAACAAGCAGTGATGACAGCACAGTGGTAAGAAACACTGACTAAGTATTCAGGAATACATATCCATATTTGAAGTAGAAAAAGCCATCAAAAGCCTGAAATGTGGAAAGGCAGCAGGAGTAGATGATAGATATTCGAACAGAAATGCTGAAGTATTGGTGGTATAAAAGTCTTACAGTGGCTGCACTGCATTGTTCAGAAGGACTGGACAGAGGGACGAATTCCAGATGATTGGAGTAGAGTTCTCATAGTACCCACATATAAAAAGGGAAATAAAACTGAATGTGAGAATTAGAGAGGTATTTCTCTACTGAGTGTTCCTGTTAAGATATATGCAAGTATACTTGAGAAATGGTTGAGAAGGGTTGTGAAAGATAAGCTTGATAAAGAACAAGCCGGATTTAGGCAAATAGAGGCTGTCATAATCAGATCTTCACTTTACGACAAATAGTTGAGAAAGCATGGGAATATAACAAAGATATGTATTTAAGTTTTGTCGATCTGGAAAAGGCTTATGACAGGGTGCCAAAAGAGAAGCTATTGAATACACGACAGTTATATGGTGTCAGTGGGGCATTATATCAAGCAATACTTAGTCTTTATTTGAGTTGTAAGTCAGCAGTTAGAATTGAAGGAAGTGCAGGAAGATGGTTTAATGCTAAATCTAGTGTCAGACTAGGATGTACATTATGTACATTATCTCTTCTGTTATTCATTAACTATATGAATCACATTATGAAGGAAAGTGTATTAAACCTGATATCAAAATTGGAGATGTTAATATCAGCTCTTTGCTTTATGCGGACAATGTTATACTTATCAATAACGCCACTACACGTCTTCAAGATTCCCTGACTAAATTGAATAACTGTTCTAATAGATATGGTATGAAGGTCAGATATAACATGACAAAGACAATGAAAATAGACAGACGCATTAAAAATATCAACTGCATAATGAATGGAAAACCTAAGAACAAGTGAAACATTTCAGCTACTTAGCACAATTTTTAGTGAAGATGGTAAATTAAATAAAATAGACAACAGAATCAACAAAGCTGGTATTGTAGAATAAATTTATATGGAATAAGAGAGAAATTAGCCAAAACTCTAAATTAGCTGTATACAAGACAGTGTTCAAACCAATTTTAACTTATGGATCAGAAGTAAAACACTTGACCAAAAACTAGAGACTGCAGATATGAGAGTCCTGAGAATGAAATAGGGGTATGAACAGTTGGCATCAATGGCAATATCATATTAAAAACGAGGATATTAGGAAAGAACTTGACATTGTCATATCCAGGAATGTATTAGTAGAGCTAATCTCAGGTGGTATGGTCACTTAAACAAAATGGGCAAGGAAAGTTTAGCAAAAAAGTGTTCTCTGCTAGGTTGGCAGGAAAAAGACCCTGAGGATGGTCAAGATATAGGTGGATTGATACAGTAAAAAGTGACTTAGAAATATAAGATATAATAATGTTGGAGGCTTGATAGGTAACAGACCGATTTGCAGGAAAATTGTAGATAGGAAGTTAATGATGATGTGAAGTTTTCATGTACTACTATCATATCCTGGACCCCCCCCACCCCCCTTGAGGGTATATGTCAAGAATTTGATCATGATGATGATGATCAATATATCAGTAATGATAATCATATCTTTTTCCCAATCTCCTGTTGTATCTGTTATCCACACAGATACTTCTCTCAGGATTATATATATATATACACACAAAGATTTGCAAGATTTTTCCTTCTTGGTCTATTTATGCTTGATTTTAATGGTATAGATGAGAACACAGGCTGATAAGAAAATAACTATTTATTAACTTATTGTTGATATTTCACTGGTATTCTAGCCAGCTTCTTCAGATCACAAAAACAGTTTGTTACAGTATGTGAGACAACAACAAACTGGTATAACAATGGGACTAGTTTGAACAATTGTAATGTACAAACCAAAGACTAAAGTCCTAATTAGACACCATCTATGTTGAGGGGGGGGGGGGGAAACCGAAAGAGAAAGTTGGTATTAATTTGGTCTTAAGATGACTGTCTCCC
This sequence comes from Typopeltis vanoorti, assembly GCF_054136105.1. Lineage (NCBI taxonomy): Eukaryota > Metazoa > Arthropoda > Arachnida > Uropygi > Thelyphonidae > Typopeltis > Typopeltis vanoorti. Next base: position 62,448,684 of record NC_143552.1, read on the forward strand.
AAATCCTTGGCAAATTTATACAGCCACACTTATTGAGGTTTAGAGGTAGACTCATGAGCAGTTGAATTAGAGATACCTGCCTAGTAGCGGGTAGCACCCCCCATTTTGTCTTGATGACAGCAGTGATGTGCGGCATGGCATGGACTCCAAAAGGACCAGAAGCATTGGGGGAGCCAAACTGATCCATGACTGCTGCACAGCCTCCTACAATGCATGGAGATTGGTCGAAGCAGAGGCCAGGGCACGTACATCTCTCTCGACAGCATCCCAGATGTGTTCAATAGGATTGAGGTCAGGTGACCTCCGTGGCCAGCCAATCATCCTCATGTCCATGAAGTGTTTATCCACCCACTCGGCCAGAATTTGGGAGTGGTGGGCCGGTGCATTGTCTTGCTGTAGGTACAGGTCTCCTGCAGTGTGCTGTAGGTGCAGAAATGGGTGCACATGATCTGAGAGCAGGTCCCTGTATCGTTCGCTGGTGAGGGACGATGGAAGATGTACCAAGGGACCCATTTCATCCCACATAAACAGTCCCCATACGAGGATACCACCACCACCACCTGCCTGAACTTTACCCTGCTGGCACAAGGGATCTATTGCGTCATGTGCTTGGCGATGCACTTGTACCCTGCTATCAGCACGTACCAATGTGTACCTCGACTCATCAGTCCAGACGACCTTTTTCCATGCATCGAGGGTCCAGTGGTGGTGTTCCTGCTGCCATGCTAATCGTTGTGCTTTGTGATGTGCGGTGAGCAGAGGTACCCTAGTCAGGCAGTGGATGGTGTGGCCGCTCATACGTCATTGTTGTCCAGCATTGAATTGGTGAGTGATCTGCGGCACTGTGGTCTGTCTCTCCACTGTTACCATCTGAGCTATCCTACAGCATCCCCTGTCATCGACAAGTTCTGCTCGACAAGTCTTGCACGACTTCAGAGATGGAGTGCCCATACGTCTGGCTCCGACTATCTGGCCACGATCAAATTCTCTGAGATCTTGAGTCTTCCCCATTCTGTGCTCGACTATTGCTCAGACAGTCAGTACAAGGTCTGACGACATCCCCGTCACGCGCAACTTGGCACTATTCCATTCGCCAGGGCGACTACAGCACCATTTTGCCAACATGGTAGGTATCTCGAATATTGCAAATCAGGTCTAGCATAATCTGCTAGACCTGATTTGCAATAGCGATAGTGCCGGATGTATTTTTTATGTTCGCTGAGGTGAATGTCCACAGTTCTTCCTGTCTCTCCATAGTAAGCTCAATCACATGAACAGGGTACTTCATAGACTCCTGGATGTGATAAAGGAGAGATTCTGTCCTTGGGTGAACGGATAAGAGTTGCCAATTTCACATACGGTTTAAATACAGTGTGTAGTTGATGTTTATTAAGCACTCTAGATATCTTTTCAAATATGACTTTAATGTATGGGATGGTCACAGTTTGTTGTAGTCTTTTGTGGTGGATAGTGGGGGGGGGGGGGATTTCTGGGGAGCATTTAGTATTTTGTCTGTCTTATGGGGATTACAGCCATTGGCCAAGAAGGTGTGACATAAGTGAGTGAATTCAGCAGTGAGAGCAATATCATTGGAACAAATCACTCTAGCTCTGTGGGTTAGTGCTTTTAGGATACCATATTGTTGAGATGGGTAATGGTGTGATTGTTTGTATAAATATCTCCCTGTATGTTTGGATTTTCTGTAAACCGAGAATGATAAAGAACCATCTAGAAGATGTATGATTAGTGTATCCAGGAAGGGCAGACAGTCATTAGCTTCTAGTTCCGTTGTAAAGTGGATTTTTTTGTGGGTGTTGGCTGTTTAAACGCGCTAAGAATATAACCAATGTGCCTGCGCCATGTGGCCAAATGGCGCATAGCCAAAGCCTTGGTTTGAGAGTGGCTGTATTGATGGCTAGCTTTTCTTAGTGTTCTATGTAGAAGTTGGCTAAGTGGGGGAAAAAAGGGGGGACATTGCTGTCCTATCAAATTGTTTATATATTTTCCGTTTCCATGTAAAATAACCTGCCTGTATTGTGAATTTAAATAGTTGAAATATATCAGGGGGAAAGTGTGACTTAGTAAATAAAGTGTTTCAATTAATGGTACATTTCTGAATAGTAAGGTGATATCAAAAACTCACCTTTATGTCTGAACTTTTTAAGGTATGGTTTTCTAAAATACTTTTTAGGTGGGTAAAATTTTAAACAAAAGAGGGAGAATTGTTTATGAGAGTGGCTAGTAGTTTGGCTAAATGTCTAGCAAGTTTATATGTGGGACTGTTTATACTATCCACAATAGGGCATAAGGGTGTACCTTGTTTGTGAATTTTTGGTGCTCCATATATCCTGGGTGTTTTAACGTGGAAGGACTTGAGATTGTTAACTGTTTCTTTACCCCAAGAAGTGACTGTTCAATAATTTGCACACCTTATTCTTTTGTGAGTTGATGGGATCCCGATCTATAATTTGGTATGTTGACTGATTTTGTAAAAGTTTGTGCATTATGCTTTCATATTCTGTTGAATCCATCACCACAGTTGTATTCCTTTTGTCTGCTTTGGTTATGATAATGTGGTTATTATTGTGTAGCTCTTTTAGAGCAATGATTTCTCAATGTGGGATATTATTTTTGGGAGGCTTAGAATGGATTATGATGTTGGCCACATCTAAACGAATGTTATTGGCGTTTACTAGAGGTAGGTCATATATTCCCTGTTCAACAGAAACCATTATTTTGACTTTTGAAACTTGCTGGGGAGTAACAACAAAATTGTGTCCCTGACAATGCACCAGTGGCTACTTTGGTTAAGATTAGTGATGATAAATTCACAACAACGTGATCTTGTTGTAATTGCGGTTGTTTAAAATATTAAATAGTTTGTCATGTAGGGGCGTTGATGGATGAATTTATTTTAGATAGCTCCAGGCGAGTAGCGTTTATCTGTTCTTGTAATAGTGCTAAACTTGCTTGTTTGTAAATGCACTGGGCGAAACTGGGTTGAGTGAAACTTGTTCTTAATTTTGACACAGTTTAGTATTAAATTGGTGTCTCGGCACCTTTTTTTTTTAAGGTTAACCTGTTTAGTTGTTGTGCCAGTTTCAAATTCCACTTACCATATTGTCTCGTCTTGAGTACAACATTGTACGATGATCTTGTTTATCTTACACACAGCGTAACTCTTTTTTTGAAAATGGTCACCTTTAAGTTACCTTAATAACACTGCTATTGCAAAAGCTTCTTTTTAAAATGCTGAATTTGTCTTTTTCACCTCTGAAAATAGATCACAATTGATTAGGAATAAATAATAATTCAAAATATAAAAGTTGAAAATTAAGAATATACTATTTATTTATAAGGGATTATAAAGTGTTCTCGAGGCGTATTATTCTGTTGCAAATGAAACTTAACATGGTTAAACACGAGTGGAATCTATGAAAAAAAAAAAAAAAAAAAAAACCCTCTGCATTTGTTAGGCAAATAAAATAACCATATACCATAAAATAATTAATCTAGAATTCCTAATATCAAATTAATAAATGCCATTGAATTAAAAAAAAAAAAAAAATGCAGTGATACTGGAATAGACAAGTTGGAGATTAAGTAAATGATTCGTGAAATACTGCATGTGACTTCATTAGGACAGAATGCTGGAGCATCGAGTTGAAACTTTTAAGTCCGTTGAAACAAGTAAGCTAATAGTGAACAGTAGTCATAAATTAAATATTGTCTCTAGTAATTTCCAAGTGTAGAAGTGATCAGAGACAATCATAATTCTCATAGATTAGATTATCACATTAATTGAACCTAAATCTATTTTTTGGCATATGTAGTGTAGACATATAAATATTTTATCAGTTGCTATTAAAAAAGAAAGGGTGTCAGTTAATATTATTATAATAACCTCTGTGGAGTTAGCTGCAATGTTAACTAACATTGCATCTGTTGCCTTGAACCTTATACTTCATTTATGCTACAAGCATTCATGGCTAATTCTAGTAATGCATTCCATTTACTGACCATTGTCATGCAAAAATCTCCTCCTCATAAAAAAAATTCCCTCACTAGCTCAAATATCTTATTATATCATCTCATTTCTGCCTTTCGACCAAACTCTACATTTACATTCCCTTAACCACTCCTCATAACCAGCATGCCTTGTTCACTCGTCTCTGGATTCTCTCCGGTGTTTTTTTACATCACGTCAAAAGTAGGTGATCAAACCTGAGCATAGTGGTCCATGTCGTTTGAATAATGATTTATACAGCAGTGGCATAACACCCTCCTCATCTTCTACTTATCAGTGTACGCCTTATAACAGCAGTGCAGCGTGTAGGCTTTACAACTCTTGCAGTGTATCTTGTAAACTTCAGTCCACTCATCTATCACCCACAGATCCGTAATCTCATCAACTTCCTCAAGCACAGTTCCACCAATACGGTATTCCACAATACAATAATACAATAATAGCCTTAAAGTGTAGGCTCTTAAAGTATATATTAATATACTACAACCCCCATTAATTTGATTCATGCAAATTGTCTATTTAAATCTTACTGAAGGGAATGAATATTAGTTACACTCCTTATATTCTTCCTAACTTTGCATTATTAGGAAGTGACAATCCCAGTCAGTCTGCATCATGAAATATCATTAACAAATAATAAACAGCTCCCCCCCCCCCCCCAAGAACAGAGCTCTGTGGTGCACCACTAGTTACTGTCCTTTACCAAGATGCTGCTCTATTTGTGTTATGTGGTTAATGTATCAAATTATTCTTTTGCAAAGTTAAAGAATATTACTGTATATAAATTTCCTTTATCCAGTATATTGATCACTTATTCTGTCAGTCCATTGAGAATTAAAGAAATGCTATTCTAATATCTAATAATGCAATAGATTGCCAGAATTGTGTATTGATTCATTCTGACTTCACATCTTTATATTTGCTTCACTTAATTCTCCCTTATCCAACACATTAAAACTGAATTGACTAGACTGATCTAATGTGTGCCCAGACATCAAATTTCATTAAATTTGATCTATTTGAAATGATGTAACATACAATTTCAAAACATTTTATAAGATTTTATCCCTAAAAATGGGCCACTGGAAATGAAAATTGAGACAAGGTGAATAGATTTTTGTAAGGATGCTAATTTTCAACCAAATCTGTTCAGCCAGAGCTGAGAGCAGTGCATTTCTTAAATGGGAGTAATCCTTTCCTAAAATAAAGAGCCAAATGGCTTCTGTTTGGCTATTTTCCTAATCTTCAGAAGGGATAATCAGCAGGCACAAGCTGTTGACTGAGGACAATTTTTCTGAAAGAGAATCAAACTGTTAAGCACCTGGAGTTTGGAAGTTGGTTCTAAAGAGGTACTGATTATGTAATTTTGAGGTTTCAGAGATATTGAATATTCTGGCAGACAGGGAAAGAAAATAATTTAATGTTTAAATGTTCATTGATAAGAAGTCTAGAGCAGTGACTGTTTGACCCGAGTCTTTTATGATCTTTGAGACACTTGCTAATCTAGTAGGCAGCACTGTTGTTCAGCCCAAAATCAGCTAATGTGATAAGATGCACTTATACTAGAATACTACTGTTTAACTCAGCAATATTTTTGGAGACAGGATTAGATCCTTTCTGACAAGAACTTACAACTAGGGAAGACTAATAGTTATTAATAACTAACTGAATTCATTACACCACAAAATCAGTTTAACTTCTGTTCTCTAATAAATAAATATTACCTCCTTGATGCATGCCAAAATAATTTTAAATGACACTTTCTTTATGAAGTAACATATACGCTGCACCACATTTATATGTAGTTATCGATGGTAATGTTGTTGCATTTTTGAAGATAGCCAGTAATGTATAATATGTGTAGAGTAAATATTTAGTAAACAAATAACTTGTTGGCTGTTATTGAACATGCATATGTTTCATGGCAAGGGGAAAAGTCTTTGTGTGTGTTTTGTGGGAGATTGCTACAGAGCAGTAAAGTAGTTTGCCACAACATTTATATTTCAAGTTTACACATCTAGCTGCCATGACTTTCTTAATGTATAGTGTAAAATATCTATTCATTGGGATCCATCTTACATAGGAATTTTCTGGAACATATTTTCTTTACTAAAAGCATATCCAAAAATGAATTATAAATTCTGTGTTGATTCATTCTGATTTTGTTTTATATTAATTTATTTTATAGTTAGAAGATAATGTGATATTTCATCTTTTTAGCTTTTGGCTATATAGCAAGTGGACAATGTGAAACAGTTATAGCTGGAGGTGTTGAGTTTCTTTCAGATGTCCCAATCCGTTTTAATCGCTCCATGCGTAAGCTGATGCTTTCCTCAAATAAAGCAAAATCTCTTCAGCAGAAACTTAAGTTACTAATGAAATTCAGGCCTTCATTTCTTGTTCCTGAGGTAAATCTTTAGTTGCAAATATTAATAAGTACATGCTGCAAATATTCATTTATATTAAATAGAAAAAAGAAATCATTCTTACTATGTATTAAGATTAATAATTTGAAACTGTGGCAGATAGTGGATATCATGCAAACTTTTATAGTTAAAAACAGGTTTATAAAACAGATTTATAATGTATATTAAAAAAAGTCATTATTCTTTACTTTTCATAATCTGTGTATGTGAGTTCTCCTAATGGCAAAATGGAGGAGTTTTTTCAAGTTATTGGAGAAAGTAGCTCACAAAGCAGCCTCTGGAAAGAGGGCAAAATCATTCCCTTGTATAAGAGAGGTTCTGAGAATGCAGTAGCAAATTATAGACCAATCCAGTATCTTAGGTGTGGTACAGAATACCACTAGTACTAAAAAAATTGGTGAAAAAGAGAATTCAATGGAAATTTGAAAATGGATGTTAAGACAAATGTGTTTAATTAGTTATGTTTAGTCTGTTCTGTTTGCATGCATTCAGCATAGTCTGCAGGAATGGAGTGTTTTTTTTCCATTAAGTGTGTCATTCGAGTTGTCTTACACTAATTGTTCCTAAATACAAACTACATAAAAAAAAAAAAAAAAAAAAAAAAAACGAATACATAAAAAAACAAAGTACACAGGTGTTAAAAATCTGTTTATAGTATTTAATGATAAACAAAGCTAATTGTTTGCTTGTATAACATCTGTTGAGGTTGGAAAGTTTTTTATCGGCATAGAGATGTTTTTATTGTAGTCTTTGGAAACGACAGTAAAAACTTATCTTATGAATAAAAATGAATACTTCTGTGTATTATAAGATGTTGTTGATCTGCAACAAAATACCAGCATATGTGAGATAAATATTCTTAGAAAATGGAGCAAAATATACAGAAACCAGAGAAATATACATAACATGCACAACAAATTTTGAGATGATTTGCTGCTCTATCAAACCATATTTATTCCTGCCATACTCTCCATCTCCTTGTAAGTTTTTTTTTAATTATGCCATCATAAATTCACTTATAATCACACTTATCACAAATGTTAATTATTAATAATTTGTTTGCCATTAATGAAAGTATTTCTACTCACACTTATTCTTTCCTTTCATTTCCCATTCTCACATGTCTTATAAATGATGGTTCACATATTTTCACCTTTTGAGTATTTTAAATATAACATTCCCCTTCATTGTTGTTTTCTAATAAATCCTAAAACAAACAGATTGTTTTCCCACTCTGCGAATTGGTTACAATTAATTTATAAATTAAAGTATTTAAAGTTATCCTGCAATTAATTTCATTGGACCACTTAAGATGAGCACTAATGTGCTATGCACTCTCAAAACTTTCATACGTTGATAAAAATGCAATTATACAGTCAAATTGTCATGAATTTTGTAGCGCGGGTTGCATAACCCACCCAACAGCACACCCCCAAGTGAAATGGGCAGGCGATGCCACTGATATATATGGATTACTCTTATTATATGGATCACAGTATGAAATAAAGTGGCATTAATCCTGATATTAGAATCGGAAATAACAAACTAGTTCTTTGCTTTATTCAGGTAATGTTCTACTCCTAAAAAATCCCCTGCAATCCTCCAAGATTTTCTAACTAAATTGAACAAAAGCTGCAATAAACTTGGCATGAATATCAGCAATAAGAAAACCAAAAATAATCAAGAACATAGAAAATAGTTTTAACTGCATTCTTAATGGTGAACCTAAATAACAGTAAAATATTTCCTCTATTTAGGCACAGTTTTTGGTGAAGAATACAAATTAAATAAAGAAATTGACAACAGAATTAGCAAAAATGGTATGGTGAGCAGCCAGTTGAAAAATTTATGTGCAATAAGAGAAAAATTAAAACTCTAAACTGTCTTTGCATAAGACAGTGTTCCAACCAATTTTAACTTATGGATCTGAGAACTGCGTTAAAAACAAAACACTTCATCAAGGACTAGATGAGAGATGAGATAAGATATGAGAGTTCTGAGAGAGATAAAGGGAAGGAACAGATGGCTTCAGTGGCAGTATCATATTAAAAATGAAGATGTTAGAAAAAGAATTTGACATAGAATTCAGGATTGTGTTAGCGGAGCTAATCTCAGTGGCATGGCCACTTAAACAGAATGGAAGATGCAAGGTTAGCAAACTAAGTGTTCTTTGCCAGGATGGCAGAAATAAGAGCCAGAGGAAGACCAAGATGTAGGTAAATTGATATAGTAAGAAGTGCCTTAGAAGATAGAATTACGAGATATAAGATGTTGAAAGTTTATTTTACACTTGGTTAGACTATAATAAATTTAGTTTAATCCTTTATCCAAGTGTGAGCAAACAAAGTTTGCGCCTGAAAGTATCTTCAGGACTGGGGTCAGGTAGTACAACACCGGGCAACTCGTAGACCAAGCTAACATCATTCCTATCTCAGTATCTCCCATAATGCAAAACACGTCTCCTTGCGGATATGTATAATGTTATGCATTAAGGGAAGGACACTACCCAGACTAGTTTCGGCCTTTGTTGAGGTCTCTTCAGTATATAAGATATAATATTGGAGTCGACATATACCAGATTAATTGGAGGGAAATAGTTGATAGGAAGTAAGTACTACATGAAAAGTTCCATCATTACTATCATAATATCTTGTACATCTTTAAAGGATCCATGTCAGGAAGTTAGTGGTGGTGATGGTGATTAAGAATCAACATTAATTTAGCTGAAAAAATTTAGATATTCAATTTACATTGGAAGAATGCCAAAAGAATGAGGTTTTACAAACAAAAGTAGCAGCTGAATAACTTTCTGATATTCTTCAAATACCTGTAAATTTCGTAACTGGAGAACAAGTAGGAACCCCCCCCCCCCCCCAAAAAAAAAAACGTCATTTTGATTATGAATGTCAAGATGAACCTGTAAGCAATCCGGTGGGGTTGGGGGGGGAATTAATGTTGAATTTTTTTTATACTTCTGTAGATACCACTATAAGCATCTTTATCAAACAGATTTGAAGAAAAAAATAAATCAGTAAAAAGTCAGTTGTCACATTAATTTTTATATATTAATTCATTACAAAAGTTGCGTTTGTAATGATATTTTAAAAATTTTGAAGTTTTATTAATTTCGTAACTAATATTGGCAGTATAAAACTTCACAGAAAATTTAAAATATTTCAATCATTTTGCCAGGAATGGGACCACAGGATGCATTAAATTGGGATTTAGCCGACCAATTTGTATTCTTATTGGCTTAAACCAAAATAAAAAATTATGGCACAACATGACAGAATTTCATGTCGGCTGGGGTGTCTCCCACATAAGCAAGGCCCCAATTGTTTTCGCCAAGGAACCAGGGCAAACAGTGAAAAGTCAGCTACTGGAACAAATCCTAAAACCCACCCCAACTCAAAATCACCAGAGTTGAAGATCACTACTATCAACATAAGAAGCCTGAATGGCAAAGAAATGCAGCTAGCTGAGGAATAGAATAAGTATCAGATAGACATAATAGCGGTGAGTGAAACAAAAAACGGAAAAAACTGGTGAGATCTTTCTGAACAATAAATACAAAATGTTATATTCAGGCAATGACATTCAAGGAAAAAGAGCAGCAATAAAATATCAGAATGGGGAACTGGACAATGAGACTTACTTGTGCCTATTGTACCACAGAAGGTTCTACTAAGGTAGAAGTGGAGGAATTTTTTGAGGCTTTAGAGAAAGCAGCTGATGCAATGTAAAAGGAAAAGTTGGTCCTTGTTGGGGATCTAAATAGCAGAGTAGGAAATGATTGTTAGGCATACAAAAATATTTTTGTAAAATTTGAAGAAAAGAGCAAAGCTAATAATAATCACAAAGACCTGTTGGATTTCTGCTCAGGACATGAACTAGTTATGACTAGCACCATGATCTAACATAAAAATGTGCACAAATTCACATGGAGAGAAGAGGCAAGGAATAAGAAAAGTCTTATGGACTACGATATTATCGATAGTGATATGTTCTCCCTGGTGCAGAACACCAGAGTTTACAGAGGATTTGAAATTAGAAGTGATCACCATTTAGTCCTGAGCAGGATAAAATTGAATTTCATATTAAAAAGAAGAACATGTAAGAAATTGAGGAGCTCTCAGATGTGAACTGTAGACTAAAATACACAAACATGATTAGAGAAAAAAAAAATGAAAGAGTTTGAGAACAGGAACCAAACTTTGGAGATTCAGTGGCAAGCCCTGAATTAGACACTGATTGATTAAGCCAGAGTGGCATGTGGTGAGGTTGTCTGTAAAGATAGAAAAATCAGAACTCCATGGTGGACACAGGAAGTTAAAGAGGCAGTGAAAGAAAAGAAGAAAGCATATCAAAAGTTCTTGGCAAATAAGTGAGCTTGTGCTCTTAGAGAATATAGAGACAAATGTAAGAAAGCTAAACACTGTGTAAAACTAGCTAAACAAAAGCAAAAGTCATGGGAACTTTGGTAAGAACATAGAAAATAAATATCAAGAAGGTGGCAAGATATTCTGAGGTTGTTTCAGAATCTCAGAAATGGAGGAAAGAGTGCTGTAAAAGGAATTAAAGATCATAAAGGTGACATGAAAATGGGAGAAAAAGATATCCTTAAAGTATGGAGTAATTACATCAAAAAATTGCTAAATGAAACACGCAGTGATGACAGCACAGTGGTAAGAAACACTGACTAAGCATACAGTCAGGAATACATATCTATACTTGAAGTAGAAGAAGCCATGAATAGCCTGAAATGTGGAAAGGCAGCAGGAGTAGATGATATTAGACCAGAAATGCTAAAGTATGGAGGTATAAAAGTCTTAGAGTGGCTGCATTGCATAGTTCAGAAGGTCTGGACAGAGAGAGGAATTCCAGATGATTGGAGTAGAGCTCTCATAGTACCCATATATATAAAAAGGGAAATAAAACTGAATATGAGAATTACAGAGGTATTTCTCTACTGAGTGTTCCTGGTAAGATTTATGCAAGTATATTTGAGAAATGGTTGGGAAGGATTGTGGAAGAAAAGCTTGGTGAAGAACAAGCTGGATTCCGACCAAATAGAGGCTGTCAAGATTAGATTTTCACTGTTAGCTGAGAAATCATGGGAATATAATAAAGATTTGTATTTAAGTTTTGTAGATCTGAAAAAGGCATATGACAAGGTGCCAAGAGAGAAGCTATTCAAAACGCTACAGTTATATGGTGTCGATGGGGCATTATATCAAGCAGTACTTAGTCTTTATTTGAGATGTAAGTCAACAGTTTGAATTGAAGGAAGTACAGGAAAGTAGTTTAATGTTAAATCTGGTGTCAGACAAGGATGTATTTTATCCCCTCTGCTATTCATTATCTATGTGGATCACATTATGAAGGAAAGTAATATTAAACCTGATATCAAAACTGGAGATGTTAATCTGAGCTCTTTGAGAGTTATACTCTCAAAGGATAATGTTATACTTCTAAATAAATCCGCTACACGTCTGAAAGATTCCCTGACTAAAGTGAATAACTATTGTAATAGATATGGTATGACGGTCAGCATTAAAAAGATAAAGACAATGAAAATAGGCAGAAACATTGAAAATATCAACTGCATTGTGAATGGAGAACCTATAGAACAAGTAAAACATTTCAGCTACTTAGGCACTATTTTTAATGAAGATGGTAAATTAAATGTGGAAATAGACAACAGAATCAACAAAGCTGTATACAAGACAGTTTTCAAACTAGTTTTAACTTATGGATCTGAGAGCTGGATCAGAAGTAAAACACTTGACCAAAGACTAGAAACCGCAAATATGAGAGTCCTGAGAAAGATTCGAGGCATGAACAGATGGCATCAATGGCAATATCATATTAAATCATATCAACTTGACATTGTCAGTATCTAGGAATGCGTTAGCTGAGCTAATCTCAGGTGGTGTGGTCGCTTAAACAGAATGGGAGAGGAAAGATTAGAAAAACAAGTGTTCTCTGCCAGGTTGACAGGAAAAAGACCCAGTGGTAGATCAAGATATAGGTGGATTGATACAGTAAAAAGTGCCTTAGAAGATGGAAATACAGTGGTGCCTTGGTTAACAACGGGCTCAGGTAATGACGAGTGGCTGTAAGAAAAAAATCTCTTGGTTAATGACACAGACTTTGGTTAATGACTTTCGATTATGTTAACCTCTATCCGATCTAAAAAACCGGAATTTTCCTATCTCAATCAGCCAAGCGTGGGAAGACATTGTTGAATAGAGAACATCCATGTGGCATAGCTGTGAAGCTCAGATATGTTTGACCCATCATAGCCAGCTGTTTACGTTTTCCGTTTATTGTTTCTTTTCTTGTAGTGTACTGTGCTTTATTTTAAAATTTGTGGTTATGAATGTGTTTTATGATGAAAATGAGTATTTAAGCATTTATTTTTTATGTGTTGGTTCATGTAGACAATAAATTGACGGGTGCATGTCACTGTTCGTTCGCCATCAAAAGGCAAAATCAAATCTCATCTGTATAATAATTCGTTGTGTCTATAAGCTGCTAATCAGTGTATGTTATGGTAAATGCTGTATCTAATATTGTCACCTTACAAGCAAAATGCACTAAGTCAAAAATTCCAGGTTTCGAATTTAACTGTTAACTTTTATTTCAAAAAGGTTTTTTTTTTTTTTTTTTTTTTGAACTTTTACTTTTATTTTCAGGTGACGATATGTTCTTTGTATTCCTTGTCTTAGTGTTGTACAATTTGTAATAATACCATATTTTGTGTATCTTTTTTTTTATAGAGTGAATTTTTTTACCATGTGACAAAATGGTCCCAAAAAGAAAGCTAGTGAGGGGGAAAAAAAAACAGAAAAATTTTCTCTATTGAACAGAAGAAAGAAATAATAGCAAAACATCATGATGGTGTGAAAGTTATGCAGCTAGCTCGAATATATGAAACCAGTCATTCTACAATATCAACCATTTTGGCTTAGAAAGAAGAACTTATGGTAGCTAAGGTTGCTAACGGAACTTCAAGGTTGAATGTCAGAGGGCTTCTTTTTGAGCAAATGGAAAATCTATGACTAATTTGGATCAAAGACAGAGAATAGGCAGGCGATACTACATCTCAAAATGCAGTCTGTCAGAAAGATTTATCAAGATTTGAAAAAGAAGACTTCGGGATCAAGTTCTGAGGTAGATGATAATGATTTTAAAGATAGCAGAGGTTGGTTTGGCAACTTTAAAAAAAGAACAGGAATTCATAGTGTGGTCAGACACGGAGAGGCAGCTAGTGCTGACAAAGCAGCAGCAGCAGATAAATTTGTCAATAGCTTTACAAGAATTATAGAAGAAAGAGAATACCTACCTCAACAAGTCTTCAATTGTGATGAGACTGGGTTATTTTGGAAGAAAATGCCCAACAGGACATTCTTCACAAAAGAAGAAAAAGCACTTCTTGGGCATAAACCAATGAATGATAGGTTAACATTGCTTTTAGCAGCAAATGCAAGTGGAGACTGCAAGGTAAAACCAATGTTAATCTACCACTTAGAGAATCCTCGAGCATTCAAAAAGTTCAATGTCTCTAAATCCAATCTCGGTGTTTTGTGGAAGTCTAACAGCAAAGCCTGGGTTACAAGAATATAATTTAGAGACTGGTTTCGTGAAGTGTTTGGACCAACTGTCAAAGCCTATCTTGAGCAAAACAATCTGCCTCTAAAAGCCATTTTAACCTTGGATAACGCACCTGGCCATCCAACAGGCATACCAGAAGAGCTACCAGAGGAATTAGATTTTATCAAGGTGATTTTTCTTCCTCCCAAGACTACATCTCTGATTCAACCTATGGATCAGCTGATAATTGCAAATTTTAAAAAACTTTACACAAGGGCACTTTTTACCAGGTGCTTTGAAATGTGTGAGGCTACCAACATAACCCTAAGAAAATTTTGGAAGGAAGAATTCAACATTGTCATAGCAATTAGGCTAATTGTAAAGGCTTGGCAAGAAGTAACAATGAAATGTCTCAAAGCAGCATGGAGGAAACTGTGTCCTTCCTTTGGTAATGAAGAAAGTTCAGATGAGGGACACAAATTGGTAAAGGATATTGTGGCAACTGCCCATGATCTTAACTTGGAAGTAGTGGAAGAAGATGTTGAAGAATTATTGGAGATGCATGACCGAGAACTGATTACTGACGAGCTAAAAGAATTTTTCAAGCAGCAATGTGAAGAAAAGGAAATGGAAATTTCATCTGAAGATGAGGATGGAGAGAAAGAACAAATTACGACTGCTGAAATCAAAAATGTTTTGGCAAAGTGGGAGGAAGTTCAAAATGTTGCTATGAAATGGAATCCAAACAAATCTGAGGTTATCAGAACTGCAGATCTGTTTAATGAAAAGTCCATGCAGTTTTTCAGAAACAATTTAAAAAAGAGGCAGAAGCAAACAACCCTAGACATGTTTTATACAGGTCCATTTGTCAAAAAACTCCGAAGTGAGACCAATTGTCCTTCTGGTAAAGATTGATAATTAAAAACTGTTTTCCTGAACAATTCATTTTATTAATGTTAATTTTTTTGTAGCAAATACATATACTGTATAATAAATAAATGATATTTACCATATTTTTATGACATTTTAAATGAGTTTTATCTGCATTTTTAATATGTACTATGGTTGTGGGGAGGAGCCAGAACAAATTAATCGATTTTCAATTAAATATTATTAGGAATCACACCTTGGATAATGACGGTTTTGGTTAACGACGGTAATCCTGGAACGGATTACCGTCGTTAACCAAGGCACCACTGTATAAGAGCTGATAATGTTGGAGTCAAGACTCCAACATTATCAGACTGATTTGGAGGAAAATTGTAGATTGGAAGTTAGTAATGATATAATTTTTCTTGTAGTACTATCATATCCTGTACACCCCTGAGGGTATATATATATATATCAGAAATTTGATGATGATGAATCAAAACTAAACAGAAATACATATTCAAATTTACAGCAATTCTGCAAATATTATTAACCATTGCAATAAGTATTGTTATTGCCAAAAGAAGTTTTCGAAACAAATTAATAATTTGAGGTCGACAATGGCCAAACAAAAATTAACTGGTTTAGCAACAATTTCAATTGAAAATGAAAATGCACATAATTTAGATTAAGAACTCATTGTTGATTTTGTGTTTAAAAAAAAAAAAAGCCAGAAAAGTAAATATTTAATTATTGTTTGTTTTGTTTATTATTTTATTATGTTTATATTTCAGCTTCCTGGGATTTCTGAATATTCTACAGGTGAAACTATGGGTCATTCTGGTGATCGACTTGCTGCATCTTTTGGAGTTACTCGTAAGGAACAGGATGAATATGCTTTACGATCGCATACTTTGGCTGATACAGCTACCAAAGAAGGCCTTTTATCAGATGTTGAATCAATAACAATTAGTGGTGAGTGAAAACAAAAATATGAAAGCCACTTTAGAACACAAATACTTATCAGCTTTATTTGTATATAACTTTTTTTTCCTCTTAATCAAATACTTATTAATATATAAGGTTTGGCAGATACCAGTAACAAAATTATATATTTCGGAACTAAACTGATAAAATCATGGAGTTTCACTCAAAGATTCAGAAACTCTCTACAATTATTAGATAAAAGTGCATGTGATCTTGTTTTCTGGACAGTACATGCATCTTGCTTAGTGTCAAATTGCGCTATTCACAAAAACTGAATTGTTTTTGGCTAGCTGAATTCATTTGCCAGTTACTGTGCCAAAGTAGTGTGAAATTATTAGTTGTTGTAAGCTGCAAGTTGATCCAAATCCACTTCCTGGTTACTTTTTCCCTTAACAATGCAAGAACCACTTTCATAAATCTGTTTGCTCTTGAAGTAAGATCTTGGGCTTCTTGATCTTTTTTTCTGCTATCCTGGCATGAACACACCTGTTTTCCTAACTTTTCTCCTCCCACTTTGTTAAGTGCCACCTGATATTGGCTCTGCTCACACATTATTTAATAATGTGTGAGCAGAGCCAATGTCAAGTTCATTTGAATCATCTTCATTTTTAATGATTATGCTAACACTATGATTTTCTTCAGGGACTATACTATCTCTGATCTCTAGCTTTAATTAAATATTTTATTTCCAAGTCAACTTTTAGATCCCAGAGTTGAAACTGAATTCAGTACTCTCTTGTATACTGCAGTTGATGTTTTGGTAATTTCTCACTTGTTCCTTATAAATTTCATCGAACTCCCAGTATATCATCTTAATTTATTTTGTGATCTATTTCCATATTTAATTTCTCATCTTTATTAACAACTACCCTCCATGTGTGGTACCTGTTTGTAGTGGAGGGGATATCTTAGCGAGGGTACTGGCACTTTTCATTCTTTCTCTTTTTCTTTACTTTTCTTCCCATATTGTTTGCTCCACTTTCTGTGTCTTTATTTCTTCCAGACCACCATCACGGGAATTTAACATCCTCCTGCTGTGTTTGCCATGCAGTGCGACCTGTAGATATCCAAAAAGGGGAATCCTTGTAGTCTTGCACTACTTTGGTCTCGGCTTAGGCAAGGCAGGCAGTCCTGGATGGCCCAGCCAGGATCAATTGACTAGTGAACTTGCCTGCAATGGTTAACAGTGTTACAGTAAGTCTCTCACCCCCATGGTCAGTATCTAAGGCTTGCTGTAGTTCTGGTATAGCATCTAGGGTAGCATTGGTACAATGAGACTTATTTGTGCCTATGGTCCCACAGAAGGTTCTACTAGGGTAAAAGTGGAGGAATTTTTACAGGCCGTAGAGAAAGCAACTGACACAATGAAAAAGAAAAAGTTGGTCCTTGTTGGGGATCTAAATAGCAGAGTAGTAAATGATTGTCAGACATACAAAAATATTTTGAGAAAATTTGAAGAAAAGAGCAAAGCTAATAACAGTCGCAAATACTTGTTGGATTTCTGGTTAAGGACACGGACCAGTTATTACTATAACACCATGTTCAAACATAAAAATGTGCACAAATTCACATGGAGAGAAGAGGCAAGGAATAAGAAAAGTCTCATTGACTATGTTATTGTTGATAATGATTTTTTCTCTCTGGTGCAGGACACCAGAGTGTACATAGGATTTGAAATTGGAAGTGATCACTATTTAGTCTCGAGCAGGATAAAATTGAATTTCATATTGAAAAGAATAACATGTAAGAAAGTTTTAAAGCGAATAAAAGTTGAGCAGCTCTCAGGTGTGAACTGTAGCCTAAAATACACAAAGATTATTGAAGAAAAAATGAAAGAGTTTGAGAACAGGAACGAAACCTTGGAGATTCAGTGGCAAGTCTTAAAGAAAACCATGATTGATTCAGCCAGAGAGGCATTTGGTGAGGTTATCTGCAAGGATAGAAAAATTAGAACTCCATGGTGGACACAGGAAGTCAAAGAGGCAGTGAAGGAAAAGAAGAAAGCATATCAAAAGTTCCTGACAAATAAGTCTGCTTGTGCTCTTAGAGAATACTGAGACAAATGTAAGAAAGCTAAACACTGTGTAAAACTAGCTAAACAAAAGTCATGGGAGCACTTTGACAAGAACATAGAAAATAAATATGAAGAATGGGGCAAAATATTCTGGAGGTTGTTGAAGAGGCTTAGAAATGGAGGAAAGAGTGCTGTAAAAGGAGTTAGAGATGATAAAGGTGACATGATAACGGGAGAAAAAGATATCCTTGAAGTATGGAGTAATTACTTCGAAAAATTGCTAAATGAAACGAGCAGTGATAGCACAGTGGTAAAAAACACTCAATAGGCATACAGTCAGGAATACATATTCATACTTTAAGTAGAAAAAGCTATCCAAGGCTTGAAACGTGGAAAGGCAGCAGGAGTAGATGATAGATATTCGACCAGAAATGCTGAAGTATGATGGTATAAAAGTCTTACAGTGGCTGCACTGCATAGTTCAGAAATCCTGGACAGAGGGATGAATTCCCGATGATTTGAGTAGAGCTCTCATAGTACCCACGTATAAAAAGGGAAATAATACTGAATGTGAGAATTACAGGGGTATTCCCCTACTGAGTGTGCCTGGTTAGATTTATATAAGCATACCTGAGAAACGGTTGAGAAGAAATGTGGAAGAAAAACTTGGTGAAGAACAAGCTGGATTCAGGTCAAATAGAGGCTGTCAGGATCAGATCTTCACTTTATGACAATTAGTTGAGAAAGCATGGGAATATAACAAAGATCTGTATTTAAGTTTTGTCAATCTGGAAAAGGCATAAGGCAGGGTGCCAAAAGAGAAGCTATTCAATACACAACAAGTTATATGGTATCAACGGAGCATTATATCAAGTAATACTTAGTCTTTATTTGAGTTGTAAGTCAGCTGTTAGAATTGAAGGAAGTACAGGAAGATGGTTTAATGTTAAATCTGGTGTCAGACAAGGATGTACATTATCTATAAGGATCACATTATGAAGGAAAGTGGTATTAAACCTGATATCAAAATTGGAGATGTTAATGTCTGCTCTTTGCTTTATTTGGATTATGTTATACTTCTAAATAAATCCACTACAAGTCTGCAAGTTTCTCTGACTAAATTGAATAACTGTTGTAATAGATATTGTAATAAGGTCAGCATTAAAAAGACAAAGACAATGAAAATAGCAGAATCGTTGAAAATGTCAACTGTGTTGTCAGTGGAGAACCTGTGGAACAAGTAAAACATTTCAGCTACTTAGGCACGATTTTTAGTAAAGATGGTAAATTAAATATGGAAATAGACAACAGAATCAACAAAGCAGGTATGGTAGGAAGTCAATTGATTAAATTCATATGGAATAAGAGAAATTAGTTGGAACACTAAATTAGCTGTATACAAGACAGTGTTCATACCAGTTTTAACTTATGGATCTGAGAGCTGGGTCAGAAGTAAAACACTTGACCAAAGACTAGAGACTACAGATATGAGAGTCCTGAGAAAGATTAGAGGCGTGAACAGATGGCATCAATGGCAATATCATATTAAAAACTAGGATATTAGGAAAGAACTTGACATTGTTGGCATCCAGGAATGCGTTAGCTAACCTCAAGTGGTATGGTCACTTAAACAGAATGGGCAAAGAAAGATTAGCGAAACAAGTGTTCTGTGGCAGGTTGGCAGGAAAATGATCCAGAGGAAGACCAAGATATAGGTGGATTGATACGGTACAAAGTTCCTTAGATGACATAAATATAAGATCTGATAATATTGGAGTCTTGACAAGTAACAGGCTGATTTGGAGGAAAATTGTAGATAGGAAGTTAGTAGTGATGTCATTTTTTTCATGTAGTACTATCATATCCTGTACACCCCTTGACGGTACATGGCAGGAATTTGATGATGATGTAGCCCTGGTATTCCACTCCTGAGCACAGTCATTGTTTGCTGGTCAAGTAGGCATCCAT